>NC_134868.1:49348856-49948856 GCF_049852395.1 Peromyscus maniculatus bairdii
ACACGGGCACACTGAAGCCCGGCCTCCTGCAAGAGTCCAGCACGGAAACCCACTCAGCTAGACAGTGTCCTGGAGCAGGTCCGACTTCAGTGCCCTGCTGGATTTATGTCTGGGTGGTTGTATGCTTCTTTTCATCTCATACGCCCTGACTTTAAAAGAGAAGCGAGAAACCAACCAAGAAAACAGACGCCGGGATCACAGTCGGGAAGCGTTCCCGGGAATAAAAGCAGGGGTGGCTAACACCGTCATTTGGGTGACAGTTTTAGAAAAATCAACACAAGTCACTCTGTCTGTCCCAAGTTAGCCGACACTACACTTCCCAGCTCCCAGCAGCTCTGAGCCTGGGCATGCAAGCTGGAGATCGCCCATACTTGCTCATCAGTTGACGAAATTCACAAAACCCCGTACCAAGGGACCCAAAGTAATCAGTCTTTACTTGACGATTCTTTGCCTTCCCTGGTTACAGAAATATGTGGGTGGTGTGGAGACTAAAGCCTCCTGGGGTCCTCAGAACACAGCACCAGCTCTGAAAGCCCATAGATTTCTGTGCTTTTACATTCCTTGCTCCCTGTGACCTTAACAAATCACAAAACAGCTTAGCCTCAGGCTCCTGGTCTGTAAAGTGGGGATAATAGCAACCCCTAGTCAGGTTGCCATAGAAACTAACAGTCTTTGAAGAGGCGGGAAAGCAGGGCACCTCCCTTGAAGGACAGTTTGGTTAAATGAGCATGGAACAAGGGCATTTCTTCTTTCCTCCTACCTTCCAGACCCTCTGATTTTTCCCAGGCTTTGGCCACTACTCCTGAATGCTTCGCTTTGAAGCCCTCCCAGGCCGGCCATGGCTGTGTTACCTCCTGACACGAGCTATCTGGCTGCCCGTTGCTCCCTGGACCTACAGCACATCCGCACCCGCTCCCTTTGCCTCCGGTTGAGATCAGCCCCCTTGGAAGTACTCAGGAAGGGTAGAGCCGCCTGGCCAGAGTTGCCACTCCATCCCAAATGCCTGTCCTGTCTAATCACCCTTCTACCCTGGCACAACGCCAGCTCTGTCACATGTCTGAAATTTCTTATTTAATCCTCACAGCGAGGCTGCGTCACAGGGACTATTGCTGTCCCCTACAGATAAGGGACTGGAGCCCAGAAAAGTAACTTGCTCAAGGTCATACATAGTAAGTGGGGGAACCTCCACCTGGGCCCGGGGGTTCTGGGACCGAGGCCTCTTCCTCTCCCTGACCCTGCGTACCCCAAGAGTGCAGACGGAAGGAACAGCTCACACCAGCATCGTGTCAGGGGCTGGGGTTTCCTGTCAGAAATCTATGGGCTTTCAGGGCTGGTGCTGTGTTCTGAGGACCCCAGCAGGCTTTAGTCTCCATACCACCCATACATTTCTGTAACCAGAGACGACAGTAGTGCTGTTATTTGTAACAGCAAGCCTGGATAGTATCGTTGCGTGCATTTTGTTTTTCGGATGAAAACTGTGTAATGCCCTCAGTTCATTGAGTTTCTCAGCGGTAACTTCAGACTCAATCAGTTCTGAAGCTCTGGATCCGCAAAGCCTGCTGGGGCTGCCTAGCTTCCAGAGATCAAGCTCAAATATACCCGGGGAGTCGAATCCGCCACCTTCAGGATGGTGGTTTCGGCGAGGTAATAAGACCCCATTTACTCAAGGACCTCCCCATGACCTCCTGCGTCCATGTTGAGTTCAGCCAAGCTGTGTTATCTCGGACAGCACCGCATTGGCTGGCGGGCAGATAAGCCAGGCGGCCTTTATCTGGGCTCAACTGTTTGTTGGTAAGGAACAGAGGTTGAAAGGATTATGTAGAGGCTGGGGACGGTGATTTAGGGTTGGAGATATTGATGTTCAAGGGGCTGTCAGGGGTGGGTAGAAAAAAAAAATGTGCAGAAAGGAGGGGAAGCCCGGGGAGTAGGGTGCTGGAGGTCAGGTCTGAAGTCTGAGCACTGCCTCTTCCACCCAGAGAGCTGCTAATGCCCTAACTCCAACGGTGGCACTTAAAGCTGTCCCACATGCTGGGCACTCATGACACTGTCAAGAGTGTCAAGGACGGGGAGGCAGAAATCTCTACAAAGCATTTCGTATCTAGTAACTGCAAAGTCACCAGCACAGAGTGACCCGGAGCTGCTGCCACCGTCCCATGACTGCGATCATCCTCAGTACTTATCCAGGGCATCCTTTCCGTATGAGATCACTCTTTCATCCTGTCTCCCCAGAGCACAGAGCACAGGTTGATTCTTCCCTATCCCTGCTCCACTCTTTTCCAGTGGTGAAGGGACCACTGAGTCACAGAGGGCTCCAACAGACCTCAAACGACCCCCTCATTCCTCTAGTGAAGTGACCTGATCCATCCCCCTCATCCTCAGAATCTGGTGATGATGACCTGTACCTCGTGTCCTCTCTTATCTGAAGTCGAATCCAGGAAACGGTCATTATTCATTTGATATCAGAAACTGTAAGAGAGCAGGGTTCTCAGGAAAGTCTGAACATGGTAACTCGCATCTACACTTTAAGTGTGCAACATCTTGGGGCCAGAAAGACTCTTCTTGGTTGGAAAGGCCTTAGATAAGCCATCCAGCGTAGTGAGAAACTGCCAACAACTTGGGCCAGAGAGATGGCTCAGTGGATACAGTGTCTGCCTCCAAACCTGATGACCTGAGCTCAATACCCTGAATCCACATGGTGGAAACAGAGAACCAATTCTCCTGGGTTGTCCTTTAACTTCCACACACATGCGACAGGCCACACACACTAAACAAACAAACAAACAAAGGCAAAAACCTCGAGACTTAATGACTTGATTCACACATCGGGTTGGTGGCAATCTGCTGCCAGGATGAAGCCTCACGTCTCTCGCTGCTAGAAGCAGCTCAGACTTTTTCATCTGGTGACAGTCACAGGGTTCTAAAGACAAAGAGGACAAGTGATGGTCAATCTGTTTGTGTTACGGCACCAAAACAAGTGACCCGGCAGAGCCCTGTCACAGAGTGGAAGGGAAGAATGTGAATCCAAGGAGGGGACAGATTGTGACTTTTCCTGCCACCCATGGCAGCTGTTGACTAACCATCAAGCGGTCCATTCCATTTAGCATATTCCCTTTGGCAGAGTCAAGAGCATCACTTCCCTACTTTGCCTGACTTATAATAGCTCAACGAATGCTTCAATGGATGCCTAGATGAATAAACACACATTGAACAAAAGACAGGATGTATGCATGGATGGATAGGCAGATGGACAGATAGATGGATGGTCTGATGGGTAGATGGGTGGTAGGGTATAAAAGGGTCTAAATATTAATGTTCAAAGAGCCTATGGATGTGCTCGTCTTGCGGAGAGGATTCTGGAATTTTGAAACATACGAGAAAGACACAACTCTTTAAAACACTGAACCAAGCTAAGGAGATAACTCAGTCTAGAAAGTACTCATCCTGAGAGCACAAAGGTCTAGGTTTGATTCCCAGAACCCACACAAGAAAAAGAAATGCAAATGAACTGCCAGGATGGCTCAGAGGATAAAGACACTTGCTGCCAAGCCTGACCCTGTGAAGCCCACACGGAGAAAGAGAGAGCCAACTCCCACAGATCATCCTCCCAGTCATACACATGTGCCATGCATGGCACATGCCCACTGGACTCAAACACACACACTAAATAAATAAATAAAATGTCATTTTGATTGGCCCAGAGACTCACAACTGGTCAACATTCGGAATAAAAGATTGGCATTCTCAGCCCTAAACAGGACATCTATCTCACACACACACACACACACACACACACACACACACACACACACACACACACACACTTACTCCCAAGGCTCAGGGGTCATCGTGGAAGATGGGGCAGAAAGGTGGAAGAGCCTGAGGCAGTCGATGACTACAGTGAGACAGTGTTTTCCAGACATAGCAGGAGAGTCACACACATAAACTCATAGCAGCTATGTGCTGCCATGCACCAGACTCAAGATCACAAGATCAAGCCAGACAAAATCCCAGCATGGGGGAGTCAGGGGGAGTGGGGGGCGTGTGACTCATGAATTCCCACCCATAGCTGAGGAGCTACTGACAGTTGATGGCTACTGAGGATGAGTCTGTTTCTCCAAGGATGAAGCTCCTGAGAGGCTGTCCATACCCCACTAGCTGACCCTCCATCATTGCGCATGCTGGCAATGTGCTCAGTGAGGTTGTTTTGTTTTGTTTTGTTTTGTTTTGTTTTGTTTTGTTTTGTTTTTAAAAAGAGTGCATGAAATTGGGCGAGGACCGTGGCAAGGATGGGATGGAGGGAGAGTTAATTGTAAGGAAGGATCTTGATCAAAACGTATCCTCTGCATGTATAAAATCCTCAAAATAAAAAGAGTCAGACATGATGGTGCACACTTGTGATCCCACCCCTGGGGAGGCAGAGACAGCTGGGTGGTCCCTGTCCTGCCCATCTAACCCCCATCACAAGCGCTAGGCCAGTGGAAGATCCTTTCTCTACCGTCTACGACCACCTCTTTGTAAAACAACGAAAGTAAAACCTGTTGCGCTACACCAATTTTTCAAGCAAGTCTATTTTTACCAGGAGGAGGGAAGCCCCGGCATCGCACCCCCCCCCAACACTACTCCCTATAAGCAACCTCCACACAGTCCTGACTGCCCCACCCCCACCCCAGCTCAGCCCACCGAGCTCATGTCCTCCAGCTTAATTCGTTTTCTAGATAGATGGAGCAAAGAGCTAGCAAATATTATTTATGACTTTGTGATAAATACGCCTTTTACAGGAGTGATTCCAGGAGCTCTGGTGAATTTCAAGGATGACTTTCAGCGAGTTTCAAAGGTCGGGTCAGCCTAGATAGTAAGCCCATAGTGTTTGCCATGCGGTTCATCTGTTTTGAATTATTGGTCTTACCCACTTTCAGCTGGCTCTCAATGGACTGGCTGTACTTTAGCTAGCTCCATGGCTGTATTTTTATTTCCATAGTGGGGAAAGGCTTTAATAATTATTTGTGCCGGACTGACAGTGGGAAGGGTAAAGAGATCATAATCAGACTGAAGGCCCTGCAGATGTGCAAGGCAAGATGGGTTCCACACGCCCAGCCCCCATCCCACCCACCCACCCACCCCCCACACACATGGAGCACCTCCTCCTGCTGACCAGAGAGGGCACAATTCAGAGCCCGGCCACACAGGAGCAGGTCAAAAAGGGCAAAGCATTCCCAGAAAGCCAGGAAGTCCTGCGCTTGGCTCGGCCTTTCTCTGCCTGTGCATGCATGCATGCATGCATGGCTGCTGACCCTGCGCAGATACTACCAACATGGATGCTTGGCAGCAGGGATCCCATTTCACCCATTGCCACATGCTCAGCGGTCCACAACATCCTCACTGAACGCATATGCACTGATGGAATGGTTTGGAGCTGACCTGGGCTGAGTTCTGCACGCTCCTCTGCTCTAGACACGGCATTCTGCAGCTGAGCCTTGGCCCTGCTCTGGTTTCTTGCTCTTACTGTTGATGACTTGTGTGTTGTTGGGGGAGGTTGGGTTAGATTTGGATGCGCCCAAAGAACTTTTGACTTTAATGGAAATGTTAGCCAGCTGCCATGTCACCTCAGCTCTTTGTTGTTCCCCCTCTCTGAGGAATCAGTCAAGGGTTGTCTGTCCTGAGAGTGCAACACATTCTGCCTGGTCCTTCTCTGTCCCTCTCGCTTCCCAAATGAGTACGGCAGAAGCGCTACATCGGTTATTTGTCTAAGTCAGATTCGACTTAGAGTGCTGTTGGACGTTTCAAGGCTGCCCTCTACGTTGCCTTCCTGTCCAATATGAATCTTTCATATTGGGTTTGCTAAAAGAAAGTTCTTCCTTCAGAAGGGACCGCGGTGTGAGCATCTGCCTTAGGCCCTTCCTGACCCGACAGGGACATCTCTAATTATTTCCCTCCTCAGAAACTTCTCTGACCTTCTCTTCCTAGGACCTCAGAGGAGGGCAGGAAGACAGAGGAGAGCCCAGTAATATCCTTAAACACAAACGTAGATCTCTAGATAAAAGATCAGTGCAGATGTGTGGAGGCTGTTTCCAGGTGTGGAGAGTCACACATTAGTTAAAGGGGCCAGGGAAGTAGGGCTGTGTTCTCTGTATTTCACACTTTTTAAAAATAATTATCTTCGAGGAAGTTTAGGGAAATGGGCCTACAACAGGTCTTCCGGGGCTTACATCCTCAACTGAAAAGGGAGATGGTTCTATTATCCAGTTGCCTTTAGGCCTCTTCAAGTCCCAGTACCTGTCACTGATAAACCAAGGTCAGGAAAAGCTGACAGAGACACCCCACATGGGCAAGCTACCCTGAGGTGCAGCGGGGTGGTGGGACTGGAGTATCGCTAGCTGCAGCCACAAGCCCTGCGTGAGGCCCTAGGCCGGACTCCCCAGCATCTCAACAGCAAAAGGCAGTTGGCACCCAGCCCTTCCGCTGCTCACAGCGCCTTGGTGGTCCCCGGTCACCCTCCTTTCTTGATCCCCTTCTCAGGCCACCAGGGGACCAGTTCACAAAATGTCTACTCTTCCCCAAGGCAAGCCCCAAATGGGTAAGTGGAGGTAAGTGCTGCCTCAGCTCTGCAGGCCTCCCCCCCCCACCTCCCCATCCCACCACCCCCACCCACCCCACCCCGTTCCTTAGACCCAGTCATCAGATCAGAAAGGGGGAGGGCCAGAAACGGAGGGAGAGGAGGGGAAGGAAAGAGAAAGAAACCCCCCCGAACAACACAAAGAAAGACAGCGCAGCCCGGCACTCCTTTGGGGATGGAGAACCCCATTCAGAGTTTTCAGAAAGTAGGGTCAGGCATGTCTTATGACCTGAGACCCCAGAGTCCTCTGTTCCCCGTAATTATCTAATACAGCACTCTCCCTGCCAAATACAATGAAACAATTTGTCACTTCAATTATCTGTCAGTCAACACCAAGGCTTTTCAGCGGGCCGGCACATGTGCTTGGAGAGTCTGTCAGCGAGGCGGTCTCGCCGGACCCATAGCCATGGAAAATGGAACCTTTGTTGATGCTGCTCTCAGAGAAGGAAGCCCATTCAGTCGCCCACCACTGCCCCCTCTTCTCTAAATGCCTTGGGGACTGCCTCCTTCCTCCTCAGGGGCCTTGAGTGACTGGCCACAAGCTTTGCATGAGGAAGCAGAAATACATTATTCGTCACAGCCTCTTTCCCTCAGGTCCCATAATTCTGTGTTTAGAATGGAGATTACACAGTGGGTTACCCACCACCCCACGGGGCGGAAGGAGAGGGAAGTGTGGGCACTCAGGATGGACCAGGGCTCTTTGCATAGGCCCTGTTCAGGTTAGTCCCAGGGTTCTTCCTCAGCTCCCATTGCCCACGGCTACCCTACCTGAGGAAGGCTGCCTCTGAAGGAGGTATAGGGGAGGCTTTGAAGAAAGAGAGAGAAGTAATCATACAGGGCAAACCTTGGTTGCTACTTGAAGGGAGTCTAAAGACTTCTGACTGGAACCAAGCACCCTCTTTTCTGTGTAGGGACCCAGACTTCCACCACGTGGGGGAACAGGATGTACTCGGTGTGGGTAACAGAGACTCCTAACATGGGTGATGATTAAGAATCCCTCCGTGGAGGAGATAGGGACTCTCCCCATGGGGGGAAGGAGGGAGACCCCCTTCATGTGAGGCCAGCACATTGCTACACTCGACCATAGGAGGGAGCAGCAGGGACTCACTCCTTCCTTGTGTGGGTATGTGGACCCCCTCAAGGTGTGGGGACAGAGACTCCCTACATGTGTGCTGAGGTGTGTGTGGCAGGGTCCCTTGTTTGAGTACAAGAACCTCCTCCATGTTAGGGAACAGGGCCTCCTACATGGGAGGATGAAGGCCTCATCCATTTGTGGGGTCTGAACTTCCTCCACTTGGAGAGATAAGACCTCCTCTATAGGGACAGGGAGGACAGAGATCTCCATTGTGGTGGGAGACAGGGACCTCCTCTCTGTGGAGGACAGGACTGCCTCCCTGTGTGTGGGTTAGACTTGTGGTCCCCGTGACAGATCCCAAGAGAAGTCCATTTAAGGAAGGAGAAATTTACGTTGGCTCAGCTTCAGATGTTCCAGTCCATGTTTCAGGGCCTGTTAACACATCATGGTAGAAGGGTGTCATAGCTCTTGTCATTGTCAGCTTGACACAAACCTAGACATACCTGAGAAGAGGGAATCCCAGCTGAAGAACTGGCTTCACCAGACTGGCCTGTGGGTACACCTATGGGACTTGTAAAATTTTTATTTTATTATATTATGTGTATGCCTGTTTTGCCTACATGCACGTCTGTGTACCATGTTCACATCCGGTCCTCTCGGGGACCAGAAGAGGTCAATGGATCCCCTAGGACTAGAGTTACAGATGCTTGTGAGCCACCATGTGGGTGCTGGGCATCGAGCCCCTGTCCTCTGGAAGAGCAGCCGGTGGTGCCTGTAACCACTGAGCTCCCTCTCCAGGCCCTGTGGGCCATTTTCTTGATTGCTAATTAGTGTAGGGGTGCCAAGGACACTGGTGGGCAGTGCTATCCTTAGGCAAATGAGCCTGGGTTTTATAAGAAAGTTTTATAAAAAAAGATTGGTGGATAGCTCATCAATCCAGCAGACACGAGCCAGTAAGCTGCATTCCTCCGCGGTCTCTGCTGGGATTCCTGCTTTGCCTTTTCTCAACAACAGACTGTAACCTGTAAGCCAAAGAAACCCTCTCCTCCCCAAGTTAATTCCGGTCGTGGTGTTTATCACAGCAACAGAAAGCTAACTAGAACAGAGTATTGGAGGAGAGGTCCATCTCACGGTGGCTAAGAGGCAGGGGACGAAGTAGCCTGAGACGGACTACACACCTATGGCCATGCTCCTAATGATGAGGACACAAGATGGAAACCAGAACTGAGGTCAAGGATAGGGACCTCAAATTTGTCTGCTTGGCCAGAAACCAGAAGGGCCCTTGGTCCTGACCTGGCTAAGGCTAGAGATGCCAGAAGTATTTGAGGTACCTAATGATTTTAGGGTACCAACTCTCAAGGAGGGAGTACTATAGTAGTCTTAGAGACCACGGACGATGAATCCTTCCCTCACGGTCAGCTCCACTTCCCGTTTCCCTGGCAACAAAGAAAGGTCAGCTTTGCCACCCCTAACCCTCCTGGTCAGAACAGAGGACTATTTCTCACCCCAGGAGGAGACATGGCACGACTGTTTTCTCCTCCCTTAAGAACTAACTGATCGAGCTAGACCTGTCAATCACTCCTCCAGGAGGCCACTCAACAGGAAATCAGATTCACCTGCAGGAACTGGAAGCCGATGGGAGGAAGACCCTTTCCCTTAAGGAAACAAAGCGTTTCTCTTTCCCAGAAACCTCTTCTCCGCACAGGCACTTGAGGAACTCTCATTACGTAACAGCGCAGAGTCTCGGGTATAACTTCCTTTTCTTTCTCTTTTCCTTTTGAACACTAGCCGAAGCCTGGGGATGCTTTCCCTGACACTGGGCTCTCTCACTTGTCCCCGAAGCCGTCTCCTCCTCCACTCCCTTCCGCCATGAGGTTGCTTGTCCACCACGGGGCTGCTCATTAACCTCCATTACAAGAGTCTTCTCTCCTCCTTCCCACTCCCCTTATCTGGGCCGCCGCCAACATTCACAGCCTGCCTGCCCTGTTGTCTTTCTCTCAAACTGTGATAAAATTGTCCTCGAGCGTCCTTCTGCGTCTAAACTCTCTCATTAACTAGACTAAGGACCCCGAAAGGGGAACCTTCGTTTCCCTAATGACATAAGGAGTCCAGCTCACTTAGTAGGCCCTAACTCTGAAAATGCTCATCTCCTCCCAAGAATGGAATCACACTGTGAACTCATGAATGGATCAGTGCCCCCATTCAGTCAGAGGCTTCAGAATCTCCCCACCTCTCAGTGATTTTTTTTTCAAAAATAAAATATATTTATATGCCAAGCTAGGGCCCAAATCCTTAACACACACCTTTGGGGAGACACTTCATAGCCATAGTATAACATGGGACAGAGACCTCCTCCATAAGGAGGACAGGAACCTGTCTCCTCCATTTGAACACCACCCCTACGGACTAAACAAGAAGAAAGTGAGCTGAGCAGCAGCATTCACTTCTCTGCTTCTGGAATGCAGATGTGCTGTGAGCGGCTGTCTCCAGCTCCGGCTACCACACATTTCCTACTCTGATAAACTAAATGCTTTGGGCAGATACCTTGTCACGACAGTGAATAGCTAATACAAAGGGGGATCCTGGAGCTGGAGAGATGGCTCAGTGGTTAAGAGCACTGGCTGCTCTTTCGGAGGAGGTTCAGTTCCCAGCGCCCCCATGGCAGCTCACAGCTGTCTGTAACTCCAGTTCCAGGGGATCCGCTCCCACACCCTCACACAGACATACATGCAGGCAAAGTACTAATGCCCATAGACTAAAAATAAATCACTAAGAATAACAACAAGAACAAAAGCAAACAAACAAAACCAAAGGGAAGCCTTTATATCAAGGACTTCTCACAAGAGTCTGGTAGTAAGTCTTCCCTCCCAAAGTCAGATGCTATATAAAGCTTGGTATCCCTATTCAGCCTTGAGAATTGGATACTATAAGGCAAAGGGCCAATACTAAAGCCGGAAGTGAGGGTCCCATATGTATTAATGTGGGAGCTGATAATAGGCATACGTGGGCCTTTCCTAGTAGTGTTATGTTTTGGGTTATTTTCACTCTTAAAACATTGTCCTATAACAAATTTACAATCTATTTTGGGTTTTGCGTACACGGTTTTATGTGTTGAATCATCTATCTGGAGACATACACAAATTCACTCCCCTGTGTGAATCTGTCCGCCACCCCCACCCAACATCATCCTCTGTGTTTCCACATCAGGCCTGAAAGCTGGAACACTTGCTGGGTTGCTGTGCTTTTCAAAGAGGGGATCGTCCCTTCCCTCTTTGTGGCCCAGGATGCAGCGTCATAGAACACATAGGTAATTTCTAGGTACTGGAACTACATCCCCAAGACTCTAGAGAAAAAAAGGTCTCTGAAGACTCTGAAGGAACTGCCACCTCACTCTGATTATTATTGGAGCTTATTTTGTTTCATCTATTTTGGCTGCTGTTTGGAGGGCCGTGGTTTGGTGCTCAGGGTCAGACTTGGAGCTCCAATGCTAGGCCGGCATCCTACCACTGAGCGTCACTCCCCACTTGGAGGTGCATTAATTAGGCCAGGGCAACCTTGACCTCTAGCCTCGCAGAATCATTCTTTCCTCTTCTTCCCGCTTTTTTCCTCCATCTGTTTTTTGTCCCTTCTAAGTCTCCTTCTGCTTCTTGTCCAACATTTTCCCTGCTGGTGCTCCTTACGTCTTCTGGCTTTTTTCTTTCCCTTAGAACCCAAAAGAACTTCAGGACCACCCCTGTAAGGTTGGGGATGCAAAAGAGAGATGTGTGTCGCCTTTTCTCTGCTGTGTGAAGAAGAATGCGAAGGCCAAATGGGGCTCTTGAATTCAGTCATGGCCAAATCAACCGATCGGTACGCAAACATCAGCCAGACTCAACTCTGGCTTGCGTCCCCAGAGGGTCTCCCCAACTTCTTGCCCTCCAGGACAGGGTATACTTTCTCCACCTGACCTTAGTGGTAGGGTTCTCCAACAAGGAAGGCAAATCACCTGGTATGAATACAGTCCAGGAAGGAGCAGGCTTTCTTTCTTCCCTGAAAATGAGGCGAGCCTCCCTCCAGCTCCCAAAGAGTTTCCTGAGGGCTGTGTAGCTATAGGGAAGACTATGGTGAGGCTTTGTAAACAAATACTGTAGATGTTAACTTGACTCCAAGAAATGACTTAACTATTTTGAAAAGGTACACATCTACCTTCAAATGTATTAATAATCAGTAAAATTGTTTGGGGGTATTTTTAGGGAAAAAATGTAAATGGTGCATGAAGACCCTACATGTCTCTTCATACATGCAGATGGTTCGTTTTCAATGAGCCACACCTTCACTCTGTATGCTTTTCAGATTTTTTTCTGTCTGACCTGGGGTATTTCCAAAATTCAGGCCTACTCCGAGCGTAGGAAAACAAAATAATATGCCATCAGAATAGAAAAACCTGCAATATTAGGGTATGATGAACAAACTGTACCCCAAATACTGAAAGCAATTCCAAGGACTAAACTTTTGAGAGGAACCAAATCAAGCCAGGATCGGGCCTGTTGGAGATCAGCGTCTGTGAAAGTCCCCTGGGTGCCGCTGTGGAGTGGGGATAAATGGCAGCCCGGAAGCTGACAAGACAGAGACCCTGATCAGAACATGGGGTGGGGGACAGCAGCCCCTGGATTCTCTCGCGCTGGAACCAGTTTGAGGGTTCTCACTCTCCCGACCTTCTCCGCAGCCTCTGTACTGTCCTTCCCCCAGATTCTCTTCTTCATTTTATTGACAGCAGTGTTTGACCTTTCACCTCTAGTAACCTCCTCTGTTTGATCCTTGGGGAACACAGTGACAATGTTGCTCTCTCTTCTGGTCGCTCCCCAAAGAGAGGGGCAGAGTGAGCCTAGGCTGTTAGTGCTGTCTGGGGCCACAGCCAGTGGCCTGTCTGATCCCACCTAGCCCGGCACAGCTTAAAAACATTTCCCCAGAAACCCTTGCAGCTACACTGCGTTCTCTTCTGGGGAACATATTTGGATAGTCCCAGCATTCCTCTCCGTGATCAAACGTCTTGCTAAGCCCAGAGAAGAAACCCCAGTGGTATCAAGTGCTGAGTAGCCGCCACAGTTAGCTCAGGAACCACAACCTGTCTGTCAAGAAGCTCTTCCAGCCAGAAGGAAACGCAGAGGGAGGAGCAGAGGAAATGGAGTCCAGCCTTGGACAAGAGAGCTGCTGTCTCCGAGTCTCCAGGATGCAGAGGGTTTGCTTTGCTGTCCAGCCTGAATGCCTTTACGCTGCCTTTCACCTCCCCCGCCCTTACACTCCACCGAGCTTTCTCTATCTTTAATCATAAAATGTCCAAAACTTGGAATGTGCGCCATTTCTCCTGGGTAACTCCACAGAATAAATATTTTGTATGCAGTTTCCCAGAACCCCAGAGGTGATGGACTGGAGGCAACGCAGACCCAAACTCGCCCCTTCTGAGAAGCCACAAGCAGAGCAGTTCAGACTGTGGTATAAATCTGTTTCAACAGCAGCAGTGTGCAGTTTTAGAACACACGCGCGACTTCATGGAACGCAGACAGTTTAAGCCATCATAAAACTATCTGTACATCTACATTAGTAAGCACGGCTAAACAGATAATTATCCAGTGATAGCATTTTACCTACAAACAGTTTATCTGGAAATGCGGGATGGTTTGCTGAAGCCGGTTCCAGGGGCCATCCTGAGAACCATAAACAAACCTATGGGGTAATGAGACAAATCTGCTTAGGAATTTAAGGAAATTCGTAAGCAAATGCACAGCTCAGACACATACGGCACCAGATTCAGCAGCACAGGCTATTTAAACTGTTCCTAATCCAAGCTAGCAAGTGTTGCTGGGGAGATGGGCACTTGTTACAGTACAGGTACTTTCAAACCACCACACCCTTGTCCATAAAGGTGCAGGTGAACGACTCGCTGGGACTTGGAAGCAAAGTGCATCTATCAGATAACAGAGACCATCGTGCTTTTACTGAAGGGAGAGAAGTTTCTATGAAAATGAAAGGAAAATAGAGATTAATGATTGGAACGGAGCCAGGGACAAGGCCCTGGGTTAAATTCTCAGCTCTGCAAAAAAAAGAAAAAAAAATGGAACAAACTATAAACTCAGTTTCTAAGTCGAGGGATCAGACAATTGAAAAGGCTTTTCAACCATGGACTTGGAGCAGTTTTAGTAGAAGAAAAGGCAGATAGCAGCAATCTGGCTTTCCCTAATCTGTAGCCTGAATTTACAAACTCTTTCAAACATACATTTTGGGATGACTTCTCTGAAGTCTATACGATGTTTTCAAGTTTCAATTCACAGAACTTTAGGGGGAGGGGGATCAGTTATTAATTTCTCTCCAAAATCACCCTTATTTCCATCAAAGATAATCATAGGAAACCAAATTTGGTTGCAAGATAAATTCAATCCCATTGAATTTGGCCTAAATCAACTATGTGCCTAAGTGCAGTCGAGCAAAAGTTGACTATACATATTCTTTTCAAAGTTTGCTTCTGCTGAAATTTTCCTCGAAGTATCTCAGACGTGGTCTCTCGGGGCTATGAAGGCAGACCAAAGTCTCACTTGGTCTGGTAGGCATTTGCCCTTGCAAGAGTGCGGTTCAGAAAGAATTGGTGCGTCTGCAGAACCTGTGGGTCTGGGTGAGTTCTCTTCTTGAGGTTCCCCAAATATCCCAAGTTTCCTGAGCATGCAGAGAAATGGCACAACTCAATTATGTGTAAGGCTGAGTGCCATCGAGCCTGAATCTTGGGGGGCTAGGGGAGGGGAGTTTGTGGGTTTCAGAAAGCCAATCTTCTATCTTTAAACCTGTCTGGTTGAATTGAACAATTTGACAACCCATAATAGCCTTAATGATAAAACCAGTGTTCTTAATCATGAACGGATTCTTATTGAACCTATCTAAATAATTGCATTGTCATAAGATAAAGGACACTCATGACTAATGTTCAAATTCTAGAGAGGAGAAGTAGGGAAAAAATATATCTTAACTTTGGATCCAAAGAGTGTACTCAACCGAACTACTGTAAGCTATGTTTCAAAGTAAACAGTTTCCTTCCATCTGGTAGACCAGACACTCCAAAAGCAGCGATGTTTCCAAATGAATCATGAAAACACTGCTTCTGCCAGCTCATTCAGGCTCATTTAACTAATTCTCGTGTTACGTTCTCATAGGACAGAAGCTGAAGGAACTCAGTGGTGTCACTGAAGTTCCAGACATTCTTCCCTGGCCCAACAGCGTGCACCCCTTAAGATAAAGATAAATACATAAAATGTTTTTACATTAAAAAAAGGACAAATACTATAGAATTTTATTACATGAAATATATAGAATATACAAATTCATAGAGACAGAAAGATCAGACGTTATTTCAAGATGGAGAAGAAAGGAATATAGAGCAATGATTTCCTAAGCACAGAATCTCTGTTTTGTGTGACGAAAAAGCCCCACAAATGGACAGTAGTATCAGGACATAATATCATGAATGTGATAAGTCAATACAATTAATGTAATTAATGAATACCATAAATATAGTTATTGAATGAATACTGCAAATGTAATCAATGAATACTACAAATGTAATTAATATCATGAGTGTAATTAATGAATATCATGAGTGTAATTTAAAAAAATAAGTTAAAAATAAAAAAGGATTTCCTGAACCTGGCTTGTCAGAGGCCTTTCTCTGAGTCTCCTTGAAGACACAGCTCTGGGACCAGAGAAAGGCTTCCACGAAGGCATCAAAACAGAACAGCAACTGGGCAACAGGGCAAAGCCGCAGCGCTTTGGGCCGCTGGCTTGGCAATGATGCAGCTCAGAAGGAGGTTTTCATACTCCTGTGCTATGGGACTTTCTTCAGCGTCACTAAAACTATCACCTACAGCACTCCGCTTGGAAATATCTCCACAGTTCTTGAACATCCTCTCAAGAACATACTAATAACTACAGCTTGCGGAGGCTCTGCCGTCATTAGCATGAGATACAAGTTCATTGTAATTAATGTATCATGACCTAGGAACCCCAGAAGGTCAGGGAAGCATCCTTTGAGGATTTCCCAAGGCCCAACTAGGAAAGGTGATTAAAAGTTAAAAGGATTTCATTTAGAATTTGACTTGGGAAAGTTGTCAAAAATGCCAAAGGTTTCATGGAGCCATTTCTTTTGGGGATGAGTGTCCCAAGGGCTCTCACTTTCTGTACACTGTCTGGCCATACACTGTCTGGCCATGAGTCTCTGTATTTTTTTCTCATCGGCTGCAGGAAGAAACTTCTCTGATGATTGGTGACCAAGGCATGAATCTATGAGTGTAGCAGGAAGTCGTTTTATTGCTATATTCCTGTAGCAGAACAGTAGTTTTTGGTTTTCACTAGGTCCCTGGCCTATTTGGTCTCAGGTTCTTGGCCACCCAAGCAGTGTCAGGATGGATTCCATCTCTTAGAGTGGGCCTTAGGTCCAATCAGAGAGTGGGTGGTGACTCCCTCAAGTCTTGTGCCACTACTGCACCAGTGTGTCTTGCAGGCAGGTCACTGTTGTAGATGGAAGGCTTTGAACCTGGGTTGTGTTTACCTTTCTCCTTGGATAGCATGCAGAGTGCCTTCCAGTACCATGAACACAGGGCTGTAGGAGTAAAGGCTTTAGGTAAGCACCAGCTCAGCTTCTGTGTGTTCAATGAATTGTGTAAGTGTTGTCTGTAGCAACAGGACCTTTCCATCAGTTTGTGGATAGCCAATAGCCTTGGCAACAGCCTGGGTTGTTTGGGGATTCCTCTGGGACCCCTTCAGCCAGGAGCTTTATTAGAATGTAATAGAATGTAATAGAATGACCCCTTCCCAGCACTGGAAGTTTCATTTGGTAACAAGACTTGTCCAACTGGGGTTCTGTCCCCCCGACCTCTTATGTGGCAATTTCATCCAGATTGCTTTCATACATGTATATATTTTAGGAAGTTTCTACTATATTAGTTTTCCATATGACCCCTCAAACGGCCCTTAGTTTTGTCTGTTGCTCCCTGTATTCCCTCCCTCATCCTCCCTCCTCCCTCCCCTCCCCATTTAATCATCCTGTTCTTGCCCCTCTACTTGTCCACCCATAACTATGCATTCTATTTCCTCTTCCTAGGGAGATCCATCCCTCCCCCTGAGTTCCTCACTCTATATGTGACCTCTATGGTTATACAGATTGTAGCTTGCTTATCAATGATTTAACAGCTAACACCCACATATAAGCAAATATACCATATTTGTCTTTCTGGGACTGAGTTACTTTACTCAGCATGCTTTTTTTTCCTCCATCCATTTACCCGTAAATTTTATGATTGAATTTTTATAACAGGTGAGTAATATTCTGATAAGTGCATGGTGTCTTCAACAATAGGGACTTGCTTTCAGACTCTGGGATGGGACCAACAGCAACAACAGTAGCCTATATTCTCTGGGGAGTCTGTAGGACTCCCTTGACAAATAATTCAAAGAGGGACTTCTCATGCCTGATACTAGGGTTTATGCAAGCTCTTGAGGGAGCATTTTCAGCCCAAGTGGGATAATTCCATTTAAACTATACATGTATACATACACTTATATGTATATTATATGTAATTTTAGGGAAATAAAAAGTCTGATTCCTTGTGGCTTTTTCAGTTGTCTTTAATGTTATTTATCCCTCCTCATTGCCTGTCTACATGTCTCTGCCTAGCATGAGGAAGGCAGAGACAGGCAGATTTCAAAACCAATCCCATCTACACGGTAAATTCCAGGCCAGTCAGAGTTTCATGGTGAAGCCCTACCCCAGAAAGAAAGAAAGAAAGAAAGAAAGAAAGAAAGAAAGAAAGAAAGAAAGAAAGAAAGAAGGAAGGAAGGAAGGAAGGAAGGAAGGAAGGAAGGAAGGAAGGAAGGAAGGAAGGGAGAGAGAAAGAGAAAGAAAGAAAGAAAGAAAGAAAGAAAGAAAGAAAGAAAGAAAGAAAGAAAGAAAGAAGGAAGGAAGGAAGGAAGGAAGGAAGGAAGGAAGGAAGGAAGGAAGGAAGGAAGGAAAGAAGAAAGAAAGAGAAAGAAAGAAAGAAAGAAAGAAAGAAAGAAAGAAAGAAAGAAAGAAAGAAAGAAAGAAAGAAAGAGAAAATCTTTCAAGGACCTGAACCAAATGACCCTACAGGCCCCATCTCTTTTTTTAATCTATTTTTGAAACTGTAATTTTAATCTTTTTATTTTTGAGATTATAATTTAATTACAACATTTCTCCCTTTCTTTTCTCCCTCTAAATCCTCTCATATGTTGTTGAATATTATTTGAAGATGTGTTATATTTGTTTATGCTGTGGAACATTTTTTAATGATGCAAAGATGTGTTGCATTCTTCTATGTTGTATTTGTCTAACCCTGTGAAGCTGTGTTACTGTGCCTGTCTAAAACACCTGATGGTCTAATAAAGAGCTGAACGGCCAATAGTGAGGCAGGAGAAAGGATATGTGGCTGGTAGACAGAGAGAATAAATAGGAGGAGAAATCTGGGGAGAAAAAGAGCAAGGATTGAGAAGGGGCCCAGCCACACAGCCACACAGCCAGACCCAGAGTAAGAAGTAAAAAAAAAAAAAAAAAAAAAAAAAAAGTATAAATATAGACAGGATAAGTTAAGAAAAGTTGGCAAGAAATAAGGCAAGCTAAGACCAGTCATTCACAGGAAATAATAAGCTTCCATGCATTTATTTGTGAGCTAGATGGTGGGCCCCCAAAAGCCAAAAGAGTAAAAAACAACCAACTTCATTCATATACTTCTCTCCATTCTCCTTCAAACTCATGGCCTCTTTATTCACTTTTTGTTATTGCATACATATATAATATATATATAATGTATACTTATATATATAATGTATACTTATATATTCCTAAATATAACCTGTTCAGTCTGTATAATTTTACTTGTATGTATGTTTTCATGGCTGACCATTTGGCGCCAGACAACCTGAGAAAGTCCACTTCTGCTCCCAGCTTTCTTCAGCTGTCTACAGTTCTTCATCTTCTTCTTCATTGTCTTCTTCTTCTCCTCCTCCCCCTCCCCCTCCTCTCCCTTTCTCCTCCTCCTCCTTCTTCTTCTCCTCCTCCCCCTCCTCCTCCTCCCTCTTCTTCCTTCTCCTCCTCCCCTTCTTTCTTTCTCCTCCTCCCCCTCCTCCTCTTCCCCCTTCTTCTTTTTCTTCTTCTCCTCCTCCTTCTTCTTTGTCTGCTTATTTTTTAAAAAAAAAAAACATCATTTTCTTCCTTTTATTGAAAATCATTTCCCCCCTCACATATTATATCCTGATTCCAGTCCCCCCTCCCTCTCTTCTGCCCACATCCAGATCTACCCTCTTTCTGTCTCTCATTAGAAAACAAACAGGCTACTATGGGATAATGAGAAAATAAAATACAATAAAATAAAACAAAAACTAACACATTGGAATTGGACAAAACAAAGGAATGGAAAGAAAAAAGCCCAAGGTACAAGAAACAGAGACCCACTCATTCGTACATTCAGGAACCCCACAAAAACACTGAACTGGAAGCCATAATATATATACACAAAGGACCAGTAGGGTAAAAAGAGAGAAGAAGTGTGTGTGTGTGTGTGTGTGTGTGTGTGTGTGTGTGTAAATAAAATTCTAAATTTAAAATAATAAGATAAAATAAAAGTTTAAAAAACGAAGAGCCCTGACATGACATCATAGACAGGGAACCTCCGAGGATGCTCCCGAGTTGATGTTCTGTTAGCTATCTACTGTTGGGCATGCAGTCTACCCTTAAGAGTAGTTGGTTTCCCGATGAGTCTCATTGGAGGAAACTCAATTTTTATTTGCACATTGTTAACAATTGGAGATTGCTTCTAGTTGGTGATAGGGCTGTGAGTTCACATCTCCTCTCAGCTCTAGGACCCCATCTGGTGCAGACCTGTGCAGGCCCTGTGCATGCTGCCTCAGTCTCTGAGAGTGCGTGTGTGCACCGATGACATTGATTTAGAGGGCTTTGTTTTCTTAGTGTCCTCCGTCTCCTCTGGCCCCTACACTCTTTCTGCCTCCTCTTCTGAGCCCTGACGGGGAGGGATTTGATAAGACAGCCCATTTAGTGGGCTTCATGTCTTAAAAGTTCTGTCATCTCCCAAGAGTCCCACAGGCTAAAGATCAAGTTTTTAATATGTGGACCTTTAGGGAATACTTCCCTAAATGGTTGGCATAAACAGTCCTGCTCATGTTCATGCTAAAGACAAGTCGGGGTGGCCAGACGCCATCACTTGGGAAAAGGAGAGAGGAGGAGGAATTCCATTGGATAGTGAGAACAGGGGGTTCTGCCTCACTCTTTTGCTAAGATTGGACTGTATAAGACCAGGAGGTCCCCATAATGGGGCCAAAGGAAGGTTCTAGAGCCTAACTAAAGCCCGGCCAAGTAAAGAACCTTTGTTAGCATTACTCACGTTATATGAACTTTGGAACCTGTTTACAGCTAATTATGTGTTTATTATTACTGATGTTCCAATTCAACAGAAATTAATATGTGATCATATAAAGTAATGTCAGCTTTTAGAGAGGCTGTTACCAAATGGAGAACAGAGGGACAGGACAGCAGGGACTTGGAGAACAAAGGGACTGGGCAGCAGGGACAAAGTCCAGATGACTTTGCATTCTCATTGCTGATGGCTTCCAGTTGGTTTGCCATTTTGTTATTTTAAGACAACGTCCCACTGCTTAACCCAGCCTGGCTTGGAGCTTACAATCCTCCTGCCTCAGTCTCCTAACATACTGGAATTCAGGTATGTGCCACCACACCTGGCTAAGCTACTGAATTTCTTTTTAAGTTATTAAGCAAGTTATTAGTGCTAACAAGTCACTAACTTATCCATAAAAACCACAGCTCATTTCTCAACAGAAATAAGAGCGTTTATGTCGATCCAAGTCTGAGTGACCATGGCTCAAGAACATGGATTCAAACAACGTGTGTTCAATGGAGAGATGGTTATGTGAACTTCATAGTCACAGAACAAAAGAAAGTCATAAATCAAGGCATTTTCCCAACACATTGGTGGGAACATTAGAGTTACAGCGGGGCAGGGGAATCTCTGCTGTAGGTATCAGCTGTTATCCGATTGCTTTCTTAGCATGGGGTTGGTGGGCAATAACCGTCTGCGGGCTTAATACATCGCCAAGATTTGACCTGATCATTGAAAATGTTAGGTTAACCAGAGGTGGTCCATGAATGTCCATTAAGAGAATTAACAATAGTCCAAGATAATTTGGCTCTGAATCTGCAATGTTCCACATCTCCATAATTATAAGGTTCTAATCAGTGTCTCATTCCATAGAATCTCTAACACAGGAATGGCTTTTCTTCCCTGGAATCTTTAGATCACAACTAATAATTCATAACACAAAAATTAAAACATAACAAAATGAAATAATTATACCATAGTGAGTCCGTGAGGTTTGTTTGGTTGGATGGGTGGTTTTTGTTGTTATGTATTGGGGTTTGTTTGGGTTGTTGTTGTTGTTATTTGTGTAGATACAAGCCTGCTAAGACAGATTGATCCATATGGAACAGTGCTTCCTGAATTTTCAATGCAGATCCCAAGTTCAGATTGGAAAGAATCAAACACATGAAAGATAGTTAAAGTTCAGTGCAAAGAAGTAATTGTAAATATGTGGATATAGTTAAACACGTTTGGGGCAAGTGTATGCATTGTAGACATTACTGAAGCAAGTCCTTAGAAACTACTTTTTGCTAAGAAGTACCAACTATCTCTTGGAGCCCAGCATAACTAGACTCAGGATGAACTCCTGGCATCTCTGCCATCATTTTGTGCTGTACTTCGGATGAAGGGACAGAGATGTGGTGATATATTGTGTACCCTAATAAAATTTGCCTGAGGATCAGAGAACAGAACATGCCACTAGATTAAACATAGAGGCCAGGCCATGGTTGCTCACACCTTTAATCCTAGCGCTCGGGGAGGCAGAGATTCATCTGGATCTTTGTGAGTTCAAAGCCACCCTGGACTACATGAGATTGATTCAGTCTGGGAGAGAAAACAGAGCCAGGCAATGGTGGCACACACCTTTAATCCCAGCATTAGGAAGGTTGAGATAGGAAGTTGTGGCTGGGTGGAGAAAGGTATAGAAGGCATGAGGAGACAGGAACTGAAGCCTTTTTAGGCTAAGGAGTCCTAGAGGTAAAAAGGTGGCTGTTAATAAGTTAAAAATCAATAAAAGACATATTTGAACAAAACAAGAGAAATTACTAGACAATATTTTTAAACCAGCTTTTCAGATTTGACCATTAAGAAAAAAAAATCTTCATGTCCGGAATAATGAATTAAAATCTATTTCAATAGCTCTGTTGGAGAGTACTTGCCCAGCAAGCACAAGGCCCGGGATTTGAGCCCCTGCAGCGTAACAAAATAAACAAACAGCTACCAGAAAAACCTCAGACCAAACAGAAAGACAAACAACAACCAAACTACTAAACTCAATCTACGTCCAATGTTTCCTCCACGTTCTGGCAGGCCTGAGTCCACTAGTGGAAGAGGTTTCCAGCCTGAGGAGACAGGATCAGCTGAGGAATTGGCAAGGTGAGGTAGCTGTGGCTGGTTCTGTCTCTCTGATCTTTCAGCGTTCACCCCAATATCTGGTACTAGGTTTTGTTTTGTTTTGTTTTGTTTTTTTTATTAAAAAGCCATTATAGCAATTTGTGCTACACAGAGACGTTTTTATCCTTAACTTTTTCTTGTCCTGTTACCTTGAATTTCAAGAAGAGCATCATCCCCCACCCCACCCCCACCCCCGACCCACCCATCCCACCCCACCCCCACCCCTGACCCACCCATCCCACCTTACCCCACCCTGACCCTTGACCCATTCATCCCACCTCATCCCACCCTGACCCTTGACCCACCCATCCCACCTCACCCCCACCCCCATCCTTACCTACCAATCCCACCTCACCCCCACCCCTGCCCCACCAATCCCACCCTCACACCCTGAACCCTGTCATGAAGAGGATAATTAGCCTGCTTGAGACACCCTCAGTGACAGATCGACAGATTGACAGGTGACAATCTGGACATCACCTTTCAGGACCACACTTTATCTTCTATTTAAAGCTAAACCTCATGTCAGGACCCTAAAGACAGGATCAGTGGGTCCCTGGGTCACTGCCTTTGATTTTCAGTGTGGCCTCTCTGCTTTTCCCTTTTAATTGGAGTAGTGGGTATGTGTGGCCAAGCCTAGGCTGTTGGGGCTGCCGAAGCCTGGGCTTTGCCTTTAAGGCACCACACACATAGAACAAACAGGAATCAGAGACAACCTTGCCCAACTTTTGTGCTAGTGGACTCAGGCCTGCCAGAACGTGGAGGAAACATTGGACGTAGATTGAGTTTAGTAGTTTGGTTGTTGTTTGTCTTTCTGTTTGGTCTGAGGTTTTTCTGGTAGCTGTTTGTTTATTTTGTTACGCTGCAGGGGCTCAAATCCTGGGCCTTGTGCTTGCTGGGCAAGTACTCTCCAACAGAGCTATTTTGAAGTAGATTTTAATTCATATTCTGGACACGAAGATTTTTTTTCTTAATGGTCAAATCTGAAAAGCTGGTTTAAAAATATTGTCTACGTAATTTCTCTTGTTTTGTTCAAATATGTCTTTTATTAATTTTTAACTTATTAACAACAAACAGGGCAACCTTTTGGCAAGTCTTTTTTGGAATTTCATTTTTATTATTATTATTTTTATTATTTCACTTAAATTCAGAGTTTTCATATTCTGAAATTAAAATATAACTACATCATTGTCCCCTTTTCGTTCATTCATACACACACATATGTATATATATGTATATATATATATATTATTCCTAAATATGTAAATATATTTGCTCTTAACCTCAGAAAACCTTTAAAGATGGAAGCAAGCACACATCATGCCCGTCACACGTGGCGATCCGATCTCCGGTAGTCTTAGATGGAGAGGAAGGGAAGATCCCATCGCTGTGGCCGCTAGGGACTTCATCAAAAGGGAAATCTGAGCATTTCCCATCCACAGCCTCAGCGGTGGCCGTGGCGCGGGAGGCCCGCGTGCAGTGAAAGCTGAGCTCTGGAATCCGAGGAAACTAACAGGTATTTCAGAGCACCCCTGGCAATGAGGGCTGAGAGGCTGATTGGGGCGGTTCTGAAGAACAATGCTGCCTTTGCGGGAGCCCTAGTTGGGGCCCTGGGCTGTGAAAGACCCCTGATAGACATGCAAATAGGAAGGGGCCTGAATAGCCTGCCACCCCGGCCTGGGAGATAGCACAGCACATGCCCCAGCCAAAAATAACGGTTGCTGTAAGGATCTTTAGGTCAGGCTGAAATGTGCCATTGAACACTTCTCTTTAAAGTGCCTTTGCATTCTGAAAGGCAATCACACACTCACTACTTTGCCTTAGTTAATTGGGCCGAGGCCTCATCAGTTAATCAGAGAGGGTCTGGAAACTCTTATTGGTTACTACTTTTTTTTTTTTTAAGTCTTTACCGATAAAAATGGGGTTTTAAACATTGTTTTTAGTTTTAGAAAAAAATTACTATAACTCAAATGTCTGAATTCACAATCTGGGGGGGAAAATAGGAAGGATTTTATATGACTTTTCTAATTCACCAGGGGAGAGTTGAACTGTCAAGATTAGCGGTTGAAGATTATAAGAAACTCAGTGTCAGGAGCCGCCCCCCCCCCCTCCCCAACAGACCTGCACTCCCTCGGGGGCTGTCTTGGGGAACACACAGGATGGCCAGGGTCCCATGTTCCTTCAATAGGCTGAGCCCTGAGAAACAGCAACAAAAGCCTACTGAAGGCCCTGACCACAGTCTAGGGGAGCTGCTACTTAGAGAGCGAGGTAGCAGGATGTTTCACACCTTCCCTCCTCCCTAGGTAGGCTTTTGAGTGTATGCTGTGACTGTCCATTCAGAACTTCATCACAAGGAAAAACTGTAACAGCATGGTTTCTTATCATGGGCTAAAGGTATGTCCGCTTCATGGCTTGAGTGCTTTGTTGGATACATTGTACTTGTCTGAGAATTGTATCAGCTCCTGTCTCAAAGAAGGATGACAAAGGAACTGTCAATACAAAGAAAGGGAAGCAGAAGTGAGTCATCGGAGGTAGCTTAGTATAGGGATAGCTCCAGTAATTTGGGGGCAACCTGGGGCAACTCTTCTTTCCCAGTAAGGAAACACCCAGCTCCTCCTGTTGGTAATGTCTGGTCAGGTTCTTCTTGGTTGAAGGAGACCTAAGCCAGGCCAGCTTAAGCCAGTATTTAATGCTAGTGCACTGACAGCAAGTCTATCCTTGAAATACCTACCAGTGGAAAGTTTTATCTTGTGTGTACATGCGATGGGACACACCTATGATTGAAATGATGTGATGCCTACGTAGTCGCAGATCTCCCAAAGTTATACACCAACTCAAAGTCAGTCAGAATGAGGATCCACCCAGTTCCTACCTCTAAGAATAACCTCCACCCCTCCACCTCCACCCTGGACCCTTCCCTAAACTCAAAACAAAGAAGTGTAGAAACAAAGTGCAGGATGGGGGACTATTCTATCCAGTCCTCTGCTTGTAACACACCCTTCCTTTTCTTCATCTTTGACTTCTTTCTTTTTTCTTTTCTTTTCTTTCTTTCTTTCTTTCTTTTCTTTTTTCTTTTCTTTTCTTTTTTTTTTCTTTCTTTCTTTTTTTTTTTTTTGAGACAAGATTTCTCTGTGTAGCCTTGGCTATCCTGGAACTTGCTCTGTAGACCAGGCTGGCCTCAAACTCAGAGATCCACCCGCCTCTGCCTCCCAAGTGCTACGATTATAGGCATGCTCCACCACCTTTGACTTCTAGAGTCTTCCTCATCAACCATCCCTACTGTCTTGATTCTTTGATAAAGTTACCAAGAACCTGGAACCCCAACTGATAGCAAACAGGTCTCTGTGAGGTAAACTTCTTAGTATTTGATATTTTTTCCAATAGATTTACACATAGAAAAAAAATAATTCTTCCTGAAAGGAATAAATTAGGAATTTAGATGTTTAGTAAATAGTTTGACTAAAATGCATTTATTTCACATATAAATCATGGTTTATAGTTTCGATTACTCCTGGCAACCTGACAAAGTCTTAGGTACTTTTCTGTTGCTGGGATGAGAGACCATGGCCAAGCCAACTTACAGAAGAAACCATTTACTGGGGCTTTACTGGGCTTAGAGTCTCAGAGGGTTAGAGTGCGTGACCATCACGGCAGGGAGCATGGCAAAGGCAGGCAAGGATGGTGCTGGAGCAGTAGCTGAGAGCACACATTTTGAGAAAATAGCCACAAGGGGATTGTGTGAGCTTGTTTTTGAAAGCTTCTGTATTGAGCTCCCTCCTTCTCCCCAAATGAAGCCACCATTACATTTACCCCTCCATATTTTTGAGTGCAGGATTTTTTGGAGCTGTTGGGCATGCAAATAACATTTGTCTGGCACCACCCACGAGGCATAGACTAAAGAAGAACTTTACCCCTAAAAGTAAAATGGATTTTCTACCTTTTAAATGCCTATAAATTTATCAGAGTAAATTGAGACTATCTTAGTCAGTGTTCCATTGCTGTGAAGGGACACCATGACCAAGGAAACTCTTATAAAGGAGTATGATTTAGTTGAGGGCTTGCTTACTTTTCCAGAGACTCAGTAGCTGAGGGTTCTGCATCCTGATCCACAGGCAGCAGGAAGGGAAGAGAGCCTGGGCCTGGCTTGGGTTTCTGAAACCTCAAGGCCCACTCCCAGTGACATACTTCCTCCAACAAGACCACACCCCCTAATCCTGCCCAAACAGTTCCACTAACTGGGAATCAAGTAGTCAAACATATAATAAGCTCAAGAGGTCATGTCTTTCAAACAACCACATCTTCCCTAGACTTTGCTTTATGAAATAAAGACCTAATTGAAAAAAAAAAAAAAGAGGAGGAAACTTCATGTCAGCTCACATTGAATTCTTCTTGGCTCATTAATTCCCAGGAAGTAAGTTATTCTAACTTTACCAGTTGTTTTTTAAACTTATGCCTTATTTTGTTTCATTTGTAGTGCTGGGGATGGACTCTAGGACCTAGCTGTGCTAAGGAAAACCTCCACCATAGAACTGAATCTCCACCCCTTTATTTACTTATTTTTGTTTAATACTTGGGAGAAGGTTGGTCAGGGAAAGTATGCTCAGGCTTCCGTCAGTATCTGAAAGAAAAAGTGCTAGGAAAGAAGGGGAAGAAAAAGTTATCCTCATCTAAGTTAGGACTCAGAAAAGTGAGGAGGCCGTGTGATAGAAGCTCTGTAAGCAAGTGACCTGAGGGAGGCCACTAGGAAAGAATAATGCATTCATTATCTCATTAAGGAGATAACTATCCTCCTCCTCCTCCTCCTCCTCCTCCTCCTCCTCCTCTTCCCTCCCCTCCTCCTTCTCCTTCTTCTCTTCTTCCCCCCCTCCTCCTCCTCCCTCCTTAGCCCATCTTTAGGTGACTCCTATAAGGAAGGGGCACTCCTTGCTAGGTAATTGACAGATCTAGCAATATTAACTATTACAACGATGAGATAGTACTATGTAATATTTGGGGTAGCTTGCATGTCAAGTCACTGCCCCAGGAGATCAGATTCTTTTGTTGTTTATTTGTTTTTTTGTTTTTGTTTTTGTTGTTTTTAAGAGGAAAGGGTAATTTTGCCTTAGTGAGTCTTAACAAAGCCCAGGCTTTTCCACTTTTTTATATGGTAATTTAAATACTAAGGGGGTGCTTCCTTTCTAGGTTGCCAGGGCAACAGGAAGAGGCTTTGAGGTCAGAACCCACTGGTACTTGCTTGCCAGTCTTGTTTTCAAAGTGCATTGTGTCTTCAGCAATATGGAGGAAACTTCAGCCTCTGGGAGGTAGCAAAGGGGAACAGCCATAGCTGTTTGGGGAGTCTCTTGGACCCCTGAATCAACAACTCAAAAAGGGTTTACCAGGCTTGGTATTGGAGCTTTTGTTAGATAGTCTTTGGCTCTTGGGGATGAGCACTATCAGCCCAAGTGTAATAACTTCATTAAACTATATATGTATATGTGTACACACACTTGTATGTATTATATGTAATTTTAAGTAAATAAAAAGATGATTCCTCATAGCTTTGTCAAACATCCTTAATGGTGTTTTTCCTCCTCCCTCCCCCTCCCCGACTGAAGTCACTATGACAGTCCCCCTTCATATCATTTGTCCCTTCCTGGTTCCCTCCAGCACTCCCCCATCCCACCCACCATGGTCCATTTTTACTTTCCTAGTTTATGCAGTTATTCCAGGTCTCCCATCTGAAGATCTGGAGCTAAACCATGGATAAGAGAAAACATTCAGCATCTATCATAGCAAGATTACCTCGCTCAATGTATTTTCTACTTCCGTCTATTTGGCTGCAAATTCATGCCTTCATTTTTCTTCGTAGCCGAACAGCATGGTACACATGCACCACATCTTCCTTATCCATTCACTGGTTGTAGGACATCTAGGATGTTTCCACTTCCTAACTATTGTGATCAGAGAAGCAATGAGCAAGGCTGAGCAAGTGTCTGTAATGTAGGATGCAGAGCTCTCTGGGCCTGTGCCAAGGACTGGTATAGCTGGGTCCTATGGTGGATTTATTTTTGGCCTTCTGAGAAGTGTCCACACTGATTTCTACAGTGACTGTACCAGTGGTTGCAATCCCCCAACAGTGAATGAGGGTTTCTGTTCCCTGCATCCCCTCCAGTACTTGTTCCATTGGTCTTTGCCATTCTGACTGGGGCAATATGAAAACTCAAAGTGGTCTTCATTTGTGTTTCCCTAAACTCTATTCAGGCGCAGGCCTATTTCTCAAATAAGTCATTAGTTTGTTTGTTTTCTTTTTGACTCTGTTTTTTGGGGGTTCTTTATATGTATTCTGGATGCTAATCTTCTGTCATATGTATAGCTTACTACAATTCTCTCATTTTGTGGGCTTTCTTCACCTGGTTTATTGTTTCTTCAGCTGTGCAGAAGCTTTTCAGTTTCATGAATCATGTTTGTCAATTGTTTGCCTTAATTCCTGATCAAATACAGTCCTATTCTCAAAGTCCTTTCTTAACCTATATTAAATAGGATAGTGCCTGTGACGGTTTGAATAAGAATGAACCCCATAGGCTGACATATTTGAATATCTAGTCATTAGAGAGTGGCACTCCTTGGGAGGGATGAGAAGGCGTGGCCTTGTTGGAGGAAGTGTGTCACTGGGGGTGGGCTTTGAGGTTTCACAAGCCCAAACCAGGCCCAGTGGCTCTCTCTCTCTCTCTCTCTCTCTCTCTCTCTCTCTCTCTCTCTCTCTCTCTCTCTCTCTCTCTCTCTCTCGCCTGTAGATCCAGATGTAAACCTCTCAATTAATTCTCCAGTACCATGTCTGCCCGTGTGCTACCATGCTCCCCACTATGATAATGGACTAAATCTCTGAAACTGTAAGCCAGCCCCAGTTAAATGCTTCCTTTTATAAGAGTTTCTGTGGTCATGGTGTCTTTTCATAGCAATAGAACAGAGACTACGACACTACCTATGTTTTCTTCTAGGAATTTCAGGGTTTCAGGTTTCAGGTTTAGGTCTCTGATCCATTTAGAGTTTTAGAGTTAGTTTTTGTGCAAGGTGATAAATACAGCTCTAATTTCATTCTTCTGCTTTTGGACGTCCAGTTTTCTTTTTCAAATATTAAGTGGCTATAATTGTATGTACTCATGTTTGAGTTTTCTATTTTGTTCCATTAGTTGACGTGCCCGTTTTTGTCAGTATCACTGTTTTTGTTTTTGTTTTTTTTAACTGTGCTTTTCTACATAATAATATATCTTGAAATGTGGAATGATAATCCCTCTTGCATTGTCATTTTTGTTCAGAATTGCTTTGGCTATCCAGGGTCTCTCGTGGTTCCAAATGAATATTTCTGGGAAGAATGAGAAGGGAGTTTTAATTAGGGTTGCATTGAATCTGTAAATAGCATCTGGTAGAATGGTCATTTTCATAATGTCAATTCTGTTAATCCATGCACATTGTATATTTTTCCATACTTCCTGAATCTATTTCAGAGATTTCAAGTTTTCACTGTAGAGGTCTTTTACAGTCTTGGTTAGGTCTATTCCTAGATATTTTACTTATTTTGATATTATTTGTGAATGAGAACATGTCTCTTATCTTTCCCATTATGCTTGTTGTTGGTGTATAGAAAAGCTATGGTTTTTTCTAAGTTGATTCTATGTCCTAGCACTTTAATAAAATGGTTGATAGTATCTAGAAGTTTTCTGGATAAATTTTTGGGATCTCCTATGCATAATATCATGCCATCTACAAATAAGGGTAGTTTGATTTTTTTCTTTTCTTATTTGTATCCCTATAATTTCTGTCTCTTGTCTTATTGCTAGTGCTTTAAAAGCTGGAGGATAGTGGGTAGATAAAGTTAAACTTGGGGAAACCTGTGAGTTTATTTTGCTTTAGGAGCATGGATTACACCAAAGCAGCTGTACCACCAGAAAAATCTCATGTCCCTGTGGATGATGACTTCTCCATAGCTTCATAGACAGAGTTTCTACATCTACTAACCATCCATCTTCTATGTACTCTAGAATCTCCCAGTGAGAAATTAGAGAAGACTCACATCTAAATGATGGGGAGGTGCAGGATCCTCAGGTGAGCACCCAGTGACCCTTTGTAACCATCTCCTTCTGTGAGGGAACATCATCTGTCAACAGGCCTGATCTCATGGGTCTCTTGCAAACAGTCACAGCTGTTCTGATGAGGATGACAAATATTATGCTTGGAGAATATCATCCTACAACACTCATCTGAAAGCATTTTCTTTTTCTTTAGCACTAAAAGCACAGAGAGAAAAAAATTGCCCAAAATATATTGTAAAAGAGAAATTATAATTATGATGCAATAAAACACATTAGAATCATCTCTAAATTTTAAAATGTCTTTACATGCATTTAAGTGGTTGGATAAGTTTTCCCTTTGTTTCAGATTCTTACAGTTGTATTTTATCAAGACTTGATGAAGATGAGAATCTTCAAAAACCTGTTTTTTTCCCCCAGAGGGGTTATTAGCAATCCACAGAGCATCCCCCAAATGTTTACATTTATACATACACATACACTCATATTTAAATATGCATGCAAAAAAAAAAAACTCCAGCAATTTTATAAAGTGGCCACATATTTTGTTAGTCATGTTTTAGGAATTTCTGGGATGGGATGAGTTTTGTCCCACATAAAAACAATTACACGATCTTTTATTTTATTGCCTTGTATTCTGTTTAGTATGCAGAAACACATTTATGGATGTTCATCATTTAGGAAAGCATAAAACCTCGTTATCTTTCGTTAGATTTTTCTTTTCAGTATTTCCAATATTTGAAAGTTGGGTTAACATAATTATTATTAACCAAAAGGCCAGCTGGACAATGAAATGGGTATTTTTTTTTAAACACTGTCTCCTTCCTTGAATTAGCCATTGGAGGAGTAGAAAAGGAACAGCCAAATGCTAACAAATTAACAGCCCAAACATTCTAAAAAGAAAGAAAAATAAACAGAATGTCCTAGAACCAAAAGGGATATCCAAACAAATAGAATTTTAATGACCAGTTCAGATTAAACCCATGGATCAGGGACCAAACTAAGAGAGGGTCTGATCCCCAGAAAGTACTCATAGACATCCGGCCAAGGATGCAACGCTAGATACATTGGTCTAAAGTGGTCCGTGACGGTACCTGGCATCAATCTTAGTGATTCCCCTAGTGAAATTAGACTGTCCCTGAGGCCCCATATTTAGAAGTCAAAAACATCCATAATGATCAGAGTTGGAGTGTCCTTTCTTTTTGAGCTTCAGAGGGTCCTGATACAGACCAAGAATGCCCATACACAAGGGATTTCAGTCCGTTTTCTTTGTCATTTACAGAAAAAGTTTAACTGGAAAATGGTGTTATAGTTGAGATACTATGTAAGGATCATCTCTCTCAGTCTCCCAGTTTGTACTGGAGCCAGGTAGTGTTACAGTAAAATATGATATGCCAAGGTTGTACAAGACAAACTTACGTCAATGGCTAAGGATACACCCAAGGGGAGTCCAATAGAACAGAAAGGGAGTTTCCAATGATGACCTTCAATGAAGCAAAAAGGAGAAAATGGAGAACTACTAACCTGATTTCCTCAAAGGGCATTGCCATGGCAGAATGTTTCCAGAGTTCCCAGAGTTCCCCCTTCAAAATATCTCCTTAGAAGGCTGATTGACCTCTTAGATGAGTTCCTCCAAAAATCTGCTATATTTTTAAATTTTTTCTTCTTATCTTTTTAATTGTTGTTTAATTTGCTTTAAAAGAGCAAAATAACAAGTTTGCTTTACACAATATATTCTGATTACAGTTTTCACTCCCCTATGCCTCCCAGTTCCATCTTACCTCCCCACCTATCCTGATCCACATCTTTTCATCATGGTCTCCTTAGAAAAACAAAGATCACCTAAATAATATTAGATTAAAATATAATACAATAAGATGAAATAAAAATAAACAAGTCAGAATAGGACAAAATAATCAAACAAGATAAAAGAACCATGGAAAAAGCATGAGAAACGTATATAGACACAGAAACACATATGTTCACACACATAGAAATCCCATAAGAACACAAAACAGGAAGCCATGATATATACGCAAACAACCTTGGGGAATAAATAATGCAAGAATAAAAAATGCCTGACTTAACATTATGAGACAAAGAACCTCCAAAATGCTGTTGAGTTCATTTTCTGTTGGTCATCTACTGCTGGGCATGGGGTCTACCCTTAAGGGTAGTTTATTTCCCCAGTGAGACGCCCTTGGGGAAAAAGAAATGTTCATTTGCAAGTGGTTATCAATTGGAGATAGCTTCTGGGTTAAGGATGGAGGCATCCCACTTTTCCTCTCAGCCCTAGGACCCCAACTGATGCAGACTCATGCAGACCCTGTGAATGCTGTCACAGTCTCTGTGAGTTCATATGTGCCTTGTTCTTGTTGTGTCTAGAAGGTCTTGAATCCTTGGTGTCCTCCATCCTCTCCAGTTCTTACACAGTTTTTGCCTCCTCTTCTGAAGTGTTCCCTGAGCCCTAAGGAGAGGAATTCAGTGGAGCCATTTCTTTGGGGGCTGAGTGTCCCAAGGGCTCTCACTCTCTGTATACTGTCTGGCCATGAATCTCTGTATTTTCTTTTCCCACCTGCTGTAGGAGGAAACTTCTCTGATGATTGGTGACCAAGGCCTGGGTCTATGAGTGTAGTAGGATGTCATCAGAAGTCATTTTATTGCTCCATTCTTGTAGCAGAACAGTAGTTTTTGGTTTTCACTAGGTCCCTGGCCTATTTGGTCTCAGGTTCTTGGCCACCCAAGCAGTGTCAGGATGGATTCCATCTCTTAGAGTGGGCCTTAGGTCCAATCAGAGAGTGGGTGGTGACTCCCACAAGTCTTGTGCCACTACTGCACCAGTGTGTCTTGCAGGCAGGTCACTGTTGTAGATGGAAGGCTTTGAACCTGGGTTGTGTTTACCTTTCTCCTTGGATAGCATGCAGAGTGCCTTCCAGTACCATGAACACTAGGCTGTAGGAGTAAAGGCTTTAGGTAAGCACCAGCTCAGCTTCTGTGTGTTCGATGAATTGTGTAAGTGTTGTCTGCACCAACAGGACCTTTCCATCAGTTTGTGGATAACCAACAGCCTTGGCAACAGCCTGGGTTGTTTGGGGATTCCTCTGGGACCCCTTTAGCCAGGAGCTTTATTAGAAGGTAACCCCTTCCCAGCACTGGGAGTCTCATTTGGTGACAAGACTTGTCCAACTAGGGTTCTGTCTCCCCTCTTATATGGCAATTTCATTCAGATTGCTTTCATACATGTATGTATTTTAGGAAGTTTCTAGTGTATTAGGTTTCCATACAACCTCTCAAATGACTCTTAGTTTTATCTGTCCCTCCTTGTATTCCTTCCCTTACCTCCCACATCCCTCCTGATCCTTGTTTGAACCTCCTAGTCTAGCCAGCCCCCTCATCCATCCAAAGCTATCTTGTTTCCCCTTCCTAGGAAGAGCCATCTCTGCCCCCTGCCCTGGTCCCTCACTCTCTACCTAGCCTCTGTGGTATATGGTTAGAAACTTGCATATCAATGACTTAACAGCCAATATCCACATTATCAGTGAATATATACCATATTTGTCTTTCTGGATCTGAGTTACTTCACTCATGATGATATATTCTAGTTCCTTCATTTTACCTGGGAATTTAATGTTTTCATTTTTAAATAATAATAATGAATCTTTTATTATATGTTAACATCAATAATAATGTTATAAAAGATAATTATACGTTCAAATACAAAAAGTTTAGGAACTTCAGAAAGCATCCTCTGTTTTACACATTTACAAATCTACTTAACTTACGGCTTAATACAGGCTCTTTGTGGACTGTCACAAATGCTTCAATAGTCTGTTGTGATATGTGGTTTGAGTTGGTAGAGAAATAAAAAAAAGCCCTCATGCAGATCTGTAGGTAAGAAAGGAAAGAATAATTTAATACCTCTCATGTGATGTTTGAGCATTATTCTTTATATTATACCCAAACTTGACAAGCCAGAGTATCTTAAAGGGAAGTTGTAATGTAGAATCTGAAACCATATCAATCAATTCCAGCCCATTAAAATATATTGACCTATTTTTCACTTTGAATGAATGGATTTTTAGCAAGCATAAATTCTAAAGTAATACACTGGACTCTTACAAAGTACTGGAGGGATTTCTGAAGATTTTCTAAATGTTGACAAATTTCCTTACCCAAAATTAATATTCATTAATATTACCAATTACTTCATGAGGAAAGCTGCCACACCATACTAATGGTGATGTAACTGTGGATTTTCTAATACCTTTACTTGAAATCTTGAATGCTGTCATTATAAACAAATATTATTCACATTCTTCATTTCTTTTTATATTAACATATTTATTGATTCTTTAGGAATTTCACATCATGTACACTAATCCCACTCATTTCCCAGTCTTTCCATGAACACCCTGTACTCTTGTAGCCTCCCTCACTGTGATAGTTTGAATGTAATTGGCCCCCATAATCTCATAGTGAGTGACACTATTAGGAGGTGTGGCTTTGTTGGAGTGGATATGGCCTTGTTGGAGGAAGTATGTCACTGTGGCTTTGAAGTCTTGTGTATGCTTGGGATACTGCTCAATGTCACAGTCAACTTCTTGCTGCCTGCAAGATGTAGGACTCTCAGCTATTCCTCCAGCGCCACATCTGCCTGCATGCTGCCATGCTCCCCACCATGATGATAATGGATTGAACCTCTGGAACTGTAAGCAAGTCACCCCAATTAAATGTTTTCTTTATAAGAGTAGCTGTGGTCATGGTGTCTCTTCACAACAATAGAAACCCTAACTAAGATACCCCTCTCCTAGAAGAATTTTTTAAAAGAAAAGAGAAATAATAAAAAATAAAAAACAAACAAAACCCAAAAAAATCTCACTCCTTCAACCTCTTTCCTTCACTTTTCTTTCTTTCTTCAATCTCTTTCCTTCACTCTCCCACCTTCCCATCACATACTCGTCAGAGTGGCTTGGGAGTTTCATGTGGCACACAGTCTTCCCTTTTGTCCACACAGCTTCACTTGCAAACGTTCATTGCAACGAGTTGTTGGTCTGGTTCAAGGCCTCTGGCTTCTGCTACACCATCAATACTGGACCCTCATTGAAACATCTCTTGGTTTTCCTGTTGTTGTCCTAATCATGGAGTGTTGTATGATATTTTGTTGGTGTTCTGACAAATAAAGCTTGCCTGGAGATCAGAGGGTGGAGCTAGCCACTAGTTAACCATAGAGGCCATGAAGTAGTGGCACACACCTTTAATCCCACCATTTGTCAGGAAGATCAAGAGTTCAAGGCCACCCTGGGCTACACAAGACTGAATCAGTCTAAAAGAGAAACAATGTGAGCAGTGGTGGCACACACCTTTAATCCCAGCACCCGGAAGGCTCATGCCTTTGATCCCAGCACATGGGAGGCTCATGCCTTTAATATCAGCACTGGGGAGGTGGAGACAGGAATGTAAGGCAGGTAGAGACAGGATCTCGCCCATTCAGTCTGAGGATTTGTAGAGACAGTACCTCATTCATTTGGTCTGAGATTTTGTAGAGGCAAGAAATTCCTAATGGCTGGCTGCTCTGCTTCTCTGATCTTTCAGCTTTCACCCTAATCTCTGACTCCGGGTTTTTATTTAATAAGACTAATTTATTTCCCATCCTGTAATGCATATATGCTTTACCAACAAGTCCAGGGTGCTTGCTACCTCCTGCTTACTTGGCCAAATGAGCATAATGTCATCAATGTAATGGACCAATGTGATACTTTGTGAAAGAAAGGTGATCAAGATCTCTCTGAACTATGTTATAGCACAGGGCTGGAGAATTTACTCACCCTTTGGACAGAACTGTAGAGATGTCCTTCTGGCCTTGCAAGCTAAAAGAAAATTGCTTTTGATGGTTCTTATGGGCAGACATGGAGGAGAAAAAGCATTTGCAAAATCAGTAGCTACATACCAGGTCCTGGGAGGTGCATTAGTCTATCTGGGAAACCATGTCTGGTATCACAGATGCGACTGAAGTCACTATTTAATTAAGCTTGCAATAAACAAGTGTCATTCTTCATCCATCCATCTTCTGCACAGCCTAAATAGGGAGTTAGATGGAGATGTGGTGGGAAGCACCACCCCTAATCTTTTAAGTCCTTGACGGTGGCACTAACATCTCTAATCCTTTAACTCCAGTGGCTTCCACTCGGCCTTTCCAACCATAATAGCCCTCACTTCACTGGTCAGGCAACCAATGTGGGAAATCTGCCTACTTCCAAATATTTCTGTCTCATTTATACATTCTGGAACTGAGGAAATGACAAGACAGACAGGTCCTGATATAATATAGAGACTACATTACCCTAATACCATAAATAAGCAGATCATACAGATCAGACCTCTACAAAGAAATTTCAGAATTAAATGGCACAGATCCAACCAATTTGACAGATATCTGTAGAGTATTCCCTTCAAATGCTGTGGAATACACATTTTTCTCAGTACCCTATTGAACTTTCTCTAAAACAGATATCCACTTTAGGTCATAAAGCGAGTCTTAACAAATACAAAAGAATCAAAATACTCTCTTGTATGTCATCAGATCACAGCAGAGTAAAAGTAATAATCAGTACAGGAAGATACTACACAAACATATTGAGACAAAAACATTATTGAATGACCATGAAGAAATTGGAGAGAAAAGTTCCTACAATAAAACGAAAATGAAGGCACAATATATCAGAATCTCTGAGATAGAACAAAGGCAGTTCTAAGAGTCAAGTTTATAGCTATGAATGATTATACTAAAAAATGAAAAAGAGTACTGGGAATATAGTTTAGTGAATAAAGTGTTTGCTTTGTAAGCATGAGGTCCCAAGTTCAGATGTCCCAGCATGCACATAAACCCTGGATACAGAAGCACTCACCAGGAAAGCCCTGTGCTAAGGAGGTGAAGGCAGGCACAGCCTGCTCAGTCTGATGGCCATCCAGTCTAGCCAACACAATGAAATCATTTCGAGAACTAATCTCGGCAAAAATAAGATGGAGAGCAACAGGAAAAGACCCCCAATGTTGACTTCTTTTCTCTTCACATATACCCTCACGTGTGTGTGCACACACATGGATATATTACACATACGTTCAACAAAGAAGTCAAGGGAATAGTTTCACCATCCAATTCAAGGTCTTAGAAGAACAAGAAGTAGCCAACCCCAGCAGTAGATGGAAAGAAACCTTAAGGAGCAAGGCAGAAATTAATGACATGGAGACTAAGAACAATACAAAGAATCAGTGAAGCCAAGAGTGGGCTCTTAGAAAAGACAAGATTGATAAGCTTGTAGCCAAACTCACCACAAAAAGGGAGATATCTAAATAAATTAAAATTAGAGGTGAAAGTGGCTATGACAGCATGTACTAGTGACATGCAGAAGGTCACTGAGGAGCAGTTTAAAAACATGTGTTCTACAAAGCTGAAAAGTCTAGAAAACAATTGAGGAGTAGTTTAAAAACATGTGTTCTACAAAGCTGAAAAGTCTAGAAAACAATTGAGGAGCAGTTTAAAAACATGTGTTCTACAAAGCTGAAAAGTCTAGAAAACAATTGAGGAGTAGTTTAAAAACATACATTCTACAAACCTGAAAAGTCTAGAAAACAATCAGAGACAAATATGACCCTACAAAATTCAATCAAAAATATAAACAACTTACGCAGATTTATAAAAAGCAACAAGGCTGAAGCACTCTCCCAACAAGGAAAAGCCCAGAAGTGGGCAGCATCACTGTTCAATTCTACTGGCCCTTTGAAAAAAGGCTAGCAATGCTTCTCTCAACATAGTCCATAAAGTATAAAGTGAAGGAAGCATACAAAATTCATTACATGATACCAGTGTTCCCCCAACACCAAAACCAGATACAGTCACAACAACAACAAAAAACAATAAACATAGACACAACAATTCTCAATAAAAATAATTGCAAATCAAATTTAACAACACATTAAAAAGAGTATCTATCACGATCAAGCTAGTCTCATTCCAGCAATGGTTCCACATATGCAAATCTATGAGTATAATGCAACAAATTAAGAGAAATAGGTACAGAAATAACATGATCATGTGCAAGGACCTTTGTGATAAAATCTCTGAGGAAATTAGGAATAGAAGGCATATAAATAACACAGTGAATACACAAGCTGCAGAACCCAGCCACACATCTGACAAGAGGTTAGTACACTGAATCTACAAAGAACTCAGATGACTAGAAATCAAAAGCTGGAGCTGGGGACATGCCTCCTCAGTGAGCAAGGTGTCTGCTGTACAAGCATGAGGCCCTAAATTCAGATCCCTACCCCAGCCTTGTGTTAGAAAAGAAAAGAAAGGAAAAGAAGAGAAGAGAAGAGAAGAGAAGAGAAGAGAAGAGAAGAGAAGAGAAGAGAAAAGAAAAGAAAAGAAAAGAAAAGAAAAGAAAAGAAAAGAAAAGAAAAGAAAAGAAAAGAAAAGAAAAGAAAAGAAAAGAAAAGAAAAGAAAAGAAAGATGAGTGTGAGGGTGCATTCCTTGACCTCAGCTCTGACTGGTGGAGACAGAAGGGTACTGTGGGCACAATGGACAGCCAGTTTAGCCAATTGATCAGTAAGAGACAATGGCTGATAAATGTTTAGCATGGTTTCCACACATCCATACAGACATGTACAATCACACACAGAGATACAACACACAGACACATGCACACAAGCAAATTAACCTATGAATAAGTAATCAAATAACCAACAGTACTCAAAAAGAGAAATGGAAGTTGTCAAGAAATAATGTTTGAAAAAATGTTCCACCTTAGCCTCCAAAGAAATGCATACTCCAACTATACTGAGATTCCATCTCATCCATTTCAGAATGACTGTCCTCAAGAAAACAAATGACAACAGGTATTGGTGAGAATGTGAAGGAAAAGAAACTTTTTACACTGCTGGTGGGAGGGGGAACTTGAGTAGCCACTATGGAAATCAGCACAGAGATTTCTCAAAACACTAAAGCTAGAATCACCATAGCACCAGGCTAGTCTACCCCTGGAAGGAATCTAAATAAGCACCCCAAAGAGATTCTTACACATTCATGTTTCAAAGCCATGCTCATACAAAAGCCACACAAAAGTGGTCTCCTGTAAGAAACCTATAAACAGATTACATCACTCTACTTAGGGTTTCTCCAGACATCCATTGCCAACCATTTTGTGCTGTCCAGGGTTATCACCTTGGCCCATGACGGATATCTGTATCAGTGCCATGTTGTTCAAACATAAATTGACTCATAAGGCCTCTGTAACCTTCAGAATAACCCACGATGAGCTAGGTATTCCTACATCAATTAAAAATCAAGACAGGCGGGCTGGAGAGATGACTCAGTGACTAAGAGCACTGGCTGTTCTTCCCGAGGTTCTGAGTTCAATTCCCAGCACCCACATGGTGGCTCACAACCATCTGTATTGAGATCTGGTGCCCTCTCCTGGCCATGCAGACAAAGCACTGTACACATAATAAGTAGATAAATACATAAATAGATAAATAAATAAATCTTTAAAAAAAATCAAGACAGTTCTCCAAAGACATGCATGCAAGTCAACCTATTCTAGATAATTCCTTCCCAGGTGATTCTAGGTTGTGTCAATCAACAATTAAAGTTAATGAGCCAAGTTGCTTTACCAACTACATAGACTAGAGGTATGGCTTATGGTAGAATGCTCACCTAGCATAAGAAAAACCTGAATGTGATCCATAACACCCGAAAACCAAATGAAGAGCACTGTTTCATGATGTTACTGTTGCCAACAGTCTTCTGGTCAACCTGGCTTTCTCCTCTATCAAATACGGGGTTGTGCTTAGCTGTTTACTATGATTGATTGAGGTTTTTATTCTATTTGGTAGTTTCTTTTCCAATCCTCATTCTTCATTTTTAATGTTCATGCCGTTCTCAGTTTGGCCAGTAGGAGCCCCTTCAAGTTGCCCCTGTGTCCTTTTGACCTGTCCCCCTAGTTCTTTGAGCATTATGTTACTCTCTACCATGACATGTTCTAGGCTCATCTTCTATTTCCTTGCTCCTGTCTGGATTTGGTTATTTCCCCCCAAGAATGGCATATATGTTTTGATGATTCACATTAACTGTCATCCTGGTAAACACCTGTGAGACAGCCTCTGACTGTGAGACAGCATGACTCAGAGAAATTAGCTTGATTGACTTAATTGAGATGGGAAGCCCTGTCCACTGTGTGTAGTACTATTCCCTAGGCAGAGGGGGGGGGGGCTCCTGTTGTCATGGATTCCCTGCCATGATGACTATACCTTGAACTGTAGCCAAAATAAGCATTTTATCCGTCTTTTGGGGGGGTTGGGTGGGAGGGTCAGGACATTTCATCACAGAAACTGAAAAAGAAACTCAGAAACATGTCCATCTGTACACATCAACATTTACATACATAGAGGAGTTCCTCACCCCCAAGAATCCCTAACAGACATCCTTCCAACTCCAACCCAATCCCCAGAGTGTTCACCTTTCCCCTCCCCCACTTACAAGTTCCTCCTCACCCTCATCCTGTTCATCTGCTTTGTTCACCTTATTTTTCCCTCTGTTCCAGCTTCTTCCTCTTCCCTAGTATATACATAGGAAACCTGGTCACCGGCAGGTTCTCAATTTCATCTTATGGCTTGACCTAACCAGAAGGAAATAGATCATATTCAAAGCAAAGACCCTAGGTAAAGCATATCTTAGCATTTTTAAACTATCAAATATAAGTTTTAAAATATTCTAAAAACCTAGGAATAGCATTCTCTTTAAAACAAAACAAAACAGGCTGTCTTCAAAAAAAATAAAATAGACGCCAGGTGCTTATCTTTCTAGTTAGAGAATTCCCACGAGAAGGTAAGTAGTCTAAAGTGGCCTGGAAGTGAGATCCTATGGCATGAACCATGCTCTACGGAAGCAGAAAGAAGAGTCGGTTCTCAGAAGCACGCTGGGAAATTCCTACAAGAAGCGTGTGGACAGAGTTGCTAAAGAGAGAGCGCCTCACTGAGCCATCAGCAATAGACCAGTAAGGAGATCATGGAGAGGGGGAGTGGTCCACAGAACTTCCTGCAAAGCTCGGGGTCAACACAGTTCCTCCTTACAGATGCCAGAGCCCAGAATGAACCTGAGAGAAGACCGAGCAAAAGCAGAGGGAAGGAGGCGATTCAGAGACCCGAGGACAGAATACACTTGCGAGATTATGTAATCTTCAGAAAATGATTTCCTAAAACTCTTAGTACTCTCGAGTGAATGCGAGCACCAAGTCAGGGAGTAGGAGATAAAAGGAATCTCAAAGGTTACCTTACTGCTTTGCTGCCTCTGGGGCAGCTTTCTAGAAAGATCTTTTCTACCCCTGTATTCATGGCTTAAAGGATGTTGATTTGGGGGTCTGATCTGTAATTACCTGCCTTCTTTTCTAATTAGCTGTTTATTTTTAAAGCTGCCTCTGTAGGTAAAAGGTTCTATTTGCAAATATTTGATTGTATCTTTCTGTTTCATGATTTGTATAATCCCTTTTAATTTTACTGCATGGTTTTGAATGACCAAAATATTAATAAAAGTTGTATCTTATGTTTGACTTTAAAAGAAACTGATCTAGATGGGCAGTGGTGGTGAGCTCCTTTAATCCCAGCACTCAGGAAGGCAGAGACAGGTGGATCTCTGTGATTTCAAAGCCAGCCTAGTCTACAGAGGGAGTTACAGGACAGCCAGGGCAGTTACACAGAGAGACCCTGTCTTGAAAAACCAGAGAGAGAGAGAGAGAGAGAGAGAGAGAGAGAGAGAGAGAGAGAGAGAGAGAGAGGCAGGATCATCTAAAGTCTTATTGTCAATTTGGAAGTTGATCCAAAATAAATATTCAAATTGGATCCACAATAAATATTCCTGATTTGGTTAGAGAGTATGTTTTTATTTCCAGTTTTAAAAAAGTAAGAAATGACTATTAAATTTTTTAAAATCCATCTAGTTTCCCTCAAGACACTCATATGTTTTGGCTTATTTCTGTGTTAACATGTATTGATCTAAGAAAGCTGAACTCTGCTTCATTCCTGGAATGAGCCTTATTTGGTCATGGAATATTATTCTTTTAATACACTGCTGGATTCTATGGCTATTATTTTAGCTAGAATTATAGATTAAAATAACAAGTGGTATTAATTTTTAGTTTCCCCTTTTCTGTGTTTTGTACTTACCTTCTGCTTTCATTTGAGAGTTATGCAAGCTTTATAAAATGAACCAGGAAGCTGACTTCCCAATGTCTGTCATCTTTGATGGACGGAGCTCTGGACCCACCAGCAGACGGGTGGGGTCAGCAGCCTGCCGGTTGCTTTGAGTTTCTTTTCAGATTCTGGTCTTCGGTCACTCTTACTTTTGTACTAGCTCTAGTTTATAGTGTTCTACTTTACATCGTATCTGTTGTTGAGAGACCCAACATGGTGCTTGAAATGTATCACTCCGTGCCTTCCTGGCTTTTAGAGTTTCTGTTGAGAAATAATTATTCAGACCCATTTGATTTGGTGCCTCTGTCTCTCAGCTTTCAACATACTTCCTTTTTCCCCATAGAGTTGGTGCTTTAGTTATGATGTGACACAGGATGGCTCCTTTCTGGTCTTGTGTGTTGTGTTTTAAATGACTCCTTTGCCTAGAAAGCTATTTCTTTAGTTAGATTTGAGAAATTCTCTTCTATGTTTGTTGTTGTTGTTTTTCAAGACAGAATTTCTTTCTTTGGAAGCCTCTATAGACCTAGGCTGGCCTCCTTGAACTCACAGAGATCTCCCTGCCTATTCCTCCCAAGTACTAGGATTAAAGGCATGCACAACCAACCAACCAGCATCTGCTATGATTTTATTGAATGTTTTCTCTCTGCTTTTAGTACAAACCTCTCCCTTTTCTATGCCCATGATTTATAGTTACTCTTTTCATAGGATCCCGGAGAGCTCATATGTTTTAGTCATACTTTCTTATTGATTTATCTTTGTATTAACTGAAAGTTCTACTCATCCACTTTATCTTCAAGCCCTGAAACTCTGTCCTTTACTTTAGTCTATCAGTGATAATTTTCACTGATTGTTTGTTTGTTTGTTTGTTTGTTTGTTTGTTTTTCAAGACAGGGTTTCTCCGTGTAGTCCTGGCTGTCCTGCAGCTCTCTCTGCAGACCAGGAAGGCCTCAAACTCACAGAGATCCACCTGCCTCTGACTCCTAAGTGCTGGGGTAAAAGGCATGAACCACCACTGATGAGCTTCACTGATTTCTTTTTTAGGTTTGACTTATTCAATATCTCATTCCCAGTGTTTAAGTTTGATTTTTCAGTAATTCTACTTATTGAATTCTATATTCATATCTGTTTTGACTTCTTTTTTATTCAGCTGTTTATGCTTTCTTTTAATTTGTTCAGGAATTTATTTGTGTTCTTTATTTCTTTGAACATACTTACAAGTAATCTTTTGAATTCTTGTTTAGGGTTTCGTATAGCTCATTTTTTATTGGAGGCCATTACTGTGGGATTAGTAATTTTTGGAGAAGTCACATTGCCTTGGTCTTTCATGTTTTTTGTGTTTTTGCTCTGGGACTCACACAACCCGTATTAGCTTATTGTTTGAATTTCCTTTCTTAATCACCCACATTTATTTAGTGGAAATGTTTGCAATGTTCAAATAAGACTAAGTCATAATAGGCTTAAGATGTTGTTTCTCTGATAGATCAGGGGTAGTTCAGTAGTTAGACTTTCAAGCCACATGCTCAGAGCAACAAGTTCAATCTTCAGGACTGGTTACAACAAAGGGGCAGGCCATACTATGAAAACACAGTGCCAGTCACTTAAAACACAGTCAACCCTTCAGCTTAAGTAGTTTTAGCAAGTAAAAGAACCCAAATAGTACTATGTGCTCCAAAGCAGTAGTTACTGAGGATACAAATAATAAGGAAATGTGCAAAGTAAGTCTAGCAATAATTATTAGGATAACAGAGAAAGAAATAGAGGAGGAAAAAATGCAGGGAGGAACAACAGAGGCATGGGAAGGAGATGATATGAATCTGAAGTCGGAGTGAAAAGAGAGAAAGGAAAGAAACACAACCAGACAGCCTCACACAGTCCCAGCTCTCAGGAGGCTGAGGCACAGACACCCCCAACTCCAGGCCAGGCTGCGTTCTTTGGGAAAGCCTGTCCAAAGGGCAGGAGGAAAAGGGGGAAAGGAGGAATGTGGTCAGAGAGAACAAAGCTGGTCCACTCAAATGATGTTAGACATCAAACAAGGGCAGAATACCGTAAAGCAAGAGGAAGCGCGTGGCGATGCAGTCTGGATACAGCCCCTTGCCTGGGTGCTGGCTCCAGTATCGTTTCTGGACGTTCTGTTCACAGGCTCCCAAGATGCCACTTGTACCTCTGGGTGGTCTTTTGTGTGTTCAGTAGCAGATGTTGGTCTTGTCTCTGAATGCATGTGTAACATTGTGAATGCTGGTTATATCCCCGAGTGGTCTTTCCTAAGGTCAGGGCATACGTTCAGAACTTGTGTCTGAATGGAGATATAAGGAAATAAGTCCATCTATTAATGCTTTAGCATTTCATTCAGGAACAATGTTTTAAATTGTTGGAACAATCTGTATGTTGGGTATTTAAATGGTTATAGGCTTTTTAAGTTTGGGAAATATAAGAAAATGTGAAAGATTACTGCTGTGATCCCACATCACAATATGCAATTAAATACGTGACTTGTTAGATGCAAGCTGACAGATATTAGAGACTATCTGAATTTTTCAATGACACTGAAATTTCACCTAAGGTTTGCTGTATTTTCCTTTTTTTCTTTTTCTTTCTTTCTTTTTTTTGAGACAGGGTTTCTCTGTGTAGCTTTGCGCCTTTCCTGGAACTCACTCTGTAGCCCAGGCTGGCCTCGAACTCACAGACATCCGCCTGCCTCTGCCTCCCAAGTGCTGGGATTAAAGGTGTGCGCCACCACCGCTTGGCTCGGTTTGCTGTATTTATCAGAACCTTTTCAAGCATTTCAAAGGCTGTGTCTGTTAGAGTCACCTGAAGTGCTGAAAAGGAAATCAACTGTATTAAGATCATAAAAATCATTTTAATGACTGGAAGAATTTAATTAACTGAGCTGTAAGTGGAACCGACTGTTCAGAAGGATATTTCAGTTCTTCTTATATTAATGTAACTTGAATCAGAGGAAAAGTTGCAATTTTTGTTTGTACTTCACTAATTTTATGATTGGATTTACAATGAACTTAGAAGATTAAGGAAAAGCCCAGCTTCCTAGCCATACTCTTAATAAATGAAAAAACTAATGTTAGCATCTTTAAAACAATCTCTGTAGGAGCTGGGGTGGTGGTTCCATTGGTCAAGGACTTGCTGTGTAAACACGAGACTGAACTGAAGCCCCAGCCAGTCACAGTGCTGCACGCCTGTCATCCCAGCACAGGGTGGTAGAGACCAGACGGTACCTGTGGCCTGCCTGTCAGCTGATCTAGCCAAATCGGTGAACTCCAGAGTCAGTGAAAAACCTTGCCTCAAAAAATAATATGAAGAGCAAATGTCAACCTCTGTCTTCTATATACATACATCCGTGTGCATACACATACCTGTGTGCATGCACACACACACACACACACACACACACAAATGCATAACCACCTTTTGCACCCAAACTCTACCTTGGAATAATAAACTTCATGAGTATCCTGAAACTGAGCTTAAAATTTAAAAGTTCACGCTCCTTGTACCCAAAAACATAGGTCTCTGATGGGGTTTGAGAGGAGCATTAATCTACGGGTATAAAGATAAGGACCTAGGGGGCAGAGTAATACTATATCCATTTAGGAGGGTTTCTATTGCTATGATAAAACATCATGACCAGGAGGCAGAGGCAGGCAAATCTCTGTAAGTTCAAGGCCAGCCTAGTCTACAGAGTGAGTTCCAGAACAGCTAGAACTACATAGAGAAACCTAATCTCAAAAACAAACAAAAAACTATAAATAAATAAATAAATAAATAAATAAATAAATAAATAAATAATAAATTAGTGAAAGATAAATAAATAAATAACATTATGACTAAAAGCAACTTGGGGCGGAAAGGGTTTATTTCATCTCATACTTGCACAACACAGCTCATCATCAAAGAAAGTCAGGGTAGGAACTGAAGCAGAAGCCATGGAGGAATGCTGCTTACTGGCTTGTTCAGCCTGCTTCCTTCCTTCTTTCTTTCCTTCCTTCCTTCCTTCCTTCCTTCCTTCCTTCCTTCCTTCCTCCCTTCCTTTTTCTTTCTTTCTTGTTTTTTGTTTGTTTGTTTGTTTGTTTGCTTGGTTTTGGTTTTTTGTTTTTGTTTTTGGAGACAGGGTTTCTCTGTGTAGTTTTGGTTCCTGTCCTGGATCTTGCTCTGTAGCCCAGGCTGCCCTTGAACTCACAGAGTTCCACCTGGCTCTGCCTCCCAAGAGCTGGAATTAAAGGCATGCGTCACCACCGCCCGGCTCAGCCTGCTTTCTTAAACCATCAGGACCACTTGCCCAGGGATGATAGCCTACAGGGCTAGGGCTGCCAATATAAATGGTTAATCAAGGAAAGGCACTACAGACTTGTTCACAAGCCGGTCTGGTTAGGGCATTTTCTCAATTGAGATTTCCCCTCCCAAATGACTCTAGCTTGTGTCAAGTTGACAAAACAAAACAAAAACAAAAACAAAAAAAACAAAAAGCCAACAAACAAAAACCCAAAACTACAACAATTAAAAAAAAAAACCCTCTATGTGCTTGGGTATAGAGCCATCTACTGGAACATTGATAGCCTTTCAGGGACCTCATCCCTGAACAAAACTGATTCTCTGGACTCCAGAGGCCATGACTTACAACAGATCATCAGATAAGGGTAGACTTTCATGAGCCCTCGTCTATTAGTGCTAGCATTTTATCCGGCAGTTTTTGTGCGTGCAGTCAAACTGGTTTACGCTCATGTGTGTGGTATTTCTGTCATGTCTTGTCATGTTCTTTTCCATGATGGTCCCTGAACTGTGAGAGAAAGGGGTTTCATGTAGATTCCCCATTTATACATGAGCATTCTCAGATTTCTTATTCTCTTGCATAGTAACCAGTTGTGAGTCTATTAGCTATCATCTACTGCAAAAAGAAGCTTCTCTGATGAGGGCTAAGAGGTGCACTAATCTAAGGATATAAAGAAAAGAACTTAGGGCAGTGGTTCTCATCCTGTGGGTCACATATGAGATATCCTGCATATCAGATATTCACATTATGATTCATAACAGTAGCAAAGTTACAGTTATGAAGTAACAACAAAATCATTTTATGGTTGTGATTCATCACAATATGAGCAACTATATTAAAGGGTCACATTGTTAGGAAGGCTGGGAACCACTGATTTAGGGGGTAGAGTAACACTATGTCCATTTATTAGACTAATAGTACTGGGTTCTCCCCTAGGGCTTATGATCTAGCCAGACATGGATGTGGGGCTCCGTTAACAGTACTAGACATGAGGTCCATCATGTGGGAAGGGCTTTAACTCAGAGGGTGGTTGGTTACTACCATAACATCTGTGCCATCTTGCACCAGTCGGCATACCTTGCCAGGCCAGTCCCTGTTGTAGTTCATGAGGCTCATAGCAGGTAAGACTGTGTATGACTTCGCCCCCAAGTTGCATGCATAGACCCTTACAGAACTATGAAAGCTAGCCAGTAGGGATGACACCCCTGGGTCTGTGCCAGATTGACTTCTCCATGTCCTGACCCAATTATGTGGTGTCTTCGACAACAAGGTTTGAACATCAACTTCTGAAGGATAACAAAGATTGATGGTAGGAACCAATAACATTTAAATCCCACCATTACACTGTATATATAATTTAAACATTAAAACCAATCTTTTTTCTAAGACTGTAAAGAAAAATGAAATAATGACATGTTTGGGAAAATGGATGGAACTAGAAATCATTATGTTAAATAAAAAATGTCAGACTTAAAGCCAAACATTGCATGTCTTCCCTCAGATGCAGAATCTAAATTGAAATTGGATATGCATGTGCATGTGTATAAGTGTACTTGTTTATTATATATGGTGATGTTGGTTTTATTTGATTCTAGGAATTCTAAAATTTCCTAATTGATTTCTTCAGTGGCCTTCCGTTTATTCAAAAGTGTGCTATTTGTTTTCAATTTTTGTAGTTCCATTGTTTCTATTGCTGTTGATTTCAAGGTTTTTTTTCTACTATGGCTTAATAAAAACAAGGGCTTATTTCAATTTTTAAAAAAATTTTAAGACTGGCTTTGTGACCTATAATATGGTCAGTTTTAGGGAAAGCTCCATGTACAACTGTGAAGAATCTCTATTCCTATCTGTTGGGTGGGATATTCTGTAGAAATGCTAGAGCCTATTGATCTACGGGGTAACTTCATTCCAAAGTGTCTTGGATTTAGTTTGGATGACTTACCTAAAAATGACAATTGGGTATTAAATTGTCTCACAATTGTATCAGAGCCTACCTGATCTTTCACACTTGTTTTGTGTATTTGATGAAATTGAGAACTCTAACATTCATTGCATACATTTTCACAATTGTTTTACTTCTTGAAGGCTAACTCCCTTTATTACTATACTAACATTACCTTCTTCACATCTTCTGTAGCTTGGGGTTCAAATCTACTTTATTAGAAATGAGAAGGCCTACTTGCTTATGGGTTTTGATTCCCTTTCAGGAGGCTGCTGAAGGGAGAACTGTGTCAGTCTGGTTTCTTCTCCTTACCCCACCCATCTTTTTCTCTGGAATTTTCAAGAATCCTACCATTACTTGTGATCCCCAAGGATCTTTCTTCATCTCTTTGGATGAATCTTTTTTTTTTTTTCTTATTCGGACTCATTTCTTATTCTTCACTTTTATCCAGCTGTACTGAGACAGTTTCTAGTCTGCCATGGGACCCAGAAGTCAATATTCAATTATTATACTGACGTACTGTGCCACACAGACATGGATGGGTGAAATTTAAATGTATATTACTACATGAAGGACTACATACTGTATAATTAACTTGTCTGACGTTCGGTGACAAGCAAAATTATAGATATGGTTTTTAAAAGGTGGCTGCAAGGGGTTCTAGGGAGGAAGAGAAAAGAGAGTTGACAGATGAAATATGGATTCTTAGGGCAAAGAAACTATTCTGTAGAACTGTAGCGATAAATATATGACCGTACATACTTGTGAAAACTCAGAGTTTTACTGTCAGAGAGTATGTAGATTAAAATATAAAAATATAAACATTTGAAAATATCAAACCATTTAGGGGAGGGCTGGAGAGATGGCTCAGAGGTTAAGAGCACCGACTGCTCTTCCAGAGGTCCTGAGTTCAATTCCCAGCAACCACATGGTGGCTCACAACCACTTGTAATGAGATCTGGCGCCCTCTTCTGGCCTGCAGGGACACATGCAGGCAGAATACTGTACACATAATAAATAAATCTTTTTTAAAAAAATCACTCAGTAGCAGAACTCTATCTCCTCAGCAAGATAGAGTGAGTCAGCAAAGCTATCACAGAATTTGTTTTGTAACTCAGTGCCAGGTTCCCCATGATCACAATACCAGGCAGAAAACACAGGCCCATGCCTCGTATCCCAGACCTCAGTTTGCAAAAGGAGGCTTCATACCCTCTACAGAATTAGGTAGAGATACATACCTCGGCAAAGCAAACTCGAGTTTGAGCCTGCAACATCATCAGCCTTGGAGTGAGCCAGAACACACCCTCTGCCCACTACCAGCTATGACTATTCAAATTCATAAGAGTGGGAAGCAGGGATAACTTGGGTTATGATTAACCTTGGGATCCAGCAGAGCATCCTCACCACCCTATCCTAGCCATGGGTGATATAGCATTCCCAACAAGCATTCCCATCACCAGTCAGAGTCCGACACAGTGGTCAAACTGACTTATGTTTCTGTCTGCATCACAGCCAGCCTGAGCTTGGGCCTGCATGTACCCCTGACACTATGCAAGTTCTTGCATCTGTGATACTAAGCTGTAACCCAGCTTCACACCAGTCTAGTTGACTAAGTAGGTAAAACCCAACACTGGATCCTAACAGCCACCTTCCCTAGGCCAGTGTCCATGAACAGACTCTCTGGGACAGTTCCAATGTCAAATAGAAAAGTGTCTGCTGGACTTTGATTCTAGACAGTATCATCGTGGGTTGACTGCAGGGGGATGGGGCCAGAAGTCCACTTCAGCAGCAGGTAGCCCACAGCAGTGTGGGCACTGGTCCTGTACCAATGCTGTGTTGACAGTTGAACTCAAGATATGCCGTTGCGACGCTTGTCCCACCGTGACTCTGCCTTAACCAAACAGTTCACTGCAGAGCCTGACTATGGACAGTGACTCTGGTGGCATACCTGGGTCCCCCTCCTCTGAGGGAGACACAGTGAAGTGGCTGCGCTCAGTTCATTCTAAACAATACGGCAACTGAGGGTTTAGGACAAATCTGGGTCGCCCTCTAGTGTTAAAATGGTGACAATACACAAGAGCAGACTCAGGGCAAATCCAGTTTTAGGGTGACAGCTAGTGCTGAAATTGTGGGAGTGTTATTGTCGGAGAAAATAAGCAGCCCGCTTGCAATGTCTAGAAAAATAAGCACAAGACTGCAATAAATACCCAGTCCTTAATGCGTAAATGGCATTGCACACCAAGCGACATTGAGAACTTCCACTAAAGGGAGACTACTAGGAAGGGAGTTGGAGAGAGGGGGAGAGAAAGGAACAGAGGCGGAGGCAGTGGAAGGAAAAATAGATATAATCAATGCCTGATTTCATATATGGAAAGGTTAGTGAAACTCACTTATGTGTACTAGAAATATGTGTCAATTAAATTTTTTCCCCAGGGCTTGGGGGGACGGTGGTGAAAAAGACTTTTCAATGAACCATGACCCCATCTAAGAGTCAAAAAGACGTAGAGAAACCAGTCATAACCAACATGGATAAAGTCTACGATGTAGGGTTTGGAGCAGCTGTGCAGTGGTTCGAATTGAGAAATGTCCCCTGTAGGCTCCAGTATTTAAACACGTGGTCTCAGTTGGTGGCCCGGGTTGGGTAGGTTTGGAGGTGTAGCTTGCTGGAAGAGAAGGTTCTGCCGGTATAGAGCCCCGCCCTACTTTCCGGTTTGCTTTCTCTGCTTCCTGTTTACAATTGAAGATGTTCATTCAGTCTCCAGCTCTTGCTATTCTGCCTGCCACCACATCTTCTGCCGTGATAGACTCTCACCCCTTCGGAACCCTGAGCCCAAATCAACCCTTGCTCCTACAAGTCCCCTTGCTCATAGTGTTTTATTACAGCAGCTGAAGAGGTAACTAGTAACTATCAAGGGAAGCAAAAAAAAAAAAAAAAAAAAAAAAAAGAGTTTCAAGAAAACACACACACACACACACACACACACACACACACAAAAAAAAAAAAAACCCACCCTCAATACTCTAACAGACCTAGTAGAGATATGGGAGTATTTTTTTTTTAATTAAACAAAAATCTTTGAACTGGAAATACACTAAGTAAAAATATATATATATATATATATATATATATATATATATATATATATTGAAAAAAGTCAATCGTAAATATATCAAAGAAAAAGAATGAGGCTGAATACAGACTTATTAAAGAAAAGAGTGAAGAGGAATGAAGAAATTGTGGACATATTGGGATCATACTAAAAGCAAAAAAAAAAATCTGAATTATTGGGGTTCGAAGTCTTCTGGATGCTGAAGAATGCTTATTCAAAGAGATAATGACAGAAAAATTCCAAACAAAGGAAAATACAAAATTCAGTGTTTAGTGAACTTAGTCTACCCCCAAGACATTATAATCAAGCTTTCAGAGGTCAAAGGCACAGAGATGACCCTCAAGTCACCAAGAGAAAAGAAAGACTGAAGAATCCTCAGCATGACTTAGCAATACCAGGGGAGAGTGATGTGAGATCTTCCTAGTCCAAGGAAAGCAAAGATCAACCCAGAATGCTGTAACCAGCCAAGTTGTCCTTCAGAAATGAAGAAAAGATAGAGACTATCCCTGTACCAGACCTGCCTTATACAAACAAACGCTAAGACAGTCCTTGAAAGAGATAAAAATGTTAATGGACAAAATAGCAGAAGGCGTAAGAGTGATGAGAAAGGGCTATTGTTACAAAGTGATACTTAAGCATATTCATACCTTAGTCATAGGAAGACTGAAAATAAAATATTACTAGTCATTTCTAATATATTCAGAGATGGATGAGATAGAGAGATGTAACATGAGGTACCAAAAATTCAAAATTTGTCCTAAAACTTGGAAACTACTACAGAAAAACACTTCAAGAGACAAGCATGAGAACGTCTTCCTAAATAGGGCCTCAAAAGCCCAGAAAACAAGAACTGACTGAGAGACTCGCATCCAATTCTGCACAGCAAAGGAGACAATCAGCAGAGTGAAGAGGCAGGCTACAGGACGAGAGTAAATCTTCGCTAAATATTTCTATTATAGGGAAATAATGTCCATAATATGTTTTCAAAACCCAAAAAATTCAACAGCAAAAAAATAATCAAAAGTTGCACAATAAATGGGCAACTTCAATACATACTTTTAAAAGCAAAAGTAAAAATGGCCAATTAATAATGAATAAAAAATGTTAAATGTTTTTAGCCATTGGGAAAATACAAATCAAAACTACATTGAGATTCCATCTCATCCTACTTAGAAAACCAAAATAAAAAAATTTGGGCAAACACACAGGGAAAAAATAACTCTTACATAGTGCTAATAGAAATATAAATCAACACATCCACTATGGAAATCAGTAAGGAAGTCCTTTATAAACTTAATGGCTATAAGATCATGGACACATAAGAAGGAATCCAAGCATACGGTAAAAATTTTACACATCTACACTTATCACACACTATTCTTAATAGCAAAGTCATGCACCAAGCTTTGGTGTCTAGCAACAGATGGTCAGACAGAGAAATGGAGTGCATATACACAATGCAATATTCTGCCATAAATAAGAATGAAACTATGTTATTTGCAGGAAAACAGATGGAACTAGAGATCATCCTGCTAAATGAACCAAGCAAGAGTCAGATATGCAAGGGCCACGTTTTCTCTCATATGTGAAATATAGAGGGCAGGAGAGGTCATGAAAGTGGAAGGGAGACAAATAGTGATAAGAAATGAGAATAAGGGAGTAGGAAAGAGACAAGTGATGGCAATGAGAAGTAAATATAATCAAAGTATGTGAGATGTCATAATAAAATCCATTGTTTTGAAGAATTAGTATTTGTTTTTTTGTTTTTTGTTTTTTTTTTTGTTTGTTTGTTTGTTTTTTGGTTTTTTTTTTTTTTTTTTTTTTTGGTTTTTCAAGACAGGGTTTCTCTGCATAGCTTTGCGCCTTTCCTGGAGCTCACTTGGTAGCCCAGGCTGGCCTCGAACTCACAGATATCCGCCTGCCTCTGCCTCCCGAGTGCTGGGATTAAAGGCGTGTGCCACCACCGCCTGGCAGTATTTGTTAATAGAAAAGAAAAAGAATTCAAAATGTAGGAAGGAAGGAATGGAAGTATTAAATATTACTATATGTCTTAGTTAGGGTTTCCATTGCTGTGAAGAGACACCATGACCATGGCAGCTCTTATAAAGGAAAACACTTAATTGGTACTGGCTTACAGTTCAGAGGTTTAGTCCACTATTGTCATGGAGGGAAGCAAGGCAGCATGCAGTCAGACACGAGAGTCCTTACATCTTGATCCAAAGGCAGCAGGAAGTGAACTGACTCACTGGGCATGGCTTGAGCATATACAAGACCTCAAAGCCTACCTCCACAGTAACACACTTTCTCCAACAATACCACACCTAATCTAACAAAGCCACACCTCCCATTAGTACCACTCCCTTTGGGGGCCACTTTCTTTCAAACCACAACAGTATATATTGTTTTATACCTTTTCTTATGTTATGATCATGATACATTGCTATCATCCCCAAATAGCTTTCTATAAGTAAAAGATCTGTATTTTAAGCCTCATGGTAACTGCAAGTGACAAATAAAGCAAATAATCAATAATTACCACTAGAGTAATTATTAACATTAAACACGGTGCTAGAACAAATGAGACTTCATGACATGGAGAAAGAAAATAAAAACTATAATGAAACCAGAAAACAAGTAACAATCATAGGAAGATATTGTGTACCTACTAACTGACTTAAATGCAAATGGAAAAATTCCTCCAATTAAAAAACAGAGTGATTAAACACATGTTTAAGGATTGTGCTCATTATCTGTTGAATAAGCTGTGAACAAAACACCTGGCAAAATTAATTTAAAGGAGGTAAGATTTATTTTGCTTATGGTTCCAATGGTTTTATCCATGGTTACTTGGCCATGTGCATTTGGGCAGAGAATCATGGCAACAGGAGTATGTGATGAAAGAGGTTTTTCACCTCCTGGTAAACATGGCAGAAAGAAGGGATGAAAACAGAGACCAAGTCTCTGTGACTACTCCACTAGCTACACCATCTAACGTTCCTGCCACCTCCCAAAATAATGCCACCATCTAGTACCAAGCATTTACTATAGGAGCATACAGGGCACATTTCATATGCAAACCATAATAAGACCCATAGATATATATCTGACAAACTCATTTCCCCTCTAAGGGCACATAAAGATTAAAAATGAAATTGAAATATTCCATGAAAACAGAATCCAAAAGAAGGCAAGAGAAGCCATAGAAGATGAACATTACATCAAAATCAGTGTAAGGAGATAAAGTAAGTCATTAGGTAATGATAAAAGAAAGAGGAAATAATTTCAAATATCTATTGCCAAATATAGGAATATTCAAATATATAAAGCAAACATTAATAGACCTAGGAGGAAAGATAGTAATATACTTTACTGGTGAAAGACGACAACATCTCACTCTCAGCATTGGAGAGATCATCCAAACAGGAAATGAACAAAGAAATAGCAATATGACATCATACCCCAAGCCAAACAGGCCTAAGAAACATCTACAGAACATTCCATTTAATAGTTGAGGAACACACATTCTTCTGAATAGTGCATTTTCCAGGGTGGAGTCCATGATAAGTCAACAAACTTCTTAATTTAATATCATATTCAGGAACTTTTCTGACCATAATATGACAAGACAAAATCAATAACAAGAAAAATTTTGAAACAGTACAAATATGTGGAAATTGAGCAAAACAATTTTAACTTTCCCTCTTCTGATACTGAAGATGGAACCCAAGGACTTATGCAGACAAAGTGCATATCCACCAATGAGCTACAACTCCAGTCCAAAACATTACTTTGTATAACAAATGAGCCAAAAAAACGAAATCACAAAGGATATGTTTAAATTTCTTGAAACAAATGGAAATGAGCTACAACAAAAAGAACCAGCAAGAGAGAAGTTGATAGTAGAAGAATCTTCATCAAGAAAAGCCATGTCTTAAGTTACTTTTCTCTTGCTGTGATATAATGCCATGACCAAAGTCAATTATGGAAAAAGCAGGTAATTGAGTACTCCTATATTTGGTACATGGACATTTAGGGTTATTGTTTCCTCTTACTTCTATTCTGCCTTACAATTGCTAGGGGACAAGACTACATCATGGCAGGAAGGCAAGGTAGCAAGTGGCAGATATGGCACCAGAAGTAGGAAGCTAAGAGACAGCGAACTAGAAGTATGGTGAAGCTCTAAATTCTCAAAGCCAAACTCCAGTGGCAGGCTTCCTCCAGCAAGGCAGCCCTACCTGCAAGCCTCCCCAAACCATGCCATCATTTGGGGACCAAGGGTTTAAATACACAAGCCCATGGGGGACACGTCTCATTCAAACCTGTCTGCAGAATTATCCCCACTAAATAATCCATTGCTTTATCTTCTGGGGGCAGAAAAATAAGAATAAACTAGACCAGACTAATATACCTAACAAAAATTTCAATCACCATACAAAGAGAAAACAAGATTTCATGACAAAGTCTGATTTAAACAATTTCTGTCCACAATTCCAGCCCTATAGAAGGTACTAGAAGGAAAACCCAGACCAAGGAAGTTAACTATATCCACAAAAACCTAGGCAATAGACTTTACATCAGCAAGACCCAAAGAAGGGACACACACACACACACACACACACACGCGTGCGCGCGCACACACACACACACACACACACACACACACACACACGTACTACCAACAACAACATAACTGGAATTAACACTCGGTGGTCCTTAATATTGTACTCAATTCACCAATAAAAAGACACAGGCTAACAGAATGAATACAAAAACAGCATCCATCCTTCTGGGGCACACAAGAAACACATCAAAGATAGATACTACCACAGAGTAAAGTGTTGGGAAAAGATTTTCCAATCAAATGGACCTAATTATCAAGCTAGTATAGCTATCCTTCTATCTAACAAAATAGATTTCAAACCAAAATTAATCAAAAGATATAGAAAAGGACATTTCATACTCATTAATGTTAATATACATTACAATAATGTCTCAATTCTGAACATCTATGCCCCAAATGTAAGGGCACCCACATTTCTAAAAGAAACATTACTAAAGCTTAAATGACACATTGAACCCCACACATATATAGTGGGGGACTTCAACACCCCACTCTCACCAATAGACAAGTTGTCCAAACAGAAACTAAACAGAGAAATAATGGAACTAACAGATGTTGTGACTCAAATGGACCCAATAGATATCTACGGAATATTTCACTCAAACACAAAAGAATATACCTTTATCTCAGCATGTTCTAGAATCTTCTTCTGATCAAGATATAGCCAGCACCACGTCTGCCTGCATGCTGCCATGTTCCCTACCATGTTGATAATGGACCGAACCTTTGAATTGTAAGGGAGCCACTCCAGTTAAATATTTTCCTTTATAAGAGTTGCTGTGGTCATGGTGTCTCTTCTAAGCAATAAAGACCCTAACTAAGACAGTCACCCTGATACTCAAACCACACAACGACTCAACAAAGAAAGAGATCAACAGACCAATTTCCCTCATGAATACAGATGAAAAAAGACTCAATTAAATACTCACAAACCAAATCCAAGAACACATCAAAAAGATCATCCACCGGGATCAAGTGGGCTTTATCTCAGAGATGCAGGGATGGTTCAACATACAAAAAAAATCTGTCAATGTAATCTACCAAATAAACAAACTGGAAGAAAAAATGATCATTTCATCAGATGCTGAAAAAAGCCTTGACAAAATCCAACACTCCTTCATGATAAGTCTTGGAAAGATCAGGGATACAAGGAACATAGCTAAACACAATAAAGGAAATAGATAGCAAGCCAATAGCCAACAGCAAATTAAATGAAGAGAAACTTAAAGCAATTCCACTAAAACCAGAGTCAAGGCTGTTCACTCTCTCCATATCTATTCAATATAGTACTTGAAGTTTTAGCTAGAACAATAAGACAACTTAAAGAGATACAAATTGGAAAGGAAGAAATTAAAGTATCACTATTTGCAGGTGATATGATAGTATACATAAGTCACCCAAAAATTTTACCAGGAAATTCTTACAGCTCTTAAACACTTTCAGTGAAGTTACTGGATACAAAATTAACTAAAAAAATCAGTAGACCTCCTAAATACAAATGGGCTCAGAAAGAAATCAGGGAAACAATACTCTTCACAATAGCCACAAATAATATAAAATATCTTGGGGTATCTCTAACGAAGCAAATAAAAGACCTGTATGACAAGAACTTCAAGTCTTTGAAGAAAGAAATTGAAGAAGATATCAGAAGATGGAAAGATCTCCCATGCTCATGAATCAGTAGGATTAACGAAGTAAAAATGGCCATCTTTCCAAAAGCAATCTACAGATTCAATGCAATCCCCATCAAAGTTACATCACAGTCCTTTATAGACCTTGAAAGAACAATACTCAACACAACTTCAGATGGAAAAATAAAAAATCCAGGATAGCTAAAACAATCCTGTACAATAAAAGAACCTCTGGAGGTATCACCATCTCTGATTTCAAGCTACTACAGAGCAATGGTAATAAAAACTACATGATATGTATTAAAAAAGACAGGTTGATCAATGGAATGGAGTTGAAGATCCCGAAGTAAAACCATACACCTATGGACACTTGATGTTTGACAAAGAAGCCAAAATTATACAATGGAAAAAAAGAAAGAAAGCATCTCCAACAAATGGTGCTGGTCTAACTGGATGTCTGCATGTAGAAGAATGCAAATAGATCCATATCTACTACCCTTCACAAAACTCGAGTCCAAGTGTATCAAAGACCTCAATATAAAATCAGATACACTGAACCTGATAGAAGAGAAAGTGGGGAATAGCCTTGAGTGCATTAGCACAGGAGACAACTTTCTGAAGAGAACACTAATCACACAGGCACTAAGATCAACAATTCACAAATGGGACTTCATGAAACTGAAATTTTTCTGTAAGACAAAGGATATTGTCAATAGGACAAAGAGGCAGCCCACAGAATGGAAAAGGATTTTCACCAAATCCACATCTGACAGAGGGCTAATATTCAAAATACATGAAGAACCTAAGAAACTAGACATCAAAACACCAAATACTCCAACTAAAAAATGAGATACAGAACTAAAAAGAGAATTCTCAATAGAAGACTCTCAAATGGCCAAAAGACATTTAAGGGATTGCTCAACATCCTTAGTCATCAGGGAAACGCAAATCAAAAAGACACTGAGATTCCCTCTTACACCTGTCAGAATGGCTAAGATCAAAAACACATGACAGCTAAAGCTGGAAAGAATGTGGAGCCACCACTGCCTGGCAGTTGTGGGGTTTTTTGTAATGATCTCCATCTGGTGCATTCCCAAGTTTCCTTGATAAGAGGTGAGTGCCAAACTTACCCATGTGTATAAGAACAAATCTTTAGAATGTAGTTAGAGATTATATGGTTTAATAAAGTGGTGGTTGGAAGATCTCCAAGATCCAGGACTTCACCAGCCCTGGGTAATTGGCTAGGTTTCTAGTACCAGGCATGGTTTCCTTCTTCTTGAGTAGGTCTTCTCTCCTTTGGAGGCTAGCATGGTGCCTTCTGTACAATGAGAGCTAGTCCTCATGGAGGAGGTATTCAGGTCAGTTCCAGCTCAGGAGCCTCTGGACTCTGTATCTGAAGTATAGGTGTCTTCAGAAGTAAGGGCTTACCTTCTACATGTATGTGAATGATAGTTAAAAGAAAAAGAAAAGTACATGAATCTGCCTGTGTCTTGAAGTTAAGCATCAACTCTCTCCAATGAGAAATTCTCAACACTCGCAGGAAAAAGGGATGATCTTTCATGAGGCTTTTTTTTTCACCTTATTTTTTTCTCTTCTCTTTCTTCCCCCAAACCCCACACCATGTATCTGTGTGTGTGTGTGTGTGTGTGTGTGTGTGTGTGTGTGTGTGTGTGTGTGTACATGTGCCCCTAGTGTTCATAGATACTGGAAGAGGGCATTGGATTATCTGGAGCTACAGTTGTGAGCAGCCTGTAACTGGGGACCCAGCTCATGTCTTCTGGAAGAGCAGCAAGTGATCCTAACAGCTGAGCCATCTCTCCAGTTCAATTCTTTATACAGCTTTTTTTATGTTGCTTTGAAGGCAGGAAGCTGAGATTTCTGGAAGTTTGGGTCACTAGGACCATATATTGTTGAGAAGAAAATGGAATGTGAGCAAGACCATCAAGGCTACACTAGCCATCATTACTGCCTTCAAAGCCTTTTCATTAAGTGAAACATCCACTAAATATCCTGTGTAAATCCCCATTCTTTTATTCCATTGATCAAGATAACCCTCTTACTCTCCTAGAGAAAATAATTTATAGAGAGACACAGCAAGTCATCCAGCAAAAGGTTCAATTAGACCTGCCTGGCAAGATATACCCATTGGTACAATAGTGGTTTGGCTATTGTGGGGTTAACCAACTGCCTCCTGCTTGGATTTGAAGCCCTCTCCATGGGAGGAAATTCCTGCTTCCTAAAACCTGGTCAAGAACCCATAGCTGGTATGATTATAGACCCTAGAGGAGAACCTATTAGAACGCCTTGTTAAATGAACAGCGTATCAAACTGCCCTCGAAATATTTCTGGTTAGACCTATAGATTAGTGTTGCTCTCAGTTTTCATCAGAGAAGCTCCCTCCCCCTTTTCAAACTTGGTTGCAGTTAATTCAGATTCACGAGTTGTCCAAGTGTGGAATGTTGGCCCCCTAAGGGTACATCTCCATCACCTCCTCCAAGGCTCAGAGAACATAGCTGAAGAGAGGGAAGAGGACTGTGAAATCCAGGGGTTGAAAATGGACAGCACAAAAACAGCGCCATCTGGACATGAGAAGGCCATTGTAACATGAACCCACTGCACAGAACACACAAAAGCCTGAACCTGCTGGTGACATTATTAAGGCCACTCCGCGTAGTTAAAAGGGGGGTTTATTTTGTGGGGTAACTTACAAGTGAAGGGATAGGTAACGGGGTCTGAGAAAGGTGTATCGCAGTCCGGCAGTGTTCTCTGGAGAACTCGGCTCCGTCTACCTCCAGCGTCCAGGGTCCAGGAACCAAGAGCGCTCCCCCATCCGGATCTCGGGTCTTCAGAGGTCCTCTCTTGGCTCCGCCTTGTAGGCGTGACAGTTACTGAAGCCTCAAAGGGTCAAAGCTGGAATGGCTACCCACTACATGAACCTGTCACCATCTCATCGTGTATAGAGTTAGCGGTTTGAATGAGATCGGTCCCCATATAAACTCATGTGTTTGCATGCTTGGTCCCCGTCTGGTAAGATGTCTGGGAGGATCAGGAGGTGTGACACTGGCAGGGGGCTTGGGGGTTTCAGGAGCCCATGCCAGGCCAGTGTTGTTCTCTCTCCACTTGTTGCCTGTGGATCAGAAAGTCAAGTTCTCAGCTATTGCTCCAGCACCGTACTTGCCTGCATGCCACCATGCTGCCCACCATGATGATAACAGACTAACCCTCCGAAGCTGTAAACAAGCCCCCGATTAAACACTTTCTTTTGTAAGAGTTGCCTTGGTCGTGGTGTCTCTTCACAGCAATAGAAACCCTGACTAAGACAGCGGGCGAGGGTTCTCTGTTGTCCCATCCCTCACTGACAGACTACGGCAGTTAATGAAGGCTGGGGAAGGAGGGGCTTTTTGTTTTGCTTTGCTTTGCTTTTTTGAACAGTATATCCATTGATAAATTCCCCATGTCCCCAAAATTTCCCATGTCCCTCTCACACTCATGCATGTAACCATAAATAAACTTTGTGAGATTTTTTTTTTTAAGCCATCAAATAGAAGGGGGTATTTAGGGCCGCCATGGGGGTTGGGGAGAGGGCAGAGACGAGAAGAAAATAATGAGTAGTGAAAGAAATCAATATATGTGTGCATGAAATTGTCAAAGAATCTTTAAAATCACATTATTTCAAACCAATCATCTTTTTTCCAATGACGGGGAGGCAACAGTTGGTGCAGGGTAGCAGTGTGGGTGGCGTCACAAGTGAGGGCTGTGCTGGGGATGGTTGGGCGTTTCTCATTATGGCTTCGGGGATGCTCACTGAGGGTGTCTCTAGGCTACTGCTGCTGGAGTTGTCCCTTTCTCTGGTGGCCATTAAGCCATTAAGCCAGGTGGCATTAGCCGCGGTAGGATGCAGCTAGTGACAGAAGTTGGAAGTCACGAATAGCAGCACCAGTTTTGCCTAAATGTGTGCTTACTGGTGAAGCCCCCTCCCCCCAGGGGACATCATTTAGTGGGGGCTTTCAGACAGTGTTCGTGTGCTGACACTTTGGTGGTTGCCTATAGTTTTGAATGTGGCAGGCATCCAAGAGATCAGAGTCCCACCCGTGCCGATTGGACGAGGACTGTGGACCTGGCTCACTGTGTGTAAAACAAGAGAGAACGGTGTAATTGAAGTGTGTGGCCAAGGCCTCTGATCTAAGATCTTCTCAGTAGCCCTTTCTCGTTTCTCTGCGGCTAGTGACTCAGATTGGCCCATGAGGGAGGGCCATTAAATAGTCAAAAAGTCATAAAATGACAAAGTTTTATAACTATGTAAGTGATCTTTTTAAAAGGTAATAAATGCTCAAAAGTCATCCCTTGCCATTTGCCATATTTTGTTTGTATCTCTCTTACATCTATATTGCAAAAATGTCCCTTGACAGTGCACCGCTACACATCCATTTTAGCCCTTTATGTTTTGCTGTAGAAGAACACCTCAGATTGTATATTTTATACTGAGCAGAAATGTATTGGTTCATGGGTCTGGAGGCTGAGAAATCCAGGTCAAGGGGTTGCCTCTGGTGGAGGTCTTCTTGCTATACCATAGCATGGCAGATGGATAGCAGCTGAGAGAGAAGAGAGAGCCAAATTCATCCTTGCATAAGGAACTCACTCCTCTCACGATAATAAGCCCATTCTTGAAATAGCAGCATTCATCATCTGTCACCAGGACCCAACTTCTAATACCACTGCATCAGGAATCAAGTTCCCACACCATGAACTTTGGTGAACGAATTCAAGCCAGCAATTTGCTCCTGGTGCCCCAAATTTATGTTCTTCTCCCATGAAAAACACACTCATTCAACCTCAAGAACACACAAAACTTAAGTCAGTTCAGCACTGACTCAAAAAGTTCAAAGTCTAAAATCTTATCTAGCTAGCTGCATGTGGGCAGAATTTATTCTGAGGTCATCTCTAACTGCGAGCTTGAGATACTGTTACATGCTTCCAAAAGACAATGGCAAGACAGGCATAGATAAAAGAGATAGCCCCATACCAAAGGGGAGCATCACGAAAGAAGATAACCTAGGCACTTACAGGACAAACAACACCAAAATCTGAGTATTCCAGAATGCTCTTTGACTCTGCCGCTGCTGGGTACAGTGGAGGAGCCGGGTCCTCAAGACCAGTCTGTGCCAAAAGCTTTGTTGGACTCGAGCCATGTAGTACGTGTGATGACTGGGCCCTTAAACCTCTACCGAGCTATTCTGGAGGCTCTCAAGGTCTGAGGTCTAAGGAGCGGGGCCACTCGCACATCTCCGTTGTGCAGTGTCCTAGTAAGAGGTTCTGACCCTGCAACAGCCATGGCTCTGAGATGTTTCTAAGTTTTACTTCCTGTTTCCCTCTTAATTATAAGCCTCATTTTTAAAATGGTTTTTTTCCTCCCATTTTACTGAGTACAGTTAAAAGATACCATTTATCTCCTTCAATATTTTTCTTACAAATTTCTTCAGTCAGATACCCTAGCTCATCACTCTTAGGGAATAGACACAATCCATCCCAGACTTTGTCTACTTTCTAACAAGGATGGTTGTGTTGGTTAGACTTCAATAGCTGTGACCAAATACTGGAGGATAACTAAAGGAAGATGGACCTCTTTGGGCTCAGTAGATAGCTGTTTGGCCTTACATACACTTGTGCAGAATTTTATAGCAGCAGGCTCATGTAATAGAGGCTCATGGCACACAAGAGCCAAATCAGCAAGAAAGGAACTGGGTACCAAGTAGAGCCTTTAAGATATGTCCCCCAGGAACTATTTTCTCCCGTTCTGCCTTATCCTCTTAAATTTCCCACCATCTCCCAAAACAGCACCTCCAGTGGAGGACCAAACATTCGACACATGAACCTATGGGCAACAGTCCATAGCCAAAGCATAGCAGTGGCGTTTCTCTGTCTCTAACACCATGTTCCTCATTGATTTGTCACAGTGGCCTCCACTCTTCATATTTCACATGGCAATCACAACCACCTAAGAAATCTACGTTTCCGACTTTCTCTCCAGTTTTTCCCTATGCCCTCTTCAGAATCCCCCTAAATGCTCCAGTTATGGCTCTCTAGGCTTTTTCTCCCCTGTGCTGGAAATGCTTCTAGCCCAGTGGTTCTCAACCTTCCTAATGCTGTGACCTTTTAATACAGTCCCTCATGCTGTGGGGACTCCCAACCATACAATTATTTTGTTGGTACTTCATCATTGTAATTTTGCTCCTATTATGAATCATAATGTAAATATCTGATATGTAGGATAACTAATATGCAACCCTCAAAGGGGTCGCAACCCACCGGTTGAGAGAAACTGTATCTAGCCTCTACCCAGCTCCAAGGTGGCTTCTACATTTTTAAGTATTTCTTCCAGCAGCAGCCCTATTTCTTGGCATTCACTTTCTCTCTTTGTTTTGTGATTCTTCAAAAGGACTCCAACTGACTGTGTAACTTACAACGACTTACACTGGCTGCATAACTTACAATCAAGAGAGCCCAAGTCGATTGGACAGGCATCTGAAGAAGGCTATCTTTCTTCCACATACCATAGCTGAAGGACAAAGGAGGGCGAAAAAGAGACAAGGCAGAGCTAAATTCATCCTTTAATGAGGAACTTGGACTTGTAATAATGAACTCTTCCCTTCAATAATGACATTAGTCTATCCATGACCCCCAAACCTCCCAGTAGAACAGTGATTCTCAACCTTCCTAATGTTGTGACCCTTTGATACAGCTCCTCATGTTGTGGTGACCCCCAACCATAAAATTATTTTCATTGCTACTTCATGACTATAACTTTGCTACTGTTATGAAGTGTAATATAAGTATTTTTTTGGAAACAGAGGTTTACCAAAAGGGTTGTGACCCACAGGTTGAGAACCACTGACGTAGAACCACTCCTAACACTACAGCATTGGAATGAAGTCTCTAATACATTCACACCATAGCACTGGGAAGCAAAGTGAACAACAGAGATGGCTACAAAACAAAGAGCCCAAGTAGAAGCAGAAAAGGACTGCAAACCAGTATCTGTGTGCTAGTGTGGCCCATACACATATCCAAGGGAGTCAGAGAGGAGCTTTTCAAGACAAAAAAAGACATGTCCCCATAAATCATTTTAAAAATAAGTCTTCTCTACTAGCATAGTAAGAATTGGTGAATACTCGTTGATAACAACACTTGCCATTACTGGAGAGATGTCTATATAGAGGAAAGTTAACCCAAATATCTTTTAATTTGTGTGGTTTTCTTAGAGCTCCTATAATAGTTCATAGGCTTCTGTGCATGAGGGTCCCTCTCTAGTGCCCCCTCCCCAAGTCCATGTTTCTTGCTAGAGGACTCCTTTCCAGTGATGGCAACTTTAGATCAACAGCTCTTTCCAACTTCTGGCTGGTCAATAAAGTCACACCTTAAAACTGACTGTGAAATTAGCCATGTTGAGTGTATTCACACTATGTACACCATGGGAATTGGTCAACGTTATTATAAATATACATGAAAAACACAAAGGTTGCTAATTAGGTGTTTTGGTTTAGGTTAGTTTTGCAGAGTAGGGAGGAGTTTATTGTTGAACTTTAACCAACTAGTACCCTGGATTTTGCATCTCTCTGTACTTTATTTTATTCTTTTATTTATTTCTTTAATTTTATTTGTTTTATGTATATGAGTGTCTTGCCTGCATATATGTTTGTATACAACATGCATGCCTGGTATCCAAGGAAGTTAGAAAAGGGCACCAGATCCCCTGGAACCTGAGTTAGATGGTTGTGAGCTGTCATGTGGGTGCTGGGAACTGAACCTGGGCCCTCTGCAAAAGCTTCCAGTGCTCTTAACTACTGAAGCATCTCTCCAGCCCCAGCATTTCTTTGCTAAAGGTTTATGGGGGCCAGGGAATTAAATGTGGTGATTTGAATGCACTTGGCACCCATAAGCTCATAGGGAGTGGTACCATAGGAGGCGTGGCTTTGTTGGAGTGGGTGTGGCCTTGTTGGAGGAAGTGTGTCACTGTGTGGGTGGGCTTTGAGGTTTCCTATGCTCAGGATACCTCCCAGTGAGTCAGTCAACTTCCTGTTGCCTCTGAGTCAAGATGTAGGACTCTCAGCTCCAGCACCACATCTGCCTGTATGCTACCATGCTCCCCGTTGTGATGATAATGGACTGAACTTCTGAAACTATAAGTAAGCACCTCAATTAAATGTTTTCATTTATGAGTTGCCACGGTCATGGTGTCTCTTCACAGCAATAAAAACCTAACTAATAGCCTGGTGGTGGTGGTGCACACCTTTAATCCTAGCAGAGGCAAGTGGATCTTTGTGAGTTCGAGGCCAGGCTGGTCTACAGAGCGAGATCTAGGAAAGGCACAAAGCTACACAGAGAAACCCTGTCTCAGCTTTCAACCCAGGACTACTTCCTCAACCTGCCATGTTTCTAGCAGGAAGTCTTCACTAAGCACCCCTAGTTCACTATGGCTCTGTGCCCCAAATTCCCACTGTAACAACCATCTTCAGCCTCAATGTCTTTGGCCAATGGCCTGAGGCAGTCTAACAAATTCTTTTACATGGCTATATATTTGTCCTCTACTTTCTTCCAAATAGGCTGTGTGTTCTTTGAAGGAAGATGCTGATTGCCTAGCAGGAACTGAACAACTGATGAATTGAAACTTTATCAGTAAGATGAGCCTGTCTTACGTTCCAATGAATTTCTATCTAAAGAAAATGGATCACTTAAACACGGAAGGGTTTCTTTTATATGCCTATTTAAATATTACTAATGTGAAATGATGCTGGTGCTGCATCCACTGAGTGGTGAAATGGACCACACTTTCTCTTCTTTCTAAAGTGATCTTTGAGTTATAATCTCATGGAGATAAGCTTCTTGTTGTGGAATATCAGTTTAAGATGTGTTACAATTGTTTTTGCTGTGGAACATTTGTTTAATGATGCAAAGATGTGTTGCATTCTTTTATGTTGCATTTGTTTAACTCTGTGAAGCTGTGTTACTTTGCCTAAGACACCTGATTGGGCTAATAAAGAGTTGAACAGCCAGTAGTGAGGCAGGAGAGAGGATAGGCAGGGCTGTCAGGCAGAGAGAATAAATAGGAGGACAAACCTAGGCTAAGGAAGGAGAGTGAGTAGCAAGAAAGGGGGAAGAAAAGGAGGATACCTGGGGCCAGTCACACAGCCACACAGTCACACAGTCACACAGCCACACAGTCACACAGCCAGCCACTGAGTAAGAAGCAAAGAAAGTTATATAAAGAAAGGTAAAAAGCCCAAAGACAAAAAGTAGATGGGATGATTTAAGTTAAGAAAAGCTGGCTAGAAACAAGCCAAGCTAAGGCCGGGCATCCGTAAGTAAGAATAAGTCTGCATGTATTTATTTGGGAGCTGGGTGGCGGGCCCTAAAAGAGTGGGGGGGGGGGCACAACAACTAGAGTTTCTGGCTGATTTCTAAAAGGAGGGAAAAGGAAGACTCTGGAAATGGCTACTCTACTCCAGCCTCAGACTGCAATCTGCAAAGCTGCATGGCAAGAGGTATTGGACCCCTGGGATGGAACATTGTCCTTAGGAGCCAGGCTGGGGCAATGCACGGGCTGGCCCAGCAAGCTGACGCCTGACAGGGGAGCAGATGGTGGCGAGAGGGGGCAGGAGCCCAGGAGGAGAGCTGGCTTCAGGAGAGGAAAAGAACTCTACGGGAAGAAAAGAGGCTGCTCCGACCACAAGTGACATTTGGCATCTGCAGAGGAAGCAGCCATAGGCAGGAGAGCACAGCTGGTTTGACTTACCAAAAACAACCCCAATCGTGTTTCTTGCAGCTTGTCTTCTATCTGTAAACACAGACAAGCCACCCCCAGATGGGGGTTCAGATTACCCGCGCTCTCTAGAGAGGCACACGGGAGCTTGGGGGCGGCTGTGGAAAGTTGCTGGACAGCGTGAAGAGGAGCAGGGAGGACTTCTCTTCCCTCCTCTCCCTGGCTTCTTGCACAGTGCGGGGGGGGGGGGGGGTGCTGGGAGGATACAGCAGGGCTGAGAAAGACCCAGGTGCCATGATGGTCAAGGGAGTTGGGGGCTAAAACCGATCAAGGAGTCAAGAGTAATCTTCCTTTCCTGGAACGTTCTGAGGAACGGTTCTGGTAAGTGGCTCTGTAACTGCTCCATAAAGAAGCTTGTTCCGAAAGCTTCTCAAGGCAGGCCATTTTTTTTTTTTTTTTTTTTTTTGGTTTTTTCGAGACAGGGTTTCTCTGTGTAGCTTTGCGCTTTTCCTAGGACTCACTTGGTAGTCCAGGCTGGCCTCGAACTCACAGAGATCCACCTGGCTCTGCCTCCCGAGTGCTGGGATTAAAGGCGTGCGCCACCACCGCCCAACCCTAGAGTTCTTTACTGTGACAGTTATCCTTAACATCTGTACAGAGCATTCTATTCTTCAGTGCGCAGAGTGGGTGGAGCCCAGCCACCCTCACCTCTCTGTGAGGTAGGGAGATTGTTTTCCTAATTTGATTGCCAAAGCATCCTCTAAATCCAATCGCTGCATGTGTTTGCTTTTCTTTGTCTTTCCGTTCCTCCTCCAGGGCCAAAATGACAGGGAGGAATCAGGAAAAGATGGGCAGGTAACTCCGTTAGGAAAGTGCCCTACCTCACAAGCACGAGAACCTTGGTTTTGATTCCTCAGAGCCCACAGAAAAAGCCAGGCACACAAGCATGTGCCTCCAAATGCAGCCTGCACGCACCACACACACATGCATACTCATACACATGTACACACCATATATACACTCATGCATATGTGCACATAACACACACACACACACACACACACACACACACACACACACACACACACAGATTCAGAAAAGCAGGTGCCACAAGTGCCCAGGACTAGTTTTGTAGGGCCTGAGCCAGGAAATATGACCTGTTCCACTTACGCCAGAGAGAAGGTACTCATTCCTCCTGAGTTCTGCTCAGAAGATGGCTGAACTGGGGGCTGCATTTGTCTAATTCCAAACTCTCCCATTTTCTCTCTCCCTCCAACCCAAGACAGATGGGGTAATTGTACTTACTTTTAGTAAGCTCTGCCACTTTGGCGGGGTTCCTGATGTGGACCCTGGGACTGTGTCAGTGTCCTGGAGGGAATAAAGAAATGTCCCACCAGTTCTGGTGGTTCAAATCTGTTCATCCTAGCACCCTCAAAGCAAGCTCAAGGCCAATCTAGCCTACATATTGAATTTCAAGCCAGCAAGGGCTTCATAGGTGAAACCTGTTTCAAACAAAATAAAACAAACCAACCAACAAAACAAATGTCCCCACAGAAGACCATTCCTGTTGATTCCTGAGCTTCCACAGAAATAGGCTAGAATAGACCTGCATGCATTTCTCACCCACCTTCCTCCCTACTTCTAGTACCATGGTCTGGCCTTATTCGTGGCTCTCAAGCCCTGTAACTCAGGAGGAGGCTGGATGGAGCCCAGAAACCCTCCCGCTGTGTCTGGAGCTCCATCTGGTTGAGAAGTTTATCACCTGCAATATCTCTGTGTTCCTCGGTGCAGCTTAAATCTATTAACGCCTTATCTTGTCATCACAGACTAAATGAAAGCATCCTCCGCTACGTTCCCTCCCTTTGCAACGGAACTCTGCCTCTTGCACACCCCCATGACTTCGCCTCTGTGGGTCCAAGAGCTTCTTCTCCAGCTTGTGAAGCACTCTGGTCTAATGAGCTCCTAAGGGAGGCTTCCTGTGAGATGGAAAAGCCTTTCAAAAGCATCAAGACTAGCCCTGGTGTGACGCTGTCCTGTGTGTCTAGTTCTGGAGCAGTACTCTGTCATCGTCGTCTGCCTTCTCACTCACTTAAGTGGAAGATGAGATGGACATGAGCCTGCTGAGGGCCAGGAACCACCTTTACAACTGCAGACTAGAAGACGACAGGAGTCATCACTGTACAGTAGGTGATTAGGAAAGTGAGTGGCAGCCGTCACTAAGAACAGTGAATTTAGTGGGTGGAGTGAAGGAAGAGCTGTGTCTTATGGAAACAGGGGCAATGGATTATGAAGTTAAAGCAGCACTGGCAACCTTGAAAACGCCTGTCACATCTCTTACCGAAGGGACACTAGCCCGTTCAAGCATGTGGCTCTGACAGGCCTTGCCCTTTTCCCCATTCTCCTCTGCCTTGCTAAACCATTAGATTACATTCCCAAAGCTAGCCCCCAAGGTCTATTCCTTATTTAGCCACTTCCTCCTCCTGAGGCTGACTACCAAGGTCTAGCAATCAGAAGCCCCCTTTGGCTCCCCTAATTAACATGCCCAATCAAAATTAAACACCTCATCCTAACATGGGGTTTCCCCTTCCCTTTATAAACGGCCATTTGCCCATGTGCCACATCTGTCTCCTCTCTGTCCAGAGGCAGTCCTTTGCCCTCTGGGACAAATGCCCCTGCCCCTATTCCCTGATCTCTTTCCCCTTCTCCCTCACCCCGTCTCCTTTACCACACATCCTAGCCCATTCTGACACAGACCTCCTCTTCTTCTCCTCTTAAAATTACACCTGCAAGGTCATTTGTGGCTGTTTTTCTGCCTGAGTCAGAAAGCAGCTACTTTCACTTTTCTTCCCAGTTTCGTAAAGGATCTCTCTGTGAAAACGGGTGTTTGGGTGTGATTTGAGCCAGAGCAGCACTGAGAAATGCTGTTGGGTTAGACCACCCATGAGCTAGCAGGCAGCAGACAGTGGGCTCCATTACACTCTTCCTCCCATGTAGAGCTCTGTGATTCCCCCTCATCACATCACGAAACCTCATGTCACACACATAAGGCTCCTCCAATGTCCCAAGGCCCCATCATTTTGATCCTTCAGCCAATATTTTAGTCATATGTTAATAAACTATATTTGTATATACTTAGAGGCTATAGTATAATGTCATGTTTTTTAACCCAATGTAGAATGGTTAAACCAAGCTAATTGACCTATTATTTCAATATTTAACCTTTTTGGTGATAAGAACATCTGAAATTTGCTCAATGATCCTGAAATGTATCGTGCTTGGTTATTAGCTTGATTTGTTACTCTGCAATTAATCTTAAAGACGTCAAGGTTATTTCTCCTATCTTTCATACAGTTTTGACACAAATTTGACACCGATTGGTCCCTTCTTAGGACACTGACTCTCCTGATCATTTCCTATCTCATTGACTCCTATATCTTAGTAGCCTGTGCTTAGATCTTCTTCTTCTCTCTAGATCCTGAATAAGACAGGGACCACAGCACGATCCTGAGTTCCCACTGCACTCCACAGGTGACCTCAGCTGGTAATACCACTGGTCACTAGAATTCCCCATCTCCCTACCTCCAAAGTGGACCTGTTCCTTTAGTTCCAGACTGGTGACTGATGGGCTACTTGGACATCTAATATATACTCAACCCCCAGTGACCAAACTACCAGCTATCCCTTAAATATCTATCTATCGATCGAGATATATATATATATATATATATATATATATATATATATCCCTTAAATAATATATACATATATTACATATTAAATATATTATATAATATATATTCAGAATCTGTTCACATTCTCCACTTCTGCTGATTCCAACTCTAAGCACCTTTCTCTTGATGGACTCCAAAAGCCATAACACTCTCCCTGGTTTACCCTTGCTTCCTACATCTAACTTTCTACATGGCATCCAGAGAAAGATCTCTTAAAACAAATCCAATTTATGTACCACTGAAGGCCGCTCATTGCAGAGAAGAAGAGGAAAATGACTGTAAATGGCCTATGAGTGAGGGAAGGGGTGTAAGGACCAGATGTCATGAGTGAAAACAGCCAGTGCTGAGGCCACGAGGAAAGAGTGGGTTTAAGGTCATCTGCTTCCGACTTCTCTTCCTACTACTCACGTGGAGTGTGGCAAATAGTATCCCCCAAATTCATGTCCACCCAGAGCCTCAAAAAATGGCCTGCCTTAAAAAGTGGGCATATTCAGTGAATTAGTCAAAGATGGTGATGCAACCATGCAGAACCAACAACGTGCCTTGCAAATCTAATGCGTCCTCAGAAACAGAAACAAGGCCCCACAGAGAGACAGAGCACACAGGAGGAGGCAGAGACCTCCTTCTGGAAGGCTGAAGGCCCAACTCGCTGGAGAGGCAAGGGGAACATTCTTCCCCAGAGCCCTAAGAGGGTGGGTAGGCCCTGTGACACCTTATTCCAGACTTCTAACTGCCACAGCTGTGCCCAAATATCTTCAGTCCTCTCAAGTCACCAGGCTCATGGTCATTTTTCATGGCAGCCCTAAGAAATTCGCATGGACACATTTGGCGTCAGGCTCTTGGGTCTCCTTAAACAAGGTATGGAGTAGATCATAGGATTATATTACAGCATCTGGAGGCCTGACCAAGCGCCTGCATGATTGTCTCCAAATCCCTTGACCTATTGGAGCCTCACATCTTTCCTGTAGCAACAAGGCAAACTGTACTTTTCCTGTAGTTCTGAGAACCAGAATTCCCCTAATTGATTGATGTAGCCTAGAATCAGTACCATGAATGCAATTATCACCAGATAATCTCAGGTTTCCAGAGCTAGGAGACTTGCCTACCAGGAGCACAATGGAACAGTGCTTTGCTCTTCAGGCACATGAATGTCAGAGAGAAGCTGCTGGAGGTGGACAGCCCCTGGGTGGAAACCCATTCCACATTTACAAAACAATCCTGTACACACGCTCCCAGTTCCCAGTCAACACGAGGAATTCCTCATCAACATCTCTAAATGGGAACAGGCTGTTAGTTCAATGGACTGCTCATACAGGGTATCAGAGAGTGTAGATTCGATCAACTGGGAGACAGGCTGGCTATGCCTCCATGCTCTTTCTAGGCATAGAAAAGATCTTAGACCTTAACCGTGTGTGTGTGTGTGTGTGTGTGTGTGTGTGTGTGTGTGTGTGTGTGTGTGTGTGTGTGTGTGTGTGTGTGTTGTGAGCAGAAAGGGCCAGTACCCAGATTGCTGAAGTTATTTGCTCAGATACAGTGGAAGAGACTGGGAAGAGCTCCACTTCCATTCCCAGAACTCTCTCTCTCTGACGTTTCCCCTGGAGAGGGGGATCTCTGATGTGCTGGCTGAGGACCTGTTCCTCTGTCTCACTAAGCGGGAAGCTCCCTGAGCTACCTTCTGTCTTCCAAACCACAGAAATTAAGTTTACAAGATTCCTCTCTCTATTTTATTTCCCTCTCCTTTAAAAACACAGTGCAACAATCATTTCCAATCTGATCTGAGACCACAGGATTGTTTTTAATTCCCTCCATCGGTATCTCATTCACTCCCCAGAGACTGTGGAATGTTTCCATACTTACCTCATGGGCTCATCATTTTCAGTTCCACAGGGTCCTCTTTGACATGGTGGCAATTATGTGTCTCCCTGCAAGCTTCCAAGTTTACTATAAAAGCCTCGGGGTCCCAAACACCCAGAAAACAGACTTTTTATGTTTTTATAAACTATAAAATTGTAATTGGATCAAACTTTGCATTCAAAAGCACATTCTTCAGGAATATTTTATATGCACATAAAACAGAGAAAATGTTAACATTATGATCTTAACTGTCTGCACATTGGAACCAGCTAAAAGTCAGGGAAATGCAATCCATCTGTTCTCTTCTTTGAAACTAAATTATTTTGAGAACACAACAGATGCCTCGGGGAAGTTTGACACTGCCCTCTCCAGCTCCCGTTATCGGGTGACATGAGGTGGGGTTGTGGGTAGGGAGAAATGGTCCCATGGGGGTGGGGAGGCGGGAAGGATGGGGGTTGCTCCCTTTAAACCTTCCTTTCTTCAAATTATGGTGTGGGAGCCTTAGTTGGAATGCCAAATCCTCCACAGGCTGGGTGAACCAGGGATAGGCATGTGGTCTCAATGGCCAGGCTCTGGTTTCAGGTGCCTGAGGAGACGTGAGGATCCTTTTAGATCCCATCAGTCCTCATCACAGCAGTCATGAGGAGAAGAGAAATCTAGAATTTTCTATAGCCCTTAAGCAAGTTAGTTCGAGACTTTGCATTAGGTATTTTTTCAACCTTAATCGTGGAGGGCTAGGGCTCAATTGGCTCAAATTGAGTTGAGTTTACTGAGAGGAAAACAGAGCAAAAGGTGACATTTGCTTCCCCTTGGAACTGGCGAGGCTGCTCAGCTCCTGTGTCTTATTGGTTAGCAGATCTTTCATTATCACATTTGCAAAGTACCAGCTACCCCCAAGGACGAAAAACCTGGGAAGGGACATTGGAGAAAGGCTGGCCTCCTCTAAAGCAGAGAAGAACAAAGACCTTTTCCATGGGATATGAAAGATCTAGGTCAGCAGGTCTAGGCCAAATGCCAACCTTCTCTCGGAGAATGTGCTATTAGGTGGGGTGGATTAGACAACACTAAAGAATTGGTATGGAAATCTTAGAGTTTATCCTCCCAAAGATCCTACAGGAATGCTTTTTTAAAAAATATTTATTCATTCTTTTTTTTGTTTTGTTTTGTTTTTTTAAGATTTATTTATTATCATTTATTATTCATTCATTCATTCATTCATTCATTCATTCATTCATTTATTATGTATACAGTATTCTGCCTACACACCAAAAGAGGGCACCAGATCAAGTTACAGATGGTTGTGAGCCACCATGTGGTTGCTGGGAATTGAACTCAGGACCTCGGAATGAACAACAGCCAGTGCTCTTAACCTCTGAGCCATCTCTCCAGCCTGTCATTCTTATTTTATGTATAGAAATGTTTTGGCCTGCATACATATATATATAGCACATGTGTGTCTGATACCATGGAATCCAGAAGAGGGAATTGGATTCCCTAGCACTGGAGTTATATATGGTTGTGATCTACCATGTAAGTGCTGAAAATTTACCCCAGTATCAGTTGCTCCATAGGGACTATGATCTCCCAAGCAATGGGCTTTTGTCTAGGTTTCCAGTGTCAGACATGAATTCCCTCCTGTGGCACAGACCTCACGACTAATCAGAAAACAATTGGTTAATCCCATAACCAATACGCCACTATTGCACCAGTGACAATCCATCTGGCAGGTAAATACTAGAGCATTCAGGATTCGTTACTAGGTGATGCCCTTGATAACTATCCTCCCCCAGCAGTCTGTGCAGAACTTCCCAGCACTATGAAAGCTAGCCAGCAGAAAAGAAGTTTCCATGGCAGTTCCAATTCGATTTCTCCATGTCTTACAATCCAAGCAGGTTTCGTCCTCAGAAAGGAGTTTTATTACTGTGTTTCTATTGTTGCAATAGCACAATATAACCAGAGGCAGGAGTTGGGGCACAGACCTTTAATCCCAGCACTCAGGAGGCAGAGGTAAGCAGGTGACTTTGAGGCCAGCCTGGTCTACATACTGAGTTCCAAAGGGATAAGAGTCCAGCATGCAGGGGAAACATCGCTGTAAGCAAGCTTGGTGCCAGGATCGGGAAGCTGGGAGGTCACGTCTTCATCTGCAAATAGGAAGGAGCTGGAGCAAACTGAAGGTAGAGTGAGGGTAGTATATATTCTCAAAGCCTCTAAAAGTGCGCTCCAGTGACACACTTCCTCCAGCAAGGGCGAACCTCCTAAATCTCCCCAAATGGAGTTGCTGACTAGGGACAAAATGTTCACGTGACATTTCTCATTCAAACCGCCACATTCCACTTTGGCCCCAGAGCCTCAGGGTGATCACAATGCTAAACGAATTTAGCCCAAGTTCAAAAGTTCCCATAGTCTTTTACAGTATTAAAACTGTTTAAAAGTCCAAAGTTAGGGCTGGAGAGGTGGCTCAGTGGTTAAGAGCACTGGCTATTCTTCCAAAGGACCCAGGTTCAATTCCCAGTACCCACATGGCGGCTCACTGTCTGTAATTCCAACTCCAGGGGATCCTACACCCTCACAGGCAAAACACCAGTGTACATTAAAAACAAATATATTTTTTTTAAAAAGTCCAAAGTCTCTTCTAAGATTCTAGGCAACCTCTTAATTGTAACTCCCTGTAAAATCAAATTGCATAGTTCCAACATATAATGGTACAAAATATTTATTACCATACAAAAAGGGAGGGATAGTGGCATAGTGAGGAAATACTGAATAAAAGAAAGAACAAAATCTAGCAGGGAAAGACCAAGCCCTGAATGCTGTGGAATAATGCTCTTGTACACTGTGAAGATTTGTCACTCACATTGGTTTAATAAAAAGCTGATTGGCCAGTAGCTAGGCAGGAAGTACAAACTAAGGATGCTGGGAGGAAGAAGGGCAGAGTTGGAGGAGTCAAGAGAGATGCAGGGAGAGGCAAGATGAACGTGCAGCGTTGAAAAAAGATACCACCACATGGCAGAGAGTGGATAAGAAATACAGGTTAATTTAAAATGTAAGAGCTAGCTAGTAACAAGCCTGAGATATTGGCCGAGCATCTATAATTAATATTAAGTCTCCCTTTTAGTTATTTGGGAGTGGCTTGCAGGACAGAAACTTCTGCCCACACTTGAAGCTCCATATTCTACAATGGGACTTCAGTTTTAATGGGCTTGGTCAGCTCTGTCCCTCCAGATCTGCTGCCTGCATTGTCTCTCCAGAGTATGTAATAACTTCCTTTGCCTTCTGCCTCAGCTCCTCATCCCAGGCCATCTCTATCCCCTGTCATCTGAGGCCAGAGCCAGGGAAGGGCCCCAGACTGGAAACCAAGCATCAGTCCACTGCTTGTCAGATTGGAGTGGCAGCAGTCGAGAACAGAGCAACCCACCTAACAAAGACCAGATAGATACATCAAGAAACACTTCAAACACCATAACTACAGATCTCAAGGTCCCCTTGTAAAATCACAAACATAAATAACCAAGGCAGTATGTATGCCTCCAGAAGCCAGCAACGCTACTGTGATATGCCCTGACCCCTCCACCCCTTCAAAAAAATCAATTTAACTGAAGCACAAGAAAGGACTGCAAAATAACAATTATGGGTATGTTCAAGGACCTTAAAGAGGATATGAATAAGTAAAGAGCGTGAAAACACAAACAATTGAAGAAAATCATAAATACAAGTCAAGATATGAAAGTAGAGTTTAACAAAGAAATAGAGTGGCTGAAGAACAGCCAATCTTAAAAAAAGATGAAGAATTCAGAAAGTCAAATAAAAAGCCTAGAGGTAAGTTAAACCTCACTAACAGATTAAAAGATATGGAAGTTCAGGTCTTTAACACAGAGTAGAAGAAATGGATAGCTGAGCCAAGAAAATGTTAAATCCAAATAATTCCAGGCACAAAACACCCAGGAAATCTGGGACACTATGAAAACACCACACCTACAAACAATAGGTATAGAGGAAGGAGAAGAAACCCAGGTCAAAGGCACAGAAAATATTTTTATAGATTATTTCCCTAGCCTGAAGAAGAAGGGACTACAAAGGTACAAGAGGCACAGAGAACACTAAATAGGACCAGAACAGAAAAATCTTCATGATGTATAATATTCAAAATACTAATGTACAGAACAAAGAAAGAATATTAAAAGCTGCAAGAGAAAAAAGACCAATTAATATATAAAGCCAAGTCCATTAGAATAATGCCTGACTTTTCACTAGAGAATCTGAAAGCCAGAAGGTCCTGGGTGGATGTTCTATAAGCCAAATATAGACTACCCAGACTACTATACCCAGCAAAACTATCAACTACAATCCATGGAGAAAAAAATTCCACATCCAAAACTAATTTAAATAATCTCTGTCCACCACAGAAAGCAATAGTTGCTTTACAGAAGGCAATAGAAGGAAAGATTCAGTCTGAAGATAAGGTTAAATACACCCAAGAGGACACAAGGAATAGATAATCCCAGAACAGTAATCAAAAAGGGAAAAAATATAACAAGGTAACTGGAATTAATGAACACTGCTCAATAATAGCTCCCAATATCAATGGTCTCAAGTCCCCAATTTAAAAAAAAATACAAACTAACAGAGTGGATTAGAAAAGAGGATCCATCCTTCTGCTGCATCCAAGGAACACACTTTGTCACCAGGGACAGGCAACATCTTGGGGTAAAAGGATGGAAAACGTTATTCCAAGCAAATGAAATGAAGAAGCAATCAAGTGCAGCTATTTTAATGTCTAATAAAATAGATGTCAAATCAAAACTAATCAGAAGACATAGAGAAGGATACTACATACACATGAAAGAAAAAATCCATCAAGAGGGTATTAGAATTCTAAACATTTATGCAGCAAACACAAGGTCATCCAAGTTCATAAAAGAAACACTCCAGCTAAAATCACATACTGACCCTAACACAGTGATAATGGGTGGCTTTAACACCCCCATTCTTACCAATAATCAGGTCATCCAGACAAAACAGAGAAACACAGAAGTTAAATAGCATTGTAACAAATGGATCTAACAGACATCTATAGAGCATTTCACCCAAACACTGAAGAGTACACTTTCTTCTCAGCAGTCCACATTTTTCAAAATTGACTACAAATTAGGACCCAAAGCAAGTCTCAACAGTGCTAGGAAAATTGAAATAGCACCCTGGCCACCATGGATTAAAGTAAATATCAATAAAAGAAGCAGCAGAAAGCATACAAACTCATGGAAACTGAGCAACTCACTACTGAATGAAAACTGGGTGAAGGAAGATCAGGAAGGAAATTTAAAACTTTTTTAGAATTGAATGAAAATGAAAATGCACACACCCAAACCAATAGGAAACAAGGAAGGCAGGTCTAAAAAACAAATTTATAGCACTAACTGCCTACCTCAAAAGCTTTTTTGTTTGTTTGTTTGTTTGTTTTGTTTTTTCGAGACAGGGTTTCTCTGTGTACATTTGTGCCTTTCCTAGAACTCACTTTGTAGCCCAGGCTGGTCTCGAACTCACAGAGATGCATCTGTCTCTGCCTCTCGAGTGCTGGGATTAAAGGCATTCACCACCACCACTCAGCTTCAAAAGCTCTTAATAATTTAACAATACATTTGAAATCTCTAAAAAAAAAAAAACTCTAATAATTTAACAATACATTTGAAATCTCTAAAAAATAAAACTCAAATATTTAATAATATATTTGAAATCTCTAAAAGAATAAATAAAAATAAGACACAAAGAGGGTGTTATAAATAAATAAATAATTAAACTTAGAGGTGAAATCAATGAAATAGAAACAAAAACTAAATGAGTTGGTTATTTGAAAAAATAAACAAGATTAACAAATCTATAACCACATTAACTAAAAGAAAAAAAGGATCCAAATTAATAAAAGTAGAAATGAAAATGGAGATATTAAAACAGACACTGGGGTTGGGGATTTAGCTCAGTAGTAGAGCACTTGCCTAGCAAGTGCAAGGCCCTGGGTTCGGCCCTCAGCTCTGAAAAAATAAAAATAAAAAATAAAACAGACAACAAGGAAATCTCTATTTCACCAAACTGGAAAATCTAAATGAAATGGATGAATTTCTTGATATGTGTATGACCTACCAAATTTAAATCAAGATTCAATAAACAATTTAGACAGACCCACTATCCCTAGTTAATTAGAAGCATTAACTTAAAATGTCCTAACCTTCCCAAAAAAGAAAAGCCCATGGCCAGATGGATTCAGCATAGACCTCTACAACACCTTCAAAGAAGTACTAATGCCAATATTCCTCATATTATTCCATTAAATAGAAACTGAAAAAAAAAAACAGTTCCAAGTTTTTTTTACAAAACTCCTATTATTCTGATACTAAAATCATACAAAAACTAAAAAAATCAATATCAATATCCATTATGAGCATATATGCAAAAATTCTCAATAAAATACTTGACAACTGAATTCAAGGACCCTCAAAAAGATTATCTACCATGATCAAGTTGGCTTCATCCCAGAGATGGTGGGATGGTTCAACATACATATATCAATAAACATATCCATCACATAAATAGACTAAAATACAGAAACCACATGATCATCTCATTACATGCAGGAAAGGGCTTTGACAAAATCCAACATCCCTTCCTGAGAAAAGTCCTGGAGAACCAGGGATACAAGGGGCATACCTCAGCGTAACAAAGGCAATTTACAGCAAGGCCACAGCTAACATCATCCTAAACAGAGAGAGTTTGAGGCATTTCCACTAAAATCAAAAACAAGACAAGGATGTCCACTCCACACCAACTCAATATAGAACTTGAAGTCATAGCTAGGGCAGCAAGACAAGTGACGAGGACACAAATAAAGACGGAAGAGGTCAAAATATACTTATTTGTAGACAATATGGTTTTGTGCACAAGAGACGTAAGGACTCCACCAGGCAACTTCTACAGTTGATAAAACACTCTCAGCAAGTGGCATGCTATCAAACAAACACACAAAAATCCGTAGCCTTCCTACATACAAATTACGAACATCCTGAAAGAGAAATGAAGGGGACAGGGGCTGAAGAGATGGCTCTTCCAGAGGACCTGGGTTCAACTTCCAGCACTCACATGGCAGCTAACGACAGTCTCTAACTCCAAGATCTGACACCCTCACACAGACATATATGCAGGCAAAATACCAATGCAAATAATAAATAAATAAACATTTTAAAATGAAAGAAATAGTACCTTTTTTCAATAGCCTAAAAAAATAATATCTTGAAGTAATTCTAACCAAGCAAGTGAAAGACTTATATAGTGAAAAAACATTAAAACATCGAAGAAAGAAAACAAAACGACATCGAAGGGTTAGACTATCACCTGTGTTTGAGAATCGGTAGGATTAATATTGAGAAAATGAACGTCTTATCAAAACAATCTACAAATTCATTGCAATCTTCACTTAAATTCCAATCCCTTCAGAAATTGGAAAAAAACACAATCTTCAACTTCATATAGGAACATAAAAAACCCAGGATAGCTAAAATAATCCTGAATAATAATAGAATTGCTGGAGGTATCACTAACTGTGATCTCAAACTGTACTAAAGAGCTATAAGTAATAATAATAAAAAAAAACACCATGGTATTGGCATCAAAACAGACATGTTGATCAATGGAATTGAATTAAAGAGCCAGATGTAATTCCCTACACCTATGGACACATGATTTTTTTTTTAAGTCAAAATACACACTGGAGAAAAAAAAACTACATCTTTAACAAATGGTGCTGATCGCACTGGATGGCTGAATGTAGATGAATGCAAATAGATCCATATCTAACAGCCTGCACAAAACTCAGCTCCAAATTGATCAAGGACCTCAACATAAGACCAGACACCCTGAATCCGAAAGAAGAGAAGTATGGAACAGGCTTGAGCTTTCTGGACAGAACCCTGATAGTGCGAGCATCCGGACCAACAAATAATAAATGAAGCTACACAAAAGTTTCTGTGCAACAAAGGACACCATCATTTGAGAAGAGTGGCCCAAAGAATGGGAAAATCACCAGCAGTGGTGATGCACACCTTTAATCCCAGCACTCAGGAAGCAGAGGCAGGTGGATCTCTCTGAGTTCAAGGCCAGCTTGGTCTACAGATTGAGTTCCAGGACAGGTAGGTTCCAAAGCTACACAGAGAAACCCTGTCTCAAACAACAACAACAAAAAAAAAAAAAAAAAAAAACAGGAAAATTTTTACCATTATACAACTAACCAGGGGTTTGTATCTCAAATATGCGAAGAACGAAAAAAAAAAAACTAAACATCAAGAAAACAAATACATCAATTTAAAAATGGGGTATAGAGTGAAACAGAATTCTCAAAAGATGAAACATAAAGGCTCAGAAATACTTTTAAAATGTTCAATATCCTTGCCATCAGGGAAATGCAAATTAAAACTACTCTGAGATTTGGTCTTACAGCAGTCAGAATGGCCAAGATCAATAAAACAAATGACAGCCCATGCTGTCAAGGATGTGGAGAAAGGTGAGCATTTCTTCACTGCTGGTGGGAGGGAAAACCGGTACAACCACTATGGAAATCAGTGTGAAAGCTCCTCAAAAAGCTGAAAATTGATCTAACACAAGATCCAGCTATTCCACTCTTGGGCATATACCAATAGGCCTTTACATCTTACTCCAGAAATGTTTGCTCATCCATGTTCATTGCTATTCTAGTCATAAAAGCCAAAAATTAGAAACACCCTAGATGTCCATCAAATGATGCGTGGATAATGGAAATGTGGTGCATTTACACAACAGAATAGTATTCCGCTGTTAAAAATGAAATTATTAAATTTTCAGGTAAATCAGTGGAGCTATAAATGATCAATCACCCTGAGTGAGGTAGCCCAGCCCCAGAAAGACAAATACTGTGTTTTCTTGTATACGTGGATGTTAACTTTTAGGTTTTAGGTGTGTTTGTTTTGTTTAGAATAACCACAAAGATCAGATAACTAGTAAGGAGTGAGGGGGAGGAAGGGATCTTCCAGAGGAAGAAGTATAGTATTATAAAGGGAGAGAGGAAAAAGTAGAGTAGGAGGATTAAGTGTGGGGGTTGGGAGCTGGAGGACAGGGTAAATCAAGGAATATGAGGAAGGATTACCCACAGTAAAAGGCCTATTAAGAAGTCATTTGAAAACCACTTCTGGAGAAGCTTCCTAAGACACATACACATATAAAAGGAATTCAGATGGAGTCACTATGGAATAGTAGGACACTGCCCCAACTAGGCATCTTACGTTACCAAGTAATATTCCCAGTACCAGGAATGGGTTGTGTCTTAGTTAGGGCTACTATTGTGATGAAACACCACAACCTCTGTTCATCACTGAAGGAAGTCAGGACAGGACACAAACAGGGCAGGAACCTGAGGCAGGAGCCGATGCAGAGGCTGTCGGGGGAGCTACTCACTGGCTTGCTCATCATGGCTTGCTCAGCCTGCTTTCTTTCCTTTTTTCCCCCCACATGACACTTTGATTGATTCTCTGGTAGTTTCATATCACACACCCTGATCACAGTCCCTTCCTAGTCCTTCCATGTCCACCCCCTTGTGACCTCCCTCACTAAAAGAAGCAAAAAATAAAAATAATGATTATAAAAAAAAAAACAAGTCCATTTTGTGTTATCTATTTACTCAACAGCCTAGACAGGAAGGTACCGTAGAGAACTCTTAAAATGTGTGAGAGAGATACTGAATAGTAGCTCTCATCCTACTTTCTTATAGAACCCAGGACCATCAGCCCAGGTACGGCACCACCCACAATGGGCTGGGCCCTCTCCCATCAATCACCAATTTTAAAAAAATGCTATAACAGGCCTGCTACAACCCAAGCTCAGGGAGACGTTTTCTTAATGGAGGCTCCCTCTCCTCAAAGGACTTTAGTTTGTGTCAAGTTGACATAAAACTATCCATCATAGGTTACATCTTGTTGAGTCATTGTCCAAAGAGGTCCCAAAGACCTCCCCAGACATGACAGGCTATTGCCAGTGTTACCACAACCAAATGGTAAGGCCCTATTGCTGAATACACCACTTACATATGTCATCGAGCATGGAGACATGGAGCAGGGGCCCAACTAGAAGCATCACCACGATTGACTAGCTAGCATTCATTGTGGAGGAACTTTCCTCTCTTGGGAATTTTGTCACAGCAACCTAAAGCTAACACTCTTGCCCCACATTTTTTTTTTTTTGATATATATTTTTTATTTTACAATACCATTCAGTTCTACATATCAGCCATGGGTTCCCCTATTCTCCCCCCTCCCACGCCCTCCCCTTACCCCCAGCCCACCCTCCATTCCCACCTCCTCCAGGACAAGTCCTCCCCCGAGGACTGTGATCGACTTGGTAGACTCAGTCCAGCGAGGTCCAGTCCCTTCCTCCCAGACTAAGCCAAGTGTCCCTGCATAAGTTCCTGGTTTCAAACAGCCAACTCATGGAATGAGCACAGGACTTGGTCCCACTGCCTAGATGCCTCCCAAACTGATCAAGCCAATCAACTGTCTCACCTATTCAGAGGGCCTGATCCAGCTGGGAGCCCCTCAGTCTATGGTTCATAGTTCATGTGTTTCCATTCATTTGGCTATTTTTTTTCAATAATTGAGTAAAACTGAAATTTATTATATGCCCCAGTCGTCCTAGGGACCTCCATGCTATATATATAGCCTCTATGGTTCTATGGGTTGTGGTCTGATTGTTCATTTTATATCTAGAATCCACCAATGAGTGAGTACATACCATAACTGTCTTTCTGGGTTTGGGTTACCTCACTCAGGATGATTTTTTCTAGTTCCATCCATTTGCCTGCAAATTTCATGCTTTCATTGTTTTTCTCTGCTGAGTAGTACTCCATTGTGTATATGTACCACATTTTTTTCATCCATTCTTCCGTTGATGGGCATCTAGGTTGTTTCCAGGTTCTGGCTATTACAAATAGTGCTGCTATGAACATAGCTGAGCATGTATCTTTATGGTATGTATCAGCATTCTTTGGGTATATGCCCAAGAGTGGGATGGCTGGGTCTTGAGGTAGTTCGATTCCTAATTTTCTGAGAAACCGCCATACTGATTTCCATAGTGGTTGTACAAGTTTACATTCCCACCAACAGTGGAGGAGTGTTCCCTTTGCTCCACATCCTCTCCAACATTGGTTGTCATTGGTGTTTTTGATCTTAGTCATTCTAACAGGTGTAAGGTGGTATCTCAGAGTCGTTTTGATTTGCATTTCTCTGATGATTAAGGATGTTGAGCATTTCTTTAAATGTCTTTCAGCCATTTGTAGTTCTTGTTTTGTGAATTCTCTGTTTAGTTCTTTAGCCCATTTTTTAATTGGACTGTTCAGTGCTTTGATGTCTAGTTTCTTGAGTTCTTTATATATTGTGGAGATCAATCCTCTGTCAGATGTGGGGTTGGTGAAGATCTTTTCCCAATCTGTTGGCTGTCTTTTTGTCTTATTGACTGTGTCTTTTGCCCTGCAAAAGCTTCTCAGTTTTGAGAGGTCCCATTTATTAATGGTTGTGCTCAGGGTCTGTGCTGTCGGTGTTTTATTTAGGAAATGGTCTCCAGTGCCAATGCGTTCAAGAGTGCTTCCTATCTTCTTTTCTATTAAGTTTAGTGTAACTGGATTTATGTTTAGGTCTTTGATCCACTTGGACTTGAGTTTTGTGCATGGTGACAGATATGGATCTATTTGTAATCTTTTACATATTGACATCCAGTTATGCCAGCACCATTTGTTGAAGATACTTTCTTTGTTCCATTGTATAGTTTTGGCTCCTTTGTCAAAAACCAGGTGTTCATATGTGCATGGATTAATGTCAGGGTCTTCAATTCGATTCCATTGGTCCGTATGTCGGTTTTTATACCAGTACCAAGCTGTTTTTATTACTATAGCTCTATAGTAGAGTTTGAGGTCCGGGATGGTGATGCCTCCAAGGGTTGCTTTATCGTATAGGATTCTTTTAGCTATCCTGGGTCTTTTGTTTTTCCATATAAAGTTGAGTATTTTTCTTTCCAAGTCTGTGAAGAATTGTGTTGGGATTTTGATAGGGATTGCATTGAATCTGTAGATTGCTTTTGGTAAGATTGCCATTTTTACTATGTTAATCCTACCTATCCATGAGCATGGGAGATCCTTCCATTTTCTGATATCTTCTTCAATTTCTTTCTTTAGAGATTTAAAGTTCTTATCAAAAAGGTCTTTCACTTGTTTAGTTAGTGTTATCCCAAGGTATTTTATATTATTTGTGGCTATTGTAAAGGGTGATGTTTCTCTGACTTCTTTCTCAGCCCTTTTATCATTTGTGTATAGGAGGGCTACTGATTTTTTTGAGTTGATCTTGTATCCTGCCACTTTACTGAAGGAGTTTATCAGCTGTAGAAGTTCCCTGGTAGAGTTTTTGGGGTCACTTATGTATACTATCATATCATCTGCAAATAGTGAAAGTTTGACTTCTTCCTTGCCAATTTGTATCCCTTTGATCTCCTTTTGTTGTCTTATTGCTCTAGCTAGGACTTCTAGTACTATATTGAATAAATATGGGGAGAGTGGACAGCCTTGTCTTGTTCCTGAATTTAGTGGTATCGCTTTGAGTTTCTCTCCATTTAATTTGATGTTTGCTGTTGGCTTGCTATAAATTGCTTTTATTATGTTTAGAAATGTTCCTTGTATTCCTATTCTTTCTAAGACCTTTATCATGAAGGGGTGTTGGATTTTGTCAAAGGCTTTTTCAGCATCTAGGGAGATGATCATGTGGTTTTTTTCTTTCAGTTTGTTTATATGGTGTATTACATTGACTGATTTCCGTATGTTGAACCATCCTTGCATCCCTGGGATGAATCCTACTTGGTCGTGATGGATGATTGTTTTGATGTATTCTTGGATTCGGTTTGCCAATATTTTGTTGAGTATTTTTGCATCAATGTTCATGAGGGAGATTGGTCTGTAGTTCTCTTTCTTTGTTGCATCTTTGTGTGGCTTGGGTATCAGGGTAATTGTAGCCTCATAAAAAGAGTTGGGTAGTGTTCCTTCTGTTTCTATTGTGTGGAACACTTTGAAGAGGATTGGTATTAGTTCTTCTTTGAAAGTCAGGTAGAATTCTGCACTGAAACCATCTGGTCCTGGGCTTTTTTTAGTTGGGAGACTTTTGATGACTGTTTCTATTTCTTTAGGGGTTATTGGTCTATTTAAATGGTTTATCTGGTCTTGATTTAATTTTGGTATTTGGTATTTATCCAGAAAATTGTCCATTTCTTCCTGGTTTTCCATTTTTGTGGAGTACAGGTTTTTGAAGTATGATCTGATGATTCTCTGGATTTCCTCATTGTCTGTTGTTATGTCTCCCTTTTCATTTCTGATTTTGTGAATTTGGGTGTTCTCTCTTTGCCTTTTGGTTAATTTGGCTAGTGGTTTGTCTATCTTGTTGATTTTTTCAAAGAACCAACTCTTTGTTTCATTGATTTTTTGTATTGTTCTCTTGTTTTCTATTTCGTTGATTTCAGCCCTCAATTTGATTATTTCCTGGCGTCTATTTCTCCTGGGTGAGTTTGTTTCTTTTTGTTCTAGAGCTTTCAGTTGTGCTGTTAATTCATTGGTATGGGATTGCTCCATCTTCTTTATGTGTGCATTTAGAGCTATGAATTTTCCTCTTAGCACTGCTTTCATAGTGTCCCATAAGTTTGGGTATGTTGTACTTTCATTTTCATTGAATTCTAGGAACTCTTTAATTTCTGTCTTTATTTCTTCCTTGACCCATTGATGTTTCAGGTGGGTATTATTCAGTTTCCATGAGTTTGTGGGTTTTCTATAATTTTTGTTGTTATTGAGTTCTAACTTTAAGGCATGGTGGTCTGATAAAATACAGGAGGTTATTCCAATTTTTTTGTATCTGTTGAGATTTGTTTTGTGTCCAAGCATGTGGTCAATTTTTGAGAAGGTTCCATGGGGTGCTGAGAAGAAGGTATATTCTTTTGTGTTAGGATGGAATATTCTGTAGATATCTATTAGGTCCATTTGAGTCATAACATCTGTTAGGTCCTTTATTTCTTTGTTAAGTTTCAGTCTGGTAGATCTATCTTTTGGTGAGAGTGGTGTGTTAAAATCTCCCACTACTAATGTGTGGGGTTTGATGTGCGTTTTAAACTTTAGTAGTGTTTCTTTTATGAATGTGGGTGCTTTTGTATTTGGAGCATAAATGTTTAGAATCGAGACTTCATCTTGGTGGATTTTTCCTGTGATGAATATGTAATGTCCATCCTGGTCTCTTTTGATTGATTTTAGTTTGAAGTCTATTTTATTAGATATTAGGATAGCTACACCAGCTTGTTTCTTAGGTCCATTTGCTTGGAAAACCTTTTCCCAGCCCTTTACTCGGAGGTAGTGTCTGTCTTTGGAGTTAAGGTGTGTTTCTTGTATGCAGCAGATGGATGGGTCCTGTTTTCTAATCCATTCTGTTAGCCTGTGTCTTTTTATAGGTGAGTTGAGACCATTGATATTGATGGATATTAATGACCAGTGATTGTTAATTCCTGTTATTTTTTTGGTTGTGTTGTGTTGTCCTTCTGTGGTGTATGTTGGTGTAGGATTATCTATTGCTTGATTTTTCATGGATGTGTTTAGCTTCTTTGGGTTGAATTTTCCCTTCTAGTGCTTTCTGTAGGGCTGGGTTTGTGGACAGGTATTGATTAAATCTGGTTTTATCCTGGAATATTTTGTTTACTCCGCCTATGGTGATTAAGAGTTTTGCTGGGTATAATAGTCTGGGTTGGCATCCATGGTCTCTTACTGTCTGCATGAGGTTTGTCCATGATCTTCTATCTTTCATAGTCTCTATTGAGTAGTCTGGTGTTATTCTGATGGGTTTGCCTTTATATGTTACTTGGTCCTTTTCCTTTGCAGCTCTTAATATTTTTTCTTTATTCTGTGTGTTTAGTGTTTTGATTATTATGTGGCGAGGGGACTTTTTTTTTGGATCCAGCCTATTTGGTGTTCTGTAAGCTTCTTGTATCTTCATAGGTATTTCTTTCTTTAGGTTAGGAAAGTTTTCTTCTATGATTTTGTTGAATATATTTTCTGTGCCTTTGAGTTGGTATTCTTCTCCTTCTTCTATCCCTATTATTCTTAGGTTTGGTCTTTTCATGGTGTCCCAAATTTCCTGGACGTTTTGTGTTAGGACTTTTTTGTCTTTATTGTTTTCTTTGACTGACGAATCTATTTTCTCTATCGTGTCTTCAGTGTCAGAGATTCTCTGTTCCATCTCTTGCAATCGGTTGGTTATGCTTGTTTCTGTAGTTCCTGTTCGTTTTGTCAGGATTTCTATTTCCAGCATTCCCTCAGCATGTGTTTTCTTTATTGTCTCAAATTCACTTTTCAGATCTTGGAATGTTTCTTTCATCTGTTTAATTGCTTTTTCTTGGCTTTCTTTAATTTCTTCCCATTTTTTGTTCGTTTTTTCTTCCATTTCTTTAAGGGAGTTTTTTATTTCCTCTTTAATGGAGTTTTTCATTTCCTCTTTAAGGGAAGTTTTTATTTCCTCTTTAAGGGAGTTTTTTATTTCCTCTTTAAGGAAAGTTTTTATTTCCTCTTTAAGGTAGTTTTTCAATTCCTCTTTAAGGAAAGTTTTTATTTCCTCATTAAGGGAATGTTTTATTTCTTCTTTAAGGGCCTCTATCATCTTCTTAATGTCATTTTTAGGGTTGATTTCTTCTGTTTCTTCTGTCATGGTATGTTTAGGTCTTGCAGGTGTAGAATCACTAGGTTCTGATGTTGCCATATAGGTCTTTATGTTGTTGCCTGTATTTTTGCACTGGCGCCTACTCATCTCTTCCTCTGTGAGGTGCAGGTGGTGTCTGTGTCTGAGAGTGCCTCTCTTGTTCTAATTTTTAGTTTTGGTTTAGTAGGGGTTCTTGGTTAAATTGGTGTTTTTGGGCTATTTCTTCAGGGGCAGCTGATTTCGATCGGTGAATTATATACTTATGATTCTGGTGATCTGGTTTGGTGTCTGGGTAGCGCCTTCTTCTGTGTTCTCAGGTCACTTTTTGTTCATTTGTCAACTCCTCAGCTGATCTTGTTTCTTCAGACTTTAAACTGTAGGCATCTGAATCCTCTCCCAGATGGGTTTCAGCTGAGCAGGGTAATCTCACCAACACCTCCAAGTTGTTGGGTTTCACAGGATCAGCAGCTGGGCCCTGGGTTGTCCTCAGACGGAGTGTTCAGATTCGTTCTGGTTCTGACCCACGGAGATAGCTTCTTCCCCAGATGTTGGGGTTAGGGGCGTCCCTGTTCCAAGCTGTGTCTGCTTGTCTCTGTCCCTGGGCCTGTTTACCTCTGCGGTCCGCCGCCGGGCCTGTATGTCCCTGTCAGCTGCCGCTGGGTCTGTCTGCCTCTGGGGGCCGCCACCGGGCCTGAATGTCCCTGTGGGCCGCTGCACGTCTACCTCAGCGGGCTGCTGCTGGGCCCGTCTACCTCCGCGGGCCACCGCCGCAAGCCTACCTGCGTCTGCTTGTCTCTGCCGCCGGGCCTGTCTACCTCTGTGGGCCGCCGCTGGGCCTGAATGTCTCTGCCAGCTGCCGCCGGGTCTGAATATCCCTGTCAGCCGCTGCCGCCGGGCCCGTTTACCTCAGCGGGCCCCCGCTGGGCCCGTCTACTTCTGTGGGCCGCCGCTGGGCCTGAATGTCTCTGCCGGCTGCCGCCGGGTCTGAATATCCCTGTCGGCTGCCGCCGCTGGGCCCGTCTGCCTCAGCGGGCTGCTGCTGGGCCCGTCTACCTCCGCAGGCCGCCGCCGCAGGCCTACCTGCGTCTGCTTGTCTCTGCCGGCGGGCCTGTCTACCTCTGTGGGCCGCCGCTGGGCCTGAATGTCTCTGCCGGATGCTGCCGGGCCTGAATGTCCCTGTCGGCCGCTGCCGCCGGGCCCGTTTACCTCAGCGGGCCCCCGCTGGGCCCGTCTACTTCTGTGGGCCGCCGCTGGGCCTGAATGTCTCTGCCGGCTGCCGCCGGGTCTGAATATCCCTGTCGGCTGCCGCCGCTGGGCCCGTCTACCTCAGCGGGCTGCTGCTGGGCCCGTCTACCTCCGCAGGCCGCCGCCGCAGGCCTACCTGCGTCTGCTTGTCTCTGCCGCCGGGCCTGTCTACCTCTGTGGGCCGCCGCTGGGCCTGAATGTCTCTGCCGGCTGCCGCCGGGTCTGAATATCCCTGTCGGCTGCCGCCGCTGGGCCCGTCTACCTCAGCGGGCTGCTGCTGGGCCCATCTACCTCCGCGGGCCACCGCCGCAGGCCTACCTGCGTCTGCTTGTCTCTGCCGCCGGGCCTGTCTACCTCTGTGGGCCGCCGCTGGGCCTGAATGTCTCTGCCAGCTGCCGCCGGGTCTGAATATCCCTGTCGGCTGCCGCCGCTGGGCCCGTCTACCTCAGCGGGCTGCTGTTGGGCCCGTCTACCTCCGCGGGCCGCCGCCGCAGGCCTACCTGTCCCCCACATTTTTAACACACAGCTCATCACAGCATTTCACTCATGGCTTTCTTTTTTTTTTTTTTTTTTTTTTTTTTCCTAGACACTAAAAATACAGAGGCCCTACTAATTCCCAAGGTATAGAAACTGAGTTAATTGGGTGACAGCTGGCGGGGTCTTTCGCAGGACACAAAGGGAATTACCTGCTCAATGAAGGTTACAGGGACACTGAGGATGCAGCACTCTTCCTTGCTAGAGAGAGATGCCCCAAGGCCTCGCTGAGGAACAGCCCACAGAGCACTGAATCTTGACAATCCATGTGCTCGCTCGCCCGGACAAAGCTGTGTGGTGAGGTGGAACACTGTGGCTCAGTGATGGAAGAGAGTCAGCTGTGTTCCCCTATCCCGGAGGACAGCAAAGAGAGGGATTAACCCCATTCTCCAATCAGCAGCTTTCTACTGCAGCTGGAGAACCAGAGGTGCCCTTTGAAGACAGCAGAATCAACATGGAAAACTCACAAGACAACAGGCTTGTCCCCTACAGAAAGGAAATTGATTTTACTGTAAGATCTAAGAGGCAACGTGTTTAATAAACTGTGGGGGGAAAAAGTGTGGTTTTGGCTGGATGCTAGGATGATGCGCTTGGGATAAAAGACTTTTTCTTTCTTTAAAAGAAAAGGAAAGCTGGGCTTCACCTCCCACCATCCCACCAAGACGATCTCAAAGCACTTGGGAACAACAACCCCAGCCCACCATGGACACACAGGGCAAGATTAAAGGCTGTCCCCTGCTCTCTTGTCACCCAAATGGAAAAGTTTATTGTGAAAGCACTTTGTGTGAGCCAAGCAATATATGGGCTCCTAGTGATGGGATGTCGCTTAGACACTGACAAATCCCATTCCCCAAGTTGTGGGGCCTGGAGCTGACTGTGCAGGGAGTCCGACCCTGAGGTCAACAAAAGGAATATTTCATGGTGTCCGTCCCTACCCCCACGCAAAACGTATTTCATTCACATTCTCCTTGGCCTGGTTGGAATCTGGAGTCTAGACAGCTTTCAGATAACAACCCTCAGCATCAGTGAAGGGAAATACATGTTCCTCCCTGAGATAAGCGGATACACAACTTCTCACACACAGTTTCTCTGGAAAGTTCTCAGAAAACCCTGCTAAGAAACCAAGAGAATGATGCCTTGAGAGTATGATCTAAGCACTGGGGTGCATTTTACTCACCCCAGAGTTCCTGGAGACAGGGCAGAAAGAAAACCTTTCCTTCCCAAATTTTATTCAGAATAAATGCAAGGCAATTTATAAGAAAGTAGAGAAAATTCCTGCCAGAAAGTCTGACACACCTTCATTTCAAGCTGTAGCATGGCTCTTAGCGTGTCCGACTTTGAAATACACACAGCCTCTCTTTGCGGCTTCTCGAGTCCCCTCTCCACTTTCCCCCATCCACCGTGCTCTGGAGTGGACATGGCAGCCCCACTCTTGGTGTGGATTGCAAAGACCTTCCATTCTGTTCCATGTGGTGGTTCAAATGAAACTGTCCCTCACAGACTCCTGAACGTGAACTCCTGGTCCCCAGTCGATGCCACTTTGGGGGAGGTTTAGGAGGTGTGACCTTGATGGAGGAAGCACGGCACTGGAGATGGGCTTTGAAAATTTAGACGGTGCCATTTAGAATCTGCTCTGTCCGCTTTGTGCTTACAGTTCTGAGACGTGAGCTCTAAGCTCGCTGCTCCAGACCCCATGACTGACCCTGCTACCTCCGCTCCACCCTCTGCAATTGCAAACCCCAAACACTTCCTTCTTTTCTAAGTTTCCTTGACCATGGGATTTTATCACAGCAATAGAAAAGAAATTTATACATCACTGAAACGCAGGACCCCTGACATTGACCTCGAGCCTTCTCAATCCATCCTTAGTAGGAAGTACATTTCTAACACAGATCATACATAGAGAAATGCATTAGTGCTCGTGTACTGATCAGCACAGCGAAGACCTGAACAAACAACAAAAGGAGTATCAGAAATTTGTTATGAATGCACAGTGCATCTTTCCGCCCATCCGAGAAGCATATGGATGCTGCTCTCACCAGTTCCCTTCAGACATGTGTTATTTAAATGGACACTGAACCTTAAAAGGTCTTATAAATAAAAAACCCAGAGCCAGATATTTAGGTGAAAACTGAGAGATCAGAGTAGCAGAAAGAAGCCAGCCACATTCTTACCACTAGAAAATCCTCAGCCAAAGAGAGAGCTACTTCCTGTACACTCATGCCTATATCCTTCCTGTGCCCTGCCATCTTATTTCCTCTCTCCACCCAGCTGCATCACTTCCTCTTTCTGGCCAGCTCTATGACTTCCTGTCTATCTGTATAGACCTCCAGACCTCTATGGTTAACTAATGCTGGGAATTAAAGGCGTGTGCCACCATTCCTGACTCTGTTCACAGTGTGGCCTTGAACTCAGAGATCCGGATGAATCTCTGCCTCCCAAATGCTAGGATTAAAGGCATGTGCTACCATTGCCTGACTTCTATCTTTAATTTAGTGGCTGGCTTTTTCCTCTAATCTCCCAATAAGCTTTACTAGGATGCACAAATAAAACATCACCACAGGACATGCTTGTCATCTTTGTGTAGTGAAAACCCTGAGACTCTGCAGGCTCTGGATCTAAAGCTGGAGTCCCATTCTAAACCCTTCCTGGGTCTGCAGCAGGGCATGGAGGACAAGGAGGGCTTAGAAGGACCACCCCTTCCTTCTAGAAGCTGAAGAGAATGGCATCCTCCCTCCCAAGGCTTCCAATCCCTCAGAGGGGGTCTCAGCCTGGATCCCAGGGGACTGAGTACTGCAGAGACTTCAGCAAGACTTCACATCCTCTCTTGGCAAGACAAGGCCTTCCAACCCTGGGACACCAAAAAAAAAAAAAAATGCTGATTGCTATCAAGTCAGCAGACAGCTCACTCCACTGGCCGAGCATATCTGCTTTAGTTTGGGTCTCAAGTGGCCCCCAAAGGCCCACATCAAAAGTTTGGACCCCAGCTTGGTACTGCTTGGGAGTTGGTGGGACCTGTAAGAAGTGAGGCCTACTTGTAATTATTCTGGTGACTGGAGATGTGGCCTTGAAGGGCACAGTGGGTTCCCATTCCCTTCATCTTCTGTCTTTTTCTCCCAGATGTGAGATAAGTGGTTCTGCACATCATCTTCACATCATGCCACCTCAAACCAGGTGCCACCCAAAGCGAGGAGGCCTGAAACTGTAGAGAGCTGCATGTAGCCACGCCTCAAAGATGGCGCTGGCTTCCGCCTTCCACCATCCCGATGGTGAGTGCTCTCTGTGATAAACAACTCCTTATTTGGCTAAGGCTGAGGATTTGGCTTGATTCCGCGCACCTGGACCTATCCGCAGTACCCACGTGGCAGATTGGGGTTGGCTGCCCAGAAGCTATTTAGGTTGTGGGTTGGCTTTCCCCGGGGTCAGAAGTCAGAAGATTGTTTCAAGATTCCTGAATAAACTGCTTGGAGAAGAGCCTGGTGTTGCGTCTTCCTTGCTGGTCTAGGCGGACGCGACATGAAACTTCCAAAAGTTTCAGCCAAAATAAACCTTTCTTCTTTGCAAACTTCTTGTCACAGGTATTTGTTGGAGTAACAAAAACTGACCGATGGAGCATGCACCCCGAAGTACATCAACGGTAGCCTGAGGTTCTTCACTAGGCAGAGACAGAGAAAGGTGCATCACTTTCAAGACTGAGGGCCAGGCTGTCAGTGAGTGACCAGACACAAGAGACTGACTTCAGAGCGGAAGCCGAAGCTTTCTCCCATCCCGCAGAAGAGGAAACAGGTCTCCGGGAGTCATCCAAGACTCTGGTACCAACAGGCACTTGCCACCCAAGCTTAGAATCTTATCTTCAAGGTCCCACCAAGAACTTACAAATCAAACTTAGTTCCCCGGGGCAGCCCACTGGACAAAGACACAAACGGTAGCAACAGTAACTCGAGGAAGGCTAGAGGCCCCTCATCCCAAGGGCCAAAGTGAAACTAAGCAATGAATCGTTTAGGGTTAAAGGACTCAGACTATGATTTTTTAAATTGTGACTTAGTTAGTCATAATCGGTCATATATATATTTATGCTAAACTAAGCAATGTTATGGTTTATTAATATAATGTGGAATAACATAAAAGAAGTTGATTAATATATCCATCACTTCAAATTCTACTATGGTTTGGATACTGGTGGAATATGTCCAACAGGGTTTCCTGGTTGAAACTTAACGCCCGTTGTGAGAGATTGGGAAGGTAGAAAATTAACCTTAATTGTGGTGTTTGGGAAATGAACAGGATTTGATAAGTATGAGGATGTACGTCCCGCGATCAAATCCTGGTGACATTGTAAGAAGAGCAGAAAGCATACATACTCAGACGCACAGCTGCCCCCTTGCCACATAACAGCCGGAACACTCCTGAACAACAGCCTCCTCACCCCAAACCTCCAGCATTACGACTCAGGATGGAGCCCTGGTGCTGTGCGGCTCATAAGCATCCGGAAATCCAGCTGCCGGGGGCCCAATGCATCTGGCCTCTGCAGGCATTACACTCACAGGTGCACACCCCCACACTAACACATAATTAAAAATAACTCTCTTTTCCAATGGTGACATACCTAACTGAAAGTGTAAAGCGATGAGCTTCCAGTACAGCTGGATACGGTGGCTACGGTGATGCTGGCGTGCCCAAGGCAGTCCCTGTTTCCTACCCCGATTCCCTCTATACTGAATTGATTCAGCTCCCTATTTTATTTATTCAGTAATTACTATTACTCTGCTGTATGCCACACGTGACTTCTAATTCACAGTCCAACATAGCTGCCTAAGCTCTTGCTATCTTGTATGTGTTCTAACCAATACCACTGAGCCCTTACAGGTTCGCTGCACCCCTTTTTATATCAGACTGTGCAGGTAATACCGGACCTCCATGGTGGATGTTCGTTTCCCTGTTTTAATAATTCATTTTTTGTTCTAATTCTGGCACGTGGTGTTTCATGATATATTTACCGGTTTCTAAAGAGGGCTTAAGAGTTTTCCCAGTGGGCCAGGCGGTGGTGGTGCATGCCTTTATTCCCAGTACTTGGGAGGCAGAGGCAGGAGGATCTCTGTGAGTTGAAGGCCAGCCTGGGCTACAGAGTGAGTTCTAGGAAAGGTGCAACGTTACACAGAAAAAACAAAACAAAACAAAACAAAACAAAAAGTGTGAAAAGCAAAATAAATTTAAAAAAGGGGGGGAAATATGGTGACAAAAAAATAAAATATGAATAAATAAATAAATAAATAAATAAATAAATAAATAAATAAATAAATAAATAAATAAATAAATAAAGAGTTTTCCCAGCCTTGTGCCTCCAACACTAGCCCAGGTATCAAAGGGAGCTGACACTGTGAAATGGCTAGACTCAGAAAGCTCAGGAGTCCAGGGAAATCGGGGCAGGCGCTTCCCAACCAGGACCAATCCCAAGGGTGGACTGCCAGGAACAAGATGGGCTGTTGCAAGAGGCAGCTCCGTCAGCTGAGGACAAGAAGGGGTCAGCCTGCTGTGCAGGAGGCTGGACACATGGGCTAAGCTAAGACTTCGTGCCTTCTATTTCTCCAAGGACTCTCCTGTCTTTCTCCAGCTGAGACACGGCCTTCCTTCCTTCCTTTCCCTACACGCCTGTACTCCATGCTTGCTGTCTGCTTTTGTTTCTGCCCCACCCAGTTCCAGCCCTGGGTATTCTTGCTTTTGTTTTTACTTTCCAATTACAATAACGTGGGCTAAGGAAAAGAACAGGCCATTGTTGTCCCTTTCTGGATTGTTTGAGATTTGAGTGACTTCTGTGTTCTGTGTTCTTTAGATTACAGGTGCTTAATCTGAGACTACATGTGGTAAATTGTTGTAACCTGGTCTACATAAAGAGATGACTCAAAAAAACAAAACAGGCAAACAAACCAAAGCCATAAATTTCAGCTGAAAATCAGAAGTTCAGCCACACACAGCACAACTGAAGAACTGTCTTTGCCAAGGCTTCCAAGACATCTAGACCACAGCTAGTCACCAAGAAGAGCCACTCGTCATCTGACCTCTGGTGTGCAGGGACTGACTAGTACAGACTTCTCCTGTCCACGGACTTCTGTGTCCCCCTATGGCAGTTCAGAGTGTTGCAACTGTTATTTCCTGAAGATTTTAAAATTTAATGTGTGTGAGTGTTTGCCTGCCTGAATGTATGTCCATTGCATGGGTGCCTGGTGTGGAGGCCAGGAAATGGCATCAGATGCCCTGTAAATGGAGTTATACATGGCTTAGAGCCACATATGGGTCCAAGTCCTCTGCAAAAGCAGCAAGTACTCTTGGCCACTGACCATCTCTCTAGCCCTCTCAACCATCAATCTATGTCCTCCATAAAGATGGACATTTGTCATATTTCTTATTCTGGACATTTTATGTAATGAAACCACACACTATGTGGTCCTTTGTGACAGTTTTCTTTCATTTAGTATATTTTCAAGGCTCATTCCTGTGGTAGCACACATCAGTACTTTGTTGTATTGTCCAATATCAACCCTTTACATAGCTGTCCCACACTGAAAATTACCCCTTCATTCATAGACAGGTTTTTATGGTGGTATTTTATTTGTACTGAAATGTGATTTTATTTGTATGTTAATAAATAAAGTTGCCTGGGGGTCAGAGCTAATAACAAGCCATAGCAGAGCTGGGTGTTCATGGCGCACACCTTTAATCCCAGCACTTGGTAGGCAGAGCTAGGTAGATCTCTGTGTGGTCAAGGATACAGCCAGCATTGGAGACACACGCCTTTAATCTCAATACCATAGAAGACCTGGAGGGCGGTACATACAGGCAGTGATGAGGCAGTCATGTGGTTGGGTTTACAACCAATGAGAAGGCAGAACAGAAAGTCTATATAAAGACAGACAGGAAGTAGCTCTTTTTCAGAGAGGTCTCTTGGCTTAAAAGGCTAGCTGCAGCAGGCGGGTAAGGCTCTTAGCTCTGATCTCTTGGCGTTCTTCTTTGCATTGGTTCTGTGTTTCTTATTTAATAAGACGGTTGGTTACATCTACAGGTTTTGGGCAGGTAACCACTTTTTGGCTACTTTGAATAGTGCTACAATGAACACTCCTGTGCAACTTGTTGTGTGCACGTGTGTGCATATTTCATGTGCATCTCAGTGGAACTACTGAGTTGTGGTAATTCTGTGTTTAACTTTCTGAAGAACCTCCAGACATTACCTTAGAATGCACCATCTTACATTCCCACAAAGAGCATGAAGGTTGCAATTTTCTCCACATCCTCACCAGCCCATGCCCTAAATGACTCTAGCTGTCTTTTATTTTACTTAACTTTTTTTTTCTTGTATTTTTGCTGTCTTAGAAATGCAGTGAGCTACTGTGGCTTTGTTTCTGTTTCCCACCAGTTGCTGATGCTGAGCATCTGAGTGTGTGCTTACTGACTTCTTCTTGGAGAAGGACTATACATCACCAGCAAGGGCTTGCAGAATGGAATTGCATAAGCAAGTGAGCTTATCATTCATCTCTATTCAAACCTCTTCACTGTCATGCCACTTCAATGTATTTCAACCAAACATATTTCCTGCTCCTTCTACATCTTTTCTGAGAAGTAAACAAGACTCAAAATATCTCAGTATATATTTGTCCAAAGAAAGCTCTACCTGCAGGCCCACACAAAACACATTTCTTTGGGTACTTCTCTAACAGCAGCAGAGAAGTAGACCTTTAACACACAGGTCTTTGGGGAACATTCCAGACACAGAACACAGCAATATCTTCACAACATTTTATAAGTCTGAAGTTATTCTGACAGCTATTCCTTTCTAAGATGTATAACTTTATTAAACGATACAGTGTCTTTGGATGTCACTAGCCAGAATAGAATACAAATGATATGTCCATCTGACAGTGATTAAGTCAGCATGTTCCAGTGCATCAAGGTAAGGAAAGAAAATAAGTGCTAAGAGTACGATTGCACTTCTGCACAGAAGATACACTAGCCATTGTGTTGTGACTTGAACTTCCTATAGAAAAACAAAATCAGCTGTCAGAAAACAGGGAAACAATTTATGTAGGTGTTATTATCTTATAAAACACAGTAGAAATACCTAATTTCTTACAATAATTAGCTCAGAAAGTAAAAAATCAATTAACACACAAAACCAGTGGTTTATCGACTTACTAGAGAGAATCAGTCAGAAAATATAATAAAAATAATGTCATTCTAAACTCTAATAAAAATGAAGTCAAATTGCAAAGAACGCATTTTTTAAGTGTGAAAAGAATTACAAAGCTTTTCCGAAGTAGACTAGCTGGAAGGATACAGTTGATTTGGAGGCAGAGGCTCAAAATTAACAAAGATGACAAGCATCCTCTCAATTAGTCCACAAATAGGATGTGCTTCCTATTTTTAAAACAGAAAACAATGTTCTAAGACAGATCAGGAGAAAACGAACAATTATTTGTGCTAACAAAAAAACTAAAAGCAATTTAAATAGCCACCAGCCAGAGGAAGCCTACTGTCTTACGTCCTTCACTCAATGGATCGTTATCAAGGAGTTATAATAATGAGTTATGACTCTGTACCCTCATAAGGAAAGATGTTCAAATACATTTGAATGAAAGGCAGCTATAAAGAAGTCTATATCACATGCTCACACTTAGGTAAACAGGTGTATACACACGGAATTGAATACATGCTTCCTAAATGTAGAAGACACTCTAGCTGGATCAATATTAATAGTGTTCCCAAAGAGCTGAGAGACGGGAAAACGTTCTAAGTGGACCTTGCTATGTTGCCAGGTTAATCCCGAACCCCTGGGCTCAGGTCATCTTGCCCCAGTCTCCAGAAGTAGCTATCAGACACAGGCTGCCACATTGGACCTCACTTTCTATTTGATGCCCTTCTCAACTGTCACAACCATTAGCCATAAACATGCATTGCTTTTTACTTCCTCATTATGAGTGCTTTTTAGGATAAGAACTACTTACAACATATCATCAATAATAATTCAGAAAATCAAAACAATGTCATATTGCACGTTATGAAAGGTATCATGAGGACCTGCTGGAAGGCTCAGCATGTGGAGGTGTTTTACCCCCAAGCCTGATAACCTGAGTTCAATCTAAGGACCTACCTGCATTCGTTAGATTTCTATTCCTGTGATAAACACCATGACCAAAAGCATCTTGGGAAGAAAAGCAACTGTTTTATCTTACAGTTTATAGTCCTTCATGAAGGAAAGCTAGTATAAAAACTTAACGCGGGAACTTGGAGGCAGAGACCAGGGAGGGGTGCTGCTTACTGGCTTGCTCCTCAAGGCTTGCTCAGCCTGCTTTCTTATAGAACCCAGAACACAAACCCAGGGATGGCACTACCCACAATGGGCTGGGCCCTCCCCCATCCATCAGTAATTAAGAAAATACCCTATCAGCTAGCCTACAGCTGGATGTTATGGAAGCATTTCTTAATTGAGGTTCCTTCCTCTCAGATGACTTTAGCTTGTGTCAAGCTGACATAAAATCAGTTACTTCTCCAGTGCCATGCCTGTGTTTCTGCGGCTACTTTCCCCACCATGGTGGTCGTGGGCTCCTCTCTGAAACTGTAAGCTAGCTCCCAATTAAATCATTTCTTTTGTAAGTCACCTTGGTCATGGGGCTTTGTCACAGCCGGAGGACAGTAATTAAGACAGTATTTTTTCCAGGATGTACAATGCTTGTTTCATGGAAGGAACTCAGAGGTACCCCTAGATAACCACCTCTTACTGAAACCCCTACAGCAGTACAAGGGGGGCGAAACATAAATGTGTATGTATTTGTTATAAGATTGAAAAGGCATCTCAGGTTCCTAGGAAAACAGAAGACAGACAATAGCATCAAGTAGGGCAGCAGATGCAGCAAGTGAAGCACATGTGTTGAGGCTTAGGGTCCAGCTTGATAGAAGAGAGTAGACTTAGCATGCTTGAAGCCCGGAGTTCAATTTCCAGTACTTAAACGATGTGCATAAATACTCAAAGATTAGAGGTTGTTATAGCACGTAAGGCCATAGAAAATTTATTGAGGACAATGTACAAAAATAGGAATTTGTTTAAAAATTCACAGAATAATTATATTGTATCATTTATATGGAAATGCAAAGGACCTAGAATAGTGAAGATGGCCTGTGATGACTAATCTTTGTTGTCAACTTAACTACATCTGGATTCACTAAAACCTAAGCCTGTAAGAGATTTTCTTGATTGAGTCATTTGAGGTGGGAAGCCCCACCCTAAATCTGGGCCATATCTTCTGTGGACATAAAAGGACAGGAAGAAGGCAGCTTTTGTTTTCTGCTGGTTGCTCTCATTCTTGCTGGCAAGTTCATCTGTCTTGCTGCTGAGGCATTCTTTCACTGGTATTAGAACCCAGAACCCACTTTCTCAGGATTCCAATACTGGCTGAACTCTCTAGGAATTCTTCAGGACTTCAGCACCAGATTGGGGCTGCTGAGACATCCAGTCTTGTGGACTGAACAACTATCAGATTCTTGCTCTTTCCATCCAGAGATAGTCATTGTTTGACTACACATTGCACAGCCTGTAAGGCACTCTAATAAATCATATGTGTGTATACATATATATATATATACATATACATATACACATGCATATCAGTTCTGTTCTTTTAGAAAACCCTGACTAAATAGAGGTTGTGGCACCAAGAGAAGCAGAACTGTCAGGATGAATGTTTTAAGTATCTGGAGCAGGCTTTGCAAATTGCCAGCACCTACAGTTCCTGATGACTCCTCTGCTGATGGGGAGAACACTGGAAGCCCATAGTTAGAAATATCTGAAGGGCTTGCTGTGGATAGCAAGGGATTCAGTGACTCTGTATATGAGACTTTTGACAATTTGTGGGTAAATAAGGAAAATGGAGATGTTGGCTGGTTGCTTCTAGAAGCTCTGGATAAACTGGCAAAGGAAAAGTATGAACTCAATGAAAAATTAACCAGCTTCAGATTCACATTAAGTGTGTAATATTTTCTATGATTGTCCTGGCAGAGAATCTTCTCTCCAGCAGCCATAGAGTTCAAGTTGTGGAAAATCAAACCAAAGCCCTCGTTAAGTGATTGGCTGGGCTACAGTGAAAACTCAAGTCCCAGCCTCAGAGAACGTTAAAGGAAGGACAGTAAGAGGTAGGGATTGGGATCCTCTAACTTGGGCTGGAGACGTGTTGGAGGGCCCTAAGGAAGCTGAGGACCTTGAATCTTCAGATTCTGAAGGGTTCATCTCGCCTGAGGAAGAAGCCACTGCACCCTTCACAGAGGAGGTGTTCTGGGACACACTGTTATGATATACTGCACAGGAGGCTTTGGCAGAGAGAGCCAAGGTGCCTTAGGACAGGTGAGAAACAGAGATGCCATGCAGACAGTGCTCAGTGAAGAGTTTTATTTGGTGGAGGAAGAGAGAGGGAAGAGGGAAAGAGGGGGAGAGGGAGAGATGAGTAAAGGGAGGGAGGAGGGAGGGAGGGAGGGAGGGAGGGAGGGAGGGAGGGAGGGAGGGAGGGAGGGAGGGAGAGCACACTTCATGGGAATAGAGAGAGAGAGCAGAAGAGAGAGAGGAAGGGGAGGGGCCTTTCCCCAAAATGAGGCTTTTACATCAGGATGCAGAGCAGCACCAAAGGGCGGGTCAGAATACTAACATTGGTTTCCAAGGGGCAGGTCAGAATATTAACGCATACTCTGCAATATTGCCCTCTCCACCTGTGCCTAAGGAAATTAATCCAACATTGTCTGCCCAATTACCAGCGCCTTTCCCTAAGGGAGATGCCAGGCAGGACAATACTAATGTCCCTCAGTCCCCACCAGTGGCTGCCTCTAGACCTATAACCAGACTCAAGGCTGAACAGGCTCCTAGAGGGGAAACAGAAAATGTAGTCCATGAAGAAGTATGCTACACCACTAGCTTCTCCAATCCCTCCTAGCCCCAGTGTCTGGACGAATCTCTTCCACCCGTGGTCCCACGGCCACTGATAAAATAATCACTCAGGGGCTTAATATTAATTATAAACTATATGGCCTATGGCTCAGGATTCTTACTAGCTAGCTCTTATAACTTAGCTCATTTCTATTAATCTATGTATCACCACGTGTTCTGTGGCTTTACCTGTGTCCCATTACATATTGCTCCTTGACCAGTGGGCAGGCATCTTCCCCCACTCCTTCTTCTCTCACTGTCTCTGTTGGCTTTTCCTGCCTGGCTCCATCCTGCCCTGCCATAGGCCAATGCAGCTTTATTTATTAGCCAATGGGAGCAATACATATTGACAGCAAATGAGTTTAATGAGTTTGCTAGTTCATTCAAGCAGGAATCTGGGGGAATGTGTGTGGGAATGAATTTTAAGAGTGTGAGATAATGATGGAAGGAACATGAAACTAGATCGGGCTGAGTTTATTGATACGGACACACTGAGTGGAAGATCCTAAATTTGGTGTGGAAATTCACTCAGTTTCAAAAAACAACGTGTCAAAATTGATTTGATTCATTGACTGAGGCATTTGACATAAGATGGCCTACTGAAAAGGAGCTGGAGAATCCTGATATCTTAGCTTTGTATTGATGAATCAATTGTAAGGCTCAAGGAAATTGCAATGTTAGAGTGGGTACACTGTATAAAACCTAACCCTCCACAATGGAAAGGCCTAGAAGACACACCGTTTGCTAACACGTTAAGACACAAAATGGTGAGAGCCATAGCTTCTTTCTGAGGCAGCAGCACTGCCCTTTGGCATGTGCCGTGGTGACGGCGTGTGGCCAGATTTGCCCAAAGCCTTCATTTATTATCATGGACTGTTAAAACACTTGGAGTTCCAACTAAGGTCTAGATTTCCTAAAGATGTCTGTCATTTGAAGAGTACAGTCTTTCTCATCACTAAGACAGCTGTCAGCTTTCCCTGACTGTTTTCTTTTGAGTCTCTTAAGTGTGGTTGTTCCGAAGATGTTGCTCCATATGGTCTGGAATATTCTGCCTGTTTGTTGGATTGCAAACGACTTGCAAATGTGTAAGTTCTGTTAGATACAAGGAGAACCACTATGAGTAATTCTGTGTTGAAAAAGTCGTTGATCAACCATGATAAACTTGCAAACCCACTTTACACAGAGTGGATTCTTGGAGCTATAATGAAATCAAAAAGGAAAAGCTTCCTGCTTAGATGGGTTTTTATGTGGGTTGCCACTAGAATGTGTGGCCCAGAAAGAGTATATGTTGCTTTTGACCAAGGTTCTCATTTCACAGCCAGAGAGGCGCAATAGTTGGGTCACTCTGTGGAATCCACAGGTCTTACAATGCTCCCCACTATCCTGAAGCAGCTGGACTAATAGAATGGTGGAATTACTTTTTGAAGACACAGTTACAATGCCAATTAGGTGGCAGCAGCCTGGAAGGCTGGTACAAGATTCTCCAGAAGGCAATATGTGCTTTGAATCAATGTCCAAGCTATGGTATGGTTTTGCTGTGGAGTATCTACCAGAGACGACTGCTCGGACATGGACTTAAGCCAATAGAAAGTCTTTATTAGCTGGCCAGGGACTACACTAGTTGTTCCAGATACCATTGTAGCCCTGAGCCTTTCTCAGGGTGAGGTTTTAAGCACAAAACCCATATCCTGAATTGACATACTTCATTTAACAAGGACAGCTAGCCAGAAGCAGAACTAAAGAAGCCGAAAAGCAAAGGCAATACATTTAGAGGCTGCCCCAGAACTATAGATTTTGATGGATGGTGTCTTTGTTTTCATTTTGGCAGGTGGTGCTATCTACATGCTGAGTTTTATGGCCTGAATGGCACTTCCATCATGGGGTCAGTTGTGCCAATGTTTGCCTACTAAGGTCGGGGGCCCTGTTACAGTTTCTCCTATAGCCAGGATTCATGGGTCCAGGAAACAAGGGGTGGAGATGGGATTAGTTCCACTCATTATCACCCCTAGTGACCCACTAGGAAAAGTTTTTGTTCTTGTTCCTGAGACCTTAAGTTATACTGACCTAGAAATTTTGGGTTCAGACAGGGAGCATTTCTGCCAGAAAATAAACATTTCATTGAACTGGAAACTCAGACTTTCCCAGCCACTTTGGGCTTCTGATGCCATAAAGCCAAAAGGATAAGAAAGGAGGAACAGTGTTAGGAGGGGCTGATAGATCCAGATGACCAGGGGGGATCTGGATTGCTTCTCCACAATGGGAGTATAGAAGATATGTCCAGCGTGCAGGAGATCCTTTAGGTCATCTGTTGATGTTACCGTGTCCTGAGATAAAGGTCAGTAGGAAACTACAGCAGGCAGGATCCCACAATCCAGGCAGGATGACAAAGGGCTCAGATCCTTCAGGACTGAAGGTATGGGTCATTCCTCTAGAGAAAGAACTGAGCTCTTTTGAGGGGCTTGCTGAGAGTGGAGGAAATAATAGCAGAATGGCTAGTAGTGGAAGGTAGTTATAAATACCAGCTAAGGCTGTGTGACCAATTGCACAAACAAGTATTATGACTTACTGGAGTGTTTTTGTCTTATTTTTAAGGGTGTGTGTGTGTGTGTGTGTGTGTGTGTGTGTGTGTGTGTGTGTGTGTGTGTGTAGCATGAAGCTTAAAGAGTCTTATTAATAAAAATCAAACCCAGAGCCAGGTATGGAGTGAATACTGGAAGATCAGAGAAGCAGAACAAGCCACAGCTTCCTCACCTCACCAGTTCCTCAGGTGATCCTGTTTCCTCAGACTGGATGCCTCTCTGCTGAACGGTGCTACTCAAAAGCCTAAAAGCTTAACCAGCCTAGTTCCTGGTCCTCATGCCTTATATACCTTATATTTTACCTCATGCCTTATATATACTTTCTGCTTTCTGCCATCACTTCCTGGGATTAAAGGCATGAGTCACCATTCCTGGCTGTTTCCAGTGTGGCCTTGAACTCACAGAGATCTGAATGGATCTCTGCCTCCCAAGTGATAGGATTAAAGGCGTGTGTGCCACCATTTTCTGGCCTCTGTATCTAGTGGCTATTCTGTTCTCTGACCCCAGATAAGTTTATTCGGGTGCACAATATTTTGGGGAACACAATATCACCACACATATATACATATATAAATCAGATATTTGAGCCAGGTGGTAGTGGCACATGCCTTTAATCCCAGCACTTGGGAGGCAGAGGCAGGCAGATCTCTGAGTTTGAGGCCAGCCTGGGCTACAGAGTGAGTTCCAGGAAAGGCTCCAAAGCTACACAGAAAAACCCTGTCTCAAAAAAACAAAACAAAAAAATCAGATATTTGTGTTTTCTTTCTTCTATTTTTTTATCTTGTAATACAACATAGACTGAAATAAATATCAGTGGTTATAATCACATTTAAATTTTTTGACACTAAGTATAAACATTCTTCAAGGAGCATTGCCATCTCTTCTAAAATATGTAACACATTTGTACTTGTATATGAGATAGCTTTATCATGTTAGACAGAATTGTAACCTAGTTATTGTTTTCATTTAGAAATTAAGCATGACATAAGGAGATGTGACTGTGTGTCTGGGAGTGGACTGGTGATGACTGATCTTTTGTCAACTTGACTATATCTGGAATCAATTAAAACCAAGCAGCTGAGCACACTTGTAAGAAATTTTCTTGATTTGATCATCTGAATTGGGAACATCCACCCTAAATCTGGGCCGAAACTTTTGGTTGGTGGCAGCCTACATAAAAGGACATGGAGGTAGTTAGCTTTTGCTTTTTGCCTGGCTGCCCTCACTCTTGCTAGCAAGTTCACCTATTCTATTGCTGAGGCATTCCTTTCCTGGTATTAGAACCTGTTGCTGGAGGGCTTCCACCAAGCCCCGCAGTCCCACAATCCACATATAAAATAATCACTCAGACACTTATAATACTTATAAACTGTATGGCCGTGGCAGGCTTCTTGCTAACTGTTGTTTTATCTTAAATTAACCCATTTTTATAAATCTATACCTTGCCACATAGCTGGTGGCTTACCAGCGTCTTTACATGCTGCTTGTCCTGGCGGTGGCTGCAGTGTCTCTCCCTCCTTCTTCCTGTTTCCCCAATTCTCCTCTCTCTTTGTCCCGCCTATACTTCCTGCCTGGTCACTGGCCATCAGTGTTTTATTTATATAGAGTGATATCCATAGCAAGAACCTACTTCTTTGGGATTCCAACATTGATTGATGACCACCCAGACCACAGCCTATAACCCACTCCAGTTAATCCCATGTATATATGTATGTATGTATGTATGTATTCATATTCATATATATACATTCATTCTATAAGTTGCTTTATTTTAGAGAATATTTTAATATACAGTCTTAAAAAAGAGAAGCTGTATCACATATATTTTCAACTCCCTTTTTCTTAAAGCAAATGCTAAAGTAAATATAGAAGAATATTATATTTAGCAAATACAAATGGTAATAATATTGGTGTTGTTTCAGTCACCTTTCTGTTGCTCTTAATCACAGATACCCAAGATAAATATCTTCAGAGGTGTCTTAGTTAAGGCTTTTATTGCTGTGAAGGGACACCATGACCACAGCAACTCTTATGAAGAAAACATTTAATTGTGTGGCTCAATTATAGTTTCAGAGGTTCAGTTCATTATCATCATGGCGAGAACATGGGAGCATGCAGGCAGATGTGGTGCTGGAGCTGAGAGTGCTACATCTTGCAGACAACATGAAATCAAGTGACAGTCACACTGAGGGAAGCTTGAGCAAAAGAGACTTGCCCCCACAGTGTAGAATATTCCTTTTCAGTGTGTGAATATATGTCACTGTGATTGGCTTAATAAAGAAACTGACTGACAGGTCAATAGCTGAACAGGATAAAGTTAAGCAGGACAGCTAAACTGAGAATGCTGGGAGGAAGAAGGGTGGGGTCAGAGGAGATGCCAGCAGATGCAGAGGAAACAGGACATGTAGAAAATGAGGTAACTAGTCATGAACCACATGACAGAAGGTAGATAAAGATATGAATTAATTGAAAATGTAAGAGTTAGCTAGTAACAAGCCTGAGCTATTGACCAAGCATTTATAATTACTATTGAGTTTCCATGTTGGTTATTTGGGAACTGGTAGGTGGAAAAGAAAAGTCTGCCTACACCACAGTGACACACTTTCTCCAACAAAAGCACATCTCCTAATAGTGCCACTCCCTTTGGGGGCCATTTTCTTTCAAACCAACACATTTCACTTCCTGGTCCCCAAAGGCTTGTAGCCATATCATGATACCAAAAAAAAAAATGCATTCAGTCCAACTTCAAAAGTTCCCATAGTCTATAACAGTCTCAAACTTGTTTCAAAGTCCAGTGCCAAAGTCTCTTCTGAGATGCATGGCAATTTCTTAACAGTAATCTCCCTGTAAAAATCAAAATCAAAAAACAGATCACATACTTTTAACATATAATGGTATAAGATATACATTACCATTCCAAAACATGGGGAAAGGAGCATAGTGAGAAAATACTGGACGAAAGCAAGACCAAAAACCAGCTCAGCAAACTCTAAACTATGCATGTCCATGTCTGATGTCAAAATATTCTTCAGATCTCCAGCTTGGTTCAGCTTTGTTGACTGCAACACACTTCTTTCTCTTGGGTTGATTCCACTCCCTATTAGCAGCTCCCCTTGGCAGGTATCCCACAACCTGGCATCTCTTAGGTTCTCCAAGGCAATCCAGGCTTCAACTTCACAGCTTCATGCAGTGGCCTCTCTCCTAGGCCTCCATTCAGGGACACCCCTGACACATTCCTGACCTCAGTAGCTTTATTCCATAACTCCTTTCTTCTATCCTTAACTCTAAAGCAAGAACCACATGGCTGAAGCTGCCAAGTTCTGCTATTTGCTGGGGCTGGAACATGGCCACCTCATTCAATTACATCTTCACCAGCTTTCTGTCTATCACTGCTGAAGTTGGCTGTCCTGAAACTTGTTCTGTAGACCAGGATGGCCTCAAACTCAGAGACCTGCCAGCCTCTAACTTTCTAGTGTGGGGAATCAAAGGTGTGCCTCATCACACTTAGCTCTAAGCTTTTCTTCAGTCCCTTTTCATAAGTTGGAAACTTAGCTGGGTGGGATCTTGCCCCGAGGTCACCACCCCCTTTATCCCATTTCTTAATCCATTTATCTCCTTGAACAGAGGATGTAGCTCCATGCCACTTTCTGGTGTCCTTTTTCTCCTCAAATATTTTTCCTTGCTCAGCTTGCTCCTTTTCATTATAAATCTTCATTAGAGTTAACACTAATAGCCACACGACAGAGTCTATACTAAGCTGCTTTAAGATTTCTTCTGCCAATGGAATTAATCACTTCACTTTAGCCTCAGGCAGACTCTTCAGACAAGGGCAAAAGTCAGCCACATCCTTCACCAAAATATCACAAGAATGACTTCTAGGCAACACACTAAAATTCTTCTCCTCTGAAACATCTTGATCCAGCCCTGGACAGTTCATCAAATCACACTCAGCACCATTGTCTTCTCTGCTTCTACTAGTATGGCCCAGTAAGCAGCACTTAAAGCATTCCACGGCTTTCCTAACCCAAAGTCCATATTACTAAACAATGTCATGGTCAGGCCCATCACAGCAATACCCCAATTTCTGTCTTAGTTAATGTTTTTATTGCTGTGAAGAGACACCATGACCACAGCAACTGTTATAAAGAAGACATTTAATTGGGGTGGTTTGCTTACAGTTTCAGAGGTTCAGTCCATTATCGTCATGGCAGGGAGCATGGCGGTGTGCAGGCAGACACGGTGCTGGAGCTGAGAGTGTAGGCAACTGGAAGTCAACTGTCAGTCACACTGAGGGAAGCTTGAGCTAAAGAGACCTCAAAGCCCGCCCCCACAGTGACGCACTTCCTCCAACAAGGCCACACCTCCTCATAGTGCCACTCTCTTTGGGGGCCATTTCCTTTCAAACCACACAAGGGGATGTGTGTGTGTGTGTGCGTGTGTGTGTGTGTGTGTGTGTGTGTGTGTGTGTGTGTGTGTGTGTATTTATATATATCCTCATTGTTTCAGAGGTTTAAGTCAATGGTCACTAGTTCCTATTGTTTTGGAGCCTCTTGTGAGGCAGAGTGTCATAGGCTGAGGGGAACACGTGGTAAAGCAAAGCTGATAATCTCCTGGCAATGGGTAGCAGAAGAAGAGAGACTGAAGTCTCTCAATGTCCCTTCAAACATACTGCCCCCCTACCCCCACTGACATAAATTCCTCCTCCTACCTCCCCGCAATCTTAAATGTCCCAACACTTTTCAGTAATTCCACAGGCTAATGACCAAGCTTCAGCATATGAGCTGTTGTATAGTTATTTCCTCTGAATGGAAACAATTCTTCCTAAAGGACTCTAAAGTCCTAGAGAGGAGGCTCTTAAGAGGTTGGGTGGAGGGCCGGAGAGATAGCTCAGAAGTTAAGAGCACTGGCAGCTCTTCCAGAGGTCCTGAGTTCAATTCCCAACAACCACAGGGTGGCTCACAGCCATCTGTAGTGAGATCTGGTGCCCTCTTCTGACATGTAGGCATACATGTAGGCAGAATTCTACATACATAATAGATATTTTTAAAAAAGAAGAAGTTGGGTAGAAACAATTTTTACGAGTTTCAGGAAGTTCTTGAAACTTACAAGATCCACAAGGCACTCTGCCCAAGTTATATAATCAGTGGCAACTGCAGGGAGTGGCCCCAATGGCTACAGAGATGCAGCTTTGGTGAGTCATTTTTCCATGCTGGGGGAGGCTTTTGGGTGAGGCAGCTACCTTAGGGTCACCCATGTTCCTATGGGTAACCTGTGATGATTAGTTTTATCAACTTGACATAAACTCGAAGCACCTGAGAAGAGTCTCAGTGAGAGACAGTCTAGATTATTATGGTTTGTAGGCATATCTGTGGAGGATTGTCTTGATTGCCCAAGTTAATCTTAGAAGACTCAAGCCTGAAAGTGGTGTCCCAATTCTCTGGTCTGGGCTCTGGAGTATGAGAGTAAAGCAAGCTAGCTGAGTATTAAGCATGTGTGCATGTATTCTCTCTCTATGACTGGGGATGGGACTAGTTGCTGTTCTAATTCCTTCCTTCAATTCCATGCAGTGACGGACTTGTGAGATATAAACTCTTTCGCCCACAGTTATTTTTGTCAAAGTATTGTATCACAGCTGAAGGGACTCTAGCCAGCTCTACCACGGCAAGCATGGCTCTGACAGGCCTTGCCCTTCTTCCCCATTACCTCTGCCTTGCTAAAAAACGTTTAGATTAAACTCCTGAAGCTAGCCACCAAGGTCTATTTCCTTATTTGGCTACTTCCTCCTGACTACCAAGATCCAGCTATCAAAGTATTCAAGTCCAGCAATCAAAAGCCCCCTTTGGTTCACTTAATTAACATACCCAATCAAAATACACCACCACATCCTAGCCCATTCTAACACAGACCTCCCTCTTTTCTTTTCTTAAAAACGACACCTGCAAGGTCATTTGCTGCTATTTTCTGCCTGAGTCAGAAGCAGCCGCTTTAACTTTTCTTCCCCACTTAAGAAAGATCTGTCTGTGAAAACAGGTGTTTGGGTGTGGCTTGTGCCTAAATCCACAGTCCAGAAGGGAGTCCCCAGCTGTGTGTGCGGTCCCCTTCAACAGCAAGAGCAATTAAACCATAGCATAACCCCAGCCCCATGCTCCGGTACGTACACTATGAATAAATTCACTAGTTTACAAAACCAGACTTTGTTGAAATCATTAGTTTGGTCTGTCACTGGAATCCTATCTGGAATGAACGGCCTTTCCCAGATGGGAGCCCCGGGACATTCACACAGCATGAGTCTTTTGAATTGAGGAACAAATCATAAATACACTCTGCACATTTATGTTTAAGATATTTCATAGTATTTTTTTTTTAAATTTTAATGAAACTAGACAACTTGAAAAACACAAAAATGAAACCAGCTACTTCAAGCAGAGATGAGCATTCAGCCATTGGGTGATCATGAGTCAGGCTGCTTGGATGGCAGATGACCTAATGACCCATCTCTTGTCCCCGAGGCCTCTTGTCCCGAGACTCCTACCCCACCCCCCACCCCCCGCCCCACTCAATCCAAGGCCTTATGCTATCATCTGAATATCTGTATCCTGTCAAAATTCAAATGTTGCCACTGGGTCCTCATTATGAGAGTGTTGGAGGCAGAGACTTTAGGAAGAGAGTAAGTCTGGAGAGCGGAGCCTCCACAAATAGGATTAGTTTCTGTAACCAAGAGGTCCTGGCATACTTCTCAGCCTCTTCCACCACATGAGAGTGAGCATCCATGGCCCAGGCGGCCTCTTCCCCCACATGAGAGAGCATCCATGGCCCAGGAGGTGAAGCCTCCATAGACACTGACCCTGCCAGCATCTGGTCTTCGACTTCCAGGCCTCTAGAACCATGAGAAAGAAAACCTCTTGTTTATAAGCCACTGGTTAGTGGTGTTTTGTTATTGCAGCTCCAAAACACTGCAACATGCACACTTGGTAATGTCTCCATACATATGTGGAGAATAAAATACACCACCGTCTTCTACAACCTGGGTACCCACTGGAATCACCTGAGGAAACTAAGATATATCTTGCCCTAAACCCATTCCTAGGATGGGGAACCCTTAATCTAGTGAGGTCTTAAACAGCAGTCCTATCTGAATTTCCCTAGGTGGTTCCAATATGTGGCTGTGTGTGACAGTCCTGCTGAGAATCTCATAGCAGGAAACCTCAGGCTAAACAGATGGTTCAGTGGTTAAAAGCAAATACTGCTTTTGCAGAGAACCCGAGTTTGGTTGCTAGCTCCAACACTGGGCAGCTCACAACCACCTGTAACTCCAGTCCCAGGGGATCCAATGTCCCAATGCCTTTAGCCTCTGTGGACATCTGCACACACACATACACACACACACACACACACACACACACACACTCACACACTAACACACATGCACGCGCACACACAAATAAATCTTTATAAAAAGAAGTCTCGAAGCAAATAAGCATCCCCTGCCTGTCTGAGGAGGATCAGATCATAGCCAGCCTCAGACCTTGGCTTCCCCTCTCTCTCTTTCTCCACTCACCCTTCATGACATGGGAAAGTGCTCAGTGAAGAATGTGGCATAGCCCAGGCTCAGAGGCCACACTGGGGAGCGCTTTGTTTTTATAGGATCCACACTTGACAGATTAAAATCTGAAGCTGGAAAATGTTTACAGCCTTCCTGCTGTTTGCTAGGAGGTTTCATTTGCTGAAAGAGCACTGCCCCTTTTCAGAGGCCATGAGGAGGCCACATCAGCACTTGTTACACTAAACAGAGGCATTCCAGGACCCAGAAAGAGGCACATACAGGACCAACTGCTCATTTTCATTTAAACTGTTTCTAAATAATGTCATTAGACCCAGAGTCCCATTTATCTCCAGCATGTAGACTTCCCTAATGTATAAACCATCTCCAAACTGAACTGTCTTTCAGCAGAAGCTATTTCCTGTTGCAGATGTTGCCTCTACCACACTCCATCACAGACTGGGAACCTGCCACAGTACCACAGCAAACAGGGTCATGTGAGTGTCTGGGAGGTTGGGGCATGTCATCTGGTCCATGGTACTCATGTGATCTAGGACCTGCATTACCTCAGCTGGGGACTGTGAGGTGCGTGGAGTCTCGAGCCTGCCCCACACCTGCTGGATAGAATTTGCTCTGCATTTTTCCACACATATCCTTGTGAACATTTCAACAAAATAAAACAAACAAAAATAACCCACTGGCCTCAAACTCAGTGTGCACTCCAATCTCCTGAAGAGTCTTAAGAACTAATAATGATGGAGACGCATGTCATTCAGTGGCAGAGCTCTTTGCACAGCATCCCCAAGGTTCTAAAGGTAAAAATGAAGACTAAAAGGTAAAAATGCCTATTATCTGCCCTGGGGGACGATGGCTACACCGTATGAGACCTGGTCTGAGTAAGATCTTCACATTGCAGGGTGAGACACCATGTGAAACCTTAATCTAGACCTGACCGTTTGGATCCTGAACATTTCCCAGGCTTGGTCTCCAGCTTGCTGCTCTCGAAAGGAGGTGGGGATGGTAAAAGGTGGAGCCTGATGGAGGTCACCGGGGGCATGTGCAAAAAGGGGCTACTTTGGTACTGGTCTCTTCCTTCCTCTTTCATTCCTGGCCATGAGGGGAGTGGGGTCCCTGAACTATGTACTCCCACCATGATATGGCTTCTCTCCAATGACCCCAAATCCTCAATGCCAACCTGCCATGACCTAAAGCCTCTAAAATTGTCAGCCATTTAATCCCATCTGCCTAGCATTGCCCTGCCCAGCATTGCCGACTCTTGCCCGTTGTCTCCAGCATCCTGTTGCAGGCCCTGAGATCTGGAGAGGCCCCCACTGCTCGCTACCTCTGTATCTTGACCACCATCATTTTCTTTACTTCTCTGTAGATGACAGCACTATCTACAGCTCAGCTGGAGTGACCACCAACACGTGCCGTTCCTTTCTTCTGGTCTTGGGAGCCTTGATGGTCAAAAGGAACCGCAGTGGCGGCAACTTCAAGACTTCCTCACCTAGAGGCAGGAGCGCACACAAGAGGACTGTTATCTTCCCCATAGTGAACTTTACAACTTGACATGTACAATTGCATAGGCTGAATTCTGGGTAGAATGGGATTCTTGGAAGAACAAACCCCTTTCCTTGGAAGTGCCCACCTTGGGGGTTGGCACAAGGGAGGGACAGCAGAAAGAATAAAACTAGAACTTTATTCCTGTTAAGACCGAGGCCCTTGCTTCTAGGCTCTTTTTCTAAAAGTGTGTCCTCCTATCCTTCCTTTGACTGAACTCTTGACTACTTACTCTATCACCCCGTCAATAACCGTGCTAGGGTCAAGACCAGAGAAAACTGGAGATATCACCGGAACACAGGCATCTGCAAGCCTGCTTCCTCCTGAGCTCTCTGCTTGGCCTGTAGGCAATTCCATTCTCCATGTGTCTCCACATGATCGTGTGTCTGCATGTGTGCATGCATGCGTGCGTGCGTGCATGTGTCTGTGTGTGTGTGTGTGTGTGTGTGAGAGAGAGAGAGAGAGAGAGAGAGAGAGAGAGAGAGAGAGGGAGGGAGGGAGGGAGGGAGGGAGGGAGGGAGGGAGAGAGAGAGAGAGAGAGAGAGAGAGAGAGAGAGAGAGAGCGCACAAGCGAGCCCTGGGGTCTCATTTTAACCTAATTACCATTTGAAAGACTCCCATCTCCAAAGGCAGTCAGCTCTTGAGGTAATAGGGTTTAGGACTTCAAGAGGTAACCTTAACAGCAGCCCTAAACATTCCCTTCTCCAAGCAAAATCAAGATGTTCAGGAAACATAAACTAAACTGTCAATTTTAACATTTGTCAGACATTAGAAGATCCAACCTGGTCATGGATATACACAACCTGTAATCCACTCAGCCTGGATGGGGGATGGATGGATGGATGGATGGATGGATGGATGGATGGATGGATGGATGGATGGATGGATGGGTGAGTGGGTGAGTGGGTGGGTGGGTGGGTGGATGGGTGGATGGATGGATGGATGGATGGATGGATGGATGGATGGATGGATGGATGAAGGGAAAAGAGGGAGGACAAAAGGGAAGAGGGAGAAAAGAAAAAAATGACTTCAAGGGTATTTTTAAGGCTAAGTACTTAAAATATTGTTTTCAAATTTATTATTGCATCAAGTTGTAATTCACAAATACTGGGTGCTTTGGTTCTTAAAAGGAACCTAAAATAATCTACACAAATACTGGGGCTTTGGTTCTTAAAAGGAAGCTAAAATAATCTACAGAGTAGTATATGAAAAATAACAGGATAGAGTTTGGTAGGTAGAATTGAAACAACAATTCTCTGATGTTTCACTGGACAGAATATCCTTCCACCTTACTTGGGTCTTATGAAGGCAGGATGCTAGATGTCAAAGATTAAATGGTCTGGAAATCATAGTAAGTTTATTAGCAAAATAAACTCAGAAATAATAGAATGATTATAGCCAGTGTGTTTTCATTGTCTTAAATTCCTAGAAAAACAATGAACTGACAAGCCAAGAAGTCTTTGCACCAACCAAAGAACATTTTTCTTTATGAGGGAGGCAGGTCTAAAGATGACTGCCAACACCAACTTCTGCTTTTCATCTTCTGAACAGTTTAAGACATCACTGTCACCTCTGACCCAGGAACAAGTTTTTTAAAGTATTGGATTCTCTTCACACAAAACTGATGGTGGGTTTTTCAAATCCTTCCTAAATCCTTCCCTGTCACTCTCAATCGACCTCCACCCGCCCTGTGGCACATACAATGGCTGCCATATTCTGTACAACGCCAGGGAAATCAGCCTAACTCACTGGGCCTCTTTTAAAAAGTGGAAAAAAAAAAAAAGATGAGGCCTTGTGCATCCCAGGCTGGCCTTGAACTCCCTCTACAGTCAAAGATGACCTTGAACTTCTGATCCTCCTGAGTATTGGGATTATGGGCTTGCATCACACCACCAGGTTTATGCCATGCTGGGGATCAAACCCAAGCCTCATGCTTGCAAATAAAGAACTCTGCCAACCAAGCAATATCCCCTTAGCCAGAGACCTTAATTTTCTTAGGGGTCAGACTACCTGGTGAGACCCTGAAGCTGCTAGGCAATAACCACTGGACCCCTAAACTTGTAAGGGATTACATATGTGACCTTAAAGAAAATATATATAAACTTCAGCTGGCTGACAGAAAAAGGAGGAAGATGGGGAGAGAAGCAGGAAATGAATCCGTTTTGCCTTATATAAGCATTGCTACTGCAGAGGGGGCTCGGTAACCCTCAGGGGACACACGAAGGTAGGGTCCTCACACGCAGGTCTTCTGGTAAAAGTCCTGGCTTACCTCTTTCTTGCAATATGACCTTCATAATGAATAGCACTGGGGTAGCATCTTTGACCCTTAGGGGTTTTTTTTATCTGCCAAAAGAAGTTGGGAGAGATCATCTCTATCTTGTATGGCATTGTTTCAGCCAAGCAGCTGTACTGTTGGTTGATAAGAAAGTGTTTCAAAGAAGTCCCATCTGTTTTTAATTAGATTCCATTTTGGATCTTTAGAACTGCTCTGCTGATACGTATTAGGAGATACTGAAAAAACGCATACTGAAGCCATATGGTAACATACAAAGGACAGATCCACTTAAATAGAATTGAACTAATGGCTTGTAGAAACTCAAAGTTTGAAATACTGAACAAGAAGTTAAAGGTTACTGGGAACTAGAAAAGGAAGAGTATTTTCACTGGCAATTAGTTGTGAGAGGAAACATCACTGCAGGAAACAGACATTCCAAGCATGTGACCAGAAATAAAAAGGGAAATATGAAAATAGACACCAAGAGTGAAAAAAAAAAAGAAATGGTTGGGATTCAGCTGTGGGGTACAGAGAAGGAAGAAGAGTAGAAAACCTAGAGCATGTGACAAGTCCCGCTCATGCTTGGGTCCTTGTTTTTCAGGACAGTGTGCTGTTCGGATCAAAACTGAGCAGAAAGCACAGATTTCTCATACGTTAGTGGTGGACTTTCAGTGAACCGTGCTGACACGTCACCCTAAGTACATGCTCTGCACTCAGGCTTATTGTTCCTTTTGTACAGCTTTCTGGTTTGTACACAAAAATCCAGAAATGTCTAATGGCACGTCTCCGCCATTTCAACATCCTCCAGAACAGTTCCACACACCTCAAAGTCCTCTCCCCCTGACCCTACTGTCTTCACAGTTTTGCCTTGGCCTGAATGTCGTAGAGTTGGGACCATTCGGGGCATGGTACCTTTGCAGATCAGCTTCTTCCACTTATTTGTGTGTCCTCAAGGTCTTTCTATCTTTCCACGGCTCAACAGTTCACTTGCTTTTGTGATGAGACAGGCTCTACTGTTTATTTATTTCAGTCGGTTTATCTAATCACCTACTGAAAGACATCTTGCTTGCTTCTGAGTTTTAGCAATTGTAAATACGAATGTAAGCGCACGTTTTGATGAGGACGTAAAATTTCAATTGATTTCAAAATGATTAAACACCAAGAAGTCTGATTGCTGGTTCATATGACACAGGTTATATTTAGTTCTGTAAGGTGAAAAGGCAGCTTTCCCATCAGCCATTTCACCATCAGTGAGTAAGAGAGTTACATCCTTGTTATCGTTGCTGTTGACAGAGTTTGGGGTTTGGGCCATTCTAATACATGTGCAAAGGCTTTAATTTCCAGCCTTCTAATAAAATATGATGTTGAACATTTTTATATGTTTGCCTGTCACATATATATATATTTATATACATATGTGTGTGTGTGTGTGTGTATATACATATATATTCCTTTGCAAGGTGTTTGTTCAGATATTTTCTGTTTCTTTAATTTCCTAGAATTTATTTTTGCTTTTTCATTTCAAGTTTCTGAGAATCTCACATGGGTACTGCATTTAACTCTACACTGAGTCCATTTAGTGTTGTTAGCATGTGTATGTGTTTAGGACTGACCACGTGAGACTGGATAATCAATCGTGGAGCTCGTCCCTAGAGAAAACTGAATCTCCCTCTCTCAGTAACCACTGATTGCCTGGAGCTCTTCATCTAGGCGTAAGAGCCTTAGTCCATGTTTCATGTCAACTACTATAGTTGTTATGCACATCTTGTTTAGGCAACCTTATTTTTTATATTTTGATATTTCATGGGTTCTGCTTCCCTGTCATGTCTAGAAGACCTTATCTAGCAGCAGATGTCCTGATCTTATAATCTTCCCACCTCCCTTCTAGAACATTCCCTGAGCCTTAGATGTAGGAGTTGTACATATCAACTGGGGCTGGACACCCCACAACTATTTATTCTCTGCATCTTGCCATCGTGGCTCTCTGTAATAGCTTCTGTTTGCTGCAAAAATAAGTTTCTTTGATGAGAGTTGAGAGCTATAATTAGATAAATATTTAGAGTAAAATTACAAATTATCTTAGGGGGCTGGACAGATGGCTCAGAGGTTAAAAGCACTGGCTGCTCTTCCAGAGGTCCTGAGTTCAATTCCCAGCAACCACATGGCAGCTCACAACCACCTATAGTGAGATCTGGTGCCCTCTTCTGGTGTGCTGGCATACATGCAGGCAGAACACTGTATATTATAATAAATAAATAAAATCTTTAAAAATCTAAAAAAAAAAAAAAAAAAGAAATTATCTTAGTTTAGAAATGGCAGCAGTAGTTTCTCCTCTAGTGTCCATGACCTCTACAGCCACAGGTAGTCGGCTAGGTTTACAGTACCAGGCATGAACTACTTCAATTGGCTTAAGTGGCTCTTAAGTCCAATTAATTAGCTGTTGGTTACACTACAGGATGAAAGTGCCACTAATGCATCATTTGAGGATATCCTACCAGGCCAATCATTGTTGTGGTTCATAGGCTTTACTAATGAGTAGGATCACTGATTGGTTTTTCCCCCCTTGGAGGCTTACATAACACTTTCCAATACTATGAGAGCTTGTCCCCAGACAAGAGGCTTCCAGGTCAGTTCCAGCTTGATTAACAGAGAAACATCAGAATTAAATGACATTCATCAAAAGGACCTAACAAATATCTACAGAATATTCCATCCAAACAGAAAGTGTATACATTCCACTCAGAAGCCCATGGACATTTCTCTAAAATAGACCACATACTGCATTCAAAACAAATCTTAACAAATTCAGAAAAACTGAAATTACTTTGTGTATCCTATCTGGTAACAATGGAATAGAGGTTAAAATCAACAACAAAAGAATCTCTAGTAATTACATAGACTCATGATGATTAAACAACACATTACTGAATGGTGAGTGGGTCAAAGAAAAAAATCAAGAAAAAAAATTTTAATCCCAGAATGAAATGAAAATAAAAACATGACACACACAAAAACATATTTAAAGCAGTCCTAAGAGGGGAACTGTAGCTCTAATTGCCTACATTTTAAAAAATCAGAAAGAGTACAAATAAATGACTTATGATGAAACTCAAGAAAAACAAGAACAAACCAAACCCAAATCTAGTAGTTGAGAAGAAATAATGAAAATCAGAACATAAATTGATGAAATAGAAACTAAGGAAACATTGTGTCTTAGTTAGGGTTCCATTGTTGTGAAGAGACAGCATGACCACAGCAACTCTTATAAAGGAAAACATTTAATTGGGGCTGGCTTACAGTTCAGAGGTTTAGTCCATTGTCATCATGACAGGAAGCATTACAGCATGCAGGCAGACATGGTGCTGGAGAGGAACTGAGAGTTCTACATCAGATTGGCAGGCAGCAGGAAGAGAGTGAGACACTGGGCCTGGCTTGAGCATCTGAGACCTCCAAACTCACACCCCATGTCCCATTTCCTCCAGCAAAGGCACACCTAATCCAACAGGGCCATGCCTCCTAATAGTGTCACTCCCCCTGAGCCTGTGGTGTTCATTTTCCATTCAAATCACCACAGAATAAAAAGAACCAATAGACATAGGAGCTAGTTCGTTGAAAAGGCAAACAAGATTGGCATAACCTAACCCAATTCACCAAAAGAAAGAGAAAACTCCAACTAACAGGATCGAAGATAAACAAGGAAATATTACAACATACACCAAAGACATTCAGGCCATTATAAGGGATCACTTAAAAAAAAACCTATACTCTAGGAGAAAGAATATGATCAAAATATACTGTATATAAAAAAATTAATTAAAAACCCCACAATAGCCGGGCAGTGGTGGCACATGCCTTAATCCCAGCACTTAGGAGGCAGAGCCAGGCAGATCTCTGTGAGTTCAAGGCCAGCCTGGTCTACAGAGGGAGATACACAGAGAAACCATGTCTCAAAAAGTAAACAAACAAACAAACAAAAACCCACAATATTCTATTAAGTTAGAGAACCTAAAAGAAATGAATGAATTCTAGATTCATTGGAACCACCAAAGTTAAACTAAGAAGAGACAACTTAAACAGACCCACAACAAATAAGAAGATTGAAACGGAAATGAAATGCCTTCTGACATAAAGAAAAGCCTAGGTCCAGAGGTATTCACAGCAGAATCCCACCAGATGTTCAAAGAAGAACTACAGGCAATACTTAATTATTCAAAAAATAGAAATAGAAGGAGCACTCCCAAACATTTTATATGAAACTCTAACACCAAAACTAGGTAAAGATATATTAGAAACAAAATCTACTGATCAATGTCCCTGATGAACATAGATGGAGAAAAAACTCAATAAAATACTTGCAGACTGAATATGGGCATACATCAAAAAGGTCATCTACCACAATCAATCTGGCTTTAGAGCCAGAGCAGCCAGCCTTGGTTCTTACTATATCCTGAAGACTAGCACAGCATCTGGCACGTGATCAACTCTCACCAAACTTAGCTGCATAAATATGTAAAGCACGTACTGGGAGGTGATACAGAGCCCATTATATTACACTGCTAGGGGAAGCCTACAAAAGTACCACCACAAATTGAACAGCTTAAACCACAGAAGCTCTGGTGTCATGGTTCCGGAGGCTATGTCTGAATTCAAAGTATCAGCAGGGCCATGTCCCCTCTGAAGGATCTAGAAAGGGCCTCTTTCCCACCAGTTATATTGAATAAGGACCCACTGAAATTACTTTTTTTTTTTTTTTTTTTTTGAGACAGAGTCTTACTGTGTAGCCCTGGTTGGTCTGGAACTCACAGAAAACCACTGCCTCTGCCTCCTGAGTGCTAGGATTGTAGGTGTGAATCATTATGCCCACCCATACCCTACTTTAACTGGGTAACCTCTGTAAAGACCCTAACACAGAACTCAGGGAAGCACTGTAATTTTGCTTTGTTTGTTTTGTTTTGTTTTTTGTGACGGGGTTTGGAACTCACTCTGTAGACCACACTGGCCTTGAATTTAGATATCTGACTGCCTCTGCCTCCTGACTGCTGGGATTAAAGGCCTGTGCCACCACTGCCTGGCTTACAATTTTTTTTTTTATGCAAAGGAGAAAAATCACATCCAGACCAAAGATGCTGCTTGAAGCAAGATCTAGAATGTTCCCAGACTTAAAGTTGCATATCCTCTAAGCTTTCTATCTCACTGTATGAAACTGATCAGGGAAACATCCACCTCCCATGAGCTCTCAGGAGGACTCTGCAGGGTCTCAGTGGTCACAGTTTTCATGTGGTTTAAAGAGTGACTCAACCCTTGTCCTGGAACTGTCATGGCACTAGGCAAGGCAAGCATGTTGGCAAGAGAAAGAAGGCTAGCTGTAACATCGCATCCACACTCAGAAAGCAGAGAGAGAAAGGAAGAGGGGCTAGCTCCCAGGGACTCCTTTCCTCCAGAGAGGCTCTACCTCCTAAAATTTCCACAACCCTTCCAACAGCACCACTAGCTGAGGGCCACTGTTCAAACATGTGATCCTACAAGGAATAGCTCACATTTCAAATGGCACCACGGTGAAAGCACAACACTTGGATCTACATTTCATTGTGTATGTGGAGGGAGAGGGTGTTCAAAACGGGATTTCTCTGCATAGCCCTGGCTGTCTGGAAACCCACTCTGTAGTCCAGGCTGGACTCAAATGCAGAGACCCACCCGCCTCTGCTTCCCAAGTGCTGGGATTAAAGGTGTGCACCACTGCATCCAGCTTCTGTGTTTATTCTAGGTTTATGTGATGGTTAGAGTTCTGAACATCACAGGGTTTAGAATTGCCTAGGGGGCTGGAGAGATGGCTCAGAGGTTAAGAGCACTGGCTGTTCTTCCAGAGGTCTTGAGTTCAATTCCCAGCAACCACATGGTGGCTCACAACCATCTGTAATGAGATCTGGTGTCCTCTTCTGACCTGCGGGTATACATGCTGTATACAAAATAAATAAATAAATCTTTAATTTAAAAAAAAAAAAAAGAATTGCCTAGGAAGAGCGGGAGACGTGTGGTTAAGGCTCCATCCAGAGACAGACCTGACTCTGATGGCAAGGGAATGAAGAAAAAGACAAACACTGACGTATACATGGACAGAAAACTGGGATCAAGTGGACTGGTCTCTGTGCTAGAGAAAGCACACCACCCAGGGAGCCCGGTGTGTTTATTATATACAGTTGAACATAGGGCAGAGTTACTTATTTCTATTTTATGTGCATTGGTGTTTTGCCTGCATTTATGTCTGTATGAGGGTGTCAAATCACTTGGAACTGGATTATAGACAGTTGTTAGCTTCCATGTGGGTGCTGGGAATTGAAGCTGGGTCCTCTGGAAGAGCAGCCAGTGTTCTTAACCACTGAGCCATCTCTCTAGCCCCTTCAACATTTCTTTCAAGGAGGATGACCCAAAAACTTCCCACTAGGCCCGCATCCTAAATGTTCTACAACCTCCCAATAGTGCCAATCTGGGGACTAAGTCTTTACCACATGAGGCTTTGTGAGTATTTCAAATCCAAACAGTTGCACCAACATGGGTCCAGGTGTGAGGTAATGAGTGCCAAACATGGACAGTAGCAGTAAAAAAAAAAAAAAAAAAAAAAAGAACAGAGTTCCAGGGGTGTTTGGGAAGTAGACAGAAAAAGATGCTATGACTAATTGACCATGATTACCTAGTGGCAGTATGTAAGGAGTCTTTTTTCTGTCCCACCAGCCAACTCCCAAATAACAACACAGAGACTTCTTATTAATTATGAAACCTTGGCCGATAGCTTAGGCTTGTTTCTAACTAGCTCTTATAACTTAAATTGACCCATTTCTATTAATCAATGTGCGGCCACATAGCTCATGGCTTGTTACCTCATCTCCTACATGTCATGCTTGTGAGCATTTAGACACTGCCTGGCAGTAAGCAGGCAGTACCTTGGCCCACTCAGGGTTCTGACATCATCCTAAGTAGCCAGTTTGTGCATGTGCTAGCCCACTTTAAGAGGTGGGTTCTGCCTGTCTCTCTCTCTCTCTCTCTCTCTCTCTCTCTCTCTCCCTACGAGGCTGTGTCTACACCTCCTCTCCTCTCTTCCCGCTTTCCTGTCTCTTCCTCTCTTCCCGCTTTCCTGTCTCTTCCTCTCTTCTCTTCTTCCTCTTCCTCTTCTCTCCTCAGCTCCCCTCTCCCCTGCCAATAAAACTCTCTATATGAGCACTGTCTACATGGTATGTCTCTCTCTCAGCCGCCATGGAGCACCTTGGCTCCAACTCGCCAAGGTCTCTCTCCTTTACAAAAATGCTTCTTCCACGCCTCACAACTCCATCTTCTTCTTCCCAGTGTTCGTTTTCTCTGCCTTCAAAAATCCTGCCTAGCTATTGGCCATTTAGCTTTTTTTAAACCAGTCACGGTGACTCATCTTCACACAGTGTGAAGGAATATTCCACAACAGCAGTGTAACTTGTTTGAGGCCTCTCAGAGGTACCGTGTGCCTTCAGCCATCTCTGAACCCCCAGGAAACTAGCTGGTGTTGTCCTCTAGACCAAACTCTTCCTTTCCACACATCTCCACGGGAAGAAAATGAATCCTCCTCCTAATGAACTCTTGCAGGACCTCCAGGCTCCTACAAAGCAGCAGGATCAGCCCGGGCTCCTTCATAAATGTAAACATGCCCTGAGTGAGAGATGTGTGCATTTCATCAATGGTGACTTACTCATGAAAAGTAAGTGCTATCAGAGCAGAGCTAACAGTGGAGATGGGGCGTTTTTGAAGCTAAACAATGATTTTCCTTTAACTTCTAACACTCAGTGACCCCCAACTAGCAGCAAGTTAAATGACGGGAGTAGAAACTCGTTTTCATTAAAGTGCACTGGATGCCGACTAGACTAATGTTCAAATATTGTACGGAGTTGAATTTGTGTGCTATACAAGTACAGCACACATGTAGAGTGTGGCCTCACATCTGCCTCTGTGGTTCAGCGTGTGTTAAGAGATAGGAATCTCTAAGCACTCTCCCACCAGTCACCTCAGATATGATAGGTCTCCCATCTTAACCCCAGAATAAAGGTAAAGGACCTTTACTGGGGGCATCATTCAATCTGCTCTTCATGCTTACAATACAAAAAACACAAGATAGTAACAAAGGCAGCTCTTTCATGAGCAAAGTGTTCAGTATGACCATTAGACATCTGCAGAGTCTGTTTCCTAAAACTGGGACGCATGTTGTTCTGGATGGTGAGATCTAAAGGGGCAAGAACAGATGCTTTCCACTCATATATGCAGGAAGGCAGGAAGGCTGCTAAAATAGATGCTGAATTGAAATTACCAACGAATGCATCAAAACAAAAAGGCAGTGATTTTGGGGAGTCTTGCCCACTGTACACCCTAAAAATACCACAAATAAAAACCCAAAAATGGATCTGCTCAGCCCACATGCTTCTGTTGTGCTTCTTTGGAAGGAAACAAACAGATGCAATGCGAGATGAAGCAGAAGGTGGCTTGGGATAGCAGCCCAAGCCTGGACAGGGACGGCAGTTTAAAGCTTCCTTGGTATAAGGACGTCTTTCAGTTCGACTTAAACTGTCATGAAAAATATGGGAGGAAGGGATTGGACACTAACAAAACAAAATGTGGGGGACAGAGGGGAGCTGGAGAGAAGGAGAAAACTGCGGAGAGAGAAGCTGAAAGCAAGGCTGGAAATAATGCACAGGAGGGCAGTGGGACTTGAGGCTGTGAGGTAGAAAAGCTAGCTTTGCTCTGATATGGGAACATTTAGTTTCAAACGAAGCGACTGAAAGAATTCTACGGTAATGTTCTGTGCAGGTGATGCTCTCATTGGGGTAACTAGTTTTAAACACCAAACAGTTCTGAAAGGCATAGGAAAAGACTGTAGCTTTGGGATTATGAAAACTCATCCATCCGCCTTGAAGGAGAGACTATATAGATGGGTTAATACAATATCTACAACCATTGCGCTCCTCTGCTACAGAGCCTTCATCCTGCCATCTCCCTCATCCGAGAGACCCAGATTCAACCCACACCAGGACCGCTCATCATGCCCTGTGCACAGCATCTCTCCCTATGTTAGACCTCCTACTCCTCCCAAGTTGATAGACTTGTCATGATGTCTCAACTACCCTCCTAGTCGCACTAGCTTGTCCATCACATATGTGCTCCTCTTTTGCCAATCCTTTCATCACCAGCTCTCAGGATTACGCAAAAAAGAAATTCGTTCTTCATTTTCAAAATGTTTCTTGGGAATATTAGAGACAAAACAATGTAAGAGAAAGGATGTAGAGTTCAAAGAAACTAAACACATGCAAACTGTCAAATTCCAAGAGGAATAGAAGAATTTATTTTCAACAACATAGACTAATATCTTAGCTTCACCTCTTGAACTATTAGAGAATTAGATGCAACTTTGGATCTTGCATAGGTAGATGAGTTTGAGAACAAATTGGAGTCATGTTATAGTCTTGGCTTGGCTGGAGTTACTAGACTAAGGTCAAGAGGTAGGTACTCCAGGAGACAGTGTATATAATTTATTTAGCATCATTCCTAACATTAATAGTCAATGAAGAGTGGGTGCTAATGGTTGAGTATATCTCCAATAGTAATGAAAACAATGAATATTGCTCCAGATTGGGTCTTGAATACCCATTTGTTAAAGGCCTCATTTTTAGTGTAGCATTACTGAGATGTAGTGGAAGCTTTATGAGGTGAAGCCTAGAGAGGAGAGGGGGTCTTTAGGTCTTGGGGTTGTAAGCTCAAACAAGGTAGAGGAGACATTATATTCTTCCCCTTCCCGTTTGTGGTTTCTTGCCCATGAAGTGAATGATTTTGCTCTGCAAGTACTTGCACTCAATGCCACACCAGAGGTCTAAAAGCAATGATGTCGTAGACCACAACCTCTAAACCATAAGCCAAACTAACCCCTTTCTGCTTTTCTTCTCATGCAAGTCTATGTGTATACATAATGCATGCGTGCACAATAGGTCACATGTGTATTGTGAATGCAGGTGCACATGCGCCATGGCACAACTGTAGAGGGCAGAAGACACTTGGGGGAGTGGATTCTCACCTTCCACCTGGTTTTGGAGCCTGGGTCTCTATTTGTTTGCTGCTCCTGCACCACATATGCCACGCTAGCTGGCCCCTGAGCTTCCCAGTGATTCTCCTGTCCATCTCCCGTCTCTATTTGGGAGTGCGAGGACTCCAGATACTTACCACACATCTGGCTTCTCATATGGGTTCTGGAAATCTGAACTTGGGTTGTCAGACTTGCATGGTAAGTGCTTTTACCCACTGAGCCGTCTCCCCAGCCCCCTAAGTGAATGATTCAAATATTTATTATGTGTCCAATCTGTCACCCAGCAGCACAGACTTACTGGACTGAATGGTGTTCCAAAACTCCACATAAGTCAAGAAAGTCAGGCCTTCATTTGGAGACAGAATCTTTGCAGATATGATCAAGTTAAGTCAGGATTGCTGTGGGTCCTAAATCAAAGGTTTCCTGTTCTTCTCGAGGAAAAGAGGGATCTGAAGACGCAAAGGAGACACAGGAAAGAAGTGTGGAGACAGGGGCAGAAATAAGAATTGGACTGCCACAAACCAAGAAATCTCAAGGGTGGCTGTGCCAAGGTAGATTGCTCCTTGCTCTAAATTACTCCACATTATATACAGCAATGCTCTTGTCTGTTTTCCAGACTGTACCGTGCCCCGAGAGACTCCATTTTATAAGCAGTTTTTTATTCCATTTTGAGTGCAGGATTTTTACACCTGTTGGGTACACAAACAACATCACCTGTCTGGCACCACCCACGAGGCACAGACTGAGAAAGAACTTACTCCTAAAAGTAAAAAGGATTTTCTTCCTTTAAAATGCCTATAGATTTATCAAAGTAAAAGGAGAGTGCCTTAGTCAGTGTTCTATTGCTGTGAAGGGCCACCATGAGCAAGAAAACTCTTATTAAAAAATCATTTGGGGGCTTGCTTACAGTTTCAGAGGCTCAGTCCATTATCATGGCAGGGAGCATGGCAGCAGGCAGGCATGGTGCTAGAAAAAGAGCTGAGGGCGACATCCTGATCTGCAAGCAGGGAGAGAGAACCAGGTCTAGCATGGGCTTTTGAAACCTCAAGGCCCTCCCCCAGTGACACATGTCCTCCCTCCAACAAGGTCACACCTCCTAATCTTTACAAATAGCACTGCTCCCTGATGACTAAACATTCAAATATATGAAGCCATGGGGACCATTCTCAAAGCACCACAGGGACCATACCAGCACATAGACACATTAAAATGTCAGGAAAACAAAGGCTAAGAATGTATTAAATACATCAAACTAAAAAAAAGGATGGAAACACTTGAACCCCTTAAATAGATGGACACCTAACTCTGTAATGGCAATGACCTCCATTGACCTGTCATGACTGAGAGACAGACAGACAGACAGACAGACAGACAGAAGGGTCCACCTACAGGCAGAGAACTCCCAACTGTTCTACACAGGCTTCTGTTCGTCTACATCCCACTGCTGACATGGCCTACTTCAATTGCTGTCTGTTTATCCATTTAGACACAAATGGTCAAGTTAAGTCAGGATTGCTGTGGGTCCATTTGTCTATCTATCCATACATCCATCTGGACCCAGTCCTACTCTTGGCCTCCATGGCCTTCACAATCCCACACTTTGCTTCTATAGCTCGACTGGATCTTGAGGCTCAACTCATATTGGTGACCCAGCCACAGCATCTCCATCAGATCCCCAGTGGGGTTCTTTTTTTTTTTTTTTAAGATTTATTTATTTATTATGTATACAGCATGTATGACTGCAGGCCAGAAGAGGGCACCAGATCTCATTACAGATGGTTGTGAGCCACCATGTGGTTGCTGGGAATTGAACTCAGGACCTCTGGAAGAGCAGTTAGTGCTCTTAACCTCAGAGCCATCTCTCCAGCCGCAGTGGAGTTCTTCATCTAGTCCTGCCTCCCACACACACACAGATGCTCTTTGCATCTCTGTAAAGCTTCTTTTGAACTCCTTAGATTATGCTTCAGCCTCTCTAATCCTCTTATAGGATATTCAGCAACCTACATATACATACACATGAAGAGACATACTTACTGTGTGGTGTGTAACATGTGATTTGAGAGTTGGTAGTTAAGATTGGAATAAAACAACCCATGTTTCTGAGGATTTGTAGGCAGTTGACAGTAACTGGGGAGAGTGGCTCATGAATCACAAACATTGTCCTAGTTAGGGTTACTAGTGCTGTGATGAAACACCATGACCAAAGCAACTTGGGGAGAGAAGGGTTAATTTCAGCTTACACTTCCGGGGAACAGTCCATCACTGAGGAAAATCAGGACAGGAACTTGAAGGCAGGATCTGATGGAGAAACTATGGAGGGGTGCTGCTTACTGGCTTGCTCAACATGGTTTGCTCAGCCTGCTTTCTTATAGAACCCAGGACCACCAGGCCAGGAATAGCAGCACACACAATGGGCTTGTCCCTCCCCCACCAATCACTAATTAAGAAAATGCCCTCATCTGGATCCTATAGAGGCATTTTCTCAACTGAGATTCCCTCCTTTCACATAACTCTAGCTTACATCAAGTTGACATAAAACTAGCCAGCACAGACATACACAACACATACCTCCCAAGAATCTACAGACAGTTAATAGTTGCTAGAGGAGGAAGACAGATTTCTTCAGTGGTACAGCCACTGATAAGGTACCCATGATCCTGTGAATAACCTCTACCCATGATCCTGTAACTGGATCAAACAAGGGGGCACGAGGGAGACAGGTCAGCATACAAAGCCCCGCCGCACAAGCAAGAGGATCTGGTCCGAAGCCCTGGCACCCATATAAAAACTGGACGTGGTGGCACACTTCTGCAACCCAACACTGGTAGGAGGCGGGGGCAGAGACCCGCAGAATCCTGGAGCCAACTGGTCAGGCAATCTAGCCCGTCACTGAGCTCCAAGTTCAAAAAGGGACCCGGAAAAATAAATAAATAAAAATAAACAAGGTGACAAATGACAGGATAAGACGCCCAATGCTGACTTCTGGCCTCTTTACACAGGCGCATCACACACACACACACACACACACACACACACACACACACACAAGACATGAAAGTAGATGGGAGACTAGTCAGGAAGAGGTCAATGGCGTGGGAGAGAGTATGTGGGTAATGGGGAGTGAATATGATTAAAATATAAAATTTATGAAAATGTCATAATATACACAAATTTTTGTTTTGTTTTGTTTTTCTTTTTTTTTTTTTTTTTTTTTTTGGTTTTTCGAGACAGGGTTTCTCTGTGTAGCTTTGCGCCTTTCCTGGGACTCACTTGGTAGCCCAGGCTGGCCTCGAACTCACAGAGATCCGCCTGCCTCTGCCTCCCGAGTGCTGGGATTAAAGGCGTGCGCCACCACCGCCCGGCCTCTTTGTTTTGTTTTTCAAGACAGGGTTTCTCTGTAGCTTTGGTACCTGTCCTGGACTAGCTCTATAGACCAGGCTGGCCTCGAACTTCACAGAGATCCACCTGCCTCTGCCTCCCAAGTGCTGAGATTAAAGGCGTGTGCCACCACTGCCTGGCTTCACAAAAAAAAAAAAAATAAATAAAATAAAATAAAATAAAATAAAATAAAAAAAAATTTTAAAGAAAACTTGTGTTTGCATCAGCCAGCTATCAAGGCACATCAGAACCACAGAGAAAGCACTGTGGCATAAACACAGAGAACACATGTGTATCTTTTCACAATGTCAAGACTTGAAACAATAGATTCACAACATGCAGTGGTTTGATTGGCAACAATTTGTCAGATAACCCTGCCTACCTTGGAAATTGACCAAGACAAATATAAGTTCTTTCATTTTAATCTTACTGGTAATATTAACTCTCTCATCACATAGTATTTAGTACACAGTAAATATTATTATGTATGTGGTCATAGAATAAATGTAAGTTGACAAAACTTACAAGTTTTAGAAGCAGGTTGATAGAAAGAGAAAACAGTCTCTCAGGGCAAGACACAGGCCGAAAAACTACAGTTTGACATAATATAGAGTAAGGTAGGTGATGGCTATTCTTGGTTGTCAAGTCTTGACTACGTCTGGAATTAACTAAAACTCAAGCAGCTGGGTATATCTGTGAGGAATTTTTTTTTCTCTTTTCTTTTCTTGGCTTTTTGAGATTGGGTTTCTCTGTGTAGTTTTGGTGCCTGCCCTGGATTTCTCTCTGTAGACCAGGCTGGCCTTGAACTTACAGAGATCCGCCTGGCTCTGCCTCCTGAGTGCTAGGATTAAAGGCATGTGCCACTGCTGCCCGGCTGAGGGATTTTTCTTAATTAAATCATTTGAAGTGGGAAGACCCACCTTTAATCCAGATCTTTTGAGGTAGGAAGATTCACCTTAAATCTCTATCTATCTACCTATCTATCTATGATTTATTAGAGTGGTTTACAGGCTGTAATCCAGCTTGTTCAACAATGGCTGCCTACCAATGGAAAGTCCAAGAATCCAGTTCAGTCTATAAGATATAGATATATAGACAGAGATAGATATTCATTAGAACCAACAGAATGAATATATTAGAACTGATGAAATGAATATACATATACACACATACACCATGGTATAGAATATATATGTGTACATATACGTATACATAAATATACATACATATACACATGTATATGTATATGTATGTGTATATATGCATACATACCACGGGTATAGAACTATCTATTGGAGACTAGTAGGCTCATCAATGAATACCCAAATGAAGACAATGACTCCTCTTGAGCATCCATCAATAACCAATAGCTCCCCTCAGGGGAGGGGAGGGCCCCAGGAGCCTGACTGCTGGTAGGTCTAGTCTTATGCAAGCCCAGTGCATACAAGGACAGCTGCTGTGAGCACATTATTTCAATGGCCGTGTCCTACCCAGAAGACAGCCTTGTGCAACCCTTTTCCCTGTTACCCAGCTCTTACATTCTTTCTTCCCCCTCATCCACATTGTTCCCTGAGCCTTATAGGAGTGGTATGAATGTTCTGTTTATGGCTGGGCACTCAAAAGTCACTTATTCTCAGCATCTTGAACAGCCTGAGTCTCTGAGTTTACTGCCATTCACTGCAAAGAGAAGCTCCTTTGATCAAGACTGAGAGCAGCATTTGGCTGTAGAGCTAAACAAACATTTAGAAGGCAAGCTAGCAAAACAACAGAAAATGAATCCAGGTGCTTAAGGAAAGGCTATAGGAGGAACTTCTGTGCAGAATGGGAAGCAGATAACATCTTCAATCTTCATTTCCTAGAAACCTATTGCTTCTGTAACAATATCCATCTCTGTGTTTACTATGTGCGTTTTAAGGGCTGAGGGTGTAGCTCAGTTATTTAAATGCTTATTTAGCAAACACAAAGCCCTGTGTTCAGTTCCCAGCACCATATTATCCTGGCACAGTAGCCTACACCTGTAATCCCAGCATTTGGGAGTAAAGGCAGGAAGATCAAAAGTCCAAGATCATCCTTAGCTACATAATGAGTTGAGGCCAGCCTCTGGGATACAAGGGACCCTGTCTCATAAGAAATAGAGCTTATTCAATACTTGTGGGTAAGATGGTAGATTAGAAGCCACAACACAGAAGCTCAGTGGCAGAGAAAAATTATAGTCAAGATAATACACACTAAGTTCTTCTCCTGAGAGACAAAGGAGATGGGAGAGCTGAGCATTGGAGCGCAGCTGTGACCCCTCTCCAATACAAACCACATAACCAAATGAAGCTGCAATCATACTAGACTAGGGAGCTTCAATCCATTCTTGTGGTAGGCAGAATAATGTCCTCCTCAAGACATACACACACTATTTTCTCAAGTCTATACACAGTCTAAGGAAGGAAAAGGACAGTCTGTAGCTAGAGTTTTCCTGCCTGGCCCACAGTCAGGACAAATCTCTCTCACCCGCCAGTCCCACAGCCGCTCAGACCCAACCAAGTAAACACAGAGACTTATATTGCTTACAAACTGTATGGCCGTGGCAGGCTTCTTGCTAACTGTTCTTATATCTTAAATTCATCCATTTCCATAAATCTATACCTTGCCACATGGCTCGTGGCTTACTGGCATCTTCACATGCTGCTTGTCCTGGCAGCGGCTGGCAGTGACTCTGACTCAGCCTTCCACTTCCCAGAATTCTTCTCCTCCTTGTCCTGCCTATACTTCCTCCTGCCTGACTACTGGCCAATCAGTGTTTTATTTACTAACCAATCAGAGCAACACATTTGCCATATAGAACATCCCACAGCAGACAGTCCACAGTCTAGGGGGAAAATGTTTGCAAACCATGTCTTATTCAAAATACACAAATTCCCAAATTCAATAACAGAAAAACAAACTGCTATGGTTTTAGTATGAGTTGTGTCCTTGAGAAATTTATATGTAAAGATTTTATACTCAAGATATTGAGAAGTGCTATGGGCCCCTTTGGAAGGTTCTTGGGTCACAGGAGATGTGCCCTCAAAGCAGACTGTAGGACCTCACCCATCCTCTTCATTTGCTTTCCAGGTTAAGATATATTCCCTTAAAACATGCCATCTATGACAGAGGGCTAAACCAATGGAGCCACCCGATCTTGGACTTGACCTTCCAGAATCGTGACTAAAATAAATATCTCTTTACTGCATAAGCCTGTGTAACATATTTCAGTACACTGATAGAACACTGACTACTATCCAAACACACACCAAACCATGGGACAGTCACAACAGTCACATCACTGCAGAAAGAGTATGACAGGTAAGTAAATACATGTCACAACGCTCAAAATCATTATGCACGGAAAAATGAAAATCAAAAACATAATCTTTTGCAAAGATGTAGAGCAACTGGAAATCTCAGACATGACTGGTAGGAATGTAAAGTTGGAAAACAGCTGAGTAGTTTCACAAAAAGTTAAACCTATATCCACCACAACCTAGCCATCTACTCATGAACATTCACCAAAGAGAAATATGTATGTTTGTAGGTCATGAAACTAGAAGGGGGATCTTTAAAGGGAAGGGAGAGATCTTAAGGGAGGTGGGAAATAAGCCAAAGCAATACATGCAATGGGAGGCCGAGAAGGGGCTAACTGCAGAAACAGAGGAAACCGGTTAGAGAGGAGAGGAGCACACAGGAGGAGAGTGGGGGAGGGGAACAACAAGACCAAAGCATGATGACAAGCATGCGTGAAATGCCATGATAGAACAAATCTATTAATACGCATGCTCACCAAACGTTAATAAACATTCCTCCAGTCTTCAGAGGGGAGGAACTGGAGAGACAGTTCAGAGCTAATAAGTGCACACTGCTTGTCTTAGTTAAGATTACTATTGCTGTGTTGAAACACCATGACCAAAGAGCAAGTTGGGGAGGAAAGGGTTTATTTGGCTTACCCTTCCATGTTGTCATCAATCACTGAAGGAAGCCAGGACAGGAACTCAAACAGGGCAGGAAGCTGGAGACAGGAGCTGATGCAGAGGCCATGGAGGGGTGCTGCTTACTGGCTTGCTCCTCATGGCTTGCTCAGCCTGATTCCTTATAGAAGCCACGCCCACTGGCCCAGGATAGCACCACTCACAATGGGCTGGGCCCTCCCCCATCGATCATAAGTAAGAAAATGCCCTACAGCAGGGTCTTACGGAGGCAGTCTCTCAGTTGAGATTCCCTCCTTTCAGAGAACTCTACCTTGTGTCAAGTTGACATAAAACTAGTCCAGATACTTATCTTGCAGAGTATCCAATTTCAGTTCCCAGTACCCACATCAGGTGACTAACTGCCACCTGTAAGTCCAGATGCAGAAGGATTACACACCTCTAGTCATAATCATACATACTGATACACTTAATTTAAAATAATAAAACTAAATCCTAAAACAAACACATCCAACAGACCATGATATGTGCCTGTAATCTTAACACTTGGAAGGCAGAGATGGAGGATGGAGGCTAGCCTGGGCTACATGAGACCCTGCCTCAATAAAGTAAAATAAAACATACATTCATACTGTAGCTTTTAGGCGTTTGATAGGTGTGCTATAACCCATATAACCACAGAGGTTAGGTGTCAAGTAAGGGACTAGAGGAGAGGGCAGATCCTTCAAGGAAGAGAAAATAGAATATAGTGTAATAAGTCTTCCTCTGCCCCACCAGCCAGCTCCCAAATAACAACACAGAGTTGTATTATTAATTATAAAAGCTTGGCCTTAGCTCAGGCTTGTTTTGAACTAGCTCTTATAACACAAATTAACTCATGTCTATTCATCTACATTCTGTCACATACTGCCCATTCTGCTTCTTCCGTGTCTCCTGGCATCTCTCGTGTGCCTGGATTCATCTCCTCTTCCTTTCTTTCTCCAGAAACCCCGCCTATACCTCTCGCCTAGCTATTGGTCATTTAGCTTTTTAGTACACCAATCACAGTAAATACATCATCACACAGTGTACAAATATCCTACAACATATATAGTTATGGAGAGACATGGGAGATATTGGAGTGGGAGGATTAAATGAAGAGCAGGATGGGTAAAAGGGGCAAGAGAGGGAATATGGAGAGAAACAACTAACACTTGAGGGCCATTTGAGGGGTCATATAGATACCTACTACTATAGAAGCTTCCTAAAATATATACATATATAAGAGATTTAAACAGTCACCAAATAATGGGGGAGACAAGGCCCCAACTAGACATCTTTTCCCACCAAGTAAAATATCCACTGCCGGGAATGGGTTACATATAGTTGAGTTGTTAGCCAACGAGACCCCATGGAAACCTCCAAACATCTCAGGTTATTTCCAAGGCTATTTGTTGTTCTCTACAAATTGATGATAAGTTCCTATTGCTGAAGACAACATTTACATACGTCATTGAACACAGAGAAGTCGAACTGGTGCCTTTACCCCATTGACTAGTGTTCCTAGTACTGAAATGTACCCTGTACACTACCAGAGGAGAAAGGTAACCACCAACCTAGCTGCAAACCCTGAAATCTACAATGGTGTCCTGCTCCCATGATATATCGTGGTATAATAGTGGCATAAATGTTTTAGGGGTAACAAACCACTCTCTGAACTTAAGGCCCACACCACAATGCCTGTGGCTAAGAACCTGCGACTAGCTAGACAGGAGAAAACCAAGTATTATTGTTCTGCTAAAGAAATGTAGCAATATGACTCCTAATGACCTTCTGCCATACCCATAGATCAGTGCCTTGCTCAGCCATCATCGGAGAACTAACACAGAGAACCACACTGGCCAATGCGCAGGCAGTGAGATGCTTCGGAACACTCAGTCCTAAATGGGATGTCTTCATCAAACCCTTCCGCTCAGAGATCAGGGAGTATGAGGAAGAGGGAATGTAAAGACTGTGAGATGGGATGGATGACACCAAGTGTCTTCCAGATACAAAAGGACTGAGGCACACATGAACTCACAGAGTGTGGCAGCATGAACAGGGCCTGCACAGGTTCAAAACAGATGGGGGTCCCAGCACTGAGAGGGGGAAGCGGACATGAGCTCTCAGCCCTAACCAAGAAACTCTCTGCAACTGACATTCTCTAGCAAAGAAAAAAGCAATTTTCTCCAATGGAGTCCCATTGGGTATATTAACTACACTGAAGGGCAGGCCCCATGCCCGGTATATAGATGGCCAACATTAAAACCAACTCAATGGCATTTTTATAGACTTTTTGTATCATAGTTTTGTTTGGGTTTTTGTTTTGTTTGTTTTTGTCTTACTGGTCATTGCTTGTATGTTGTGGTTTCTGATTTTTTGTGTTTTTGTGGGTTTTGTTTGTGTGTATGTTTCTTGTTAATTCTGATTTGTTTGGGTTTTCTGTTTTCTTTCTCATAAGAGAAAGGACTGGGTGTCAGATGGGTGAGTAGGTGGGAAGGATCTGAGAGGATTCAGGGGAAGGGAAACCATGGTCAGAATATATTGTGTGAAATTTTTCAATAAAAAAGTATGAAGAAAGGGGTCATGTGTTCCATTAGCAAGATAGAAGTAGCAGCATATTGAAATCACTTCTCTCCTCATGCTAAATGCCAATGGCTTCATTCATTTTCTTATTGCCCTGTTTGTATTCCTGTTTTCCCTATATGAAGCCTGTGGGCCAGGGCAGAAGCCAGGGTAAGGGCAGCAGAAAGATTATAATGCCTTCTCAAGTCTGATAGTTTCCAATTACAGCATCAGTTGATTTAACTGAAGTGTTTTGCAAACCAAATCCAGATACAATGAAAAAAGTCTATTCTAATTCTGCCAAGGATTTTTTGTATTTGTTGTTGTTGCTGGGTGATTGATAAGTGCATTAAAACACATTAGGTACTAAAAGTGTAAGGTTTAATGTGAAGCTCCACAGCTTCTGTTCTGAATGCCTATTTTTTTTAAAGATCTATTTGCTTAATATGTATACGAGTGCTCTGTCTGCATGTATGCCTGCAGACCAGAAGAGGGCACCAGATCTCATTTCAGATGGTTGTGAGCCACCATGTGGTTATGGGAATTGAGCTCAGGGCCTTTGGAAGAACAGCTAGCGCTCTTAACCACTGAGCCGAATCTCCAGCCCCTTGAGTGCTTATTCTAATTGTATAAAGTTCATTGAGTTGTACAGATTTGGGGTCTGGTTAACTTTGGTATGTGATTTTTAATTTACTTGCAAGCTGATTAATAATGTTTATAAAACTAAAAAAAAAGAAATGCCTTTACTAGATTCACTGATAGAAATAAAAAACTAGCCGGGCGGTGGTGGCGCACGCCTTTAATCCCAGCACTCGGGAGGCAGAGCCAGGCGGATCTCTGTGAGTTCGAGGCCAGCCTGGGCTACCAAGTGAGTTCCAGGAAAGGCACAAAGCTACACAGAGAAACCCTGTCTCGAAAAACCAAAAAAAAAAAAAAAAAAAGAAAAGAAATAAAAAACTAAATGTCAATCTCTTAAAAAAAAATAAAAGCATACAAAGACTTGTAGATTAATGCCTATAGCAGCTTTATTTGCATTACTCCAAAACTGGACATTTCCATAAGTCTATCAATAAATGAATGAACAAACTGGGAAAGCCAAACAAAGGAAGTTATGTATAACACAACAGAGGAATCTCAAAATAATCTATACAGTAAGAACCAGACCAAAAACTATGATTCAATTTAAATAAAAGGAAGTGCAAACTGATTTCTAGTAACAGAAAGGTGTCTGGGCAGAGGGGTCTGGTGAGTGGCAGAAAAGGAGGATTATCAAGAATAAGGAACTTGAAGTGGCGTTCCCATCTTGATTGTACTGACGGTTTAAGGGTGCAAACGTGATAATAAATTGTGTCCACTTTAAATAGTAGTTCACTGTACACCCTTTATAAGGGCAAAGCTATTCATTTTTGAGACAGGATCTCACTATGTTGCCCTGGCTGGCCTGGAACTATCTATTTAAACTAGGGTGGCCTTGAACTCAGAGATCCACCAGCCTCTGCCCCGCCCCTGGTGCTAGGATTAAAAGCGTGTGCCACCATGCTATCTTTAAAACAGTTAAGAAAAATCAACTTGATAGTAATCCTAAAAGTTGTATTAGGAGGAGGAGGTAGGGGAGGAGGGGAGGAGGGGAAGGGGGAGGGGGAGGAGGAGGAGGAGGAGGAGGAGGAGGAGGAGGAGGAGGAGGAGGAGGAGGAGGAGGAGAGAGGGAAGAGGAGGAGGAGGAGGAAAGAAAACACTACAAGCGGATGGGGGTTTTCTGGCTGTCTTGCAAAGATATGGTCAGTAAAGTGGGGACCAATGAGAGAACTGCAGGTCTAGTCTGGCCGCCTAAGCAGGCGTGGCTGGTGTGAGCAGGTCTCTGGGATGAGTCGGAGGGATGAGCGAGAATGCAGACCAGACACTCCTCCCTCGCGCTCAGGAGTGGACCGAGGAGCAAATGCATCCCCACTGGTCTGCATGAAGTTGTAAACAGAGGTGAACAGTTTGGGTCCGCGGGATTTGGAGAGCGACGGCTGTTTCTGCTGAGGTTTGGGTTTGGAGGCCGTGATGTAGCACAAATGAAAGCTGGCGCGCACAGTCAAGAAGGAAAACACTCCTGTGACCAGAAACTACCTCACCACAACTAACAGGGAATCCCGCGGCTCAAACTCGGGCATCTTTGCTCCCGAACTCCCGGATCCGCGGATCAGCAACTCCACCTTCTTCCGCCCGGAAGGGCTTCAGCCGCCTACAGAAGGTGGAACCCCTCTCCCAGCCACCGCGCACCTCGCGGCAGTGCGCAGCTGCAAGCGGGGTCGCTTTACGGCCGGAGGGGCGGGGCGTAAGCGTGTGGCGCAGAAGGAGCTTAGGAGCGGCCGGGCTTTTTGCGACCGGGCGTAAGTGACGACGGAGGTGGTGCGACAGCTGCTGGAGGGCCGAGGAGGCGGGTTTGTGTTCCCAGGGCCGAACCAGGATGAGGCGGGGGCGCGGGTCCCGGGCGCGGGTAGCTGGAGGCCCTCGGCTACAGCCATGAGTGGAGGGGAACGGCGAGGGGGAGGCCTTGGGCCCCTGTGGGCGGCGGGTGGCTCCCGAGGGCAGGCGGGCCGGAGAGCCGGCTCCAGGCCGGGAATCTGACCCGCGTCTTCCCCGAACTCACTCGCAGAGCGGCGGGTCGTGTCCTCGCCATGAGGCCGCAGCAGGCGCCGGTGTCCGGGAAGGTGTTCATCCAGCGAGACTACAGCAGTGGCACGCGCTGCCAGTTCCAGACCAAGTTCCCCGCGGAGCTGGAGAACAGGGTACGCAGCCTGAGCCTCCCTTGCACCTGCCTGCCCTGGGGAGGGCGCGTCCCTGGGGCGGGAGGGAGGGAGTGTGGGTCCACCCTCCCAGCCGCTGTCCCATGGTTCTGGAGAGCCGTAGACCTCCAGATTGACAGCAAAAGATGTACGAAGAAGGTAAGGTCTAGGACTTGGAGAAGGACTGCTAAGGCCACTGCTCAGAGTACAGAGATCTTATAGAACTTTAAGATGCACGCTGCCTTCAGTCAGTCTACCCAGGAGTGTCCTTAACAGGATACACACACACACACACACACACACACACACACACACACACACACGGTGATTGACACCTGGATGAGGCGCTAATTCCTAGGACTCCAGGACACACACACACACACACACACACACACACACACACACACACGGTGATTGACACCTGGATGAGGCGCTAATTCCTAGGACTCCAGGCCACCTCATACAGCCTGTGGTAACCTATGTCCTACTGTCTTTCCATGCAAAAGAAAACGTCATCATTCTCATGACCGATGTTTGTGGTCACTGTGCTGATCATCCTGTTCAGCCGAGAGGGTTTATTAGTGATGTGCCAGGTAGGCCAGACAGGCCTTCTTGGAACCTGAAAAACGTACCTGGGCCTGGGCAGGAACGACAAAGGAACTTGTAAGGAACTCTTCACTCCCAATCGTAATCACTGGGACACTGGGAGCTTCCCGTTTGCCTTGCTTATCAAAACTGTCATCAGGGTATATATAGGGCCTTTGGGTAGCCTTGTAAACAAAGATGGGTTTGTTTACCATGTCTTCAGATTTAACAACACCAAACTGTATCCTACTGTAAAAGTTAGTGCAGTGAGCATGAGTTAATGCCTGTGTGATCCTGTGTCTACCCAGTGTGATTCTCTTGTTCTTCAGCCGTATTACTCACATTCTGTTTCCTGTTCAGAAGTCAGTTTCTGAATACTGAGCTAGGAGGATGAGGAACTTAGAGGTAATTAAGCATGGTGTGGGTGTGGGGCTAAGGAATGCTGGTGGTGGACTAGGTGGGTGGAGATGAGTGTGTCCTAGAGAAATGTGTCCTAGCCGTTTAAAATCAGCACGTCGGTTTGTAGGCTGGGTGTGTAGCTCCGGGCTAGAGCCTGTTCGTAGCAAGTTGAGGGCCCAGGGTTCTGTCTCCAGCACTGAATAGTCAGGCCTGTGATCCCAGCTACTAGGGAGGCTAAGGCAGGAAGATTGCAAGTTCAAGACCAGCCTGGGCAGCCTGAAAGTACCCTGCTCCAAAGTAGCTTGAAAAGAGCGGGGTCCGTGATGACATAGTTCAGTGGTAGACCATTTATCTAGCATGTGTGAGACTCTAGTTCAATCCCCGGGACTGTCTGATTGTTAGTGTTGGGAAATCATTGATTCATTATCTTTTCCTTGAGTTTAATTTATGACCGTAGGCAAGTTAGTGGCCCAGTTGCCTTTTTTTTTTTTTTTTTCAAACTATGATTTAAAGATCAAGCAAGGTTTAAAAAGATACTGTATAAATAGGGTATGGCCATGAATACCAGGGTGCCAGAGGCAGGATTCTGAGTTACAGATCGATATGGACTGCATAGGAAGACTGTCTCAAAGAGAGTAAGGAGGGAAAGGATAGTGTGATCTTGATTTACTTGTTTGTGAAATGTCATTTAGATGCCTTTGTTGACTGGTTTAACAGTCAGACTTCTCTCTTTACTGAGCCAGACACATATATGCCAAGTTAGGCACTAGTCTTTATGTATGGTAGAACTTTTCTTTGATAATCTTAAATTTAAATAACAAGATGTAGTCACATTATCCCACATATTATTACAGGAAATTAATGTTGCTAAATTCTGGCATCCAAAAAATGGTACTTCTTTAACTTGATAAACCTCAGAACTGCTTGTGGTACTGAGAAATATATGGAGTGTGCCTTTGCCTTTTTTTTTTTTTTTTTGGTTTTTCCGAGACAGGGTTTCTCTGTGTAGCTTTGCGCCTTTCCTGGGACTCACTTGGTAGTCCAGGCTGGCCTCGAACTCACAGAGATCCGCCTGGCTCTGCCTCCCGAGTGCTGGGATTAAAGGCGTGCGGCACCACCGCCCGGCGCCTTTGACTTTTTTAGTGTGTGAGTTAAACACTAGTTTATACCTTAAACCACTTGGGAAAGCTTTTATGTGTACATATTGATTATAAGTTTAAGATTTCCTTACTTTGTGTGATGGGAAAGGTTTACTTCTCTACTAACCTAGAAATACTACTTATTGCTCTGCCAGTACCCTGATTTCATTCTGTGAGACTGTCACACTGTGCAGCTTCGAAGAGAAAAAAACCAATATACAAATGTCTCACATTACATTACAGTAAACAATGAGTGCATGATGTTTGAGTGTACACATGAATTGTGTCAGTTAAAAAGTGTGCTTCCCCCACCTGGTAGAATGTGATGCTTTGATGACTGCATACAATAATTACAACTGCTTCTGACCTAAGAGACTTAAGAGCTCAAGGACTGGATCATAAAATACTATCAACTTTCAGAATGATTTATCTGGACTGGATATGTGGCTTGATGATAGGGTGTTTGCCTAGCATTTTTGAGACCCTGGGTCAGAATGATAGTGTCCATTGAAATGCTCTACTAGTAAATAGGCATTTAAAATTCTAGGTTAAATTATAGAAATTTGAAGTCTACAGAACATTGTTAGAAGAAAATAAAAACAAATTATTAGGGCTGGAGAGAACTCAGTTTTTAGAGTAGTTGACTAATGTGCAGGAGCCCTGGGTTCTGTCCCCTGCTCCACATAAAATTGGGTGTGATGGTGTTCGCCTTTAATCCTAGCCAGATGGAGAAGATACAGGGATCAGGACGTGAAAGTCATCTTGTCTTTAGCTATATAATGACTTTGAATCTAGAGGTACAAACAGGATGGATGTAGCAGGACTGTCCTCTGCCACTTAAGGACAGGAACGTGATCTGAGAAGTGGGTTGTGAGGCAGTTGCCTCCTCTGAGCATCATGTGTTGTATATATGCCATGGAACTAGTGATACAATCCTCTGGGACATATACAGCCTGCTCTTAACTAAAGTATCACTGGGAGACAAATGACAACTGTATTAGTGTGAACGTAGGGCAACGATGTCACTAAATAGAGGTTAGAAATGGTTCAATCTTAATGTGAAGCGTTGTGTCAGTTTGAGAATTCTGCCCTTCTCATAGTATAAGGAACTAGAAACAAAATAATTGCTTCAAAAGAAGAGCCTGAGAAAACAACATAGAGCTTACCATTTAGTCACTCTACTTAAAATACTCTTGCCCTTTTGCCTAGTAAATTCAGTATTTAGATGCTTGTTTTAAGCATACTCTCAATTGGAAGTGATGGTGCACACCGTAAACCCAGCATTTGGAAGGGCAAGGGAGGGAAATCACAAGTATGAGGCCATCCTGGGCTACAGAGTGAGACTCTGTTTTGAAAAAAATAAATAAATACTCTTCCAAGATAAAAGGAACCTCTTATGTACCCCTACAATTAAGGGTGTCTGTATATAAAGACTGGCCATAGCATTATAGGAACTCAAAATACAAACATATATGACTAGAAAGAGTATCTTTAGAATTTCAGTACAGAGAAATAGCATTTTGAACTTTCAAGATTTTCAGTATCCCATAAGATGGATAGTTAAACTCCAAGCAGTCATATTAGTAACATGGGTCCAGATTTAATCACAAAAAAGTTATTTGCCTTATCTTTGGGGGTTTGTTTTTTAATTAGGGGCTTGTTTACAGTTTCAGAGGGTGAGTGGACTCCATGACCATCATGGTAGGGGGCATAGCAGCAGGCAGGCATGGCGTTGGAGCGGTAGCTGAGAGCTTACATCTGATCTGCAAATTGGAGTCAGAGAAAGAGCTAACTGGAATGGCAAGAGTCTTTTGAAACCTCAAAGCCCACCCCCCAGTAACACACCTCTTTCGACAAGGCCACACCTTCTAATTCTTAGCAAACAATTCCACAACTGGGGATCAAGCATTCAAACATGAACGTATGGGGGCCATTCTCATTCAGATCACCACAGCCAAGAATGACCTTGCACTACTGATCCTCCTGCCTGGCATCCCATATGCTGGAACCACAGTGTATGCTACCATGCCTGATCTATTTCTTGTCTTTTAAATTCAGAATATTGTCAAAACAATAAGGTGAAATTGTGGTAGCAAACAACGAGTTGACCATCTTTATTTCTAAAACTTAAATTCTTTCCTTCCTACAGATTGATAGACAGCAGTTTGAAGAAACAGTTCGAACTCTAAATAACCTTTACGCAGAAGCAGAGAAACTTGGAGGCCAGTCATATCTTGAAGGCTGCTTGGCTTGTTTAACAGCGTATACCATCTTCTTATGCATGGAAACTCATTATGAGAAGGTATGGCTACATTTGTGTTCAGAAACTCTAAAAATCATGAAAGAAGAAAAGTTTTTATATAGTAACAGCTGCTTTAAACTTTAGAAGCATGTATAATAATAATTCAGATTTTGTTATTGCTCCTATGTCCAGAGCACATGGGAATGAGTCCCAAGTGTTTCAGAACAGATTGAAATGTGTATTGTATATCTGCTTGGAGTAACAGGTCAGTGGCCAGACTCCACATGTAAAGTGAATGTAGAAAATCTGCATGTCTTCATTATCTCCAGTTTTTTAGTTTAGTTCCCTGCCACTCCTAAGTCAGTGGCCTGCCTTCTTTCCCTGGTTATGGCTCAATCAGCAAGATCCTCCTGAAGGTATCAGGTGCCTTCCTAGCTCTGTCTCCCACACGCTTCCTTCACTTGTTTCAACAGCCAGACTTGGTTAGTTTTCGGTCAAACAGTAGGTCTGTGGTGCTCTTCACCCAGTGCCTGTTCTTTCCATTTCCAGCTACGACCAGTCCTGTTTCCTGTTCCTTCCAACTTTACTTCACTCTTATAATCAGATTATTTCTCTCTTATGTCCTGATAACATTCAATGATTCTGTCCATTTTCTGGCACTTGTGACGCAACACTGTAGCACATAGGGATATGTGTCCTCATCATCTTTCCTCTTCAACTACAGCTATGCCTTAACCATTTCATTACTCATTTTAATGCCTAAACTATGTTTTGACTATATTGAGCACTCTTTGAATATGCGTTAAATAAATGATTATGTTACCACAGTAAACTCCAAACATACCTGTAAATTCTTAGAGTGCTCACAGAATGAAATCCTGTAAGGTTGTCCACAATGCAGACCACCTAAAAGAAATGTCCCTGTGATGATCATACATTCCATGTAAGGGAGAGCAGAAAGAGTAGCAGGTGGAATGTTGGATCTGCTGGAGACTAGATGGCTCAGTAGCAGAACACTTGGCCTAGCGTGGGTAAAGCCCCTGGTTTGCTCTCTAGTGTCACTGAAAGACAGTGGGTCAGGGGAGCATGTGACAGTAATCTCAGCAATTGGGATCAGGAAGTCAAGCCCAACCTCTGTTCCTCGTGAGTTAAAAGCCAGCTTAGGCTTCGTGAGATTGTTTCTCAAAAAGGTAAAGTAAACCGTGGGGAGCCGCAGCCGAAAGTGTTGCTTCATTCTTCGTAGCGTCCTCACATGTGCCCTCCTCACCCGGGTCGTCATTCTGTCTTAGGACAAGCGTGTGCTTAGCTAACTGAAGGAGCTACAAATGCATTCCTGTGTCGTTTCCAAAATCAGATTCTCCATCTGTGTTTAGTCTTCGGGCCTCTTTTTTACTTTTTAATGGTCTGTTTGATGAGTAAAGGGTCAGGGGAATTTTTTTACTTATTTTATTTTTTTTGGGGGGGGTGCGGGTTTTGAGCCAGGGTTTCTCTATGTAGCTTTGCGCCTTTCCTGGATCTCGCTCTGTAGACCAGGCTGGCCTTGAACTCACAGAAATCCACCTGGCTCTGCTTCCCGAGTGCTGGGATTAAAGGCGTGTGCCACCACTGCCCTCCTAGTCAGGGGATTTTTCTCATTCAAGAAGTATATATTCAAAAGCTTGCAGGAGCTGGAGAGATGGCTCAGCGGTTAAGAGCACTGGCTGCTCTTCCAGAGGTCCAGAGTTCAATTCCCAGCAGCCACATGGTGGCTCACAACCATCTGTAATGAGATCTGGCGCCCTCTTCTGGCATGTAGGCATACATGCAGACAGAGTACTCATACCAAAAAAAAAAAAAGAATATTAAAAAACTTGCAATGCCAAGGGAGAAGCCAGAGACAAAACTGTATAAGGCAAACAAACATGGTTGCTGACCTTGTGGGGTTTCTAAGCTAATGCTAGCAAGAGAAAACAGCAGGAGAGAAGTAAAACCTACACAAGTGTAATTGTTATAAGTGCTGTGAAGAAAGCAAACTGGCCTCAGATAGAAAATATCAAGGGGGACCTGCTTAAGGTTGTATGTGATCGGAAAAGGCCTCCAAGGTGCTGACACCGGATAGAAAACCTCATGCCACTCAGACAGAAGTGTGCATGCAGAATCACTGTGATTTGATGGGTTCTAGAAACCAAAAGAAGATGCTGTGGCTCAAGATGAGGAAGAGAAAGGGTGGCTAAGGATGAACTTGATGAGAAAAACAGGAGTTGTATCCTGGTGCATAGTGCTTAGGAAGAAGTATAGATTTTATCTCTAGTGTAGCAGGAGCAACTCAGACTTTATACAGAAGATAGATAGGGCAACACTGACTCTAAGTGGTCTTCAGGCCTGTGGGAGAAGAGCCAAGAGTGGGAATGAACAAACAAGTTAGGAGTTCACAGAACTCTAAGCTGAGAATGCTTGGATTAGGAGGAGCAGGGCAGTTTGGGGGGAAGGAAGTGACTGGTTCCGAAGGACGAGTTGATAAGAGAACCAGGATCCACAGGAGCTGACTTCAGGGGAGGAGGGAGGAACATGGAATTTCCTTCAGTAAAAACGTGGTCGTCCAGCGGGTGCTCTTGGAGAAGTGAGTTTCTGCCGTCGATGGGAAAAGTACAACCTTTGGAGTGACAGTTGTAGGAGGAAATTAATAATTGGGTGCCAGACAAGTCATTCTAGCTGCAGGGTCTTGACACATTCATTTTCTTGGAGTTCTCTCAACTATAAAGTAGATCTTGGAAATAATCTGTTGCCTCACATATAGTAAATGTTAATAAACATTTTCTTGAAGTAGATTTTCAGGAAAATATTTTCCTGCATTTATGTATCGTATGTGCACACACACACGTATGCCAGGGCACCTGTGGAGATGAGAGAGCAACCTCGGGTACAGGCTGGTCTCCCTCTGTCTGATTGAGACAGGTTCTCATGTGTTGTTCACTGCTGCACGTTCCAGGCTAGCTGGCCCTCAAACTTCCGTCTCCTGCTAAGGTGTGCTTGTATTGCTGATGCTTGTGCCTCTGTTTCCAGCTTGTGCATGAGTTCTGGGGATCTGAACGCAGGTCTCCCCGTCCACTGTGTCCTTTACTTCTCCAGTGTTTTAAACACTAAAGTTTCTTAGTCTACAAACAGTAAACCAAATATAATGCTTACACTTGATTGTATGAGTTGACTTTTCTGAAATTGTCAACAATCCTTTAAAACTTGCTTGAACAATTATGCATTTTGTTGTTTATAATATGCTGTTTACTGATTGCCCCGTGAAGATAAAGACGTTAGTGTTACTTCTCCACTGTTGCTATCTATTAGGATCAGAGAACAATTGAGCTTGTAGAAGGTTCTCCTCACTGTCGGCTTTGTTTACCCACCAGAAAGCATCCCTTCTGCCTGTGGGCTGTCATTAGAAGGACACTTGAGTATTTTCTGAAAATACTGAGATTCTGATCTCAACTCAGCCTGGCTCGCTATCTTTCTAGCAGCCTATTTGAAGTGTCACATTCTTAGGAAGAACAGTTGTCTATTCTGGAGGTTTGGTCATGTTCATGTTTCATTTTGTAAACATTACACTAGTTGAGGTTGTATTGAGTGTTTGGAAATAAAGTAATTTTGTTACATATTTTGGTTTGTTTTAACATTGATTTATAATATAAGAACCGGTGGATGGCTCAGTGGATGGAGGAGCTTGTGTGTAGGCTCGATGACCTGAATTTGAGCCCTGGATTCTACAGGGTGACGGGGGAAATGAATCCCAATAGTTGTGCTCTTAGCCTTCACACATATGCCCTGGTCAGACACACACGTATGTACACATACACATAGAAAATCAATTTAAGCATGAATAAACTGTCATATTAAGGTCTCTTGGGACAGAAATATCAGGTATAGTTTGGGACAGCTACCCATATTAACAGCTTACTGTTACTAGGAATGAAGAGTCCAAAAGCAACTTGCATTGCCTTCTCCAAAATAGTGTAAGAAAGTTGGGAATTTATTTTTAGAGAGAGAAAGAGAGGGAGAGAGAGAATGAATCATTTTGTTTCTGAACTGATAGCCAGATGCCCAGGAATGGTACTAAAGATTAAACAGAAACTTTGCCCAACAAATTATGTTTAAATGAAATAAAGGAATGAATGCTACTTCCTTGCTAGTCATCTGAGCCCAAGGAGGAAAGCTGCTCTCAAGGGATTCGTTCTTAAAAACCATCCATGCACACACTTCTGTGTTCCCTCTATTAATGGACTGGGGCTAAGGGAGACTTGGTTTCCAGTTTCCCATTCTGGTGGTTGAGGTAAGGAAATTGGAAAGATGATTGAAAGTCCTGAGTTGAACTCATTTGCGGGCTGCTTCCTTCCAGTCATGAATTTAGAGTGATTGACAGACTATGAAGGTAATGCTTGTGGGGTTTGCCCAGAATGACCAAGCACAGCTCACATCCTTCAGAGATCACTGAAAATGAGCCAGTGATACACACATTGCTGCAGGTAGTTAGGTTTAAAAAGGGATTTTTAGAAGTAGTGTTTTAAATTTACTAAATAAAGAACCATGTAGATTGCTCTTTGAATATCTATCCACACTGTTTTTAAAAAGGGAATAAACCTGAGATTACCCCCAAAGATGGAATCTAAATAGCATGCATATATATGTGTATTTGTATATTTTCCTTCAATAAGAAAACTAGTTGAACCACAGTAGAGCTTTATATTTTAAGTGAGTTTATACTGGACTGTCTCCATGGAAACATCTACCTCCTTTGTTCCTTCTCCTGGTCCGTCTGGCACTTAGTCAGTGCTTGGCACCCAGCGCTGCTTTGTTTTCATGCATTGCTTTCCTGTGTTGTGACCAAGTTTGCAGCCTCCTTGGCTCGTAGTGTGACTCTAAGGAAGTGAGTGGAGCCTAAAGACCAAGGCACAGTCCTTAGAATGCGAAAGCCAGAGAAGGGAGCTGATGACTTTGAGCCTGAAGTAAAGCATGTAGCTCCTTGACTTTAGGTAAAGCCATTGGATGCATTTTCTTACTCTCAGAATTGACTGTTTCTCAAAGTTCTTTTGTGTCCTATCTGGGTTTTGTCTACATTTGTTTTGACTTTTACAAGCTTAATACTAAATTTATAATTTGAAGTTCCTGTCTAGGAAACAAGAGCAAGCTACAGAGTATCAGTGTATGCAAACATAGGAATGATTCAAGACACCTGTGCTCAGAAGCCCCGCAAGCACTCAGTCTGTGTGCTTTACAAAGGAAATAAACCTCCTGGGACCGGGACAGCTCCCTTTTGTTAGTGGCAGAGTCATTACTTTAAATGGCTGAAAACACACAAAAGGGAGAAAATACAGTTCTTAAGCAGCAAGAATGATCCTTCTTACTAGAAGAGGTCACGTTAACTGATGGCACTTTGTGAGTAGTAGAAGGAAGACTGTGTGTATAAACAACTGCCCTGTGTCCAGGACGGGGAGCAGATTAGAGGTCGGTTCTCACTGTATTTGTGTACATTTGCCCTGCACTGGAGTCCAGCACACTGTACACACTATGTCTTGAGAGCAGCTGATAAGAGCCAGATAACAGACTGTTCTGCCTTATAAAAGTCAATGTGACTTGCATTGAAAACCAGCTCACTGTCTGAATATTTTGAGATCTAGCTAACACTTCAAATGAAATCTATAAAAAGCTATGGTGTTTCCTTTTGGCAGGTCCTGAAGAAAGTCTCCAAATACATTCAAGAACAGAATGAGAAGATATATGCTCCCCAAGGCCTCCTCCTAACAGACCCCATTGAGAGAGGACTCCGAGTTGTATCTTTTTAGTCCAGATCAGAAGGTCTAAATATCTATAAAAAGAAAATTGTGATGGTACTGTTTGCCCTTGGCCAGAAAGAATTTAATTCCTACTCCTTCTTATATGTGCATTCAGAATTTTCATATGAATTCTATACCATAAGCATCCCTTCGCCAACATGTTCTCTTAAAGCACATCTCTGAACTTTGCATTGTACAGCTCTCTGGATTATTTAGTATTCTGGTTACTATCTTTCTTGATTCTGAGGGCATCTTATGGTAATAATGAAGCTTGTAAGAGTAATATATCTCAGCTGCAGAAACTGAGCCTGAAGCCCCTTTGAAATGTGTGGTGAGATTTGTCATCCAAATGAATTGTAGTCCACAGGTTCATCTGACTAGTTGAAGTCTGTTACAGATGCCAGATGTATATTTCTATCACCTTTGACATACTATCCATATTTTTAGAGGCAATAGGCCTTGAGAAATCACTAAGTAGATTTGGTAAATAAAATTGAAAAACCTCATTTACTTGATAAATGAAGTAATGGCTAAATAGTTTTTAACCTAGTCACATCATCCTACACCGTGCAGGTGATAACTGCAGAGTTTTATTTTACTAAGCAGCAATGGTTTATTTAGGGGTCATATGAACTCTCTCCCAAGAAAACGCTTTCATATAATTTCAGGGCGTTTTGAGCCCCTGAATTCCTATGAATTCTAAGTTGTGAATCTCCTGGTTACAAAAAAAAGATCCTTTCCAGGGGCTGGAGAAATGGCTCAGTGGTTAGGAGCACAGCTGCTCTTGCAGAGAACTTGGGTTTGATTTCCAGCACCCACGTGGCAGCTTCCATCTGTAACTCCAGTTTAGGGAATCAGACACCTTCTGACCTTCATGATGGGCACTGCACATGCTTTGTGTGTGTACATACATGCAGACAGAACATATGTATAGATAAATGGAAAGAAAAAACTTTGCAGATTTTTAAAACTAGCGTTTTAAGCCGGGCGGTGGTGGCGCACACCTTTAATCCCAGCACTCGGGAGGCAGAGCCAGGCGGATCTCTGTGAGTTCAAGGCCAGCCTGGGCTACCAAGTGAGTTCCAGGAAAGGCGCAAAGCTACACAGAGAAACCCTGTCTCGAAAAACCAAAAAAAAAAACCAAACAAACAAACAACAAAAAAAAAAACTAGTGTTTTAAAAGTAACTATACTCAAATCATAGCAGATAATTAACTTTTTGCAAGGCAGAAAAAGCATGTTTAAACTGAAGTAGGAAGACATTTTAATAATTCAAAGATAAGCAAGACAATGCATAAACCAAACTGCACGTCATCTCGCTGTGGTCTGCCCCCTTCATGTGTTACAGTCTAGTGTGTTTTCTTAACGGCCATGCTGTTTAGATTGAAATCACCATCTATGAAGACAGAGGTGTGAGCAGTGGAAGATAAACCATAGACTTAAAGGTGAATCTGAAATCACATGGCTTATATGCAGTTTAAAAATGTTTAATTATGCATGACTTTTTCCCCTGCTTGGCAAATAACAGACTAAATCATGTAGGGTATTCTACTCATTGTATATGTTTCAGCTAATCACAGGTTCACTTTGTATTTTAAATGTGTATGTAACCCAAAGTTTATTTGGTTATAGACTTTCATTTTTATGTTCCCCCTTTGTTATCTTAGACTGGTTGTTATTGTGACATTGGGAGAGGAGTTTGTTTGGCTTGTTTATACTGAGCTGTCCTGGCCTCCTCAGAGTTGGGTGTCATACATAGAAATCAGCTCAGAGATTCTCCTGCCTGTATGCCTTGACTTTAAGGAAACCCAGGGACATTTCCGGAGGGAATATGGCTTCAGAACTTTTTGGAAGAAACTTTACCTGGAGGGTACAACATACATTTCATTCTTTAGTATTCCTGAATATCCGGGTGATGCCCGTCAATAAATAGGAACAAATTAATTACAGTAGTAAAAACCTGTAGTTGGATATTCTTGAGCCTGTCCTTGTATTTGTCCAGCTCTCTAAAGGACAGAATGGTACTTCACTGCCCATCCATTTCAGTTACAGTTCTGCTGGGCTTCGCAGGTGTCTGCTCCTGATTAGCAGGCAGCATGACACAGAACATAGAAAGCACACACATCTTCTAGGGCAACAAAACTAGCAGATGCCATTTGTGGGCTCCTGCTCTGCTGGGTATTGTGTTAACTGCATTTCTGAATCTCGCAAGTCTCCACTTCAAATGAGCAAACTGAGAGAAATCGACTAGTGATCACGGTCACACAGCTAACAAGTGTTGGATGAGCTCAAGGCTGATGAACCACAAAGTCACATTCTAGACCATGCTTCATCTCAGTGTTTGCAGCACAGGAACATATAGAAAGGACAGATCATGGGTGTCTTGATGTTAACCCCCCTTTCTTTTTTTTTTTTCAGTAGCTTTTTAAAAATCCATTTTGTCTCCTGTTCATTTCCTGAATCCTATAAATCACTCAGCATTCCAAAACTGCAGTCTTTTAGCTGTAATCAGTATGTCACCTAAAGTCTTGAAAGCCAGAAGTCTAAATAATGACTGCCATATGTTTTCTTTCTTTTAAAAGGCTTAGTTTTGAACATATAGCATTACTTGTCCATACATTTTCTCATGTACAGTTTCCAGTCTGATATTTTTCAGATGAACCACCAGGAACTCTCTGTGTGGTTTTTGTAATGTGCCGTTGGAATAAGTGTTATCAATTACAGCTGCATTGACTTTGCACAGCCCATTTGTCATGACTCATTTTGTAGCCATTACTACTTGAAAGATGTTTTTCTGAGGTGGTGTAAAGTTGTGAGCAATTATACCCCAGAGCCTGATGTATCGATATTAAGGCAACAGTGACATTTTGAAGTGGAAAGATTTGCATTAGGAACTTATAGATAGTTGCATGGATGCAAATGTTTTTGTTCAATACAGTGTGGTTTTCAGAGCTTTGTGCTCCTCAGTTCCAGGATCCAGTGTGGGGTAGGATGTTAGAGAAGGACATTGAACTGAAAGAATGGCTTACTTAGTTCATCTATTTCTCTTGAAGTCTACAAGGGTGTCTATAGTTTGAAGTATCATTAAATGGGAATTAATAGTGGAACATGAAATCACAAACATAGGATGCCTTTACTTTTTAAAAATCTTTAAGCAAAAGGTATTTTGCCCTTCAGTTTTCTAATATTGTATTACCTATAGTAGATACATATGTTTCTCTCTAAGATTGTCTATATTTAAGGATGAAATAGGGGTTGGAGAGATGGTTCAGTGGTTAAGAGAGCTGGCTGTTCTTTCAGAGGACTCGAGTCCAATCACCAGTGCACCCCCTGGCCATGACTGGAACTCCAGTTCAAAGAATCTGACGCCCTCTCCTAGCCTCCCTGGCACTGCACACGTGTAGTATACAGATACATGTAGGCAAAACACCGGTACACATAAAATAAAGGTTTAAAAAAAGATGAAATAAATTAGTGAGTGAGAAAGTAGTTGACATTTGTTAGCACTTCCATGACAGCACATTCTAAGTGATTGATGACCACAACTCTGCTAAACAGTTGGGTATTAGCACAGCTCATGTCATTTGTAAGAGGTGCTTTGCAAGGTTATGTTTAGCATTCCTTTCTAAAGTATTTACTTTTCACCTCTTATAGATCCCGCCTCCAGCTGGGACCTTCGTCTACCCACTGGCCGATGGCCCTACCTCCTCTCCAGAGCGTAATTCTCTTGTATCTGCTGCCAGAGCCACGGTGCCACACCTGGAGTGACCTCTCGTCACTCAGCATCTACTTCGTGTCTCCCAGTTATGTAGGACTCTGTAATCTTTTATTCATTTCCAAGAAAATACAAAGAAACATTTCACTTTTTAAAATTCAAAGCCATTTAAACAATAGGCAGTTGGTCAGCCTAAGACAAAGTCTTTTTCTTACCTGACACCAGTATCATTGGTTCCAGCCAGTTCCCTAGGTGGCTTTATAATTCAACAAGTCATGTCTTAGCACGGTTACTCCCCCAGATTAGTGACAGGTTTTGAGGGTGTGTCACACCTGTGCTTTGGCTAATGCATCACCCAGATCTCCAAAAGCTGCCAGTCTTGACGTGATTCCGATCTTAAGATTGATTTCTGCTGTTTAATTTCAGAAACCGAAGCTCCCTGAGAAAATAATATATGTTATTTGTTTAGTATTGCAGTTATTATTAAAGCAGTATTTAATGCAATTCAGGTTATTTCTTTGAAAGCATTTATGTTAATGTGCATTACCTCGAAATGTTGGGAAGATGTTGTGTGTGTTGCTTGTTCATTACACAAATAAGTAAGCACAATAAGTAGATGCCCGGCCATCAGATACGCCTGTCCCTGCTCTGCCCCCAGTGTGTAATAAGCAAGTGTCCTAATACACAAGTGACATTTAACTCTAGTTTTGTTACAATATAACTTAGGAGAAGAAGTTGATAGGAATTATACTGTATGTTGCTCATCTGTAACCTACTCATGAACTCTGATTCATAGCCTCCTCACATACAGTATTCAGGGCACAGAAATCTTTGGATTGACTCGGTAAGTTTCGGCTTCCACATTAAACTTGCAAGTTCAAGTCAATTTCCCCTGCTCTTCTTTATCTCTATACTCGTAGTATTGGAATTCTTATGTCCTTTCTTTTAGGAGTTTGAGAGCACTGTATTTGGGAGAAAGTTAAGAAATCTAAAGAATGAATGAAGCAGTTAAAAGTTTAACTTTTAGAGGTATTGTAGGTGCTAATACTGGATTTAATCTTTCAGATTTCATTTGTTTTCTGGGCCTTGTAGTTATTCAGTAAACCCCATAGATCTGTGTAATAATTTAATTGTATAAACCTCATTTGTTCCTTTAAAGCCTATACTAGTCTGTCTGCCTTTTAAACTTGTTGCAATAACTTTGCTGAAATACTAACTAACACTTAGTAAAACTTTTCTTAAATAAACTCTGTGTGTTGTAGTTGATATGATTTGATAAAGGTAAATAGTGTGGCATTGTATTTGGAAAACAAGGCTGGAATAACTGATACATAACCAAGTATTGTGTGTGTGTGTGTGTGTGTGTGTGTGTGTGTGTGTGTGTGGTGTGGGGGGGGAGGGTGTGGGTGCACTCATGCCAGGGCATGCATGTGGAGGTCAGAGTCAGTTCTCTTCTTCCACCATGTGGACCCTGGGGATCAAACACAAACCATCACGGTTGGTAGCAGGAGACTTCACCTGCTGAGCCATCTTACCCACCCTCACTTACTATAAATAGATACTTTTCATCTATTTATGATGAAAAAGAGTTGTCAGAATTCCTCCAGTATCTTGGGTCATCTGATGACTTAAAAAGTAAGGCGGATTTGTAGAGAGTACAAATAGGACTGGTGGGATAGCTCAGTGGGTATGCACACGTGCCCTGAGCCTGACCACCTCAGTTCAGTCTCCTCGATGGAAGAAGAGCGCCAACCACAAAGTGGAATCTGACCCTCCATACGTTCTAGGCAGATGCAGGCACACACATTTTTTCAAAGGATACAAAATACAGTCTATTCTGACATTTTACTATGAGCTTATTTTCCTATAGGAAATTTTCACCATCTTTCTATTGAAATGAATAAACAGCAATATGTGTAGTCATATGCTTTCCAATGCACAAAACTTGTAAAGATAGCAAATATCTAACTCACAGTATTTGCCCTTAGCAAGATAGACGTTCTAGACTGCCCAGCTTCTGGGATACTTCAGGGCATGTATAGCTTGCTTCAAGATAAGACGGAGTTCTAGGGGCTGGAGAGATGGCTTAGCAGTTAAGGGCACTGGCTGTTCTTCCAGAGGACCTGAGTTCAATTCCCAGCAACCACATGATGGCTCACAACCATCTGTAATGAGATCTGGCATTCTCTTCTGGCTTGCAGGCATACATGAAAGCAACACTGTATACATAATAAATAAATTTAAAAAAAAAAAAGATGGAGTTGTATGGACCTGACGAGATGACTCAGAGATGCCACCAAGCCGACAACCCAAACTGGATCCCCAGGACTCACGGTGAATAAGAAATTTAAGTTCAACAAGCCTTCACATTTGCTGTGGCAGAACCACTTCCACCCTGCCAAATAAATACATGGGGTGGGCTTGCAGTTACCCAAGCAAGGATTATGGCTAGTCAACATTATATTCTACCTGAAGTACCTTAGATGAACAATTCTGTTAAGTCTGCCTATAGCCACGAAGTCCTATAGGGCCAGGAACATAGCTTAATGGTAGAGCACTTGCCTACCGTATATGAGATCCTAGGTTCAAGCCATCATTGGAAAAAAAAAAAAGACTCATAGGAACTTAATAACTAAACTGGACTCAAGTGGTCCTTGTGCCTCGGCTGGGACTAGCATACAGGCACAAACCACTGTGTCCAGTTTTTTGTTTTGTTTATTGCCATCTAAATAACACAAGTATTGATCCTAGTAATCTACTTATTAATTACCTTTTTACTTAATTCTAGCTGGGGTGTGGCTCTATAGTAGAGCTCTTGGCATGTATGAGGCCCAGGGGGTCATCCCCAGCACAGCAAACTTAAATCTTCAGATACATAAATCACCTTGTTTTTTAAGAATTTCTGAAGTTGGGTGTGGTCGGGTACACCTGTGATCTCAGAGGAAGGATGGTCTTGAGTTTAGCGGCAGACTGCTACAGAGTGAGACCTTGCAGGGGGCTGGGGGGTGTCACAGAGTTGCTTTTGTTTGTTAAGGCATAGAGGGGACCTAAAAATAAATGCATTGGCTGCTAACTCGATCGTTCTTGATCATGTGTGTGTTCCCTCACCTCATATTTTCAAACTAGTTTATTGGCAGGAAGTGAGCATAATTCATATTCAAAATGTCTTGGCAATTACTAATCGGCATCCACCAAATGTCAAGGAACTTAGCTAAAGGAGAACTCATTCTCTGGTGTGCAAGAACTTGCAAACAGATACAACCCTTTCCCAGTGCGGGATTGGCATGTGCGACTCATCCATGCCGTGTGCTTTTATGTAATCCCGTTCCTACTTTCATGGGTGGTTGAAGAATTGTATTTGAAAAGCAGCACTGGTGGGAGGGATCCCATAAGCCTCACCTTGTCAGACAAGCTCTGTGCTACTGAGCTACATCCTTGCCCCTCTGTAATATGTGTCATGTTTTCTGTTTTCAGTACTTTTGAAAATGTCTAGAAAACATTCCCACAAAACTACTTGTATGCCAACAACTTGCCTGTCAGGTATGGTGGCTAATCCCAGTAGAAGCAGGCAGATCTCTGTGAGTTCGAGGCCACCTTGGTCGACATAGTGAGTTCCAGGCCATCTAGGACAACATAGTAGACTCCGGGAGGTTACAGGGTGGAGGGTGTTGTACAACAAACCACCTTGTGTATGTCTGTGTAAAATGCCATGTCCACAATGATCACCACTCCTGGGAATGTTAAAGGCAAAGAAGAAGAGGAAAAGAAAGGAAAAGTGTGTGCAAGTCCCTTTTTCTGGCTTTCAAGTAAATGAAATAAAAGACCAGCCCAGTGTCCAGGGTAAAGCCGGATTCCTCACTTAAAGTAAACGTCAAAGATGAAGCCCTTTCCCAGAGAAGCCCAGGGGGATTTCAGCATTCACAGGGCTCTGTTGGTCACATCCCAAGCTTATGCTTGAGCAGTTTCTAGAATGGCCGCTGTTTGCAGGATCTCCTGTAATATACCAAATAGCCAAGGTTCTTGTTTCAAAAATATAATAACATAATTTCATAACCAACTTAAGTATTTTCAGCTAAAATGATATTTTTCATAACTAAAGATAAAAACAGTAATTTCTATCACTCTGGGCTACTCTACAGATGGAATTTACCTGATCTGGTCCAAGCTAATTTGACAGTCAAAACCAATATGAAGCCGGCCGGTGGTGGCGCACGCCTTTAATCCCAGCACTTGGCAGAGCCAGGCGGATCTCTGTGAGTTCGAGGCCAGCCTGGGCTACCAAGTTAGTCCCAGGAAAGGCGCAAAGCTACACAGAGAAACCCTGTCTCGAAAAAAAAAAAAAAAAAAAAAAAAAAAAAAAAAAAAAAAAAACCAATATGATATATGGCCCTGAACATATTCTATTATTTACCTTTCTAAAAAATAGGGGATGAATGTTGACATTTTTACACCTTAGGAGGCAGAGGTGGGTGGGTCTTTATGAGTTTGAGGCCAACTTGATCTACATACCAAGTTCTAGGTCAGCCAGAGTTACATAATAAGATCCTGTATCAAATAAAAATATTTTTTTACATCAGTGATAAACTGTAGAGAGGGATTTTTGTTTTATTTTGTTGCTGGAGACTGAACCCAGGAGACAGGCTAAGAGTCTACTATACTACCACGCTGCAAACCCTCAGTCTATACCAATTACTTTAACAAAAAAAAAAAAAATAGAGGCATAATGCCAAAAGTCTGTAAACTACCAAAAATTTAAATTTCCACAACTTTGTATTAGTCCTGTTATTTCTATTTCAAGTATTAAATATGTCAAGATGCATAATTTATAGGTGTATATAACTATAAAAATTGCAATATGATTCTCTGAAACTCCAGGAGGTTTAGCTAGCTCGCTGATGAAGAGCACTTGCGGCTTTTCCAGAACTGGAGTTCGGGTGTCAGTACCCATGTTGAGCAGCTCACAACCACGTGTAACTCCGGCTCCATGAGGATCCAGTGCACTCTTCTGGCTTCCGTAGGCATACATTCACGTGCAAACACACACACACACACAGAACACACATGAAAACAAATGAGTAAATAAATCCTTAAAAATAAACTTAAGGGGCTCGATGGGCAAGAACACTTGCTATAGAATCACGACTTGAGTTCAATTCCCTAGCACCCACATCAGAAAAGCTCAATATGGCTACACACACACACCTATAACTTCAGTCATGTGGGGAGCAGAAACCAAAGACTCCCTGGGGCTTCCTGGACGCCAGCATGGCTCCAGGTTCAGTGAGAGACCCTATCTCATGGGAATAAGGCAGAGAATGATAAAGCATCCTCTAGTTTCTATTTATAGGATAGGCAGATGTTCCCCATTCCTCCCATACCTGTGAGCATGCACCACACACATATATTACATTCACACACACTAAAAAAGGTAGACTCCTAGATGGAGAATAGGCATCTTTTTTTTTTTTTTTTTGAGAATACGCATTCTTTCATTATCAAAAAAGAACAAATACCATTAGAGAACATTTCTGTACAAAAGAATGTAAGGAAAGGACAATGGGGTGTCTTATATGTAGTTCCAACATATATATATATATATATATTTATGAATCTATGAACTGATAGCAACCGGCTTGGCAATAGAACCGATCCTTATTAAATGTTTAAGGAGGGAAAGAACAGCCTGTTTCTCAGAGTGGCAGGTGAGACCTCTGAACGGTGGACAGGTTGGAGATGAAGGCTGTACATGAGGATCTGATTTAGATCCCCAACACCGCATAGCACTGTGTAACCCAAGAACCGGGAAGAAAGGGGAACCCTGAAGATCATTGGCCGTTGAGGCCAGTTCATCGAAGGAATTCCAGGTTCAACAAGAAAACTATCACAAAAAAACATGGTGGAGAGCAACGGATGGAGACAACCAGTGCTGTTGACCCCTGGCCTCTACACATCCACATACATATGTGGCACATGCCCACACAAACACATACATACAATAACACACACTGTTACTAAAATTCCTTCCCAGAGGGTGCAGTGGCATCTACCCCTCCTCCTAAGGTCCTAACGACAGAGGCACGATTCTGCCAAAGTTCATTCTGGGGACCCAGGGAATTCATTGGGTGTATTAGCCAGGGTTTTCTAGGGTCCTGGGGCTCACTGATTGGGCTGGTGGCTGGCCCACAAACCCCGGGAATCTTCCTATTAGTGCCTGTAGAGTGCTGGGGTTACAAATGTGTGCCGCCACGTATTGAACTCAGGTCCTCCTGCTTACAAAGTGATCACTATACCAACTAAATAAACTATATCCCCAGACCTGTGATTTTTTATCACAATACAGGCAATAGCAATCTAATGGCTTGCCTTTCCTTTTTCCCCCCCAGTTGGTCAACATGGCATAGGAGATATCCCAGTCCTCCCATCTAGAGACAAACAAATCTAGAACAGTCAAAAGTGACATTTTGCACAGAACAAAACATATCAGAGACAAAAGCATCTACAATTCAAAGAAATACTGGCAACCAGGCAGCGGAAATAACACACACCGTATTATACGTGTGTGCGTGCGCGCGTGCGTGTATATGTGTGCACGTATTCTTGCTCCCCTTCTCTATGCTGAATGGAAGCAAACCGCCTGTGTAACAACAGTCAGCGGGCATTTGATGCAGTGGCCTAGGTTGGGCCTGAGAATCTGCGTTCCTCACAGCCCCCAGATGATGGTGTAATTGAGCGGTCTGGAGAGCCAAGGAGCAGCAACGATTTCAACCGCTGGAAGCAGGTGCTTGCACGGGTCGGCCGCCAGGCGGCACTGCCTGCTGCCCTCGCTGGGTGGTGAGCGCCCCCACGTGGCCAGGCCGGGCTTGGCGTTACCCGAGCCAGCGCTCCCCGCCTTCGCCACCGCCTGCCGGAAGTACGCTCCGTGGCGCGGTGAGTGCCCGCCCCCCCGGTGGGCGGGGGCCAAAAGGGGGCGCCTGGCCACTTTCCCCGGGGCGTGATTGGTTAGTGCTTCCCAGCGCGCTGGCGTCATTTCCGGTGGATGCTGGGTGTTCGGAAAGAAGCGCGGGATTTGCATCTCCAGGGTCTGGCTCGGTGGGATCGCGGGGTTCCGCCGCCTCCGCCCGCGCTTCCCCTCCAGCGTGCGGGCTGGAAGGGGTGGGGAGACGAGTTCCCGCGCCGTGTAGCGGCTGTAAGTGTCTCCTGTGAGGTGAGCGTTGGGGCGCCCGGGCGACATGGGTCAGTTAGAGCCGTGGACCCCAGCCAGGCACATAACGCAAGTTTCGCATCTGAACGGAAATGGGTACCTGGGCCCCTAAAGGCAAACAAACTTAACAAAACGGCTACTGGGGACGAAAAGAAGGAACTTGCCGTTTAGTACGGTAGGTGCTTAGTTCCAGGCCCATGCAATGGAAAGGATTGAAACTAGCAGAGAAAATGACGACTGATCTAATCCTTGAAGGACTAAATGCAACACTGAAAATCAGTCTGTGAGTTCTCCACCCCTGGCCAGTGGTTCCCCCTCCAGCCCCAGTAAACATTGCCCTAAAAACCTTTTGCAAGTGGCAGGGTGTTGGTTTATTCTCGTTAGGTGCCTGGTTCAGAAAGGATGACAGAGGTGCTGGATCTCCATGGACAGGACTCTGATGGGGGTAGTGAGGAGGTGGTCCTGACGCCCGCAGAACTCATTGAAAGACTGGAGCAGGTAAGCACCCCAAGCAGAACCCCTGTGCCCCGTTCTTAGTCCTTACCTTACTCCAAGTGTGCAATACCAGGGCTCAGAAAATAAGGACACCGAATGGGTAGATGTATCTACAGCGTGTCCAGTGGACATATCTACAATACATCCCCTACCCCTGAGGCTCAGGGAACTTCAAAGAAAAGGAAGCAGAAAGATTTTAAGATCCAGGGGACCAGGAAATCTGCTGCATGATTGTCTTCTAAACATGACAGGGAAGCCGTACCCATGAGAGCTCAGTAATATGGCTGCTTAAACAAGGCCTGAACAATGAATGAACACCAACTGACATCCCACCGTGAACCGGGAAATCTCACAAGGCCCCACCCCTAAGTTAACAGCAGACAATTAACAACTGAGAGAGGGAGAATTAGTCTTCCTTGGGGATGAGATCCCTAAATGCTTATCCAATACCAAATGGTCAGACTTAAAAACATATACATATACAAGCAACACTAAATGAACTAAGCAGGTTGTAATATATTTGCATATATGTGTGGAGGGAGAAAAGAGGAAAGATGTATTTTAAATAAAAGGTTTAAAAGATTTCCTACAGTGCAGTGTTTCTCATTTCGGTGATTGTGTTGGTTTGCTGGGACTACATAATCGAGCACAGATGGAGTGGTTTACCCAATGGCTTTATTTTTGTATTTAAGAGGCTGAGATCAATGTACTTGCATGGTTGGTTTCTTCTGGGCCTTCTCTCCTTGGCCTGTAGGTGGCTGTCTCCTGTGTCTTCACTTGGTCCGCCTTTTTGGCTGTGTCTGTGATACAGTTTTGTTTTCTGAAAAGGACACCGGTCCCATTGAGTTAGGTCCCATCCTAATGAGCTCATTTTTACACCCTCGCCTCTTTAAAACCCTGTTTCCATCAGTCACATCTGGAGGCGCTAAGGTAGGATTACAACCAATGAGCTTGCACATGCTAGGCAACTACTCTGTTGAGTCAGAACCCAGTCATCAAACAGATTTGGAAGAACAAAATTCAGTTCATAACCGTGATGATCATATTTAATATTATGACTGGAGACTGAGAGTGTGTATATATATATATCAGTGGTGGACAGTTGCCCTACTATGCACTAAGCCCTGGGGTGGTAGAGAATTGCCCTACTATGCACCAAGCTTTGGGTTCATCCCCAGAATTACGAAGAATTTCTTTTTTCCTTTTTTTTTTGTTTGTTTGTTTGTTTTGTTTTGTTTTGTTTTTTGAGACAGAATTTCTCTGTGTAACAGCCCTAGCTGTCCTGGAACTCACTCTGTAAACCAGTCTGGCCTCGAACTCACAGAGATCTGCCAACCTCTGCCTCCCTAATGCCAGGATTAAAGGTATGCTCCTGGCAAAGAATTTCTTTATATAGCTGTATCACTATTGGAGAAGTTTGAAATAAAACTTACAGTTGTAGCAAACAATGCTCAACTGTGTCATGATGATGATACTTGGGAAAGCAAATCAGAAGGGTCGCGCCTGATTGTCGTATAAACCTGAGTTTCCTGTAATTTAAAGATAAGTATCCTGGGCAAGCAAGATGGCTCTGTGGGTAAAGATGCCTTTTAGCGTGACAACCCGAGTTTGACCAGCAAGACCTATGTGTTTGTTGTCCTCTGACCTCCACATGTGTGCTCTCTCTCTCACACACATACACTTAATAGATAAAGTAGCAACAGCAAGGGAAATTATTTAGAAAGATTAAGTCTAAGCCAGGTGTGGGGGCATGTGCCTTTAAGGCTAGTACTCAGAAGGCAGAGGCAGGCCAATGGGATTGAGACCAGTCTGGTTCCAGTGCAGCCAGGACCACAGTGAGGCCCTGTCTCCGAAAAGGAGGAAGGAAGGAAGAAACGTGATGATGCTCCCTGTTGGTGAGGAAGTAGAAATGTGTTCCCAGTTGATGGTCTTAGATGACAGGTAAGGCTAGAACACCTGGTGGCATTACTTAGTTACCATAATGATGAATGAGGGAAACAGTGATTGAAAATTTTTCCAGTTGAATAAAAGCTCCTCCCCTGAAAGAAGAGGTGAAAGGCCACCATGAAGCATGAGTGCTGTCTCCAGTGTGTTTTGCTCCGTTGTGTTCACTCACTGTTCCCGTGTTGGGTTTCAGGCGTGGATGAATGAAAAGTTTGCCCCTGAGCTGCTGGAAAGCAAGTCTGAGATTGTCGAGTGTGTCATGGAGCAGCTAGAGCACATGGTAAGAGTTAACTTGTCTCTGGGCTGCAGGGGAAGAGAAAGCTAAAAGCATTCGGTCAGCATAGGGAAATGTGCTCTGATAGCAAATCTTTTTGTTTGACTCAGCCCAGGGTACTTTAAAAGAAGTTCTAGCTGTATTAATCAAGGTTCTCTAAAAGGAGAATGGAAAGGATGAATGTATATATATGGTGGATTGTGGGGGCCCACAGAGGTTTCTTAGTGAGATCTGAGCTTGCTTGACCCAGCAGGGCTGCATAAGGCGATGGATTGACCACGTGTGTGGTTACCGGTGTTTGGAAAGGCCTGTACTTGGCTGTGCTAGGGGAGGTCTTTTGCTCCACCCCTTGGCATTCCTTTAAAAAGCCCTTTAGAAGAGACAGAAGGGGCCGGTGGATTCGGATCCAGGCCCTCCCCAGGCTATCCTATGTTTCTGTCTCCCTCCCCTCTGTATTTCTATCTAACTCTCTTATCCCTCACTCCTCAAGAGTACCCTGGCGGGGAATGTGGGGGCGGGCCCCCCACAGTGGATTTATTACAGTGGCTCAGTGGCTTACAGGCTGTGGTCTGACTCCCAGCAGAAAGGCCAAGAATCTGATAGTAACTCAGTCAATAGGGTATGTGTCCGAGCTGATCTTCAGTATATGTTGGAATCCGTAAGAACTACGTTCTATTACTCGGGAAGTAATGCCTCAGCAGCAGGATGGATGAACTTGCCGTCGAGAGAGGACAAACAGGCAAAAAACGAGAGCTTCCTCTTCCTGTGTCCTTTTATGTAGGCTGCCCACAGAGTGTATGGTCAGTCTTCCCATCTCAAAGGATATATTCAAGGAAATCCCTCACAGGTGTGCCCAGCTGCTTGAGTGTTAGTTGATGCCAGGTGTGGTCAAGGTGACAGCCAAGATGGGTCATCGCATCTGTTTATAAACTACAAGAGTTTCCATAAAGTCTTTTAGTTTATTTTTATTTTTTGTGTATGACTGTTTTGTCTGCATGCATGTTTGTGCTGCGTGCATGCCTGGCACCTACGAAGCCCAGAAGACAGTATCCGATTCCCTGGAACTGAGGTTACAGATGGTTATTAGCTGCTGTGTGGGTGCTAGGTGTCAAGCCCGGGTCCCCTGCAAGAGCAGCAAGTGCTGCCCACCACCAGGCCCTCTCTCCAGCCCAAGAGTCCTTCCTGTAAATACCAGCATGTCGGCTTCCCACAGTCTAAGGTCTGTCACTGACTCTACATTCTCCATGAGAGGACTTGGCCAGAGCAGCTAACTGTAATCCCATTCACGGTGCTGTCCTGTTCCCTCTGATTGCTGACAACCCTTCCTTCACATCCTTAACCTGCCCCAGCCCTTGTAGACATTTAAGTTTGTGGTTTGGGGCTTGGAATGCTGTGAGCTTAGGTTATTATCACCTTCAGAGCAAATTTACAATGTCGGTTTTATAGATTGTCATAGTGGTGTGGTTGCTGGGTTCTTTCAGCTCTGTGTGTATGCTCAGGCACATGTGTGCCTGCGTGTGAAGGTCATAACAACCTGGATGTCAGTCTTTCCCTTCCACCTTGAGACGGGTCTGTTAGTTGTTTGCTGCTGTGTCTGCTCCTAGCTGGCCTGGGAGCTCCCAGGACTTTTCCTGTCTCTGCCTGCCTTCGGGCTTCATGAGTGCTGCTGGGATTGCAGACACGCACTACCACATCTGGCCTTAGTGAGGGTCTGGGAACCAAACCCAGGATCCCAGGCCTGCAGTAGCAGGTACCTACCCACTGAGCCATCTCCCCAACCCCTGAACTAGTTTCTAACACTGGTTCATGGGCCCGTAGATGGTTCTGCTGTTGCTGTATTATCTCCTTCACAATTGGATTGGAGTCCTGGACCCTTGTGGCTCACCATTTTCAGATTATATTCAAAAAATCGTCTTTAAAATGGGTACTTTTGAATGATATACCTAATAGAGTTCTTTGTTATCTTATAACTGCATAATCTTTGGGTCCTTGACTTTGTCCTTGTGTTTAGTGTTTGAACATCATGATTTAAATTTCTCTTATAATAGGAAGAAAATCTCCGAAGAGCCAAAAGGGGGGATCTGAAAGTCAGTATCCATCGAATGGAGATGGAGAGGATCCGCTATGTCCTTAGCAGCTACTTGAGGTGTCGACTCATGAAGGTTTGATGGGCATTAATGCAGTCAAATTTGGAATATCGAATAGCAGGGGGAGAGGTTCAGGGCCTGCAGATTCTAAGAGCGCAGCGTCACTGTAGCCAGAGAATAAGGAGAGTACATTCAGGGAAGTGTAGCTGAAACTATAGGTTGGACAAGCCCAGGAAAATCTAACGTTGTTGGTTTGTTGGTTTGTTTGAGGCAGGGTCTCAGTGTGTACCTCTGGCTATATGATTGTCCTATTCCATAGAAGTGGCCAAACCACAATGGATAGGACAGTCACATCCATTATTCAGGATGTGAAGCATATAGGAGCACCATTCAGGACCACATGAGCATAGCTGACAGCTAGATTCATCTCAGCAAACTCTTTCTGCACTCAATCCATCCTGACGTGTTTGAAGTGTGATTACCCGATCCAGGTACCACGATGTCCTCGTGTGGCTTGGAGCTTGAACGCTGAATTTAGGGCTTTGATACTTAAGCCTCTTAAATGTTGCCTTTTGGATTTAAATATTTTTGTGTGTATAAGTGTTTTGCTTGCATGTATGTGCACCATGTGAATATGCAGTGCCTTCAGAGGCCAGAAGAGAGTATCAGATCCCCTGGAACTGCAAGTTCCCATGTGGGTGCTGGGAACCAAACCTAGGTCCTCCAAATGCAGCAAGTACTCTTAACCACTGAGCCATCTCTCCAGCTCATTAAATGTGATCTTATTAAGTTGGGCCATTATCCTGGTCTCAGAATCCTGATCTTGTCACTCAAAATATTAGCTATCTCTTAATATTTTGTCATCAGCAGTTTTGATACATATGCAATAAAAATTTTTATCTGAATCATTAATACTAAGCCAATAGTAAGAGTACTTTACCAGAATCTTCTCTCAACTAGACATCTACCCACTGAACAATTTGTTTTTTGTTACTGTTTTTGTGGGGTTTGTTAATTTGGGAGGGAGTATCTTTTGGGATCAGGTCTTACCATGTACCCATGACTAACTTACTACATAGGCAGGGCTGGCCTCAAACTCAAAAGATTTGCCTGCTTCGTCGTTAGTGTTGGGATTAAAGGTGTGAGTTAACATGCTCATCTGCTTTTGTGTTTTTATTACATGTGTTTATTCATGGATTTTTGTTGTTGTGGCAGGTTTTATAAAGGTTAGGATGATTTCATACTCACTCTGTAGCCAAGGATAACCTTGAACTCATGATCTTCCTATCTCTACTTCCCTATTGTTAGGGTTATAAGCAAACACTCCCATGCCAGTTTATGTAGTGCCCGGGATCAAGCCCAGTGCTTTCTGTATTCTAGACGGGTATTCTGCCAACTGCATCTCCAGCCCTTGTTTCTGTTTGAGACAAGTGTTCACTATAATCCAGGCCGACCTGAACTCGATCTTTCTGCCTAGCCTCTGAAGTGCTGAAATTACACACATTAGTGGCCATGCCCAGCTCAACAGCTGTTTTGTTTGCTTGGTTTTTTTTGTTGTTGTTGTTGTTTTTTGTTTGTTTTTGTTTTTGTTTTAACACTTACTGGCCTGCATGTTGAGGTCAGAGCAGAGGACATCTTGTGGGAATACGTTCTCTGCTTTCCTCTGTGTTGGTTCAGGGGATCAAATTCAGGTCCTCAGGCTTGATGGTAAGCGCCTTTACCTGCTGAGTGGGTAGGGACCCTGAACCAGGGCTAGAATTGAACTTAGGACCTCACATATGCCAGGCAACCCACCACCGAGTTGTTTCCATCCCTGAGCAGTGCTCCTTATTCATCTGTGTATAATCTTCTCAGTTCATTGGTAGGATTAGTTTAGAAAGGCATCACAGAGATGTCAGATCTTATCTTTACTAAGACAGGGTCTCCGTGTAGCCCAGGGCTGCCTCAGATGAGTTCTTCCTGAGTTCTAGGATTACAGGCATTTACCACCATGCCTGACTGTTAGGTGACTTTACAAAATAGTGTACAAGGAAAACACTTTAAAGCTGCCTCTCTTTGCCCTCTCCCTGCTGGTCACTGTCCGTTCCTTAGACAGACAGACCGCTTCCTTTAACAGGATTGACAGCGCTCACTCCATACGGCAGGCCATTCCTCCCGAGCCTCTGGGGACACACCTTTTTTTTTTTTTTTTTTTTGTAGCATTTAGTTTTTTGGTTTGGTTGGTTGGTTGGTCTGGTTGTTACTGATGTTGAGCTTTTTTAGGTCTTACTGCTGTTTTCCAAGCTATATATCTTATTACTGGTAATACTCTTACCGTTAAATGTCATTTTTGTTTGTGTATTTTGTATATATTTTTTCAGCTTTTGTATGAGTTTCAGCTCCTAGGAAGAACTGTACATTAAATATTAATGACACCCTTTCTTTTCCTTACCATCTGATACAGTTTGTTTTCAGAATTTCTTTACCGAACGCTTTCCCCTTTGAACTGTCTTCCTTTTTGGGCTCTTAGAATCTATCTTTCTCTGAATTCTTGGAAGTTTGCTGTTTGTGTGACTTATTTTTTAACCCCTCAGTGCTTGAGGAACTGGACCTTGCACATGCTAGACAGGTGCTCTGCCACCAGGCCAAATCCCCAGCTCCTTGTCAGTTTGATTGTTGTTGTTGCTGCTGCTGCTGCTGCTGCTGCTGCTGCTAACTTTGCCTCTGTGTGTGTTCTCGTCTGGTGCCCATGGAGGCCGGAGGGTACCATTGGATTCCTTGGAACTGAAGTTACAGGTGGTTGTGAGCTGTCATGTGGATGCTAGGAATTGAACCCAGGTCCTTTGCAAGAGCAATAAATACTGTTAACCACTGAGCAATTTCTGTAGCCCTTTCTCGTCAGCTTTAGAATTAGCAACAACCTCATTCAGCAAGCTCCAGGACAGTGAGACAGTGTCTCAAAAATCCAAGTCGATGACACCTGCAAAATGAAACCCAAGGTTGTCTTCTTGCCTGTACATGTATGCACACGCATACGTGTGCCCCCGTACACATATGAACGTGCACAGGCACGTACACAGAATAAAACTGGGCCTTGGTGTAGCTCAGTGGCAGAGCACTAGCCTGGTGTACGTGAGGCACTGAGATCAGGGCAGCAAGCATGCGACCCTGAGTGATGAGTTTTCATCTCTATTATATATCATCACAGATAGAGAAGTTTTTCCCTCACATCCTAGAAAAGGAGAAAGCGCGCCCGAGCGAGGAGCCTTCCATCCTCTCTCCAGAGGAGTTTGTCTTCGTCAAAGAGTAAGTCAACAGGAACCGTGGAATTGCTTCTGCGTTTGGATTCCAGCATGAGCTTCGTCCACAGTGGTCAGCCCGGGAGCCCTGGTGGCTCCAGTCGGTGCACGCCACAGCTGTCTGAATTTCTTTGTTCTAGGTATATGGATCACACAGAGACCCATCTTAAAAACGTTGCCTTAAAGCACATGCCTCCCAACCTGCAGAAAGTGGACCTCTTGAGGGCAGGTAAGCAGAGCCGCCTTTTCCAGATCAAGATCCGGACCATCATGTACATCCCAGACATCTCCACATACCTGAGAGTCAGCTCTTCAGTCAGTGTAGAAAAATAGGTAGCAGAGAAGCAACTGAGACACTAGGAGGAAGAGGAGGGTTCTGGTTAAAGACAGAAGTATTCAAAACTACATGTCAAGATCACCGTGTCAGCGTTATTCACTCTTGTGTCCTGCAAATGGGATTGGACTCATGGCTGCTACTCCAGATACAGACTTCTTCCTTTGTTCAGCCACATATCCTCCGAGCATCTTGGAGGATCCTGGGCCTCTCTGAGCTCTAGGGAAGCAGGCATCACAGGTTTCCTAGGTTTTAGAATGTGGTGGCTACAAAGGAGGGTCGAAAGAGTTTTCTGCCTCTAGAAAGGGCCTTTCAGCTCTGTTGTGAAGATGGCCAGCTGAGCTTTTGTGGTTGTCAATGAAATCCATATCCCTCGGCTGCACGGCCTGCTGTAGCTGAGTCTAATGAGACAGAACGGCCAGACCAAATCAAACCTTTCTCTCGGGGACCAGATCTTACCTTGTTCACTGAGCTCAGTGTCCCCAGGCCACACGTAAAGGGGTGCCCTCATCTTTTGCCCTGGCGTGTGCTGCACCAGGACGCCTGTGGTGTGTCACAGTCCTAGCACATTTGAACAGCTCCCAGTTTGGGTGGCTGGACATCCAAGATCAAGGCACCAGACTTGGCATCTAGTAAGAACTTGTCCCCTTCGGGGTTCCTACTGTGTGTCCTGCATAGCCAAAGGGAAGAAGCAAGCATTCGGGCATCTTTACATCATCTTTTTTTTTGGGGGGGGGGGGGGTTCCAAGACAGGGTTTCTCTGTGTTGTTGATGTATCCAACAGTCTTATTAAATAAGAAACACAGAAACAATGTAAAAGAGAAAGCCGAGAGGTCAGAGCTCAGAGCTAAAATCTCACCCTTCCTCCTGCGCGGTGTCCCAGCTTCCCGAAGGAGAGCTATATCGTGTCTGTACGTCTTTTTTATAGTATTATTGTTCTGCCTTCTCATTGGTTGTAAACCCAAACACGTGACTGCCTCATCACTGTCTGAATGTACAGCCCCCTAGGTCTTAAAGGCATATGTCTCCAATGCTGGCTGTATCCCTGAACACACAGATCTATGGGATTAAAGGCGTGTGCCACCACTGCCACACTCTGTCTATGGCTCTAATAGCTCTGACCCCCGGGCAACTTTATTTATTAACATACAATCAAAATCACATTTCAGTACAATTAGAATACCACCACACTGTGTAGCTTTTGGAGCCTGTCCTGGAACTCACTTTGTAGACCAGGCTGGCCTTGAACCCACAGAGATTCACCTGCTTCTGCCTCCCTAGTGCTGGGATTAAAGGCGTGTGTCACTACCGCCTGGCTTGGGCATCTTTAAAGTTACTATTCCCTTCTGTGTTTTAATCTCCTCTTAGCAGAACGCTGGTCCGATTGACTTAGGGCCTACCCCAATGGTGTCATGTAAACTTAAATACCTTCTTAAAAGCCTTCCTCCATAGTTCCATTCCAGATATAGAAGTTACAGCTTGCCTATGTGGATTCCGAAGGGATACATTTTAGCCAGCCTGTGAGACCTAGAACAAAGCAGACCCATACCACTTGGTAGAATTCTCAATCAATCATTTCACTGACCCTGCCCTAAGAACTCCAGGAACAGAGTTGCCTTAGAAGCATAGCCCAGCTGTGGCACTCATTCGTGTTGGCTGCTGGTGGTAGAAGGTGGCAGCAGGTTCTTAGCCTTGATCATTAAGAGACTGCTTTGTCTATAGTCAACACTGTCGCCATGTAACCCAAGCTTCCCTGGATATAAGCTCCCAGATCTTCATGTACATTTTTATCTCCGCCTTACTGTGCCATTCCCAGCCTCCTTCCCCTCTTTAAATCCTGGGCTTTTAAAGAAAACAAGCACATCTGCTCCTTTGTTCCACACTGTGGAAAGTGTATGTCACAATGTGAGGCTTCCCTGATGGCTCAGTTACCACCTCCTCTGGAAAGACGTGTTAACACTTGTTTGTGTCTTCCAAAGTGTGCAGTGCTTTCCACTCATCTGTGGCTTCACTTTCCAGGATTTGTTATCTGTAGTCGTTGTACCATGTTCCACAAGTACACACTGGACAGTTCTAGAAATAATTTGTAAGTTTTAAATCCTAAACTGTTGGGACTAAAGAGATGGCTCAGTGGCTTAAAGCACTTGCTACCCTTAGAGAAGACCTGGGTTTTCAGTTCCTGGCCCCCACATGGTACCTCAGAACTGTCTATAACTCTAGTTCCAAGGATCCAACACCCTCTTCTGGTCTCGGTGGCATTGCATGCAGGCAAATACTCATGCTCATAAATATCTAAAAAGTGCTTTTTAATCTTGCACTGTTCTGACCAGTATTATGAGATCTCTCTTACCAGATAACTGATACTATACCTCAGTACTTGTGTTAAAGTGGTGGCCAAACTACCCCGTAATGTGTAAGTGATTTATCTCCTTTATCATGTAGGCAATGTCCTCTCACTGCAAACATAGGGCGGGATCAGGGCAATAACAGAAGCCACTTTATTACAGTGTAATTGTTCTTATAGGATTAGTGCTTATGTGATTAAACTTTATCATAAGTATGTACATAAAGAGAAGTATATATAAGATTCCGTACTATTCATTGGGGTTCTTGGAATGGACCCCTTTCCAAATAGAAGACTGCTGCATAGGAGAATCCCCTGTACATCGCTGATTGCCCCTCACATCTCCCTCTACACCACAAGTCTCAATAGCATTAACCCTAGTGACTTTTGTCATGTTGAACATGTTCGCTGTTTTATGATTCCATGTGTCTTTCCCTGGCAGTTCCCAAACCAGACCTGGATTCCTACGTGTTTCTGAGGGTGAAAGAACGACAGGAAAACATACTGGTGGAACCGGAAGCCGATGAGCAGAGGTGAGTGCCGAGTGTGGCTTCCCCATGGAGAAGTGGCTAAGCGCCATAGGTAACACTTCCTCCTCTTTCAGAGACTATGTCATTGACCTGGAGGAGGGCTCCCAGCACTTGATCCGGTACAAAACCATTGCACCTCTTGTTGCCTCTGGAGCAGTTCAGCTAATATAAAACAGAAAAACAAGCCTGCGGACGCGGAGTCATGGACAATATTAGAAATCCGTTTCCTTCATGCGGACTACTTGGACATGGAAAAGAAGTCAAGGTGGATTCCCTTCATCACCACACCCTTCTAACGGCCTGCTGTGCTGGCCAGCACCAGCAGATGGAGCCCTTGCTCTGTGAGGATACTCAGCAAATAAATGGACTGTCAGGTGTGTGCCTTTTCTTTTTCTATTTATTGAGCTCGGGAAAGGTCATGAAGAGACTTCTCCTCCCTGCCGTGATGGGGAGATGGATTGAGCATAACTTGATGATAACAAGAGGATTCCTTTAGCTTTCCTGGTAGAAGATCATAAGCAGATTGAACAGTTATGATCTGCTTCTATACATCATTAAATGTGTGACCTGATGTTTTGGAACCTCAAATATTGAACTTAACACAAGTTTCTGTCATGCATGACTGAAGAAAGTCAACTAACTAAACCACTGTTAAATGTCAGGCTATGGTAGAGAAGTCTTTGGACAGTTCTTAGCTTAATGTCTAATGAAGTGGATTCTCCCTGTGTCTTAGGCAGCTTTGCCTGGCAAGTCTTCAGGCCATTTGGCTGTCCCTGATCGAGCTTCTGAACAGAGCATCATCATTAACTGTCTCCTAAGTTAGGACCTCAGCAGTATTCAGGGATATGGATAAAATGACCTAATGTGAACAGCTTAACACCTGAAGGGAAGACAAACAGCTCATGAGTTGGCACCTTGAGACTGATGAAAAGCAGCCCATGTTTTATTTTTTTTGTTACTCATTTTGAGACAGGGTAGTTCTGGCTGCCCTGGAACTCACCATGTAGACCTGCCTCTGCCTCCCTGTTGCTGGGATTAAAGGCATACACTGCCATGCCCAGCCAGTCTCTGTGATAGTTCAGATTTTCACTTGCATAACGTGATCAGAGTGAAATTTCTGTCATTGCCAACAGAACCCAGTAGATCAAAGCAAGGAAGGTTCTCTGTAAACAAAAGCATTTGACATTCATCTGGTAAACTGCATTCTCCAGAGTAGCTTTGTCCTCTGCATTACACAAATGTGTATTGAGCAGACAGTGTGCTAGGCACAGCCGATGTGCCTAGCTGATGTAATCCAGGGTTACAGTCCTGAATTAAATATTCTTTGTCCCTGCTCAGAAAGTGTGTCCCTTGCAGAGAATTAGGGTGACTCACCAGAGTGGCCAGATTGGAGGTTGTCCTAGTTCGAATTATATTGCTACAGTAAAACCAAAAGCAGCCTGGGGAGGAAAGGATTGGTTTCACTGTACTTCCACAACCAAGTTCATCACTGATGGAAGTCGGGGCAGGATCTCAGATAGGAACCTGGAGACCTGGAGACAGGAACTGAAGCAGAGGGCATGGAAGAACAGTTTACTGCCGTGTTCTTTATGCCTTGCCCAGTCTTCTTAAACAGCCCAGGACCACCTGCTCAGTTGGTTAGGCCCTCCTAAATCCATCATTAATCAAGAAAATGCCCTGACAAACTTGCCTATGGGTCATTTTCTCAACTGACATTTCCTCTTCATAGAGGATTCTGACTTGTGTCAAGTTTTTTTTTTTTTTTTTTTTTTTTTTTTTTGGTTTTTCGAGACAGGGTTTCTCTGTGTAGCTTTGCGCCTTTCCTGGAACTCACTTGGTAGCCCAGGCTGGCCTCGAACTCACAGAGATCCGCCTGGCTCTGCCTCCCGAGTGCTGGGATTAAAGGCGTGCGCCACCACCGCCCGGCTTAACATCTAACTTTTAAAATTCAAACACTTTACAAGTTCAGTCTCCTTAAAATACCAAAGTCTCTAAATTCTAAAAAACTGGTTCCTGTAAAATCAAAACTAAGTTGCATGCTTTTTATTCCAAGAGGGATGGACCAGGCACAGGCACAATCAAAGCAAAACCAAAATCCAACGGTGTAAATCTGTGTAGTGTCTGAGGTTACTCCCTCATGATCTGGACTCCAAAGAGCTTCGGCAGTTCTACATCTCCAGCTCTGCCATCCACAACACATGTGCTTGTCCAGCCAACTCCAGTCCACACCTGCTGCTCTCCTTGATGGTCTCCCACAAGCCTGGCATCCAGTATCTTGGGTCTCCTGCAACTGAGGCTGTATCTTCACCAATGGCCTCTCCTGGCTTCTCACAGTGCCAAGCCTCAGCTGTTCTCCATGACCTCATCAGTCCTGCAGCTTCCATGTTGCCAAAGCCAGGACACATGGAAGACTCTTAGGTGTACCAAGTTTGGCTACCAGCTTGAGATAAAGCACTACTGTGTGCTGATCCTTAGGAAATACTTCCCAGATTTTATGTCAGTGGCACTAGCCTCGTTAATCACAGCTGATTCTTCAGCCTCAGTGGATCAAAAACCACAGATGTTTAAAACAAATATCATATGAACAGCCCTAACAAATTCTTTGAGAGATTCTCAAACTTTCCTCTGTAACTTCACAGTTTAGGTTGTCGAGATCTGCACTGCTCTCCGCTTTCTTATCTTTCAAGTTCCCATGTAACAGCCCATTAAACTTTGAGTGTACAACAGTTTTTCAAAACCATAGTTCCATACTTTTCCCATAATCCTCCCCAACAATACAGTCAGGTCTGTCCCAGCAATAGCCCACTCCATGGTACCAAATCCTCTCCTAAGTTTGCTTTCTATTGCCATAGTAAAACAATACAAAAAGCTACTTGGAGAAGAAAGGGTTTAATAGCTTAATCCATTAATGAAGGTCAAGGCAAGAACCTGGAGGTGGGACCTGAAACAAAGGCCATGGAGGAATGCTGCTTACTGACTGGCTCTCCATGGCTTGCTCAGCTTGCTTTTTTTATAGAACCCAGGAGTACCTTGCCCAGGAGTGGACAGCCCTTGCACATTAGTCAAGAAAATGCCCCTACAGACTTGGCCTACAAGATAGAGGATCTTCTCAAATGAGGTTTCCGCTTCCCAGATGACTCTAGTTTATGTCACGTGGACATAAATAAATAAATACTGATCAGCACAGTCTAGGATGGTCTCACTGTAAGGATAATACTTGCACTGAGGTTTGAGTAACAAGCTGGACATGCAGAGATCACATGGCAAGGAATTCTAGGTGGAGAAGAAAGTTGTGCAAGGTCCTAAAGCAGAGAAGGCAAACTCTGCCTAGCATGGCTAGAGGGCAATGTGCAAAAATAGAGAGGAGTGTAGAAGAAAGTCTGGGAGGTGGATTGGTCCTCACATTTGGTCCTCACGGCAACCCTGAGAAGTAGCTGCTGCACAGCGGTGGGTCTGAGATCAGTGCCCACGCCTCCCTCAAACTGCACTGTAGTGCCAGGCCTCCAGGAAAGCAGCCTGGGCTGTTGTCTAGAACAGGGCTGCCCTCCTTTCTTTTATTTGTGTGTTTATGTCTGAATGGGGATGGGCATGTGCAAACCAGAGAACACATGGGGAGGTCATAGGACACCTGGGTAGAGTGAGTTCTGTCTGTCTACCATGTTGGTCGTAAGGATGAAGATTAGCCATCAGGCCTGGTGGAAAGCACCCTTGCCTTTAAGCCATCTTGCCAGCCCTACAGTAGTTCTCACATCTTGGCTGTGCACCTCAGTCACCGAGAGATCTTGGTAAGATTTAGATCCCCAAACTAGAGGTATGGCTTAATGGTGGATGTAGTGTTTGTAGGCAAAGGCTATAGATGCATCTCCAGGAGGGTCAGATGGGGCCCAAGGCTGTGTTGTGCACTTGCTGCCCTCGGCTCCACACTGAGCAGCAAGTTTCCACCTGCACTGGACACGCCAGGCTGTGTGGAGGAGTTGGGTTCTCTGCTAAAGCCCCGGGCTCGCTCGGTTGACCCATTTCTTTGAGAAAGAATGAAATGTTTCATCTCCAAATAAAGGGATATTTGCACTTCAAAACCCAAGTCGAAAGGCTTGACTGTCACGGATTTTCCTTTCTTGTCTCATGGTATTTTACTTCACCCTTAAAAACTTACCACTAGAATCATGGCAGACATTTTCATCAAATAATTACACCATCCTTTGTTGTAAGCTTGTACAACTGTACAAGACAACCCAGCTAAATAACAGGTTGAGAGTGTAAGTTCAGTGGTAAGTGCATGCCCCGGGCTTCATCACCAAGCTTGCTTTTTTCTCTTTCCTCAAGGAAAATACATTAAGGCCTAACAAGACACTTTGGTTATTGTTCTCTGTTTCCTCTGACCTGTTAATTTCCTCAAATGTAATTTTAACTATCTTACTGCTTCTCAAAAAGCTTTGTTGTTGCTCACATTTCTAATCGGTCTTATAATAAAAACCCGGAGCCAGAAATTGGGGTAAATGCTGAAAGATCAGAGAGACAAAGGACCAGGCCATTGCCATGTCTCACCTCCCCAACTCCACGAATCCTCCTTAAATGCCTTTCTCCACCCAACCATATTATTTCCTGTCTCAGCTTTCCTAGTGCTGGGATTTAAGGTGTGTGACTCCCAAGTACTGGGATTAAAGGTGTGTGCTACTACTGCCTGGCTCTGTTTGTCTCCTAGACTGAATCAATCTCATGCAATGCAGGGTGGCTTTGAACTCAGCAGAGATCCAGATGGATCTCTGTCTCCCGAATGTTAGAATTAAAGGTGTGTGCCACCACTACCTGGTCTCTATGTTCAATCTAGTGGCTTGTTCTGTTCTCTGATCTTCAGGCAGATTTAATTAGGGTACACAGTATATCGCCACACTTTGTTGGTTATCAATTGCTTCCAGAAGAGGAAAGAGTAAAGGGGATTAATGTACATTCAGCAGGTGTCCTATGTCATGTGAAACAAGATTGGAGACATGGTAGGTAAAAAGAATTTACAAGGGACATAATTGAGACATTAAAACACTTCAAGAAGCCAGGCAATGGTGGCGCATGCCTTTGATTCCAGCACTGGGAGGCAGAGGCAGGTGGATCTCTGAGTTCAAGGCCAGCCTGCTCTACAGAACAAGTTTCAGGACAGCCAAAACTACACAAAGATACCCTTCTTGAAAAACAACAAAATAAATCACTGCAGGAAAGGAAGTGGGAGTTCCCAAAACATCAACTACTAAGAGGGAGAGGGAATTCTGCATCAGTTAAGGAAAGTTAGGTGTTAACCTTGTGGACCATTTGTGGGGTATTCTATTTCAATAGATAAGTAGGCATCTCACTATTTTGTTGCATAGTAATAAATTTTACAGCACAAATTGTATATAATTCCATGGGATTATTAGTAGTTAGGGTCCATATGCCTGAATAAAACATTGAGTCATAGGGGTCAGGCTCCAAGTAGTCACAGCTAGTTGTTAGAGTGTAGGAATTTAGCTTTTAGTTCTACATTGTGGACAATGAGTAAGCTGCATTCCATGGATGACTTTAAATCCGTATTGTAGCTCCCTGAGTAAGCATAGTTCGCCATTGGTCCTGACCATGTTGTCCTTTCTCTTAACAATTTATCTTCTTTTATGTCTGCAGTTTTACTATTTTATCTTCACTTAAATTCTACAAAATCCCATAGGGAACTGAGGAATTACTGAGAATTTCATGTAAGTTATTTTGGAGAAATCAAGACAGTTTGTGCAAACAGCATAATGCCACGCTTGCCATCCCCTTCTAGAACAAGTCATGAAAATTAGATAATGAAAATGGCATCAGTCATGTCTGGCTTCATCTGTTAAGTCTAGCATGTTGGAATGTGTACCAGCCACTGGTAACTCTGCAGGCAAGCCTGCCTTCGACCCCCAACAAGTTGGCCCTCATGCTGAGAAGGGGGACAGGTTATTCTGCCTCACTCTTTTATAATTGACCCTCACCTCTGAAGTCTTAATACTTTGTGATCCCCAATCAACATCATATGCTTATTGAAGTTGCTTGCTAGTTTTGACAACAATTTAATAAGTGAAACGAAAGAACTTAGAGGAAGAGCATCAGTCTGCTCCTTAGTTCCCCAAGTTTATTTTTGTTAGATTTGATCCCAGAATAGTATTTCTGGATTGATGTAATGGTTTCGTGCTTTTAGGAAAGAAATAAGAATTACATCCCCATTGCTGGGCGGTGGCGCACGCCTTTAATCCCAGCACTTCGGAAGGCAGAGCCAGGTGGATCTTCATAAGTTCGAGGCCAGCCTGGTCTGCAGAGTGAGATCTAAGACAGACTCCAAAACTACACAGAGAAACCCTGTCTCAGAAAACAAAACAAACAAAATCCCCACAGCACCTATTCATTATACCTAAGCATCCATTCTTCGGTACAACCCCAGCAGTGGCAGTCACCTGAAAGGGATACAGGCCAGATGCAGTCACCACTGGGGAAGAGATGGGAGCCTGACGCCAGAGAGGGAGCCAAGAACACTGCTGACTGCTTAGTCACTGTGTGCCACAGTACAGGTCTGTGCCTGGGTCAGTAGTGCCCAACAATGGCTGCCTTGCTCAGGGCACCACCTCAAGGACACAGAGCTGGGCTTCACGCTTCCAGTCTCTCCTAGCCAAACATGGTGACTTGGTTCCAAAATCCACCTGCCCTAGGAATAATTACAGACAGATGCTAGAGGCTCTGGGGTGATGAGCTGATCAAGAAGACCATCCCTGCCAGCATCAGCTTGAAAAGACCCTTGAAAAATAGAAAACCCTTAGGACCTGGAGGATAAAACAGTGGTAAAGTGCTTGCCTTGTAAGGATGAAGAACTGAGTTAGATCCCCAGAACCTATATAATGTTTATTTAAAAAAAAAATTAAAAAAAAAAAAAAACAAGGATAGGGGGCGGGGCATGAAAACAATGTCTGGAGCTCCAGGGTTGAGCTGAGAGACCCTGTCTCAAATATCTAAGGTGAAGAGCTATGGAGAAAGACACGCAAGGTCAACCTGGATGTTGTTGCATCACACCACACCACACACACACACACACACACACACACACACACACACACACACCTCTCTCACCAAAACAGGTGTGGCTCCCTGGTCAGCCGGTCAACCTGTGAGGAGAATTTCAGGCCTGTGAGAGATCCTGTCCCATATAAAAGGTAGAATGCACCTGAGGAATAACACCAGAGGCTGGCCTTTGAGCTCTGCATGTATATCACATATATGCATGCACACAAAAGAAAATGAAAGGCCGTATTTGTGAAAGTGAAATCCTTGCAACTCTTTGGTGCCATCACAAGCAAAGGCCAGATCTGAAGATCAGAATACCAAAGGCTGTTATAACTGTTCAGTACCACAGATCCTTTGTGGTACTTAGTGAAGAATTGGGGACAGATCACTCAGTACATTCCATAGCAGCCAGAGGTGTCCCTGGATGCTGTAGAGTTGACTTACCTGCCTGACAATGGTATGTGACATGACAGGCATGAACACAGTCAGTAGCTCCCAACTGGATGAAGCTACCTAGCTGCGCAAACAATGCAACTGTGCACAGAGAAATCCAAATTAAAATTGTTTTGAGATTCCATCTCACCCCAGTCAGATGGCAGTCAGGAAGGAACAATGACTACTGGTGAGGGTGTGGAACTCCTACTGGTGGGAATGTAAATTAGTCCAACCACTGGGTTTCTTAAACCAAAAACAGGCCTGCCACATGACCCAGCTCTACAACTCTGGTGGGTTGAATGAGGATGGCCTCCATAGGCTCGCTCATATATTTGAGTGCTTGGTCCTTGGTGGGCAGAACTGTTTGGTAAGGACGAAGCGTCGTGGGCTCTTTGAGGTCTCAAAGGCGCATTCCCAGCTGTGTGCACACATGGTCCCCTTCTGCCTTGTGCTTGTGGATCAGATACAAGCTCTCAGCTCAGCTGCTGCTGCAGCACCATGTCTGCCTGCCTGCTGCCATGCTCCCCTGCCTGCCTACTGCCACGCTCCCCGCCATGACGGTCATGGTCATCTTCTGAGTGTAAACAAGCCCCCAATCAAATACTTTCTAAGTTCCCTCGGTCATCATGTCTCTTCACAGCAATAGAAAAAGTAACTAAGAAACACTCCTAGGTATTTGTTTACCTGAAGGATTCCAGGGCAACATATCAAAGAAATACCTCCATACCAATATTTATTGCAGCACTATTCACAGTAGCCAGTGGAACGAGCCCATGTGTCCGGCAACAGCGAAGTGGATAAAGAACGTGTGCTATCTATATAAACAATAAAATTTTTTTTCATCCAAAACGAACAAAGTTACATCATTTGCAGGAAAATGGATGCAACTAGAGATAAGTGAATTAAATAATTCAGTCAAAAAAAATCACGCTTTTCTCTCACTCATGGTTCCTAAATTTTCAGGAAGCACATAAAGAAGGCATGTTTGTGTATGTGACATGGAAGTTGAAGCAGAGCTGTCTAGGGAAACAGAATAAACAGGGACTGTTATTATGAAGAGCGTAGGAGTGGAAATAAGAGTATACTTAGGAAAATGTCCTTATGTAACCCAGTGCCATGCACAGTGAGAACAAGGGACGCAGGATGAAAGAAAGGGAACATTGAAGTTTCCAAGTTTTCCTCAGAAAAAGAAAGTACAGTTGATGATAAGCAGCACTATGCATTCCTTTCATCATGGTGCTGAGGCAGGAGGACCAGCCTGGGCTATGTAGGAAGACCCACATCTCAAAAAATCCCACAAAATTAGAATTGAATTGTCAATTATACTTTCTATTGTTTCCTTTGTAAGGATCTGTGTAATAATTTTCTAAATTTAGTACAAATAAGAGTTATTTTAAATCTATAATTTATTCTACCGGACAAATACATCCTATGTGTTCTCCTTCTGGCCTCCCACCAGAGACCCAGACTACTTAGTATTTACTGTTATGTCCACTTTTTCCTGACTGGGCTCTGCATTTTCCTTATGCCACTTCTGACCTCCTGGTTTATGTCTTTTATTTTCTGTTTTTTGTGGTGCTGGAGAGTGAACACAAGGCCTTAAGCATGATGAATTGTACCCCAATTTCTTTTATATCTACATGTTTTGCTTTAATTAAAAAAACCCACACATTTAAGGGAAGAATTAAGTAATAATAAATACACAATAGTAGCTAGCATGAACTAATCAGAAGTTCTCACTTTTGAAAATGTTAATAATGCTAGGTGTGGTGGTATACAACTTCAATTCCAGTACTCTGGAGGCTGAGGCAGGTGGATGGATTTCTATGAGTTCAAGGCCAGCCTGGTCTACATAACAAGTTCCAGACTAACCAAGGCTACATAGTGAGACCTTGTCTTAAAAAAAAAAAGCCAGGCAGTGATGGCTGCAAACCTTTGAGCCCAGTATTTGGGAGGCAGAGGCTGGCTGAGCTCTAAGTTCAAAGCCAGCCTGTTCTACAGAGCTAGTTCCAGGACAGGCAGGGCTACACAAAGAAACCCTGTCTTGAAAATCCAAAATCACACAAAAATAAACAATTTATAGGCCATTTCATGAAATATGAATTTGGGGAGGGGGGCGAGATGGCTTAGCAGGTAAAGGCACTTGTCCCTCCAGCCTGACAGCCAGTACAGTCCTTGGATGGAACCCGTGGAATTGGAAAGAGAGAACTGAATCTACAGGATTGTCCTCTGACCCTCACACGTTACGCATTCACATTCAAAACCAACAAATTTTAAAAATAAAGTTTTACATGAGATGGGAGTCTTTAAAAATGAAAACCCCAATACCCATTTCATGCTGAAATTTGATTCAGAATGGACAGCCATGTAGAAGTGTGATCAGGAACACAGGGCTATGCTCCAATGGCAGAAGACTAAACTGGGAGCCAGCAGAGCCTTTTATTTATTACTTATTTATTTATTGCCTTTTCTGGGTAGTCTATCTTCCTCTTGGGTGTGAGGTAGGACCACTCTGGAATGAGGGTCTTCAGAAAAAAGTGACCTTACTAGACTACATGCTTTGCTTTGAGAAAATGATTTGTAATTTCTATGCCCCACCATAAGAGGAGAAATTATGATTTCTGTGACTGACTTTGGGAGAGAAAGACAGGAGACAGGCAGACCAACAGGGAGAATTTGCTTTCGAAGCTGCTTCTAAGATTTCCAACAATGCTCGGCATGTGAAGATGCCATATTAGGGGCTACCAATTTCCAAACCTCGATATGGACATTCAGAGAAGCAGCTCTGGCTGAAAGCAGCTGAGAGTCTCGCAGAAAAACCAACACAAGTCAAGGAATATTGTGTTCTTGAAAGGTGAAGGAGCATAAAGAGTTATGAAAGAACTAGGAAGGCCTCCAAGACTGTAAGAACCGCAGAAATGTCCCCAAAGAGGTGCTTTAGTCCAAAGTTGAAACACTGGAGGAGTAATCAGGCAAGAAGGCTGTCTGGGAAGCCACAGGATCCAGAAGGAGACACTTCCAAAGAGCTGAGCCTGAAAAACCACAAATGAGATTGGAGTGTGGAGGAGAGGCAGGTTCTATCTTCTATGGGAGACTTAAGGAGACCCAAACATTTAAAGAGTGATTTACCAGACGCTAGAGTCTGGAATTTGTGCTAAAATAGCTGGGAGCTCTGAAGGGCTTTAAACAGATCGGATCAAATCCAATTTACATTTGGGGAATCTCAACGTACATTAAATATATGAATAGTGACTGGAGAACGGAGGCCAGGCTCATGTTTGAACACTTGATCCCCCTTTGGTGCTGGGTCAGATAATCATGGCACCTTTGGAATCTGAGGCATGGCTGGGAGAGGTAGACTGTTCAGAATGGTGAGCCTTTCACTATGTAGCCCAACCCTGGTTCCACTCTAGAGCTCTCTGCTTCCTAAGCTACCAAGATGTCACAAGCTTCATTATAGGCACTACATCACCACTCGCGCCAAGCCAGCCACCATGCTTCCCCTACCAGGACAACCTGTACCCTCCAGAACTGTGAGCAAACATAAACGTTGCTTCCCTTGTCACTGCGTTCCTGTATTTTATCATGGATGGGAAAGAAATGAGCACCGCCATCCCTGTTCACTCCTCTGTTGTGTCCTGATTTTTTCCAGGTGCAGGCTATCCACTTACCTCTTCCGGTTTAGTACATCAGCTCCTAATCCCGCGTGTTCCTTGGTTTGTTTGTACAAGGTGGCTGCACTCTGTCATCAAGATTGGCTTTGAATTCATTACCCTCTTGCTAGGATTGTAGGTGTGTGCTTCCATACCAGCTCTTGCTTCCTTTTTTAAGGTCCTAGTGACTGCCCCACTTTGGGTCATATACTCTTAAAAAATGACTGTGATTAAGATTGACCAAACCACCTTTAATCCCAGCACTCAGGAGGCAGAGGCAGGTGGATCTCTGTGAGTTCAAGGCCAGTCTGGTCTATAGAGTGAGTTCCAGGAAGGGAACAAAGCTACATAGAGAAACCCTGTCTTGAAAAAAAAAAAAAAAAAAAAAAAAAAAAGATTGGCTAAACCAGGGTGGGAATCAGTTATGTTATCAAAATGAAAATGGAGAAAATAACCACACAGGCCGAGGATTACTTCCATATTTTAATAACATTGGAGTCAGTGGGAAGGGTTGTTACCATCACTGGTTTCCTCTACTCAAGATTTAATGGGACTAGATTTTGATACACGTTACTAATTACTGGAGCCAGATGTGGTGGTTGGAATGCAAGCTGCCCATTGGCCATAGGGAGTGTCACTCTTAGGTATGGCCTTATTGAGTAGGTGTGGCCTTGTGGGAGGAAGTATGTCACTGGGGGTGGGTTTTGAGGTTAGAGATGTTTAAGTCAGGCCCAGTGTCATTTTCTTCTTGCTGTCTGCCAATCCAGATGTAGAACTCTGAGCTACCTCTCCGACATCATGTCTGCCTACATACCACCATGCTTCCCACCGTGACAACAATGGACTAAACCTCTGAACTGTAAGCCAGTCCCAGTTGAATGTTTTTCTTTGTAAGAGTTGTCATGGTCATGGTGTCTCTTCACAGCAATAGAAACTCTAACAAGACACCAAGTATGCCGGGCGGTGGTGGCGCACGCCTTTAATCCCAGCACTCGGGAGGCAGAGCCAGGAGGATCTCTGTGAGTTCGAGGCCAGCCTGGGCTACCAAGTGAGCTCCAGGAAAGGCGCAAAACTACGCAGAGAAACCCTGTCTCGAAAAACCAAAAAAAAAAAAAAAAAGACACCAAGTAACTATAACTCCCAAGCAGTTTTGTTATCCATGAGCAACTTGGAAGCCTTATGGGAAATAATGCTTTACTCACTTCCTACATCATTTAGTCATCAGTACTGGGCCTTATCACTCAATAGACTTCACTAAGTGACTCTGACTCTGTGGAGCACAGAAAATCAGTAACTCCTAACAATATAACTTCAATTTTATTATAAAAATTATAATTTTCCATCTATATTGGAAAGTACACAAGATGTAACAGCTTTAATTTTCTTCTCATTTCTCTTCCTAATAGTACATCTTCCTCAGGATCTAACCAGTTGGGTACAAAGATGGTCTTAGATCTCTTTTTCAGCTACATGGAGTTTTAGTACCTGAATAACCATAGTTTAGTTGACTTGGGATTGTTTCCAAACTTTTGCTACACTAACCGCTGCTATATTGAATGCCCTTGTACATCTGTCATTCACGAATGATAGCTGTAGAATGACTACTGTATATATTGTACAGAATAATCCTTTGCCAGTCACGTGCACTATAAACATATTCATCGCCATTTCTTTTGTCTCACAGAAGTAGTCAATGAGCGGGGTGGTGGTGGTGCACGCCTTTAATCCCAGCACTCGGGAGGCAGAGGCAGGCAGATCTTTGTGAGTTCAAGGCCAGCCTGTCTACAGAGCGAGATCCAGGAAAGGCGCAAAGCTACACAGAGAAACTCTGTCTCGAAAAAACCAAAATAATAATAAATAAATAAATAAATAAATAAATAAATAAATAAATAAATAAATAAATAAATAAATAAATAAAAATAAGTAGTCAATGAAATGCAGCCAGTTTTCCTTCTTTCCACTTTGGGGGTTGGGAGGCAAGGTCCATAGGTAGCTCAGCCTGCCAGGAACTCTTGATCATCCTCCCCTAGTGCTGGGGTCATAGGTTGGGACGCTGCACTCAACTAACCACGATCTTAGCTTGTCTTCCAGTGGGTACCCATTTGCAGATATAAGCGCTTCAGCACTCCCACAGCCAATTTGGTATAGCCAAGCTTGCAACCTAGTACCTCCAACTCAGAAAATCAGTTACCTTTCCCTGACCCCACTGTTTGTCAAGGAGAAAAAAATGGCTCTTCAGATGACATTCACACCAGCAATGCCTGTCCAGCTGGCTGGTTCCCAACTGAGTTAAGTAATATGATTGATTGGGTAGATCTTTTCCATTTCTAACTGGTGGAAATGTTATTCCAACTCAAGGTCTCTTTGTGGGTGAAAGGCTTTTGAATCTTTGAAACGTTTACACGTATTCAAGCATGTGTTTAAGATGTGTTTATGTGCTTAGCCAGCTTTGGGGGGTATTTCAAGCTGTTACTGTGATCTGTGGTAATCTTAAGAGTAAGAAAGATTTGTTTTGGACCGTTTCTAAGTAGAGAGGTTTATTTGGCCTCACAGCTCCAGGGTTTTCAGTCTCTAACAGTTCCATTGCTTTGCTCTGTAGTGAAGCAGAGCATCCTGGGAAGGAGTGAGGAAGAAGACAATGCTGGCTAGGTCATGGTGACCAGGAAAGGCCTGGGGACTGGAGTCTCAGTTACTGCCTTCCTTCCAGTAGGATCCTCTTCCTACAGATTCCGCCACTTCTCAACACTAGAACAAGCTGGAAAACCGTTTTTATGCAATCTGTTTTGATTATGTTTCTTCCCTTCCCCAACTCCTCCCAGATCCCTCCACGTTTCTCCACACCCAACTTTATGTTCTCTCTCTCTCTCCCCCACCCCAAAACAAAAGTCAAACAAGCAAAAAACCAATAATATATAAAAAATGCACAAACAAAATCGAAACAAAAAATTTAAAAAAACAAAAAACATGGAGTTCATTTGCGTTAAGTCAACTACTCCTGGGCACTGGGCCTGCCCTGAGGTGTGCTTAATGAACCCAGAGAGACTCCATTGGAGAAAACCTACTTTCCTCTCACTAATGAGTAACAAAGAGCTTCTTGGGTAGGGGTGAAGCTTTGTGTCCAGTCCTCCTTCTCGGTGCTGGGATTTTGTCTGGTTTGAAGCAGTGCTGGCCCTGTGCATGCTGTCACAGTCTGTGAATTCGTGTGTCAGTCCTGTTGTGCCTGACAGACACTGTTTCTTCGGGGTCATCCACCACCTCTAGCTCTTACATTCTCCTGCCTCCTCCTCAGCGGGGATCCTTGAGCCTTGAGGGGACAGGTTTGATGAAGATGACCCATTTAGAACTGAGTGCTCTGAAGTCTCTCACTCTGCACATTGCCTAACTGGAGGTCTCTGTTAATTCCCCCACCCCACCCCCTGCTGCAACAAGCTGCTTTTCTGATGTAGGCCGAGCGAGGTATTGGTCTAGGAGTCATTAGGAGTCAAGACCAGAAAGGTCATGGGCCTCGAGAAAAACCAAACAGTATTATTCCGCTAAAGGAGCATGACAACCATGTTTCAATAAACAGTTCTCGGGGGACATTTAAAATCCAAGCATTAAGAAGCAGTTTAGGTATGTAAGATCAAAATACAAAACCCCATGGAGCTGGTGAAATGGGTCAGTGATCCAAAGCATTTACTGTCCTTTCAGAGGACCAGGGTTTGGTTCCCAGCACCCATGTAGGGTGGCTCACAATAATTCCAATTCTCAGGGTACCGGACGCCTCTGGTCTCCTTGGACACCTGCACTTATATGCACTTACCCATTCACACAGTTAAAAATAGTAAGAATAGATCTTTTTTTTTTTTTAATTACAAATCCTAGTGTCATGAATTTTGGGTAGTCTGCCAGCTCTCCCTCCAGTCTGCAGTGTTGATGGTAATGACAGGGTGTGCTCAGCTAGAGGCTTGCCTTGGTATTGGTGAACAGAAGAACAAAAATCATGCAGTGGTAGTCAAGGTCAGTGACTAATTCCTGGCCCTTGCGGCTGCAGGCTGAAACCTGAGAGAAAGTGAAGACTGACAGGACATAGAAAGGGGAAGGAACTTCTCATCTGGGAGTCTAGCTGAAGTCTGGCCATCTTACAGTAAGAAATTCCGGGACAGTTAACAAAATCTGTTGTGAAGGTTGCCTACGTAGAGAGAGTAGTCCTTTTATAGAGAGAGATTTTAAATAAGCATGTTCCTGACTCAAAGGGACAGCAAGTTTCCCCTTCAGGAAGACTCTAGAAATGGCATCCTTTCCATTTACAGAGATGCTTTTAAATGGAGGAAGCAGAAGACATTTAATTACTTAAAAGACTGACATACTGTCCACAGAACCTAACTAGTTCATAGGCCCATGTGGTCATGTTTAAACGCTCTTTCCCCCTCTTCCTCCCTTAAAGGCTTGGAGAAAGTATCTGCCTGCCTCAACATACGTGTCCTTTCAAAATTTCTCCATACACACTTTTCAGTGGTTTGATGCATTTTTTTAAAGTGTGATATGTCAGCATTGTAGGGCACGGGCACAAAGAGGCTCAACTCTTCACCACCTCCCTCAGCTCAGGGATATCCCCCTCAACTAAGGCCCAAGCAGGCTTTAAAGCAGAAAAGGATTTCAGGACTAGCCAGTTTATGAAGCAGAGTTGGAGATTTTATTATATAGTTACTTTCTGTTGCTGTGATAAAACATGGTCAAAAGCAGCTTCAGGAAGTGTTTATTATGGCTTAGGCTTCTAGAGGGGAGGAGTCCATCATAGTGGGGAGGCATGGCAACAGAGGCAAGAATCTGAGACATCATCTTCTTCTTCTGAAAGATTTATTTTATTTTACATGTACAGTTGTCTGGCCTGCACATATGCATGTGTGCCACATACCCATGGAAGTCAGAAGAACTGGAGTTACAGATGGGTTTGAGCCACCCATGGATGCTGGGAATTGAACTCAGGTCCTCTGCACCTGGCCATCTCCCCAGCCCCTAAGAGATCACATCTTTAACCACAAACACTAAAAATAGAGCGAACTGGAAGCAGAATAAGGCTATAAATCTCAAAGCCTGACCCCAGTGACATCCTTCCTCTAGCAAGGCTCCACCCGGAAAAGGTTCCATAACCTCTTCCAAAAAAATGCTACCAACTGAGGAACAAGTATTCAAACACATAAGCTTATGGAGGACGTTTCTCAGTCAGACCACCATATCTTTATTTAGTATTTGTGTGGATGTTAGCGATGTTTGTGTTTATATGTGTGCAGTTGTGCATGCGCCACTGCAGGTGTACAGAGGTCAAAGGACAACTCTGGCTGTCAGTCCTTACCTTCTACCTGTTGAAGACGGAATCTCATCACTACTTCATGTACCAGGCTAACTGGCCCATGAGCAGAGACACACACACACACACACACTGCCGCATCTGGCTTTATGTGAGTTCTGTAGATCAAAACTTGGGTCTTCATGCTTGCATGACAAATGATTTACCCACCCACTGAGCCATCTCTCCAGTCCATATTAAAGATGTTTTCATATAGGATTAAGCTCAAGGATTGGGGCGGGGGCAGAAGAAAGTAAGACATATGGAAACATGGGTATGAGCTTCTCAAAGAGGAATTGCAGTCCACTGTTTTCAATATTCATATATAGGATTTGGGTGGGGTGTAACACGAATGCTAAATTGGTCTTTTAATTTAAAAAAAAAAAATCCAGGGCCAGATATTGGAGTAAATGCTGAAAGATCAGAAAGACAAAGGAACAAGCCACTGCCACGTCTTACCTCGAGGACTCTTCAGCCTGAAAAGGCTTATTGTTCCTGTTTCCTCGTGCCTTATATACCTTTCTCCTCCCAGCCATCACTTCCTTCTTAGTGCTGGGATTGAAGGTGTATGACTTCCCACAATACTGGAAGCAAAGACATGAGATCTCAAGTGCTGCGATTAAAGGCGTGTGATTCCCAATGATGGGGATTAAAGGTGTGTGCCACCACTGCCTGGCTCTGTTTCTCTCCTAGATTGAGTCAATTTCACAATAGTCCAGGGTAGCTTTGAACTCACAGAGATCCAGATGGATCTCTGCCTCCCAGTGCTAGGATTAAAGGTGTGTGCCACCACTGCCTGGCCTCTATGTTTAATCTAGTGGCTTGTTCTGTTCTCGGATCTTCAGGCAGATTTTATTAGAGTACACAATATAACAGCACAGTGGGGTTTGAGGTTACTATCTTATCTCAGGGTGGTTCCTACTCTTCCAGGGGGCCTGTGTTGGGGGGCTCCAACTATCTGTAACTGCACCCAGGGGAGCCTGTCCCACTTTGGCTTCTTCGGGCACTTGCACAAACACACACACACACACACACACACACACAACACACATGCACACAAATAAACTAATAAATCTTAAAAAGAACTCCTACACAATGAACACCATTTACTGTGGAGGCTGTTGACAGAAAGTTAATATTCTGTTCATATATAGGTATTTTAGGTTAATCTAGCAGTGACCAAGCTTAAGGCCTGAATATATATTACTTGGGATAGGTAGGGCCTCTTCTGTTCCCAGAAATTTCCTAAAAAAATCTCCTAAGTGTTTGGAGTAAAGATATCCTGCCTTTCTGAATATTATCAATTGTAAGCCTCTCAGACTGGACCAGTGACTTGTGTTTGCATGTGTAAAGGCCAGAAAGGTCAACTTCTGGTATCTTCTGTGTCACATTCCACATTTTTTGAGACAGCATCTTTCACTGAACCTAGAGTCAATGTTTTGCTAGTCTGGCCGGCCAGCCAGCCTCTCACCCCAGGATCTGCCTGTCTTTGCTCCTCCAGCGTACCAGGCCTACACTTGGCTTTCACATGGATGCTGCGGATCTGACCTCAGGTCCTCACACTTAGCAAGCACTTCACCGTACACGCAGCCACTGCCCCATCCCAGCCCTGAAAGGGATTTTTAAGAAAGATGTTGTCACTATTCTACTTCAGATTTCACATTTGCATCTTACTCCAAGGCCATACTGCCTGGAGTACATTTTGAAATGATTTTTATTTACTCATTTTATTTTTAATTTTACTTAAAGAATTTATGTTTATGGGTGTTTTGCTTACATGTATATCTGTGTACTACTCACATGCCTGGTGCCGGTGGAAGCCAGAAGAGGACATTTGATCCCCTGGAACTGGAGTTAGTTATGAGCCGCTGCATGGGTGCTGGGAATGGAACTGGTCTGAAGGAGCAGTTAGTGCTGTTAACCTCTGAGCCATCTCTCCAGTCCCACCTGTATTTTTTTTTTAAAGTAATTAATTTTTTGAGACGAGGTCTCACTATGCAGCTCTGAGTGGCCTAGAACTCACTATGTAGACCAGGCTGGCCTCAAACTTACAAAGATTCACTGCCTCTGTCTCCTGAGTGCTGGAATTAAAGGTGTTTGCTACCATGCCTGACCCAATTTTCTTAATGTTTTTATTACATTTATCTATTAATGTTTGGGTGTGTTATGTGTACACGTGCAATTTTGAGTATGACTTTGTCCCAGTGCACATGTGTAGGATAGAGAACAACTTGTAGGAATGGGTCCCGGGGATTACATTCAGGTCCTCAGGCTTCACAAGTGCTTTTTCCCACTGACTTATCTCACCAGTTCTTTTGGGGTTGTTTTGAGACAGGGTCTCACATAGGTAGCCCAGGCTGACCTTGAACTTCTGATGCTCTGCCTCTACGTTTGTGGAGTATTATGATGATGAGCCACCACATAATGGCTTATTTAAAGAAACCATGACTTGGGGGTTGGAGAGATGGCACAGTGGTTAAGAGCAGAGATGGCTCTTCCAGAGGACCCAGGTTCAATTCCCAGCACCCACATGGCAGCTCACAACTGTCTGTGACTCCAGTTCCAGGGGATCTGACACCCTCACACAGACATACATGCAGGCAAAACACCAATGCACATAAAATAAAAACAAACTAAAAACAAAGAAAACATTACCTTAAAAAATATTCCCCTATAGTCATTCCTCTCAGCATGTAAGCATCAAATTAGCATATTTGGGGTTTGCATTGTATTAGAATGCTTGATTTTAAAGACTGCTGCTTGAGTTAACCTGCTCACAAAAAACCTGTTAAATTGACTTTGGCTTGGAATTAGAGCAGGATTTCTTTCTTTCTTTCTCTATCTCTCTCTCTCTCCTTCCTTCCTTCCTTCCTTCCTTCCTTCCTTCCTTCCTTCCTTCCTTCCTTCCTTCTTCCTTCCTTTCTTTCTTTCTTTTTTTTTCCAGAGACAGGGTTTCTATGTGTAGCTTTTCGTCTTTTCCTGGAACTCACTCTGTAGCCCAGGCTGGCCTCGAACTCACAGAGATCCGCCTACCTCTGCCTCCCGAGTGCTGGGATTAAAGGTGTGTGCCAACACTGCCCGGCTAGAGCAGAATTTCTAATAATTTCTGAAATGTCCATAAACTTACGAATGGTATTCTGTACAAGGTATTTATGAAAAACAGTGTTCTCAGTATTGACAATTATAAAATTAAAAAAAAAAAACTAACTCGCCTGGCAATGGCCCACAACTTTAATCCTAGCACTTGGGAGGCAGAGGCAGGAGGATCTCTTGTGAGTTGAGGGCAAGCTTGGACGACTGAGTTTATTCCAGGACAGCCAGAAAGAGCTGTTACACAGAGAAACTCTGTCTCCAAAAACCAAAACAACAACAACAAAAAAATGAACAACTCTGAGAAATGTTATATTTTATATCCTTTGGTATCAAATATTTAGCCAATTTCTTTATATAAGAAATGGCAAGCACATCCACCTCATTAACATGTAAATTTGCTTTTATAGGTAGCAATAGTAAAACTATACGTAACAAAATGACTTTAACTAAATTTATGATTCTATAAGACATATTAAGTAAATATATGTTAAGTATGTTACATACGTACGCACCTGGAGTTGTGTAAAAATTTCTTTGACAAGAAGAAATCAAAAAGTGGAAAGGTTTAAGTCCTGAATTAGGGAAAGGGCTTGGTACTGTTGGAAATAATAAAAGCAGCAAACTTGGAGGCTGGGAATGTAGCTCAGTTGGTCACGGGCTTGTTTTAGCATGCATGAGGCCCTGAGTTCCATCCCCAGACCTTATAAAACTTGGGATGTGGTTTATTCCCAGCACTTGGGAGGTGAAATCAGTAGGTCCAGAAGTTCAAGGTCATGTGTCACCTGAGTGTTTGAGGCAAGCTTGTACTACAGGACGCCGTATTAAAAAAGGGGGGGGGAGGCGCCCCCAACCCCCCCACACACACCCCTTCTTCTCTTCCTCTTCTTTTGGGGACCCACGTCGGGGAAACAAGCCTGCATTAGGAGTTCCCAGTCTGACGAGAGATGAGTTAGAACTGAGGCTGAGTTGGAAACCTGTAGCTGGCCAACCAGCCAGTGCCTTACTTTTTCTTTCTCAATGTGATCATGAGCCGCTCAGGCAGGACCGATGGGGCTGGGGTGGGTGGCAGCTAACATTTCGTGACCGGCCAGAACCGAATCTCACGGTACACAAAGTCCCACAGTGATTCAGTAAACAAACCTTGCTCTTCTGGGCTCATTCCCTCTCTCCCGGAATGATGCCCGACCTGGAAACCTCGGCGGGTCAGAAAGCGACCTCTGCACACACACCTACGATCCCCAGAGCATCGGTGCCTGGGGTGCTGGTGACTGCGGGGCGGGGCTACTATTGGGGCGGGGCGGGGCAACTCCTCCTCGCCGACCAATAGCCAGCCGCGGGAGGCGGGCGTCGCCCTCGCCCCGCCCCTCCTCCCTCGCCCGGTCCTCCCGAGAACGGCGCAAGCGCGAGCGCGCTTGGGCGCCGGGGTGGGCGGGGCGCGCGCGCGGGGTGGGGGGGTGCGGACCACGTCGAGCGGCGTAGACAAAGGCGGGCGTGCGCACGCTGTGACGTAGGCCTGGGCCGGCGGCGGCGGCGGCAGCGGCGGCGGGCAGGGCAGGGCAGGGCGGGAGCGGCAGTGGCAGTCGGCGGAGACTGGAGCCGAGCCTGACGGCCGGTGAGTTGGAGGGACCTGGTCCTCACGGACGGCCCTAGGCCCCGGCCGGGCGTGGGGCGCGGGGTCGGGAGCCGATGTCCGGGGTCCGGCCGGTGGGGGCAAGCCGGGCGGCCCGAGCTCCTTCCCGCCCGCCCTGCTCCCCTCTTCTCCTCCTCATCCGCCCGCCCTGCTCTCCTCCTCAGCCGGCCCTGCCCTCCGCTTCCCCTCTCCTCAGCCTCCCTGCTCCTTCTCTCCCCTCCCCTCCCACCCTGCTCCTCTCTCCTCTCCCGCAGCCAGCCCTTCTCTCCCCCCCCCCCCCATCCCCTCCGCCTCTCCTCACCGCTCCTCAGCCGGCTCCTCTTCCCAGCCGACCACGCTTCTCCCGCTGGCCACCTCGGCCTGGCGAGGCCCGGAGCTGAGTGAGAAGCGGGCGTTAGATCACGTGGAAACGCCCTCACCGGTGCTCTCTGCCCCCCCTCCCCCGGAATGCACCCTTGTGTCGTGTCGTCCCCCCCATCCCACCCCCTACGCTGTGCTCAGCTCACATTTGTCGTTTTCAGGTCTGGCTCCCTCGCTCCCTTTATACTAGGGTAGTCCTCCTCCTCCTCTAGTCCGAGCCACCGAGTCACACCCCAGACTCCACACTACCTTTTGCCTTGGTTCCTGCCCTCGGGGGGGGCAGCATCCTCCCTCCTGCCCCGGGGAGTTTGACGTTATCTGTTCACTTGACATCTTACTTGGATATAACTTTGGTGGCCCAGAAGTTACAGAAAATCGGTGTGAAATGGTGCCCTCCCGTTCTCAGCTCTGCGCGCTCATTATCCATAGATAGCCTTGAAAGCAATCGAAGAACTTTGGGTTTGAGTTCGTTTTCCTTAATTTTAGCAGAACCTCTGCTGAACAGCAGCATGCCTTGAAGAGTGTATCGAAACCCCGTAAGAATGGGCATTTAAATCACTTAAACTGAAATCGTAGACGGTGTGAACAAAACTCCTGTACTCTTGCCTGCTGAATGTTCCTTTCTCTTTCTGGAAGTAACTTTTCTTTTCAGATCTATATTTTGGGGAATTTCAGGTATACAAAAATAGTATTTCTAGCTAACATACGCCCCATTATTTAGTCTCAATAACACCATTGGTTAATCTTGTGCCATCTACATCCCTATTTTCTTTTTCTGCTACGTCTCAGAAAGAAAAAAAAAATAGCTCTCCTGTGTATGGATGGGTAGGGAGGGGTTGGTTTTGTTTTGTTTTGTTTTTTACCAGTGAGCTATATGTCTCCAGCTCCAGAGAAGTTTTTGATGGACAGTGAGCCCTACTTGTCAAAAGTAGCTTAGGTCTCAAAATAAAGAGAGTAGCATTGCATAAAATGGTAATGTATTTTTGTTGGGAGATAACCTATTAAAAGTTCTTCCTTGAGCTGAAGAGGCGGCTCCGTGGGTAAAGCGCTGCACACACATGAGGACCTGAGTTCACATCCCCAGCATCCATGTAAAAAGCCAGATGTGGCACTCATCTGTAATCTCACTGCTAAGAGGCAGAGACAAGAAAATCCTGCAAACCACTCGGTAAGATCCAGGTTCAGTGATAGACCTTGTCTCTTGGGAGGGCTTGAGAGATGGCTCATCATTTAAGAGAGCCCGTTACTCTTGCAGAGGACCTTGATTTGGTTCCCTGCGCTTTTGGTGGCTTACAGTTACCTGTAACTCCAGCTTCAGGGGATCCAATAGCCTCACATGCACGTGGCCACACACAGACACACACAATTGCACAATTAAAAATAAAAATAGCTGGATAAAATGGCTTAGAACTTAAGAGCACGGGCTGTTCTTAGAGAAGACCTAGATTTGATTCCCAACATCCGCATGGTGGCTCATAACTGTCCATAAGTCTAGTTCCATGGAATCTAGCATCCTTTGGCCTCAGGCACCAGGTATGTACAGAACTACACGAAGGCAAAACACTCATACACACAAAATAATAAAACTTTTTTTTTAAATGGAGAATGACTAAGGAAAAGACCTGATTTCTGAAGGTTTCAATATGCATATACATGAATGAGAACTTCCACATCATCTTGTCCAGTGTCATCTTCCTTCCTTCCTCCCTCCCTTCCTTCCTTCCTCCCTTCCTTCCTTCCTTCCTTCCTTCCATTTATTTATTTATTTTTTAACAAGCCTTCATGTTTAGAGGGGTTCATTGACTTGCCCAGACCAATAGTTCTAAGAGGCCATGTTGAGGCTAGGAAGAACATCCCATTTTCCCAACTCTGAATTAGGTCTTTCTTTGCCACAGTGAGGTGCCACTTTTGCCTTGAGAGCTCTCCATGAAAGGTTTAGATGAGTTAACATGAGCTTTCTCAGTGAAGTCCAGAATAGTACAATAAGAATATGCTTTTAATTTATTTTAAAAATAAATGTGGAACAAAGGAGAAGTTCTGATTAAGCTTTTAGAAGACTTCAGAAAATATTGACTTATAAATGGTTGGCAATAAGAAAAAGATATGAGAATTTAGATAACATTCACTGCTATTTAATAAAGTCACAAAAGGCATTACACTAGGGATACTGCTCAAACAGTGGAGCACTCAGTATGCTTAAGTTCCTGGGTTTGATCCCCAGCACTGCTGGGAAGCTTACTAGTAGAAATTAGACTAATTGGAAGTGCACTCTTGATCTTTTCCTTTTCCTTTTCCTTTTTTTTGGGGGGGGGCAGTTGGGGTGTACGTGATGGGGAGGTCTTCCTTTGTAGTCCAGGCTGTCGATAACCTCCCTAGTGTGGAGTTGCTTTACCCTTGATGGCTGAGAGAACAATAGAATTTTCCCCTAAACCCTTTTGTGCTATTAACAAAAATCTGGGCTAGATGGTGAGGTTTTATTTCAATAAAACTATACATTTCCTGGTAAACTATGCTATTAAAATTCCTTATAAGAACAGTCAATTTTCAGTACCGTCATGCACAGAGATACTGTTCTGAAAAGTACATTGTTAGGAAGTTTGTTACTGGAACATTATAGAGGACATTCACACAAAATAAGATGGCTACAGTGTCTTATCAGTAATAAAGTTTTAGGGGACCGCTGTCCTTTAGGTGGTCTGTTATTGATCAAAATGCCCTTATGCTATAACTGTTCATTTTTTCCCCCAGAAACAATATTGCAACTAGGAAAGTGTGAATATTACAAGGCAGTCTGTATAATTGCAAGGCCCAATTAAAGGAATTTCTTCAAATGTGTTGAGGTTTTTTTGTTTGTTTTTTGGTCGTGGTTTGCCTTTTTTTCTTTCTTTCTTTTTTTTTTTTTCTTTATAAAGGACTGAGGTACATACAAGCAGAAGATAACGATTCCCAAGATTTCGTGCATGAGCTGCCTGTCTTAAAAACAGAATGCTTTAAATGGTCAACTTCATTAAGTGAATTTGTATGTTGGTTCAGGATTGAAGTATTTTTACAAGAGGACTAAGGATTGATTAATGAGATTCCCTATGCAAGTTAAACTGGTACACCAAATGAAAAGTTATATAACTGAGTTACTTGAATCACGTTCCATCCATTGACAGCATATGGCAAAACTATTGATTATAGTCCATCTTTCTACTAAATTAGATACCTCTACTTCTCTCCCATCTCCCTTCCATCCTATGTGATGGTTAATCTTAATTATTAACTTCATCGGATTGAGAAATGCTTTGGAGATTAGCAAAGTACAGCTCAGGGTATCTGATCATATTTCCAGAAACATTATGAGGACTCTGAGTTAGTCCCTTGGTAGTATGATGGCATTACTGAACAGTGGTGAAAGGTGAGAAATGTCTAGCTGTAAGAAGTAAGTCACAGGAGCTATGCCTTTGAGAGCTGTGTCTTCTTTCTGTAGTCCACCTTTGCTTCCTGTCTGCTGTGAAGTGAACACCTGTGTCTATCACACATCCTGCTGCCATATTTTGCCCAAGCCAGTGGAGCTAGGCAACCTTAGACTGAACTTTCTGGAGCTGAGCCAAATAAAATTTTTCCCCTTGAGTTAGTTACTCGACCATTTTGGTCACAGTGACAAAAAGTCTAGCACAAGTTCATGGCTGTAGTTTTACTTGTGCATCAGTTTTCACACTTAATGTGGGTATGTTCTCCAAGGAGTGCTGTGAACAAGCAAACCCTAGACCATAGAGCACTTTGGATTTAGATAAGAGTATAAGCTATGTGTATATTGTGCATGGTTGTAAATTTACCTTCAGGATGGCCATTTGTGAGTTTGTAACCAATACAGTAATTGTCATACAGATGGAGTTTAATGGGAAGCAGCCACATCTAGTTGACATAGTGTCCTGGTTTGCTTTCTGTTCCACCATGCAGTGGTTTGAATGAGCTATCCGACATGGTTTTCAGCATTTGAATGCTTGGTCCCCAGTTGGTGGCATTGTTTGGGGAGGCTTTGAAGGTGTGGCTTTGAGGTTTCAAAAGTCACATGCCATTCCCATTTAAATTCCCACTCTGCTGCTTACTTGTGGTTCGGGATGTGAGCCTTCAGCATCCTGTGGCAGCTGCCATGCCTGCTGTCTCTGCTCTATCCTCATGGGCTTTTATTCCTCTATAACCATAGCCCAAAACAAACGGTTCTTCTATAAGTTCCTTGGTCGTGGTATTTTATCACAGCAATAGCAAAGTAACTAATAGGCAGGGTGGCCAAAAGCAACTTTGAGAGGAAAGGTTCTATATGGCTTACACAGACAGCCCAGTCACCGTTGATGATTGAGGAAGGTCAGGACAGGAACCATGGAGGAAGTCTGCTTAGTGGCTTGCTTAGTGGACCAGGCCCTCCCACATCAATCAATTAATTAGTAAAGTGCCCCACATGCATGCCCACAGGCCAGTCTGATGGAGATAACTCCTCTATTGAGGTTCCTTTTCCCTGGGTAAATTTGTTGTTGAAAACTGGGTTTCTCTATGTAGCCCTGACTGTCCTGGAACTCACTCTGTAGACCAGGCTGGCCTCAAACCAACCTCTCTGCCTCCCAAGTGTTGGGATCAAAGGTGTGTGCCACCACTCCTCGCTTCCCAGGTAACTTAATTTGTGTCAAGTTAAACTATGATTTTTCCTTTCTTGTTTATCCCCAGAATCTCATGTTACTATAACATGTAGTGGGTAATTTCACCAATAATAACAGTATAAAATGCCAACTTTAGAAGGGCTGCGGTCTCTGTTACAGTGGTTCTCAGCCTTCCTAATGTTGCAGCCCTTTAATACAATCCCTCATGTTGTAGTGACCTCCAACCATAAAACCATTTTTATTGCTACTTCATAACTGTAATTTTGCTAGTCATGAATTATAATGTAAATATCTGTGTGTTCTGATAGTTTTAGGTGACCCCTGTGAAAGGGTCTTTCAACTCTCAAAGGGGTCATGACCCACAGGTTGAGAATGTCTGCTCTATTATGTTGTCCAGAAACTTAGTATGTAGACCAGGCTGGCCTTAAACTCAAAGATCCACCTGCCTCTGCCTCCTGACTGCTGGGATTAAAGGTATGTGCCACCATGCTCGGCAAAAAACACTTTTAAAAGTCCAAAATTTCTTCAAAAATTCATATTCTCTTAAACAATGTGGTCCTGTAAAATAAAAACAACATATATTCGTTCTTATTTCAAAAGGAGAGATCCAGGGCACAGTTAAAATCAGATCAAAGCAAAACCCATCATCCAGTTGTGTAAATAGCTCGAGTAATCTTTTGGGCGTGTCCCACTTTTCCATCTCATGATAGGGAGAGAAAAATACTTTCTCTTTTATCTGTTGGAAATATATTACTTTCAGAGTTTCCCTTTAAAAGTTTTAGATCAGTACTATTTACTAAAAATGTATGCACATGAACAATTTTAATTTTTATAGTAGCTGCTTTTAAAAGAATGTAAAAGTGATGTGCTAGTTAGTTTGCTTTAATGATTATACAATATGTATTAAAAGATCACATTAAATACTTTATGTACAATTGTCAACTACAAAGTTTTAAAGACTTGGGCTGGCCGGGCGGTGGTGGCACATGCCTTTAATCCCAGCACTCGAGAGGCAGAGTCAGGTGGATCTCTGAGTTCAAGGCCTGCCTGGGCTACAGAGTGAGTTCCAGGAAAGGTGCAAAGCTATACAGAGAAACCCTGTCTCAAAAATAAAATAAAATAAATTTAAATAAATAAATAAATAAAACCACTTGGGCTGATGAGATTGCTTAGTGGGTAAAGGTGTTTGCCACTAAGACTGACAGTCCAGGTTTGATCCAGCTGCTCCACCACTGAGTTTTTGAGACAGAGTTTAATGCAGGCTTGTCACAGTCTCCGTGTAACTAGCTGGCCTTTCAGTCTTTTTCTTCCTCCTAAGTTCTGGGATTGTGATGCTTGTGCTGTCTCCTCCCGTAAGAGGACAGTGATTCATGTACCCACCCCTCAGTATATGTGTGTTTGTGTGTGAGTGCTGAAGTAGGACCTCAGTCCTTGTGTGTTCTGGGAAGGCGTGAGATAGGGTCTACCTATGTAGTCTTGGCTGGCCTGAACCTCACTGTGTAGACCAGGCTAGCCTCAAACTTAGATCTATGTGCTTCTGCCTTCTGAGTTCTGGGATTAAAGATGTACACTACCAAACCCAGTCTCTATAGTTCAAGCTGTCCTGAAACTCACTATTGTAGCCCAGGCTGGCTTCAAATCTATGTCCTTCCTTGCTCAGCCTCTCAAGTGTTGAGATTTCAGCTCTGAGCCACCACTCACAGCTTTCTTTTTTGAATTGGCCTTGAACAAAACATAAACCATCACAGTGTGTTTGAAGGGCTCTCCTAGGCCCAGGCGTGGCAAACATGGTGCCAACAGTTTTTGCCTTACCCTTCTCCCCCATCCCCTCTACCTGCTAAACCGTTAGAGTACAGATTGCATTCCTAAAGCTGACCACCAAGAGCTGTTCCCTTATTTGGCCACTTCCTCCCCCTGAGGCTGACTACCAAAGTACAGCTATCAAAAGCATTGAAGTCCAGGAATCAAAAGCCCCTTTTTGGCTGCCCCTAATTAACATGCCCTATCAAAACTAACCAACTATTCTAACACAAGGTTTCCCTCTTTCCCTTTATGAACTTAAACTGCCATCTGCTTATGGGCCACATCTGTCTCCTCTCTAGCCAGACGCAGTCCTTTGTCCCTCCCTCCAGGGCAAATGTCTCTTCCTGCTCTCTTTTGTGCCTTTTCCTTTCTCCTTTGTCTTGAGAACTTGGTCTTGAGGTATCTTATGCTGACTTCAAGGTCCTTTCATGTTTAACCAGTTTTCTAAATTAGTTATTGCGTTTTGTATTTGCACTAGGAGTACAAGGAGTTGCAGCAATTGTACATCCCATACTTGATAAAGCTGTCTTTTTAGTTTGACACATACATAATGATGACACATAAAATGGGATCTGATAATTCTAATTTGCATTTCCCTAACATAATATGGAGCACCTTTTCGTGATTATTTGCCATTCATATTTATGTCCTCTCTAGGTATTCAAATGTTATCACTACTAATTATGCTACCATTTACTTACATCTAAAGTGTGTGTGTGTGTGTGTGTGTGTGTGTGTGTGTGTGTGTGTGTGTACGTGTACGTACATAGGAGCTTGTGTGTTTTATGGTGTGAGGGTAGAAGTCAGAGGAACAGGTTGTCAGTTCTGTCTCTTTATTAAGACAGGGTTTCGGGCTGGAGAGATGACTCAGAGGTTAAGAGCACTGGCTGTTCTTCCAGAGTTCAATTCCCAGCAACCACATGGTGGCTCACAACCATTTGTAATGAGATCTGGTGCCCTCTTCTGGCCTGCAGGCATACACGCAGGCAGAACATTGTATACATAATAAATAAATCTTTAAAAAAAAAAAAAAAAAAAGACAGGGTTTCACTATATTACTCTGGCTGGCCAGAACTTGCTGTGTAGACCATACTGGCCTCACACACAGAGAACTGCCTGCTTCTACCTCCAGTTTTGGTATTAAAAGTATGTATCAACATTCCCGGCTGATTCTCTTTCCATCCTCTGATTCCCAGGGGTTGGACTCAAGTCATTAGGCTTAGTAAGCATCTTTATACCCTGAGCTATCTCACTTGCCCTATTACTGGCATTAAAATCTTTTCTCACAAGGATTCAACAGTCTTACTTGAAACATGGAAGGACTGCTACTGAACTTTTTTTTTTTTTTAATATGTGTTGTTGATTTGAATTTAGGCCCCTTTGGCTTTCACAGCAAGTGCCCTTACCAAGCCATCTTGCTAGGCCCTACATTGTCATTTTTTACAAATTTTAAGGTTTATTTTTATGTTTATGAGTGTTTTGCTTGCATGTATATAAGTACCACATACATCCAGTGTGCTGTTTGAGACCTAAAAACAGTGTTGGACCTCCACACACACACTGGAACTAGAGTTATATAACTATGTATAAACATGTATAGACCATGTGGGTGCTGGGAACCAAATCTGGGTCTTCTGCAAGAGGAGCCAGTGCTCTGAACCACTAGCCATCTCTCCAGCCCCTCCCGTCCTTCCTTTCTGTTTTTTAAAAATGTGTGTGTGTGTGTGTGTGTGTGTGTGTGTGTGTTACCTGCAGTATGCACCATGTGCCTGTAGTGCCCGCAGAGGCTACAAGAGGGCATCTGATAACATATGGCTGGGGATTACAGATATTTGTGAACAACCATGTGATTGCTAAAAACCAATCCTGGGTCCTTTGCAAGGAAGTGCTCTTCACTGCTGAGCCATCTACATGCTGTCTTAAGTGGATGATACTGTATATCAAAATAATTGTTTTTCCTTAGCTTTAAGAGACCTTTCTATTTTTTGGAGTGAACTTGATGTACCATGTTACTCATTAGCCAATGCTAACCCTGGTGAGTTCAGAATGACCTTGGGGGTTGGGGGAGAACAAGACCCTGAACCCAGCCCCACTCTTCCCAGTGAACTGAGTCAACCTTTGCCTATTGTAATCTGACTCTACCTTGGGTATTTTATCTTATCCAGAGCAGATTTCAAATGTATGTATATTGGTGATTGTTTAGGTTCACTTTACCATAGCCTCAGTGCTTCTCTGTGTCTGGGGAAACATATTTCCCACTGAGCTGCAGCATCCCATTCAGGCCATTCTGTCCATTTCACTACTGAAAACAGTTCAAATGAAATCAGCCCAGGTGTGCCTAGGAGTCATGTTTGCCATCTCATCAGAAATGAGCATTTACCAGGTCTGAAGTTGAACCCACTCAAAAGCAAGAAGCAGAAGAAGTCCTCTTTCTGTTCTGTGGTTTATCTTAGTTAATATTTAACCCTTAGAGCTTATAAAATGCAGAGGTTGGACTGGATTCTCAGTGGTTGTCATAACTTTGTGGTTTGTCATCAGCTTGTTGCCTCCAGCTTTGAAATGATAATTAATGTTTATACTTTCAGTTTATCAAGCTCTTGTTTGAAGCACTAAACCGATAGCTTGATCTGCTTGATTGGTACTGTTGGCAGAGATTTTTAAGTGCTTAGGTTCCACAATTTTAGAAACCAGTAGACAGAAAACTCCACAATCCCACTTACTAGTTTTTAATAACTTACTATTTTAAAAGTAATTTAGAATTCACCCACTGTACCACTCTTCCATTTAACACACACACACACACACACACACACACACACACACACACACACACACACGCACACGCCTCTCTGCCTTCTATCTGCTGCTAAGATACAGAGTCCCTCTTACATGTTCTTGTCTCTGAATTACGCCGTGCTTTCTCTCCATGATAAAATAAAATTGAGCCAAAGTAACCACCCACACACATAAAGCATCCAATTCAATTGTGACTATATGAACAGATGTGTGCAAGAATCACCAGTCAAGTTAGGACATTCTCATCACTTTAGAAAGAACCTATACCTTTTAACTGTTAGTCCCAATCTTTCCACTTTTCTGCAGTCTTGGCCACCATTAATCTATTTCTTTATAAATTTGTTGATTACATTTAAATCATGTAATTTGTAGTCCTTTGTATGATAACTGGAAGATGCTGATTGATGCACAGAAGAGGGTGTTGAATCCCCTGGAACTGAAGTTATAAATGACCCAGCCTCCATATGGGTACTGGGAACCCAGGTTCTTAGAACACAGGTACTTAGGCAGAACAGCCAGTGCTCTTAACCACTGAGCCGTCTCTCCAGCACTCGGATTGAATTTTTAATATTGTGCTAAAATTTATACCCCCATAACTGCTAATAATACCAATTCTCTACCTTAAGGGTGACCAGAATAAGTCTCCTTTTTCTAGTTGACAACCATCTTAATCTCATCTGAGTGATCTCTAACACAGAATGATTTTACCAGAGTTTGCAATCCAAGATGCAGTTTCATGTCCTCTCATGAGCTTTCTTATCAGTGTACCTAAATTTGTTTATATATTCCCTTCCCCCTTTTCTACTTAGAGAATTAGATGCCTTTTACTTATACATCATCAAAGATGGTTAGTGGCTTTCTTAGATTATATTTATATTATATTTGTTCTTTGCTGAGTTCATGGGTAATAATCCTGACCCCAATTCCAGCCACACATTAGAATCACTCGAGTTTCCTAGAAATACTTACACATTTATTTCTTTTGAATGTGAATCCAGATCTCCCTGGAACTTTCTCTAGTTACCAAGAAGTTCTGGTGAACAGGTCTGCCATGAGGCAAGTGTAAATTTATTTCTTGGAACTTTGGGAAATAAGAAGGTGCAGTTGTTAGAGTATGGGCTAGGAAACAGAGAGCCTTGTTCTGATTCCTGTTCTGCCACTCGCCGGTGTGTGACCATGGGAAGTTTTAACTCAGCCTAGTACACTAACTATTAGTAGTGTCCCTCCACAGAGATTCTGATTAATATTGTCTGGACTGAGGCCTGGGTGACTCACATGTACATCCTGATGGAGCCAGTAGTGGACTTAGATGTAGCTGTAGCTGGGTCTGCTTCTAGTCCACAGTGCCTCCAGCCCTGCCATCAATGCCACTGGTTTCTGTCCTCTTAGAAATACTGTGACGCTTTTATGTCAGCTTATGTATTCACACAGTGAGCTGTCTCTGGGCACCAAACATTTTCTTCACTCTGATTTCAGTCAAGGTCTTTTCACCCAGGTACACTGTGCAGACCATTTGTTTATTATCTCATAATCTCCTGTTCTTTAGTTCTTTTACTGAAACATAGTTATACATCATTATGGCGATCCAATACATGTGTGCAGTTTAATGATGCCAGGGTAAATAAACATTTCTATCTCTAAACAATCATTTTATATACTGGAAATTCCATATTCTCCCAGCCATTTTGGAATATATTATAGGTTATTTTAACCTATTGTGCTTAAAAACTCAGTACTTGCCTCCAGTTGGACTTTGGTGCTCCTTGTTTATATATATGTTAGTTATGTTTATTTATTTATGGGTATATGTGTGAGCATATGTATGCTAGAGCACGTGTGGAGGCCAGAGACAGCTTGTGGAAATCAGTCCTCTCCTTGAACTCAGATCATCAGTCTTGGTGGCAAGTGCCTTTGCTTCTGAGCCATCTTGAGCCCCTGTGCCCCTTATTGAACTCCCTAACACCTCATTCCACCCTACTCCTCTATCTAGTGATCACTGTTCCAGTTCATTCTTTACAGAGTGGACTAACCTGTTTCCACAGGTAAGAATATGTGATACTTGTCTTTCTGTGTCTGACTTACTTTGCTTGATATATTGACCTCCATTTCCATCCATGTTGCTGTAAATGAGAATTGCACTTTTTTTGGCTAAATAAAATCCCATTGTTGCCGGGCGGTGGTGGCGCACGCCTTTAATCCCAGCACTCGGGAGGCAGAGGCAGGTGGATCTCTGTGAGTTCGAGGCCAGCCTGGTCTACAGAGCAAGTTCCAGGAAAGGCGCAAAGCTACACAGAGAAACCCTGTCTCGAAAAACTAAAAAAAAAAAAAATCCCATTGTGTATATGTACCACACATAGTTTATTTGTCCACTCATCTACTGAAGGGAGCTAAGTTTATTGCTTATTTTATTATTGGGGTACATACTAGGACATGTTTTAGCTATTGTGAATAGTATTATGATAAACTTGTATCTTTTGGCTGTAATGATTTCCTTTCTTGGATAAGTAGTGGAGTTGCTAGATTATATTGGAAGTTCTTTTTTTAGTGTTCTGAGGACTCTATACTGTTTTTTCACAGTGGCTAGCTAATACACGTCCTACCAATAGTACATTCACGTTCCCTTTCTCATGTTTTGTCTTTAATCATAGCCAGATCTTACATTCTTTGAGCAGTCCTTTCGGTCAGTAGAATAATTGACCCCAAATCCCACTCACTACTACTAAGGGAGTAAGCCATGGTTTAAACTATAGGGTGTCTCTTTTCAGTGAACTGAAACTTACCTACTGAAAGTCCTCAATGCAGTTTTAAAGATGCTGAAAGGATGAACAGTGGTATTAATTTTGAGAGGCACCTACAACATGTCTTATTTGTATTTCCCTAGAGATACTATATGTAAATAGCTGTAAACTTGGTTTATTTTTTCATTTCCTTCTTCATAATTGGTATTTATTGTAGACATTATTCTGCTTCTAGCTGGGAGGTTGTATTTTTGATATAGGCTTGGGCTATGTATATAGCCCACACTGGCCTCAAAATTGCAATCCTCCTGATTCAGCCTCCTCAGTGTTAGGTTTACAAACATGAGCTGTCACATCCTGCTAAAACATTGTTTTTTGTTGTTTGTTTGTTTATCATTGTATATGTAGATGTGCTCCCCTACTTTTCTGCTATGTGTGTTGGGGGATAGAACCCTGAAGCATAGCTAAGCAGGTGTTCTGCCATGACCCCCCCCACACACACACACTCACTCACTCACTCACTAAAAGATTTATTTATCTGCGTATGTGTCTGTCTGTCTGTCTCTATGTAAGTGTATGCAGGCCTATAGAATAAAAGGGTGTCCAGGTGTCCTCTCACCCTCTGCCTATTCCTTTTGAGGCAGTGTCTCTCCATAAACCTGGGACTCAATGTTTCTTTTTTTTCTTTCTTTTTTTAATTTACTTATTTATTTAGCTTGTCTGGAAGCCAACAATCCCTAGTGATCCTCCTGTTTCCTCCTGCCTCAGAGCTAGGGTTACAATTGTGCTCTGGACACCGGACTTATTGTGTATGTGCTACGATGTGAACTCTGGTCTTCCTACTTGTACAGCAAGTTCTTTTGACCACTGAACCGTCTTTCCAGCCCATCTCTTTTTTTAAAAAAAGATAGTATGCCATTGTGTCTTCTACTGATGGGCTTGGCATTATTTAAGATATTTAAGATTGTTTAAAGTGCAGTTGCATCTGCTTCCTTTGCATATGCATTAATATAGAGTTTTCAATTCCAGCACTATGAATATTTAGACAAGGTAATTCTTTGTTATGGGGCAATCCTGTATCTGACAATTTCAATAGTGTCCCAGCTCCATTGTACCAGGTGCCAGTGGTATATCCCTCTTGTAAGTTATGACAACTAAACATACCTGTAGTTGTTAAATGCTATCAAGGGGTATAAAAAAAAAAATCAACTCTGGTTGAGAACCATTGCTTAACAGTCAAGATAATCCCCAGTACACATGCCCACAGATCAGTCTAGTTTGAGCAGTCCTTCCTTTCGTGTGTGTGTGTGTGTGTGTGTGTGTGTGTGTGTGTGTGTGTGTGTGTGTGTGTGTACATACACACATGTGGGGCATATGTGTGGACTTAAAAAGATCAGAGGACAGCTTTTGGAGTCAGTTTTCTCCTGCCCCCCAGAGATCATACTTGGAATCATGAGGTTTGCACAGTAAGTGCTTCTGTTTACTGAGCCATCCACCAGCCTTAACCATTTACTTTTAATAAAAGGGCACTTTTATTATCCCCTTAGAGTTACCCATGACATGTCTCTCTACATATTCTGACAGTCATGGTCACCTGATGAAGATAGGAGTTACTTCTCAGAATACTTTGTGAAAATGTTTCTGTCTTTAGGAGTGGTAATAGTCCCTGCCACATACCTGTGACTAGATCTGAACTGGCATAGATGTTTAAATGAGTTTAAACAATTAATTTCCCAACCTTTTCTGGGGCTCCTGTCTTTTCCTACTTAGCCATTGTGAAGATTTGAAATAGTGACTTTGTGGTTGCTCTTTCACTTGACTCTCTTGTCTTTCGGTTATTTGTTCACTGACTGTTAACATAATACCCAGCACATGCTATCTGTCCAGTGAGTATATATGGAATTAGTCACTCTGAGGATCGAGGACATTTGGAAACTACTGAGGATTAAAAAGTTTACTTAGCTCAGCAATTGGCTCTGTCTCTGACTACAATGAAACTTCCTTCCTGATACTAAGAACTAGTTTGGTCTTGTGTTTTTCTCTGAAACAATTAAGAAGTTTGGAGTTTGGAGGGGTTTTTTTTGGGGGGGGTGAGGGGGAGTGGGGAGCTTTTGGTTGATGTGATTCTCGGTGTTTGGCAGGAATCTGGCTATGAAGCTAAGAGAATAAGCAAATACTAATTAATGTTTTCCCTACCACACATCCTTAAGAGAGGTAGTGTTACATGTTACTTAAGATGAAATAATATTATCTTCTCCTAAATGGGCAGTTTTCTGATATTTCAGTTACTTCTGACCTTAATATTTCTACTAATCCTCCAAGGTATGTAGGAGATAACTGCAGTTTGTGTATTGTTTCCTCTACTTCTAAGAATTTATGTGAGTATTGTTGTTGGCCAGAGAACTCGTCAGACTAGTTCAGTGTTCCCTGGTTTGGAGTCCAGCTTTCATGAGCAAGTACTCTAGGAAGGGTGGGGTGAGGGGAAGAGGTCACCACCTCTCATGGAAAGAAGGAGAGTACAAGCCATTTCTGTGAAGGCTCAGTGGTCAGTATTTTAGGCTTTTGCAGGCCCTGGTCTCTGTCATACATTCTTATTTCCATATCTCTTTAAAGTTGTAAAAGCCATACCAAGCTCCAGAGCCTTATAAAACAAACCATAGCCAAATATGTGTGGTTGGCCAATTCTTGAACTAACTGAAGAAATGAATGTGTTGCTACATGTGTTTATTTTAGTGTTTTGGGGACATGAACTCAGAATTACCTTGGGAATTCTCAACTGATTGTGATACAAAGAAGAATGTTCAAAGCTTTGACCTGTGGGGTCAAATTTGATATGTGACAGTCATTCTGGGCCCCTGGAATTCAAGGTAACATTGGACAATGGGACAGAGGGCTTTTGCTGCATCTTCTCATGGGAATGCCGGCCAAGGGAGAATAGGGGCCATGATAGAGGATAGAGTGGAGGTGTGGCTCTTGAATTAGGCGAGGCCCTGACAGGTGTAAGGAACACAGTGACGCAAATTCCTCAGTCACTTTGGGGATGTGGTTAGAAATCTGGCATGTGTAATGAGTTTAGCCAGTTTATAAAAATCAAAAACAAAAACAAACCCTCATGTACTTAGATTCTGAGAATAGCAAATACTGATACGTGATTCCAGATCTGTGGTTTTTCTCTATAGGAAGTCCTGTAGCACCTTGCATTAGTAAGGTACTGATTATTTCAGGGTAGTTTGGGATGTAGGAAGCCATAAATATTGTTAAAGAGCATGGTATAAAAGATGATCCCTTGTCCCGACTTCTGCTGTACTAACAGGTTTTGTGACCCTGGGAAGTTTAGTTGTCTCCTAAATTTTACCACCCTCATTTGTAAATGGTAGTGGTGATGACTCAACCATAGAGTTGTTAGGAGATCATTGAGGACAGTGTGTGGATAATGCTTTTAGCTTGGTGCCAGCTGGAATACCATTTTTTATTATGTTTGTTTGTTTTGTGTGTGTATGTCTACATATGAATGTTCCATGGTGCCTATGTGGAATCAGAGGGTAACTTGTGGGAATTAATTGTACCTTGTACCATGTGGGTTCTGGGGACCAAATGTAGGACCTTAATTTAGTGGCAAGGGACCTTACCTACTAAGCTACTTTGCCAGCCCTGAGACAACACATATTCGTTCATAAAACATTGATCAAAATTGATGGTAAGTCAGTACCTATTTGTTCAGTTCCTTGAACTGTGTATTGGGACAAAACTGGGAGGTCACTTCTGGGGTTTAGTTCTGTTACAGAGTATTTGCTCAGCATAGTTGGGAAGGCCCTGGGTTCTATCCCCAATACCACATGGTGAACACTTTTGCCAGAAAGATCTGATAGGATGCTCCCGAGTTCAGGGCTTGCATTGGTAACTTGTAATTTGGAATGAGCACTATATATTGGACTACTTTTATGAGATATATGAAATAGTAGAATTTTAAAATGAGCAGCCAGTGAAGTGAAGTGGACTGGAAGAGCTTAATTTCAATGGAAGAAATGTGATAAATACTTTGTAAAAGTTTGAATGTGTATTTCCTTTTCCTCTACAGTTCTATTATTCTAGGAATTTTGCTGGTACTAAATCATGTATGGTAGGATTATTTAGCACAGTAATTAATATTTAACAAAAAGGTGGAATTAGTGGTGTCTAAGGAGATAGGTTACTTTAATCCTAGTGTGTTCTTTTAGTTGCAAACTGTGCACCTGCCGGGGGAGAGGGGAGCTCTGTTTTTACTCATAGAAGTCTCTTCCAAATTAATTAAGTAAAAAGTAAGGTGAAGAACAGCATACCTTGTTACTAATGCCCTCATTTTTGTTGCCTGGTCCTGAGAAGGACAGGAACAAGTGATTTGCTTGTGTAATATTGGGAAGAATACAAAATTAGTTCTGTCTGTTATGAAGAACTCGAGATAACTGGGGGACAAGTCAGAATAGGATTTACATTGCATACTATAACCTTACCTTTCAACATACGTACTGTTAGGAAGTTGGTGTGGCCACAGCTCCTCTCATTGCAGGTAAAAACACTATGGGAACCTGTTCTTTTCCCTGTATGCGTATCTGTTTGCCTGCTCCCTTTTGACCTTGATGACTAGAGAAGCTGGCTGTGGGTTCACCCTAAAACAGCTCTCCCTTGCCACACATACAGAAGCATATTGACATTTCTCCTCTTGCTTTGTGTGACTGATGGTGTTTCTGTTTCCACCCCCCAGCTCTGGCAGCATGTAAACAACCTTTTGCCAAGAACCCAGGTCACTGCTGAGAAGGGTGCCTTAAGGGAGAAGACTATCAGAGGACACCAATGCCAGGCGTGTCTGGAATAGTGCTCGGTACAGGCAGCATGAGACGTTCTGTGCCAGCCTCTGTTTATTACTGGCAAAGGCTGGGGCTCTCCGGGTAGGAGGGTCCTGGGGCAGCCAGCACCAGGAGCCCCCCAAAGGGAACATGGGACCAGCTATGAACTCTTTACAGTGAACTCAGTTTTAGCTTATGAAGGAATTTTAAGTAAAAATTACTTAATTTCTGCATACTGACATTCAGAAGCCTTTGGTGTGAAGTGCCAGCAATTGCTCTTGTCTACTGGAGTTATCAGGATTCTTCTGGCACCAAGGTGAACTCTTCTCGGTACTTCTGGCAATACAGCCCTTTAGGACAAATTCACCTGCTGAATGCTTTGGAGCAGGAAAAAAAGTAAAACCTTGAAAGCAGCCCACATAGCCGAACAGAAAGCTCACCCTTGCCGCTCACTTGCCCAGAAACAGTCCAGACTCGAATGCTATTCCTGAAGCCGTGTCCTGCCTCGTTCACCACAGCTCTATCTGCACCAGAGAGACCTGGAATTCTGAGGTGCTCCTGTGGCCCTTCTGTACTACTGTTCGGCGCCACAGCTCTGTATTCAGGCAGTGGGATGATGTGAACTTTGAGATGGAGTTTGTCACCTGTAGGGGACTGGCTTCCTTTCCAAGGCTTGTGCTGTCGGAAGGGATCATCTGAAGACGTGTTTGTGTGTGAAAACCAGCCTGACCTGCATCCTCCACCATGTTCCTGTTGCTGCCTTTTGATAGCTTGATTGTCAACCTTCTGGGCATCTCCCTGACTGTCCTTTTCACTCTGCTACTTGTTTTCATCATAGTCCCTGCCATTTTTGGAGTCTCCTTTGGAATCCGAAAGCTCTACATGAAAACATTGTTAAAGATCTTTGCGGTAAGTTGTGCTGTTGTGATAGGTTTCCTCACGGGGGAGAAGGGCATTAGCAGAAGGAGTGTTCTTATCAGGAGTCCTTGACCTTCTACATCGCGGTGGCCTTAGACATCGGAAACTGCCTCATGCAGAGCAGGTAGCAGGGCAAGAGGCTTCTGCTAATTGGCTCTTTTTGTCCTCTCTCATAGCAGTCTGAAGTCGATCCTTCCATTCATGCAAAAAGAATGCACAGGAAAGAGCATTTGAATTTTTCAGAAAGGTAGAGAATACATCAGAACTTAGTTAACATACCGCTGAACAGAATTGGTTGTGTTAAATGGAAGCAGATGAGAAGTAGTATCTCCTAGAAGTTGACCTGTGCCTCAAGACTTTAATATTTAGACAGAGATTTGCTGCTTTAGTTGCAGAATGTTTTCAGTAGTCACCAAATCCTCAGGAATTCTTTGCCACAGCTGAAACTGCATAACTTGAGTAATATACCATGATAATATAATACACTGGTTCATGTGATACCTTACAGGTTGGTTTGGTTTGGTGGTTCTGGGGATCAAGCCAAGGGTCTTTGGCATGCTTTGCAAGCACTCTGCAGTCTTTAAATATTTTTCTCCCACATTCTTTTAGTTCCTTTGAATTCTGTAGTATTCACTGCCCTTATAAGAACAAGGTGGGTCTGGAGAAATGGTATAGGGGTTAAGAGCAGGTACTGCTTCTTCTAGAGGACCCAAGTGTGAATCCCAGCACCCACATCCAGTGACTCATAACCACCTGTCACTTCAGCTCCAGGGGAATCCAACACCTCTGGCCTCCATGGGACCTACCCTCAGTGCACAGGCACACACAGGTGTGCACACATATGCTCACAATTAAAATGATTGAAAAAAAAAAAATGAAATCGAGGTGAAATAAACAGACTGTAAAGCCAGCCATTCTAAACACAGTTTGGTGGCTTCGGCATGTTCATGTTATACAGCACCACCTCTCGTAGTGCCACATGTTGCTGTCACTTCAAAGGAAGCTCTTAAACCATTATAGTCATACCAGAGTGGGGCATGGTAACCAGTGCGAAGCTAGTCCGAACCAAAGAAAAACACCCCTTACTCAGCAGTCTGTCCTCGTTTACTCTTTCAAGGCCCTGGCTAGCACAAAGCTATGTTCTCTGGATTTACCTATTCTAAATATGTCTGCGAATGTTTTCAGAGCTCATCTGCATGCATGGTAGCAGTTGTCAGTACTTTCGTGTGTTATGTGTGATTGAATGGTAACTCATTAGGTTGTCCTATGATTTGCTTATGCATTCATCTGTTGATGAATTGTTTCCACATTTTGGCTGCTGTGAACCCATGTTTTCAAGTATGTTTGTTATGTTTGTTTTTAGCCTGTGTGTGGGTGAGCATGTGTGCATGTGGGGACCTGAGATGATGTTACCTGTCTTCCTCAGTTGCTCTTCCACCTTAGTTATTGAAGCAGACTGTCTCAATCAAACCCAGAGCTTGCTGATGCCTATCTAGTCTTTCTAGCCAGTGTGTAGTGGAGATCCCTTCTCAGACATTAGAAGCTGAAATTACAGGCGGGCACCATGCCCACCTGGCATTCATGTGGGTCCTGGGGATCTGAATTCTGGTCCTGATGCTTGCATGGCAAGTGCTTTATTTAAGCACTGGGTCATCTTTCCTGCCCCTAGAAATTGCCATTTTTAAAAACAGAAGTAAGAGCTAAAAATCTCTTTTTTAGTGCTTAATTCATCTTAGATAACATTGGATGAGACAAAAAGTCTAGAATAATTGTATATCCTTTCCTGAATATGGAGGGCCAACCAGATGACTCAGAGGGTAATGGCACTGACTGCCAAGGTTATGATAACCTGAGTTCCATTCCTTAACCTGTATGGGGAGAATTGACTCCTTGAAAGTTGTCTTCCTCTGACCTCCACTCATGCACTATGGCAAGTATATACATACTGTATTAGTCAGGGATTTCTAGAGGAACAGAAATGATAGAATGAATGAATATATGTAAGAGGACTTATTAATAAAGTGGCTTACAGGCTGTGGTTCAATGACTTAGTTAAGGTTATTATTGCTGTGATTAAACACCATGACCAAAAGCAATGTGGGGAGGAAAGGGTTTATTCCACTGACAGTTACATATAACAGTTCATCATCAAAAGCAGTGAGGAGAGGAACCTGGAGGGAGGAGCAGATGCACAGGCCATGGAAGAGTGTTGCTTACTGGCTTACTCTCCTTGGCTTGCTCAGCTTGCTTTCTTATAAAAGCCAGGGCTACCATCCTGGGGGTGGCTCCACCCATAACAGACTGAACTCTTCCACATCAATCACTAATTAAAAGAAAAGGCTCTACAGGCTTGCCTTCAGCCCTGTCTTTTTTTTTTTTTTTGGTTTTTTGAGACAGGGTTTCTCTGTGTAGCTTTGCGCCTTTCCTGGAACTCACTTGGTAGCCCAGGCTGGCCTCGAACTCACAAAGATCCGCCTGCCTCTGCTTCCCGAGTGCTGGGATTAAAGGCATGCGCCACCACCGCCCGGCGAGCCCTGTCTTATAAAGGCATTTTCTCAGTTGAGGCTCCCTTCTCTCAGATGACTCCAGCTTGTGTCAAGTTAACATAAAACTGACTAGTCCAATAATGGCTGTCTTCGGAAGAAAAGACCAACAATCTGATAGTAGTTCAGTCCAAGAGGCTGGATGTCTCAGTTGCCTTCAGTGTATGTTGGAATCTTGAAGAAATATGGTCTGATACCAGTGAAGGAATGAATCCCTCTGCATCAGGATAGATGAACTTGCCAAGCAGAGGGCACGCAGGCAGAAAGCAAAAGCTACCTCTTTCATGTAGGCTGCCACCAGAAGGTGTGACCCAGATTTAGTGTGGTCCTTCCAACCTCAGATGAGCCAGATTTGGGGTTGGTCTTTTCACCTCAATTACTTGAATATTTCTTCATTCAAGAAAATGTCCTCACAGGTGTGTTCAGATGCTTGGGTTTTAGTTAATTCCAGATTATTTTGAAGTTGATAGCCAAGTAAAATCCTTGCTGGGTAGAATGTTGGATGTTGAATCCCTGTGTATGCCAGATTTTCTCTGCCACTGAGCAAATAAATCCTTTTCATAATTTTGTTTTTAAAGTATACATTCAGGGACTGGAGAGATGACTTAGTAGTTGAGTACTTGCTACTTCTCAAAAGACCTGAGTTTGGTTCCCACACCCATGTTGGGTAGTCTGAACTCCAGATCCAAGGAAATCTGATGTCATCGTTTGGCCTCTGCAGGCACTGTACTCCCATGGACAGCACACTCACCAATAATTAAAAATAATAGAATAAAGTGTTAGAGACCATAAAAATAAAATATACACACTCTTAAGTTAGGTGTAGTGATGGCACATACTTGTAATCCCAGCACTTCGGATGCAGAGATGAGGGGATCACAACAAGTTCAAGGCCAGTCTAGGTTACACAGCAAAACCTGTCTCAAAAAAACAACAGCAAAGTACATTCTTATAGTTATTAATATAGATTAAATTGTACATTAGAATAATTAAATGTTTACTCTAGGACATATAACCTTAGGCTACCAGAGAATGCACATCTTGAAAATCACTGTTCTGGGCACACTGATTTAAAGTAGTAATGAAAATAGTTTATACATTTGTAACCTTAAGATAAAGTTCACTGGTAGAGTTCTTGACTAGCATTTCCTAACCCTAGCATCACAAAAAGAGAACAATTTTTTTCAAAAATTCTATTTGCAGCCAGTTATAGTGATGCACATGCTTTTAATCCCAGAGGGCAAAGGCAGGTGGATCTCTTGAGTTTGAGACCAGCCAAGGCCACCTAGTCAGACTCAGTCACTAAAACAAATAAGTAAATTTGCACTTCTTGCATCTTTAGAGATATGTTGCCAAGCTTTCAGAGGGCTCACAGAGCCTTTTGGACAAACAGGCTGCATGCTAGAGAAAAGGATGGACTAGAAAGGACTTGGTGTATGTCAACAAAGGCATAAGGTGGTTCTGGAAGCATCCACTCTTTCATCTTTGGTGTCATGAGTTGATTTTGTGTGTGTGTGTGTACATACATACATTTTAGGCATGCACTCTACCAATAAGCTCAATCCTGTGAATTAATCTTAATGGACTCAAAGAATTGATGCTACTTTTATCAATGACAATACCCAGGTACAGGCTAAGATGTTGTCAAACTTTAGAAAGTATGTATCTGTGTGTCCATGTATATACATCTAAATATACCTGTATTTGTATGTGTTGATTGGTTGGTTGGTTGGTTGGTCTTGAGAAATGTCCAAATTTGGGCCACTGTAACATTCTGCTATCGTAGACTGATGGCCTATAAAAACAGCAAATTTCTCCAAGAACAAGGTGCTGGCAGCATTGTCTAGTCAGTGCCTACTTCTGGTTCATAGACTTTTTCTTACTGTGTCCTCAGGATGATGGAGCTTGCTGGGATCCCTTTAATAACCCAATTCTGTTTTTAAAAGGAGTTATTTTATTGTTTTATGTGTATATATAACCATGTCTGCACAGGTATAGTGGAGGTCAGAAAAGGGTGTTAGACCCCTTGGAATTGAAAGTATAGGTGGTTGCGAACTACTTAATTGTGGGTGCTGGGAATCAAAACCCTGTCCTCTCTAAGAGCAGCAAGTGATCTTAATGGCTAAACTACCTCTCTTCAGCCCCTATAAACTTATTGTTGAGGCCTTTTCCTTCATAATCTTATTCACATCTGAATAATATCATATTGGAGATTAGATTTCAGCAGAATTTTTAAAGGACAAAGATTTTGCCTCATGGCACAGAATGACTTACTTTACCTTTTAAAAGATTCATTTTTTCCTAAATTGGAATGATATGCATATCTTTAGAATTGGAAGAAAGCTAAGAGATTATCATAATTCTTTGGTTCTCCCTCCTAACTACACATTTTAATCACCCAGAGAAACATTTAAGTACTTATTTTGGGCTGTGAATGTAGCTCAGTAAAGTGTGTGCTGCATGTACAAAGCATTGGGTTTGTACACAATATAAAACAGGATGTGCTGATACATCCTTACCCCAGCACTCAGGAGGTAGTCAGGAAGTCAGAAATTCAAGGTCATCCTGGGCTGCTACATAGTGAGTTTGAAACCAGTCTGTAATGCATAAGACCCTCTTAAAAAAAAAAAAAATGAAAAAGAAAAAGTACTTATTTAGGGTACCAGTATCTTGATTCATTGGTCTTAGCATTTTTACAAAGCTCTCCAGGTGATTTTGCTGGCTTTTGTAGAGAAGTAGTTTGAGTCCCTCTTCCTGAATGTGGACATATTTAGTGATTGGTTTCTCTCTCTCATTCCCTCCCTCCTCCTTTCCTTTCTTCTTTTTTTTTTTTTCCTGCCTCCCGAGTGCTGGGATTAAAGGCGTGCGCCACTATTGCCCGGCTCCTTTCTTTCTTTTTTTTTTGCTGTCCTAGAGATTGAACCTAGGGCCTCATGCATGAGGTGAGGCAAGTGCTCTACCACTGAGCTACAGACCCTGCCTTAGTGATTGGTTTTTAACAGGTAAGATGTGATAGATATACATGGCACTGTGCTACTTGTGAGGTTGAGTAAGAAAAGACAATGCAGTTTGTTTCTGATTCGTTCTTGCTTTCATCTCTCTCACTCTTTGAATCCCCTGTTTGCTCATGTAGCCATACCATGTTCCATCTCAGGCTCTGATAGCCTGAATCAGATGCCCACATAGGGTGAGCAAGCCTTCTAAGAACTCCAGCTCCCAAGTCATTGAGCCATCTAGTAGATGCCAATCTTCTGTTATCTTCAGGTTCGCAAGCAACATAGTTTTTTTGGTTTGTTTTCATTTTATTTTGGAGACAGATTCTCACTGTGTATCCCTGGATGAGCTGTCACTCACTCTGTAGACTAGACTTGTCTCGTACTCAGAGGTCTACCTATTTCCACTTCCTGCATGCTGGTATTAAAGGTGCATCATCACTGTCACTCCCAGTTCAGTAGTGAGTTTTGTTGTTGTTCTTACTTGTCAATTTGTTTGATTTTTTTTTGAGACAGGGTCACTGCAAGTCTTGGCTGTCCTGGAACTCACTATGTAGACTAGACTGGTTTTGAACTCAGAAATCTGCCTGCTTTTATTGGGATTAAAGGCATATACCACCATGCAAATCTAACTCAGTAGTGGGATTTTAAACCATTAAGTTTTGGGATAGTTTTCATATGGTAGTAGATAACCAGACAAATACCATAATGTCAAAAAAATTATAATTGCACATGTTTTATAGCTTTATAGTTTTATAGCTTTGTTATTTTGCATAATGCCCTTCAGTCTTTGACAGTTGACATTCATAATTTATTGTTATGTTAATAGTGCAGACATACATTTTATGTCTGTATCTCTTGTCATTTCACTAGCCATTTTCACAAAGATCGTGGGTATCTTCATGCTCTGGGTATCTAATAGTTCAGGTACACTTACCTGTGCTTTTTATGGGACTAAGCATCAGTCACTTACCTAAGCAGCTTGCAACTGTTTTGGATACTTCATCCTATCAGAAGAAAGTATTTATGTGCCAGCCACAGATGGGTCTGTGTCTGTCCAGAGTACCTTAAAATAATCTTCTGTTTTGGGAGTTTTTACTTTAGATGTTGCCTATACAGTTCGCAGTAATATTTTTGGAGTGGAATTTCTAGGAACTGACTTTCAATTAAATTGAAGATAATTTGGGGAAAGAGAAAAGACCTGGATGTAAGCAAAAAGATGAAAATAAGCTGAGTTTTGCTACCTAGATGAAAGGAGTCACTTAGGTCATGTTAGAGAAGACGAGGTCTTGCAATCTGGTCAGTGCCCAGCTGCAGTTGAATTTGTTGGAAACTTTAAAAAAGCTATGGTATGAATACAGAGGCTGAAGACATAATTGCAACAACAGTGGTATTGGAGCAGGCTGGGCACTATTTTGGAGCACTTGGGGTTTTTCAGCCAGCTCAGAAGCTTAGCCTTGATCAGTAAACTTTCTAGTGTTGTTTGTTGTCTGCAGAGGGACATGAAAATAATGAAAAGGCCGTGTTTTGAAGATGAGGATGATTTCTGTCAGCGGAGGTGATAGGAAGAACCTTTAGGTTTGTTGTAAAATGTCTTATTTATTCTTTGACAGTTTCACACATGTATACAGTGTGTCTTGATCAGATCCACCCCAAACTCCCCACTCCCATGGGACTCCCACAACATGCTCCCCTTCTACCTTCCTGCCTTGTTCTTTTTTATAACCCACTGAGTCTAAGTTCTGCCTAAGTTCTGCCTAAGTTCTGAGTCTAAGTTCTGCCTAAGTTCTGCCTGCATGCACATGGATGTGGGGCCTCCCTCCACTTGAGCAAGGCCCACTTCCAGCAGTCCCACCCCCAAAGAAAAGTGACTCACTTTTCCCCAGCAGCCATCAATTGCTGGTAGCTTCTCAGCTACAAGTGGAGTCTCATGAGCCTTTCCTTCATCCATGCTGAAATGATGACTGGCTTGATCGTGTATAGGTTTGTTCAGGTAGCCGTAGCTGCAGTGAGTCCATGAGTGCAGCAACAGCAATGCCATGTCCAGAAGACATTGCTCAGTGTTCCCTGAGATCTGAAGGGTGTTTGTGATATGGGTAGGTGTCCCTTTTAGAACTGATCACCAGTCACTTATTCTCAACACATTGGCCAGCTCTGAGTCTCTTCATTAACTCTTGTCCATGGACATTTCTAAGAAAGCCAAAGGGGAAGGACTGTAACTATAAAGGCAACAAATACTGAGCTGTTCTAGAGCTAAGAGAACCTCGGTGAAGAGTTACTCTTCTAATGAAAGCATTAACCCACAGCCATTGTCACTGGTTTCATGGGTTGGAGTTGTTGGTTTCATTGTCTCACTATTGAAAAGAATGTCAGCGAGAACAGCAGAATTGAGAGCAAGTAGGGGTTTTATTGAGAAGTAGAGTAACAGCTCCCTACTACAGGGAAAGATCCCAAAAATAGCTTGATAAGTAGCGCTCCAGATCAGATGTTCTTTTATAAATTGGAAAGGGGTCAGTTTGTCCCAACCAGTACATAATTTAAGCATCAAATTGGAATGTACCTGGTTGCCTAGTTAGAGTGTATTTGGAGGATTCTGGCTGGTCAAGGGATCATGTAGAAGACTGCAGACTCAAAGGAAGTTCACCAAAGTCACCAAGGAGGAGGAAGAACCCTGAAGTAAAAGAACGAACAGCCTGGTGATGAGTCAGGGCCTTTTAGATTTCATCTCTCAGACTCTTTGTTCCTTTGGCATATCACCAATCGCATCTGCTTCTGTGTTCTTCATCAGGGCATGCACAGATAGTTTTGTTCATTTGATCCCCAGAATCGCCATGGTGGAACCATCGCCCCACAAACTGTCCTCTGACCTCCACATGTTCTCCTGCGCTGCCCCCCCCCCCCCCCGTAAATAAATGCTGTGGTGATGGGTGTTCTTGCAGGGGTAGGCAGTGGTTGAAGGAGACTGGTTTTACTAGCCAGCTCCTATGTGCCTGGAGACAGTCAGGCAATGAGAAAAGCACCCTGGACATCTTGTCATGGCTTCTTGACTCTTAAGTGCTTTACTGCTGGGAACTTAGTGTGTGTTCCTGGTCAGTAGGTCGTCGCCCTGTGGACGGGATGACTCCTTTGGAAGGTGTGCTGCTTGACTGCTGTCATGTCAGGCAGCTAGAGTTGAGCAGGCAGCCAGCCTCGCAGGCTAAAGAAGTAGGATGATAACTGATGAGAACATTGCCACTCTCGCTGTCATTTTACCGTTTTCCTCCCCAGTGGGCTACCTTGAGAATGGAGAGAGGAGCCAAGGAGAAGAACCACCAGCTTTACAAGCCCTACACCAACGGTAGGATTGGGTGCCCTAGCCTTACAGAGCCTCTGAAATAATACCCAGACTCTTGTAGAGCCTTAGTCCGCTTGCTCTTGCCTGTAACAAAATACCCGAGGGTACTTTGTAGAAGAAAAGTTTGACCTTCTGGTGGGTACAAAACTCAGGCAGGGGCTGGGCAGACGGCTTAGTGAGTGAAATGCTTGCTGTGCATTTACACGGGTCGGAGCCCTAGATTCACGTAAAACAGGCTCAGTGACATACCCTGTAAAATCCCAGTGCTGGGGGCCAGAGACAGGCCGATTTCCAGAGCTCCGTGGCTAGCCAGGCTAGCAGCCCGAGAGCTTCAGGTTCAGTGTGACCCTAGTAAAAATATGTGTGGTGGAGAGTGGTAGGGGAAGATACCTCACATTGACCTCTGACCTGTATGCTTATGCAACATCACACACACACACACACACACACACACACACACACACACACACACACACACATACACACCCACACAGTCAATAATCTCTCAGTCTCTCCCTCTCTATCACTCTCTCACACAGAGAGATAGAAAAGAAAACCTGGGTGGGTAGAGGTAAAATGCCACGTGTGGTGAGGTCCCCTGAGCCACATTGCAGTATGGCAGATGGAACCACATAGCAGGAGTGTTTGAGAGGATAGGAGGGAGGGAAGAATTGGTTCCAGTGGCAAGGAATGACCCAAGAGAGTAAGGAGGTGTCTGGCTTACTTTTTAAAAACAAACTGATCTAGAGAGCTGGACATGGTGACATATGCCTGTGATCTCAACAGTTGAGAGATGGAAGTAGGAGAATCAGGCATTCAAAGGCATCCTTAGCTGCTCAGTGAGCTCAAGGCCAGCCATTGCTACCAAGACTTTGTCTCAAAAACAAGCAAGCAAACAAACAAACAAAAACCAAGCAAACAAGCATCCAAAAATCCACCAAAACCCCAACCTGATGTTGTGGGAATGAATGCACCCCTGCAGAACCCACCCACCCAGAGCAAGTATAGTGCTGCTCTGTTCAGGGACAGCAGACCCATGACCTAATCCCATGAGCTATCTCTTACATTCCAGGTTGGTTTGTTTAAGGACAGGGGTCTATCTATCCCGGCTGGCCTCAGACTCACAGAGATTTGATTGCCTATGCCTCCTGAGTGTTAGGATTAAAGGCATTTGCTACTACACCTGTTGATTTTCATCTTTGATAGTTTTATTCAAGTATAAATTTTAGTCCTTTTCACCCCCCATTTCCCTATCTCATCTTCCTTTCTTCTGCAGAAACCCTTCTTTTTCCCGCCTATTTTTATGCCCTTTTTGTGTGTAAGTGACTCACTTAGTTTAAATAGCGTTTCCAGCATGAGCCTAGGTGGAAGATATGTATCGGAGCATGGTAGACCCCACCCCTCCAAGCCCCCGCACTTCTCAGTACTGTTGTACTGCTCATGATACTGTGGAGAGCCTATCCAGCCCACATCCAAACCACAGCACACATACCCTTTCAAACGCATGTTCCTTGTAGCATGCCACTTGACAAGGGATATTGTTTTGTTTTGTTTTGTTTTGTTTTTTCAGGAATCATTGCAAAAGATCCCACTTCTCTGGAAGAAGAAATCAAAGAAATTCGTCGAAGTGGTAGTAACAAGGCTCTGGATAAGACACCCGAGTTCGAGCTCTCTGACATCTTCTACTTTTGCCGGAAAGGAATGGAGACTATTATGGATGACGAAGTGACAAAGAGATTCTCCGCAGAGGAGTTGGAGTCCTGGAACTTGCTGAGCCGAACCAATTACAATTTCCAATATATAAGCCTACGGCTTACCATCCTCTGGGGGTTAGGAGTGCTGATTCGGTATTGCTTCCTTCTGCCACTCAGGTGAGGCTGGGCCTTGAGGCCAGTGTGACTGCTCTGCCTGTGTGCATGGCTTCCCCACCTCACTTTGCCTTGTTTCCCATTTATAAAGCAGGGTAGTATTTTTTTCCAGGGCTAGTCCATTTTACTCTGCGGAAGGGCACAGTGGGGACTATCCCTTTAAGCCCTCAATTCTTTACATATCAGACAGAAATGGATTTCTTTCTTTTCCGTGTGTGTACTTTTTTTTTTTTTTTTTTTTTTTTTTGAGAGAGGGTCTCACTGTAGCTCTGGCTGGTCTTGAACTCACAGAGATCTACCTGCCTCTGCCCCCTGAGTGCTGGGATTAAAGGTGTGAGCCAAGCACCACACCCAGCTAATAGTAGGATTTCTTTTTTTTGGGGGGAGGGGTTTCGAGACAGGGTTTCTCTGTAGCTTTGGAGCCTGTCCTGGACTAGCTCTGTATAGCCCAGGCTGGCCTCGAACTCACAGAGATCCACCTGCCTCTGCCTCCCCAGTGCTGGGATTATAGGTGTGCGCCACCACCGCCCAGCAATAGTAGGATTTCTTAACGACTGTTTGCTTGTTAGGGGGACTGAGAACATCATATACTTCCTGGCCCCTCTTTCCTAGGCATAGCCTTTCCTGAAACTTGCCTCCCTGGTACAGAAGCAGCATTGATCTCTGTTTCTCTGTGCCCTTCTGTTTGTCTTGCCAGATGCTGGAACCTTCCAACTCTACCTCCTTTTTTTGACAGAGATTTTACTTCTGCCAGGGCGTTTGTTCAGCTTAAGCAAAATCAGACAGGTGTTGGGTGTAGCAACTGCCTAATGTAAAGAGACAGTTGACTGTTTGTTTGGAATTGCAGTCACCCTTAATACAAGTGATTTCTCACATTTTCAGAGGAAGCTCTTGTCAGTTCTTATGTGTGGCTTTCATGATTCCTGCCTTTGTCTTCACACAGTCACTGAATAACTATTTGGCTTACTATATTTTCCTTCTTACAGGATTGCTCTGGCATTCACAGGGATTAGCCTCTTGGTAGTGGGTACTACCATGGTTGGATACCTGCCAAATGGGAGGTGAGTGGGGTGAACTCGTGGGTCAGCAGCTTGCTCTGAGCATGGTGGCTGACAGTGGAGGCAACCACAGCTTTGGATCAACACAGTCCTTGAGTGTTAGGTGGTTCAAATAACCCACAGTAACAGTGGTATCTTAGTAAATGGCTTTTGTTTTGTAACTGGTAGGAGATAGTAGCTGTGTGTACTTCCTTCTTGGAGTCCAGCCCTCACCATCTTCCCACTTTAGAGTAAAAAAGGTAGATACCACAAAGGAGTCCAGGCTCAGGTAGTCACAGATTTTTATAGCATGTTGTTTGGTTTTGCTGGGGATCAAAACCAGGACCCTATATGCAGGGCAAGTTCTCTGTTGGTGCTGTACCTCGAATCTTTAGATGTTTAATTGCATGGTTCTGCTTGCTCCATAAGTTGACAAGTAACTTAGAGTGTAAGTAGAATTTTCTCCCCCCCCCCCCACCTTTCTTTCTTAAGGAAACTTTTCTCCCTTGAGGAAGTTCTGGGGGCCCATAGATACTGATTTAGCTGGGGCTGGTAAAGAGGTTGTACCTGCTGTGGGTGGTGAGTTGGGAGACAGGAATCTAAGAAACCTTGGCTTGTCTATGCTGGGAATTCTTGGCCTACAGATTTTCAACCACTAACAGGTGAATGTCATCAAGTCTCATTGCAGTTCTTCAATTGCGTGTGGCTATAAAGATGTTAAATAATACATATGCAGGTTTTACCATGTGTGCTAATATTTCTACAAGTACTTTGTGCACTGTTAAATATTTGGAGCTAGCAACGTGTCCTGTCTTCATACACAAACACCTCAGCTGTCCTGTTGTTGCAGGTTTAAGGAGTTTTTGAGTAAACATGTCCATTTAATGTGCTACCGGATCTGTGTGCGAGCCCTGACAGCCATCATTACCTACCACAACAGGTGAGGGGACTTGACATTAACATGGAGGGAGACTCATTAACATTTGTCTGGAGCTAGTGATGCTTGTGAGGTATGAGGTGTGTTCCACATGAATTGATTCATGCCATTTTTATTGCTTTGCATATATTTTATACCCAGGAAAAACAGACCAAGAAATGGTGGCATCTGTGTGGCTAATCATACATCTCCCATTGATGTGATCATCTTGGCCAGCGATGGCTACTATGCCATGGTACGAAGCCTCTTTTTGTGGTTTTCTGATGGGGACTAGGAGATCTCTAGGCCCTCCATAGGAAACTTCCTTGATTGAGGGTTCACACATGTGAACATGTTTTTGTGTGTAGGTCCCAACTTAAGAGGGTCACCCTAGGCCTGGATAGAAGCTGTTCTGAGTAGAGTGATTGAGAGTGTGGCTGGGGATTGTGTCTTGTGTGCCTAGACGGAGGAGATTACAAGAAAAGGGAGTCTTGAGAAAGAAAGCGAGGTGAGAGGCATTGAGAATACCTGAGAGGGCCGTTTTCAGAGTTACTCTTCTTTATGTGTTTAACTGGAATAGCCTCTGGCACTGATGCCTAAAGGGGACTTCAGAATTAGAGAAGCCTAAATAGTGGTTTCTTGATAGTGAGAAACTTAAAATTATGAAATATTAACAAGGAGAGGCTGGGATGTGTGTTTTGTGGGATTGGGATTTGTGTAAGGATGTATTCACTAATTATTCCTCTCTGAGATTAGGTGGGGCAGGTGCACGGGGGCCTTATGGGTGTGATTCAAAGAGCCATGGTGAAAGCCTGCCCACATGTCTGGTTTGAGCGTTCTGAAGTTAAAGATCGCCACCTGGTGGCTAAGAGGTAAATGGGCAAAATGATATTCTATTGGTCTAGTTAGGAAGTAAACAGAAAATATTTTCAGGGTAGTTATCCCTTTATAATGAGCCTATACAGTTGTAATAAAATTTTAGGACATCTAGAAAAGATATAAATAAACCCAGTATTATTTACCAAGTTATTTATGTTTTCATTATATCCTTCCCAATAAACAACTTAGGAACTGCAATTTCTTGTTTGTTTTGGGTGGTGCTGGGTAGAGCATTGTATATGCTGGGCAAATGGTCCTTTACTGAGATACACAGACTGCAAGCCAAAAACTTTAATTGCTCTTTGCAACCTATAAGGTCATTGACTCCTCCATTTTTTTCTGTATCTTAAAGACTGACTGAGCACGTACAAGATAAAAGTAAGCTGCCCATCCTCATCTTCCCAGAAGGTACAAAGTGATGGGAGCGGGAGACCAGGCCCTGAGCCCCGGGGAACTCTGGGGAGGGAGACCAGGCCCTGAGCCCCGGGTAGTGCTGGGGGCTTTTAGCATGGGAGACTGACAACGTGGGTCAGTTCATAAGTTTGGTTACGTTTGATGGTGTGTACCCCACTGGTGCAGGATCCCTTCTGTGATACTGCTGACAGGTAGCTTTCCAGCCTCTCCTAGAGTACTCCCTCAGTCTACTTGGCATCCCTGCTCTCTACCTAAGGCTGGGACAGTGGCCTGAGAGAGGAGAGAAGGAATAAAGATTGCCTTTATCCAGTCCCTTAGTGTGCATTCATCATTTGGGTGATGGTTGGCTTATGCTGTTTGAGGATTATTTTCAGTGCAAAAGAAACACTGGGTAGAAGTCCAGAAAGGAAGGGTTTCCTCTTGCCTGTGTTTCAGGAACCTGCATCAATAACACATCAGTGATGATGTTCAAAAAGGGAAGCTTTGAAATTGGAGCCACTGTTTACCCTGTTGCTATCAAGGTATGTGACCTCTGAGCCAGCTCGGATGCACAGGTGGGAGGTGGGGCTTGGTGAACCAGGGGGCTGCTCCTCTTCCTCCACCGTGCTGCCAGGCCATGTGGGCAGAGCAGCCGAAGAGGGTGCTGGCGGGATGCATAGGGATGTGGGATGTGGGGGAAGAACAGCTACCAGGTTCTGTAAAGAGAAACTGCATGAGCTCTGCAGTTGTGTCCTCGCTCCTTTGTGGAAGTCTAGGGCACTGGGTGCACAGGTGACTTCCAGGAGCAGTGGAGGGTTGTACGCTGGACTTGTGCAGTGGGTAGAGAGGAGAATGGATGGATCCTTGAGACTGCGCGCAGCTAAGCAAAATAAATCACACACAGAGGCTTATTCTTACTTATGAGTGCCCCAGCCTTAGCCTGGCCTAGTTTCTCACCAGCTTTCCTTATGTTAACTTATCCCATCTACCTTTTGCCTCTAGGCTTTTCCGGTTCTCTGACTTCTATAAATCTTACTCCATGGCTCGATATATAGCTGGGTGGCTGGCCCCTGGAGTCCTCTTTCTCTGGCTCCTAGCTCTCCAATCTCTCTTCCCAGATTTCTCCTTCTATATATCCTCTCTGCCTTCCAGCCCTACCTATCCTGTCTCCTGCCTTGCTATTGGCCAGTTCTTTATTAGACCATCAGGTGTTTTAGGCAGGCACAGTAACACAGCTTCACAGAGTTAAACAAATGCAACATAAACAAAAGTAACACACCTTAAAATATTCTACTACATAGATATATATGAGATTTATTAGAGTAGCTTACAGGCTGTGGCCCAGCTAGTCCAGCAGTGGCTGTCTGTCTTCCAGTAGAACATCCAAGACTCTAGTAGTTGTTCAGTCCACAAGGCTGATGTCTTAGTTGGTCTTTAGTACACGCCAGAATCCTGAAGAAGCAGGCTCTAATGTCAGTGAAGGGATGGACTTGTCAGAGTGAGGGCAAGCAGGCAGAGAGCAGCCTTCCTTCTTCCAGGTCCTCGGTACAGGCTGCCACCAGAAGGTATGGCCCCGATGAAAGGTAGATCTTCCCACATAAAAAGATCCAGATTAAAAGTGGATCTTCCCACTTCAAATGGTTCAGTTAAGGAAAAAAATCCCTCACAGATGTACCCAGCCCCTTAGGTTTTAGTTAGTTTCAGATGTGTAAACTGACAACCAAGACTAGCTATCACCCCACCAGTGTCATCCCACAGTCCAGCATAATGGTGTGTGTGGGGGGGGGGGTACTGTATCAGCTGTGTTTGCTGGGCTACCAGCCTTTTTCCCCTCACTGTGTTAGCTCCTACAGCAGCATCACCTGGGGATGGTTAAAAAGATTGGTATTCCTCATGCCAAACTCTAAATGTCAGTCACCTGGAGATCTTAGCGTACTGGTCAGGGACTCTCATTGGTTGTCCTCTGCTGTGCAGCATGGCTCTCATCCATTGTGAAGCATGGAATCTCGAGAGAGTTAGGACTTCTCTGTAAAATAGGATGCATGTCCATTTTCTTCTGTTCACATATCACAAACTTATGTTCTGCAGATAGTTTCTAGGTTTGTTTGTTGTTTTTTGAAGTTCTATTGATATCTGAACTTGGGTAACCTCAGCAGTGACAGTGCTTTTATCGTATTTCTACAATCACAAGTCACTGATTTTGAGAATGTTAATTATTATTTTGAACTTTTGTCTTGCCTTGCTTTGCTGTGGTGTCTGCCTGGCGTGGAAAGAGAGTCAATCCTCAACAGAGAAGTTGACCCCCTATTCCTACTACAACTTCTGCTCATGTGCTTATAACAAAAGAGTCAGTTTTATGTTTGGAAACAGGCTCTCCCTGTGTTACCAAGGCTGGTCTCAAGCTCCCAGGCTCGAAATCATCCTTTTACCTCAGTTTTCCAAGTAGCTGGGATGACAGGTGTACTCCAGTCTGTCTGGCTAGCTGCATTATCTTTGTTAGTTTTAAATTTTCATTCTCCCTTGTTCCTTACTGGTATTAAAAAATTCACTTGCTGTTTTTTAAAAAAATGATTTATTTTTGTTTTATGTACATTGGTGTTTTACTTGCATGTATGTCTGCCCGGGTGTAGGATCTCCTGGAACTGGGATTATAGACAGTTGTGAGCTGCCATGTTGGTACTGGGAATCAAACCTGGGTCCTCTGGAAGTTCTTAACCACTGAGCCATCTCTCCAGCCCCTGCTGTTGCTATTTTTAAAGTTTATGTATGTGGGTATTTTGTCAGCATGTATCTGTACACAATTTATATGCCTGGTGCCTAAGGAAACCAGAAGAGAATATCAGAACCCCTGGAACCAAAGTTACAGATGGCTATGAGCTGACATGCAGGTGCTGGGAATTGAACCGGGGTCCCCTGGAAGAGCAGCCAGTGTTCTTAACCACTGAGCCATCCCTCCTGCTCCCCTTAGTGGTATTTAAGGTGCATTCATTAAAGTGTTAAGTTTCTTAGTTTCTGTTGTTAAGTCTCTATTGTTAGGACTTAATCCCAACATAGTTGTTCAGTGTTTATTCTGAAATCATAAACTTAGGCTGGGAAGGCCTACAAGATTGGACACTTGAAACCCCATCCACCAACACACAAATCTCCATGACAGTACTCTACAGGCATCCTTCTCCCAGGGAAGGCAACAGTGGTGGTACCTTGGTCCTGGGGGATAACTCCTGAAATTCTTCTTCTGTTTATGCATTCTCCATGCTGTGTGATTCTGCAGTCAGTGCACTGCCTCCTTATCTGTCTCTTCAAACATTTGGTAGCAGCCACTCACGCTCTGCTCAGGCAGCCTTCTCAAGGACTCGCTCTTCCTGTTACTTCTCCTGTACCTTCCCTCAGCACTTTCCTACCCCTAAGATTACTGTGGTCTAATAATAGTTCAGCAGCTGCAGTCATTTTTCTCACAAAACACCTTGAAAACAGCCTTTTCCCTCCACTAAAATCATGACAAACCCATGTACCTAATACACCTGCCTTGTTGAGACCTTATGAAACTAATGGGTGTGGACCCATTTGCTAGTGGATACTTGTGATTTAATTAGCAGAATTTTCTGCCCAAACAGAAATTCACTTTGTTAGAATTGTAAATATGCAAATTGTATTTGCAGTACTTAAGTTTTAACATAGTATGTTGCAAGCTTTCTAAGTGTATGTATGAAGGTTTATATATACTTTATGTACATAAGTCCATGCCTTGATGTTTAAAATAGGCCTCATAAAAGGAAAGAATACATGAAGCAAGCACAGTGGACTGTTGTTAATTATTGAACCTAGGAGATGAGTGATTGATAGTGTGTTATCCTGCATTCTGTTTTTGGATTGTCTAAAACTTACATGCTCCTTGTGAGTGCAAGATGAGGCTATCTGAGGCAGGAGCTATTTGGGTGTGATGGTCAGGAAAGACCTCCCTGATGGCGTGAGTTGAATCTGAAGGGCTCGAGGTCAGACTCCATGGCTTTAGAGCCACTTTAGCAGGGTTTACTTGGGGCCAGGAGTACTTCTAACCTGGATCCCTGCCCCTGTGGACCCTTCACCAATCACTGGTCAGAGCTGCTTCTGTAGTCCTTATATCCAGTCTCCTCTCCTTTTACAGTATGACCCTCAGTTTGGCGATGCCTTCTGGAATAGCAGCAAGTATGGGATGGTGACGTACTTGCTGAGAATGATGACCAGTTGGGCCATTGTCTGCAGTGTTTGGTACCTGCCGCCTATGACCAGAGAGGTCGGTGTCTCCAGTCCTCCAGTGTGAGTGTGCTGTGGGGGTCAGGAGTCTGGCAGTGTTCTCATTCATTCTTTGTTACAGAAAGATGAAGATGCTGTGCAGTTTGCTAACAGGGTGAAGTCTGCCATTGCCCGGCAAGGAGGACTGGTAGACCTTCTGTGGTGAGTAGAGCTGATTCCAGAGAATAAGCACCTCTGAGCCAAAGGACTTCCTCCCTGGCCCAGAATGAATCTTGCCCTAGAGAAGGAATGGTCAGACTTCTTTTCCCTAGTTCCAGCGAATAATGCCGGCACTGTGTTGTCCTCAGGAACATGGAATTGTGGACCTTTGCCTAGTATGTTCGGGCTTCCTGACAGTTTGTGCCTCTAGGTAGAGATGACCTGACTCCATTTGGAAACTTCCGAATTTCCTCTGTTGTCTGTATACTACTAGTCTTTGAAAAGTAGACATTTCCTTTACTACGTTATCTTGCCTTATCGCCTAGCACAGGAGGTGGCACACTTTCTGTACAGTTTTATAGGTCTCTTGCAACCACTTACCTTTGCCATTTGTATAAAAGCAACCAAAGAGAATACATGAACAAGTAGTCACGGCTGTGTCCCATTGAAACTTCTTTACAAGAACAGATGCGGGTCAGGGTGTGAGCTTTTGTCCATGAGTCTGAATTAACCCCTAGTGTCTGCAGTAGTCAGAGTCAGGTTAAACAGGAGCTTGCTCCGTGTTTCCTGCCGGATTTTCCTTGGATTTGAACCATAGACTGCATCTGTCAGACTGCAGTACTGACCAGTCGCCTTCTCTGCTGCTATATTAGCCTTTGTCTTTTCAGGGATGGTGGATTGAAGAGAGAAAAGGTGAAGGACACATTCAAGGAGGAGCAGCAGAAACTGTATAGCAAGATGATTGTCGGTAACCACGAGGACCGGAGCCGGTCCTGAGGCTCTGCCAGGCACTGGCTGGAGCCGCCACCTCTCAGTCCTGACAAGTGAGCCAGCTGGAGTTGCGCCACAACCTCTCCCACCATCCCCGCCACCCACTGCTGCATCTTCCAGACTCTGGCCCTCAGGCTGCTGGACTCCAGGACGCCTGAGTCCTTCAGAGCCCCATGTACTGCCTGCTGCCCTCTACCCAGAATGCTGCTGGCTGGGGCTCCCTGAGACAAATGCCTCTTGTTCCTTTATAGTAAGCCTCTAAGAGGAATGCCATTAAAGCAGATCTGTTATGTGCTAGCTGGTGGGAAGGCGGGCCCCATTCTTGCCATGAGAGAATGTTGTTGTTACTGTGTAGGGACAGCTACATGCTGGAGAAAGTCAGAAGACACACTGCCGAGGCAGGTGTCTAAACAGCCTCCAGCCTTGGAGCCTTTAGGTGGGACAGAAAGAAAACTGTCTACAGGAGTGTTCGTTCCGTTCAGCAGATGGAGTCCTACGTTCATAAGTCATGTGTTCCTGCTTACGAAGATCACCAGAGGAGATAGGAAGAAGCCAGTGGGCCCCTGGCCAGCTAGCGAGCCCCAGGAGTCTTTGAGTCGGACTCCAGGCTGAGCCTGGGTCCCCCACCTGACTTGTGTGTTTACGATGTCTCAGTTTCCCTGTCTGTTACATGGAATTGCAGAGGGTGATGATAACCTACCTCACAGGGTTGTTGTGGGGGTTCCCGTGCTAGCATATGAGAAGGAAATGGATGCTGGTCCACAGGGATGGCTTCATAGAACAGGGCAGGACGAAAAGGTCAGCTCACAGCTGCTGCCCAGGATTTTAAACTTGTTTTGTGAGTAAATAAAACTGGATGGTAAATGAATTTAGGGACCTTGACTTCACTCCCTGAGAAATGTATTTCTTGCCGGGTAACAACTGTGGTACTTGAAAATGACCCTGGACGGCAGGGCCTGTACGTAACTCTGCAGTGAGGATAGGAGTGCTCAGGAGGGGCAGACTCTTGGTGTTTCCACATCTCCTTCTCCCAGATGCAGCCATGAAAAACAAACCATTGATGAGGTGAGAGAGGCCCTGTCGGTGGCATTCGAGATCTGAGGGATCGGGAAGGTGTGAGGAGGGAGCAGAGTGGTGGGAAGAACTCACAAGTTAGGCAGGCGGGGTGGGAACCAGCGTGCACCCACGGCTGGAAGAGAAATAGCAGGCTTGCAACCCACCCAACAGCCACTGGGGACAGATCCAGTCAGCCACTCCGTGGTTACTGCTGAGGTCCACCTACTTGTGAGTTCCTCCAAAGGAAGAGTACCTTCCCACCCACATGTCATTGTTCCGCAATGGCACAGTCACGGCACTTCTTACAATGTTGTAGATACCCCAAGTCTGGGATGTGCGGCTGTTCTAGGAGGGCAGCCGGGCTCCCAAGGCTATGAACTGATGCCACTCGGATGCTTGAGGACCGTGTGGTGGGTGTCCTACCTTCCTGTCACTCTAGCCTCCCGTCCCCTCCTGCCTGCTCCATTCCCAGTGGAAAACACTTCAAATAAAAACACCTACGACTGTAAGAACGGCCTCTTGGGAGCTATTTTACAAATGTTCAAAAATGAAAAGCGGGTTTCAGCTTACATAGAACGTAGTATTTCAGTGCTGTCCTTTAAAACCATCTAGGGTCAGGCATCCTTTGAAACTGCCGCTCCTGGTTTGACCTCATGATCTCTGCAGGGAGTTTTCACTTGGCTCACTTCCCCCTCACCCATGACACAGCGGGTACCAGTGAGGAGACATTTGTGCGTCCTTCCTCAGCACTTGCTCCAGACACTGCTCTGCCGCTGACCATTTGTGACTGGGTCCTGCAGGTTCCCATAGCAGAGATTTGGTGTGGGGTTGGCCTTACATGATACAAACAAGGACAGCCTGAATACTTCAATTGTCAACCTGCTGCTCCCATGCTGTATCGTCCTCATGTCTCTATTTCCTGACTTTAATTTGGTGAGTTCTGAGGCCTTAGACACCTGACACTTCAGTAGGTGTATGTGTGTGTGTACCTGTGTGTCTATGTCTGTGTGGGTGGGTACATTGGGTGGTAGTGCATGTGGAGGCCGGAGGACAGCCTCGGCTACCACTTCTTCAGTCGGGCCTCACCTTGTTTTCGAGACAGGGTCTCATTGGCCTAGGCTGATTGGCCAGTGAGTCTCCTGTCTACTTGCCCAGCTCTGCGGTTAAAAGTAGAAGCCACCTTCCTAGCTTTTGTGGTTTGTTTTTAACATTGGTTCTGGGAGCTCAAACTCAGGTCTTCATGCTTGCAATGCAAGTGCTTTATTGACTGAGCTCTTGTTCCAGCTCCAGTTCCATTAAAAGCCCATTGCTCACGTATGAGCTCTGAGCCCTTGAATTGTGTGGGTCCATTTTGAGCTATTGGCTCCCCCCTGCAAACCCAGCTTGGGAAGCTAACCACTGCCCTTGTCCTTGGGGATTTGTGCTGTCCCCAGACCTGCTGGGTAGCTGGGACTGTGGATCATACACAATTTCCACTCAGACGTGACTTTTTACCAGCTAGTTAAAAGAGCTTCTAGTTAGGCTAGTAAAATTCCCCAGATAATAGGAAGCTCAGTAGAAAGATGTCAGGCTGGCCAGGCCCCCATGAGCAAAGCTTGAAGGGGGCTGTTTTACATCAGCACCACCCTCTGTTGGTACCCTTCAGAGATGAAAGAAACCTTGATGTGGGAGAGATGGTGGCCAGGACAGTACCAAGGGGCTTTTAAATGCTGAAAGGCTTGTCAGTGGGCACTAACCAATTCCTTGTGGCAATCTGGGCCTATAAACCCTGCGGCTTCCTTCTAGAATTTACCAAATTCCTACTGTCTGGGTTGGTGTTTACTGCTGGTCCCCAACATTTGGAAGATGCTACCATGTTGCTGCAGGTACCCATCCACCTGCTTGTACATCTTAGTCGCCAGACTCAGTTTCTCCAGGTACACCATCCTGTGTGGCCTGGGCTATCCCAACTCCTGCACACAGACTCTTGGACAGGCTAAGAGATGACCATCTAGCCATCCATCTTTCCTGGCACTCACTCCCCTCTCCCCCTAGTCAATATGTCTCTCTCCGATGGGAAAGTTAATAAATTTTGCTCTAGATTAAAAGTATTGATTATTTCATTTGTAAACAATAAATAAAAAGGAGGAACTTTTCACTGCACCAGGGCTAGCGTCTGGTGTATTTTGCTGGTGAAATTTTGCTCGCTGTTGGGGGGGAGGTGGGTTTCTCATATGCATTCCGTCCGGCCAGCAGCATTGATTTCCTATTAGTTTCCCAGCACCACCCAGTAACACATCATTTCAGTACCTGCTATTAATGGTCTTTTGATAAATAATCACTTGTAAGTCAATAAATTTTTATTAAACACTGTAGCTCTTTGATTTATTAAAATCCGACCATGTTTGTCTGGGAGAAAAGGGATGCTGAATTGAAGTGGAGATTTTCATACATCTTCCTGACGCGGAGCAGTCACTGCACACTCCGGAGAAAAACAATTGCATTTTAACAGAAACAAAACAGCAGAGTTTGGAACTTGGGCCCAGGGAAACTTTATCTCAGTCAGTGTCTTACTCTGCCGGGAGCAATAGGCCAGCAGAATCAAGAACTTGTGTTGGCTTCTGAGCGGCGCAGTGCCCTGCTTGGCTGCCTCTGGATGGCACTGAGGGTCCTGGGCAGATCCCTGGGGCACATACTAAGGAACCTTTCCCAGGGTCAAGTGGACCCTGAATCAAACACCTGTTGAAGCAGATACTTAAAATGGACTAGAAACAAACTATAGGACCTTTAGCTGTCTGGCCATATTACCAAAGCCACATCCAGGTCAGGGAATGCCTGGAGACGATGGATGTTGATTATAAAAGTGAGCCAACAGCTACAGATTGGAAGTCTTTCTTTTGTGGGCTTTTCATTGGCACAAATGTTTGCTGTACAGTGTGAAGTGTTTGACACATTAAGCCTGGCTGCAGTTCAGTTGCTCTGTGGAGCTGCTTAGCCAGAGTCCTTACCCAGGGGGATGTTAGGGAAAGGAAAATCAGGCTGGATGGTCACTGTCAGAACAGCTGCAGAGGTGGCTCAGTGGTTAAGAGCACTTGCTGTTCAGGGATCTCAGTTATGTTCCCAGCACTCAAAAACAGCTTACAGCTGCCTTTAATTCCAGTTCTAGGGGACCTGGCGTCCTTTTCTGGCTTCATTGGACACACACACACACACACACATCATTTTTTAAAAAAAGCTGGAGGCCCTTCTTGACCTGTCAGTACCCAGTGTAGTGGGCAGAGACATGGCAGGAGGCTGAGAAGAAGTCCACAAGCCAGTACACACCTTTAATTCCCACACTCTGGAGGCAGAGGCAGGTGGATCTCTGAATTGAAGGCTAGCTTGATCTACATAGTGAGTTCTAGGCCTGCGTGGAATACACAGTGGACCCTATCTTGGGGAAAAATGAAATCCACGGGTGGTCTCTGGTGTCCCCTACCCACTGCAGGCTTTACAGTAACTAGCCGTTGGAGCTTCCTCTCCTGGTCCAGTCTGGGGTGGTGTGCTGCCCTCAGGGGACCTTGAAGGGTGAACAGCGAGTATTAGCGCAGTTCTTTATGGGTGTGTGGCTTCTGTTCCTGGATGCAGGAGATTGGTCAGGGAGACTGGCTCCTCTTCTAAAAACGTCAGGCCTGTGCCTGAGCTTCAGTCCCAATGGCACTGGGTGGTGCATCACGCTCAGAAAGCCAAAGGGGGACATGAATAGAGCTTTCTAGAGCTGGGTGACTTGGATTTCATGTGCAAAATTTAAGCCCATTATATATATATATTTTAACAGTAAATCTTGCTTTGTAGCCTAAGTTGGTCTTGAACCTGTTACACTCCCACCAAGACTCCTAAGTGTGAGATCACAGGTGTGTGCCACCACACCCAGCTCAAGAGCACTCTCAAGATGGAACAGACAACTAACCTTGACTGATTGACCTCACTTCTGCCCAGTGCTATTCCATTCTGGGAGGAGTTGGGTGGAGACAGAGGCGAAGAATCATCTCAGAGTTTCCTCTGTTCCAAGATGACTTCCTGGGCGGTCAAAAGCTGTGGGAGAGGAGTGGCTGGCTCCGAAGCTTCTGCTCTAGCTGAAGTAGAGGCAAGGGGAGAGAAGCTGGAGCAAAGATTGGCATCGCAGAGGACATTTGGACATCACCCACCAGGACCTCACCACCTGTTGAAGCCAGGAGACAAGAGAAGACCAAGGGAATAGCAGAGATTGGGGATCTCCCTTGGTAGGAAGGGGAGAGAAACATGCTTCCAGAAAAGAGGGTCTGGTTATCCTAGGGATAGCTGTGACCATGTGTTATTTCCCTTGACTCCATGGGCCTGCAACCAAGTCTGAGCCACTTCCTGGATCACCGATGTAGTACCGAGAGGACCTAGTACTAGCTAGGGCCTTCCCACTCGGTCCCAGGAGTTTCAGTGGAAGATGTCCTCAGGCTGCCCAAGGTCTGCATCCTATCCCAGGGCCTAGACAAGCATCTGGCTCTTCTTGATGAGCAGCAGGTGGCGACTGGTGGCATGAGCCCTCCTGCTGGGCCCTGCTCCTTGTGCACGATGCTCCTCCATCCTGGGCCCTGCGAAGGGCTGGCTGCAGCAGATTGATCCGCCAGCTGTGATTTGTCATTTCTGAGACAGGAGCTGTTTTCTCTTGCTTCAGGAGGCCCCTTCGACACCTGCTTTATTTTTCTTCCTGCGCTGACGTGACGGGAGACAGGTGTTAAACTACTTAATCACTTTAAAATTGTTTTAATTTTCTGTTTTTTATTGATCGCTCTGGCGCCAATTAATCAGCTCACTGGACCAGGCAGTTAGTACATTAAAAATTGTCAGGGAGGCCGTGCATCTTGCAAAATGTCTAAAAAATATTCGGCTAACAAATTTTGTTTTTTCCTTGGCATGCAACAGTCCTTGGCCCATGGAACTCCCACTCAGAAAGGACGCCTTCCTCTTGGGTTTCCATGTCGGAATATTTGGGGTACAGGAAGAGACCAGGCCCAGGCTTTCTACAGAGGCAAGCGGGAGCAGTAACCTTTTGGTAACCTGTTGGCCCCTCCCCTCCACTTTCGTTTGTGGAGCAGCTCTGGGTCGGCTTTAACTAGGTTTGCACACATAGCCTGGTTTCCCTTCTCTGGGATGTCAGCACTTTTGACTTTCTTTCTGACAGCGCCAGAGCTTTCTCCCTGAGGCAGGGGACTTGGTAAACTGTCTTGGCAGACAGCTGTGTCACGCTGCCTTATCTCTGTTCCCCGAGCGATGGGCCTGGAGCCCTTCTGTGGCATGTTCTGGGTAGCCACACCGCCCTCACTGCCCGGTGCCTCTAACCTTGATTCACCTGTAATCACCCCACTTGAAAATGGTGCGGTAATCGCCTAATTGTGCTTTCTGAGTTACATAAACCACAGATGTGCCCTCCGGGAGCCCCAGCACCACTTCTAGAAAGCAAACACTTCTTTTCCCATTTCTCCCTTTGGGTCGGATTTCCTATTGCTTTGGCTAGGGCAAGGCTTCATTATTATTTCCTGGAACAAATTGACTATTACCAGCCTGCCTGCATAACCTGGGTTGTTGTTGCTTCTTGGTGGGTGCCCTCTCCCCAAAATGTCTTCCGCTCCCTTGCCTCCTCTAGGTACATCCATCTTATTCCCCGTATGCACAAATCACTTTCACTCCACCCTGCACCATGTCGCTGTCACGGGAACGCCACCAAACCTCAGGAAGCTTTTTCAGAATCAGACTCCAGATCCTTTCTGGCAGGGCCAGGGCACGAGCCCTGCATGGGAGGGTGCTATAGGAGATGTGAGGCTGCTGAGGGGCGAGTCCAGTGTTCTCTGCATTCTGGTGGCTGCCCTCAGCCCCACCTGCCCTGTATTAATTGTTATTTGATTGGGCTAGGACATATAATCTAGTATTGATTTTCTCTCTGGATGCCGCAGCTTTATTTGCTCACATCTGCCTTGTGTTTAATTGGTGCTTTGCTCTGGAAACAAGAGATCGTATCGGCCTGTTGGGTTTCTTTTCCCTGGGCACACTGGCATGCACACAGCCCAGCACCCTCCCTCTCCCAGCCTCTCCCTGACCCTCCCACCTCCAGGCATTCCTGGGGTGTGAGGGGAGTAGGCAATGACCCAGAAGGGCTTTTTTTTTTCCTTTTACACTTGACCTCACAACTGTGAGTTCATTTTTCTTTGTATGAAGTGGGGGGGGGGGGAGATACAGAGGTTGTAGGGGAAGAAAGAATTCTCTTTGAAGTTGGACCTGGGTTCGTATCTACCCTCTCTGTGTATGTGGCCTGAGGTTGACCCATTGCATTTTCTGAACTCTAGTGTCTCTTCATTATTGGAGAATCGTGCTGTGTAGGATTCTTGGAGGTTGTATGTCAGCCTATATAATGCTTGGCACACTGTAGGTGCCCAATAAACAGCACGTCCTTTGCCAACGCCCTCCTCAGCAGCTACACGTTGCCTGTTACAGCCCTAGGCATGTACATCAGTCCTGGATACCTTGTTAGTCTGTGTGGACTGGCTGTGGATGGTGGCTCCTCACCTTAGCCGGGGCTAGGACTTCTGTTTTCTCCCATGCCTAGTATTGCCATTCTTAACCACACCCAGGCTGGCGTCTGTATCTTTTTTTTTTTTTTTTTTTTTTTTTTTTTTGTCCTGATTGATCTGGCATCTGGCCCAGTTCACCCTGAACTTTCTGTAGTGAAGGGGAGGTGTACGAGCTGGAGGTAAACACGGGTTTCCTGTTGACACACACTAACTCTCTTGCTTGGACGGGTGAATGTACCACCCTCACGATAGCGAGATTAATGGTGTTTGTTTCCTGCTGGGAGAGGCCCCATGAGGACTCTGTACAGTTTTCTGCGCTGACCGTGGAGACCAAGGCTGCCAACGGCTGTTTGGAAGGAACAGGTCTGCTATTTCCAATGGTGTGCTTCCTCCTCGGAACAGGGCAGGCCGAGGAATTGCTGGTTAAGGAATAGAAGCTGCCTGTGTCCTGCCCCCATGCAGTAGTTTTTAATAAGAAACCCTCCCCAATAGATGACAAGTGTATCTAGGGGCTGACCTGTTCTTCTCTCCAGGTATGTGGACCCTTGTACCTGGGCGGGAGGCATGGTCAAATGCAGTATGGCCTTGGTTCATTGTCCTGCAGAGTGAGGGACTATGGGAGGGGTTCAGATGGAAGGCTAGAATCTCTGTGGGGCATCGGGCAAAGGAGTGTCGGAGCGAGGAGTCCTGGCCAGTAGGTGGCGTCACAGGGTAGTGCAGAGCAGTGACAGTTGTGTGACTTTGCTGACCTCATTGAACAGCTCATGGCATGTCATAAAGAGGAGCTGGGATCTGGGTATGCGCCCTTCAGAGTCCATGTGTGAACAGCTTTATTTCCATTGGGAGGTGGTAAAAAGTTTTAAAGAGCGGGGTCTACATTCTAGGTCATTTGGGGTACACTCTTGAAGGATGATGGTCTCTGTCTCTCTCTGTCTCTCTGTCTGTCTGTCTCTGTCTATCTGTCTCTGTCTCTCTGTCTCTGTCTCTCTGTCTCTCTCTGTCTTTGTCTCTGTCTCTCTGTCTCTCTCTCTCTGTCTCTCTCTCTTTGTCTCTGTCTCTCTGTCTCTCTCTGTCTCTCTGTCTCTCTCTCTCTCTTGGCTTCCTGGCCCTCATGATGGAGTAGCTTTGCTCAGCCTTTTGTTCTCTACACCTGCCTCACCTCAGACTCGAAGCAACGGAGCCAAGTGGGCTGGTGGGTTTTGTGTCAGCTCGACACAAGCTAGCGTCATTGGCGAAGAGGGAGCCCCAGTTGAGGAAACGCCTGCATGAGATCCATCTGTAGGCAAACCTGTGGGACATTTCCTTAATTAGTGATTGATGGGGCAAAGGACCCATTATGGGGCCACCCTTGGGCACCTGGTGGCCCGGGTTCTAGAAGAAAGCAGGCTGAGCAAGCCACGAGGAGCAAGCCAGTAAGCAACATCCTCCATGGCCTCTGCTTAAGCTCCTGCCTCTGGGTTCCTGCCCTGTTTGAGTTCCTTCCTTGGCTTTCCTTCATGGACTGTGATTCAGGATATGGAGGCCAAATAAACCATTTCTTCCCCAAGTTGCTTTGGTCATGGTGTTTCATCATAGCAACAGTAACCATAACTAAGACAGCAAGTAACCCTGGGCCCAGACCTCCAAAATGGTAAGCCAAAGTAAGCGTTCCTCTTCAGAGGTTGACTGTGTTGCTGTGAATTGTAAAAACACACTAACAGGAAGGTGCAGGGGTAGGTAGGGCTGTTGCATCCCAGATGCTTCCAGATGTGCCGCAGCCACTGTTGGGGTCCCTCAGGCATCTTCTGCTCCCTCCCAGCTGCAGCAGAGGCTTTCCCACACATGCCATGCTCACCCTCCAACCAGCCAACGCCAGTGCAAGGACCACAACGCCCATGATGCTCTTTTTCAGAACACAGCCTCAAAAATGTAGCAGATTCTGAGAAAACACTGTCTCAAGGAAGAGAGAAAGAGCCGGCCCCAGGGCTCAGTGTGTAAAAGCACTGGCTGCTCTTCTTCAGGGCCTGAATTTGATTCCCAGCACCTACCTGGCCATCCAACTGCCATCTGTACTTCCAGTTCCAGGGGTCCGACCCCGTCTTCTGGCCTCCTCGGGCACCAGGCACACATGTGGCACACAGCCTTGCATGCAGGAGAAACACCCATGCACAGAAACTAAAAAAAAAAAAAAAAAAAATCTTTTTAAAGAAAGGAAAACTTTGAAGCCAAGGAGCCAGTGGGGGTTTTCCGAAGTTGGACCTTCTCTTCAAGTCACAATGGAGTCAGTGTCTCCACCCTTCCACAAGAAGAATAGCAGACTCTTTTGTCACTTTTCACCTGCCCTTTGGGAATTTGTCACCCGGGTACAGCTACAGAATTCAGTTCCCGGCATCTGTGAACAAGGGTGTAGGGACAGATGAACAGGAGGGGCTTGGGACACTGGCTAGTGGGCACATGCCAGTGTGTTGTTCCCCACCTCCAAAGGGTCCTAGGAACCCTTGGGCATCTGGTGAGTTCAGTTGGACATCTTTGGCTGGGATGTCCCTGTTCTATCCAGAGAGTCTGTAGTTTACCAGGAAGGCATGAAACCAAGCAAAATGACGGGCGCTGTACACGTGCCCTGGAGCATATTGAGCGGTGGTCTCTGACCTGGTTCTGTCTTGTCCTTTGCAGCTTTGGAGTTTATAGTCTCTTGACAATCGAGGGACGGACTCAGTCCTGTCAGCTCTGGCTTCACACTTAGGAGGGGACCCTGGAGCCCTCCACCGCGCTGCAGGGTCTTTAATTGGCATTAAAACCCGCGGCGTGTGTACAACAACCCTGGCGTATGTACAACCCTGGCGTATGTACAACCCTGGAGTATGTACAACCCTGTTGGCGGAGGTGCGGCTGAGCCAGGCCCGCAGTGGTGAGCGTGGGAGGGCTGTCTCCACTACTGCCATCCAGCGCCGTGGATGGGGGAGAGATGCCCCCTTACCCTTCGCCCCTTACCACCTGTGACAGAGAGCAAGCTCACCTTCCTCATCACCAAGCTGTAGCACTCAAGGAAGTGGGCCCGGCTCCTCACCCAGGCAGCACAGTAGAGCCGAGCCTGTTGGCGGAGATGTGTGTAAGCCAGCCCCAATGTGAGCATGGGAGAACTGGCCCCGTTACTCATCTATCATATGGCAGCATGGGTAGGGGAGAGATGCGGGTTTCCCCTCAAACTCCCATCAATGCCTGAGGCAGGTGGAAGAGCTGGCCCTGCCCCTCATCAGCTGCGGCACGCAGGAAAGTGGCCCCTACACCTCCACGGGCAACACAGTAGAGCTGACCCTGAAGGTGTGGGTGTGGGAGAGTCGACCCTGAGGATGTGAAAGCCAGAGAATGGACCCCGCCCCTTGCTCATTGCTACAAGGGGTGAACTAGCCAGGGCATTGCAGGAGAGCTCACCCTGGTGGTGAAGACGGGGGAGAGCTGGCGGACTGACCAACCCTGCAGCTACCTAGGCCCAGAGACAGGGTTATATGCTGATTCACCCCAACATCCACCTCATCTGTGATCTGCTGGAGTACAAGGAGGGCCAGGGGGGCGGGGAGGGCGCGGGAGGGAGAGGCAGTCCTACGGATCCAGGGCTGCAACAGGATGTCCAGGAAGAGTCCCATGGAGAGCCCAGCATCGATGGTGCAGCAGAGACCAGGGGCCTGAATCAGACCAATGATTCTTTGCGATGAACACCTGCATGCTGGGTGGTGGTGGTGCATGCCTTTAATCCCAGCACTCGGGAGGCAGAGCCAGGCGGATCTCCGTGAGTTCAAGGCCAGCCTGGTCTACAGAGTGAGCTCCAGGAAAGACTCAAAGCTACACAAAAAAACTCTGTCTTGAAAAAGCAAAAATAAAAAAATAAATAAAGGAAGGAAGGAAGGAAGGAAGAAAGGAAGGAAGGAAGGAAGGAAGGAAGGAAGGAAGGAAGGAAGGAAGGAAGGAAGGAAGGAAGAAGGAAGAAAAGTCTATGGACTCACTGTGTCACGCTGCAGCTTCCACGTCAAGATTTTCCTTTTCTTCCTTTTTCTTTTCCTTTTTTTTCTTTTAAGTTTTGTCTTATTTGGAGGGAGGAGGGAAATGGGTGGGATCAGGAGGCATGGTGTAAAAGACACAAAGAATAAATGAAAAGAAAGTTATAAAAACAAAACAAAAACCTGAGGTGTAGCCCACTGCGGTCACACATGCCTGAAATCACAACACCGAGGAGGAGCAGACAAAGGAATTGACAGAAGATCCACGCTAACATGTCTACAGAGTGAGTCCCAGGCCAGTCAGGGCTACATAGTGAGACAAAACTGTTTCAAAAACAAAACCAACAAACAAGCCCGATGATGCTCAGGCTACCCGAGAATCACACACAACAGAGCACGGTGACATACATACTCCCTATCAAAATCCCAGAATCCCTTTCACCCGAGTAAAAAAAAATCTTGAATTTTATATGGAGCCATTTTTTTTAAAGTCAAATAGCCAAGAAAGCATAGCAAAATGAACCAAGTCTGGGGCCTCAGACATTCTCTGACTTCAAATGGTACTACACAGCTGTAATAATTAGAACAGCGTTATAGAGCCAAGAAAACAGACACATCGAGGAATAGAACTGAATACAGGCCCAAATCTACCAGGAGCATGCAATGGGAAAAGAACAGCCTTCCTCCCCAGTGCTGAGGAAACACCAGGACTATATCATGGTTCTAACCTACAGGGGTAGGCATTGTCTTAATCTTGTGACCCAAAGGAGACTTTTTTCCCAGAGCTGAGCCAGTTTTACAGAAGCTGAAATTTGCAGGTTTCTAGTTAAGACAGTTTTACCGTTAGCAAACAGGACTTGCTGCCTAAGCTGATATCGGTAGTGGTCCCTTCTCAAGGGAGAAGAGAAAACATTTCACTTCGGAAGGCAGCGGGATCACAGTGGAAGCTGGTAGATCAGCATTAGCTCTCCTGTCTCGGGTCCGAGACAGTTTCTCATTCTGTTTTCATATTCCTATGTACATGGATATTTTCCTAGTAAGCTTGTCAATCATAATTAACATCAAAGCTTGCTGTTTTCCTTTTCTCCCTCACTATGGGAAAGTATGTTCAAGCTATACATCCAAAAGGGGTTAATATCTGGACTCAACTCTATAGCTAGACAGTGAATAAATAACTCGGTTGAAACTTAAGGGACTTGGACAGGTGTTTCTCAAAAGAAGAAAAGTGGCTAACAAATATCTGAAAACTACTTAAAAGGGCTAACCATTAGGAATCACAAATTAAGATCAACGTTTCCCTTCAGGGCTGCACTGGGCCTAGAGCCTTGTGCATGCTAGACAAGCATTGGGCCTCATCCCTAGCCATGGAGAATAAATTAAAACCATGATGAACCATCATCTTCAAACTGTTTGTGTGTATGTGACTAAACAGGAGTCTTGTACACACAAACACACACAGCACACACACACAGCACACACACACAAGCATATACATACATACACATATAAGCATACACATGCACACACATACACACACACACACACACACACATATATATTCAATTGGCCCTCCCTCTGTCTGGTCTTAGTGTTATTATTCTTTTAATCTTGCCTTTATTTACTTAGCTTTGGTGCTGAGGATTGAACCCAGGCCGGAATGCTAAGCATGTCCTCCATCACTGAGCTGTATCCCAGCCCTGATGTTCATCCAGCTGGTATTTACTTATGATTTGTTTTCTTTTAGACAAATGTTCACCCTATAGCTTAGGCTGTTCCTTTTTTTAAAAAATCCAGACAAAATTTTATTACACAAAGGTTGTCATGTAATCAGTTTCTTCTCTACTTTGTACACAGTTATTCTTGCTCTCCACAGAAAAAGCTGCTTCTGAATTTCTCATCTGGTGAAGGCAAGAGCTGACAGTGAAAATGTGGACTGCTCTCCAACTCATACTCTCCTGCCTCGGCCTCTCAAGTGCTGGGATTACAGGTGTTTGCTACCAGGGCATTCTGAAATTTTATTCTATTTTTGTTATTTAAAGTTTCATTTCTTCTTCTTCTTTTTTATCATTGTGTTTTTATCGTAGTTAAAAGTGGATGCTCCAGAGTCAGCCTGGGTTGAGCAGGATAATACCCAACAAGCTGCCTGACCTCTCCAGTTCCTCACCACCAATAAGTTATAAAGGGTGTCTAATGGGACACTTATCCCCAAGGATTTTTTAAATTATTTATTTTTATTTTATATGCATTGGTGTTTTGTCATGGGTGTCCAGTTCCCCGGAACCGGAGTTACAGACAGTTGTGAGCTGCCATGTGGGTGCTGGGAATTGAACCAGGGTCTTCTGGAAGAGCAGTCAGTGCTCTTAACCTCTGAGCCATCTTTCTAGCCTCCCCACTAATGATTTTTGAACGTGAAGTGAGATAAGGGAACCACCTAGAACAGCCCAGGAGACATCGCAGAGTTGGACGTTATTCCAGAACCAGTAATACAGTGAGACAGGAGCATGCCATTCAGACAGCAGGATGAACTCATGTGCCCGGAGTGTGCCAGCCCATGTCTCTGCCTCTTCATCTGGAGGACAGCAATGCCAGCCACCTGCCGCAGCTGGAAGGCGACTGGCTTGTGGGAGCCCAGGGTGACTCAGTTTCCCACACTGGCTGAAGGGAACAGAGCCCTTGCAGTAGTCCTTTGCAGGTAGTGTTGGGGTCTTTTTTGTACCCTAGACCATGGCATTTCAGAGGACAAGCAAGAATCCCCGTTGCATCCCGCTGGTACTGAATGAAGCCACAGAAGCCTGTCGTGACCAGGCAGGTGAGGTAACACTGTGGATTCCTGATGTTGAGTGGGAAAATGAGAAGGGGTGGGGTCTCTTACTGGATCATGCTCTCCGGCCAACGACCACTTACAGGTTCAGTAAAAAACACTGCGTCCAAGAATGTACACCTGCAAGCTGCAGTTGATGCTATAGTCCAGAGTTCCAAGAGAGTTTTTGGTGATGTGAACCTGGCCCCCAGGCAGACTTCCATGACCCCCAGACAGCAGCCAACCCATGGAGGGGGCTTGAGCACGTAAAGGAGCCAGGAGCCGTGACTGTCCATGTGTTCCAGCCTTGACCACTAGTGTGAACTGGAAGAGGAAGAGTAGGATGTATAGTACTAGCGCCTTCTGGGCTCAGGGCACAGTTCCCTGAATCCCATCGTCTCACAGGATGGGACTTCCAGTCTTATTCTATAGCCAGGGCACCAGCCTTATAGAGAAAGGAACTGACTTGGTCACAATGCTCCGGTTACCACTTGCCAAGGTGGGAGGGGAGCCACACTCCAGCCTGTGTCCTTCATGTCCCAGTGCCTGAGCCTGAGTGATTCTCAGAGCTGGAGACTAGAAATCTAGAGATCAAGGTACCACCAGGTTCCGTGACTCATTTCTGCTTCTGAGATGGTAACTCGAGCTAGGTCCTCACTTCGAAGAAAAGCCAGAAGGACCGGAAAGGGTTGAACTCCCTCCCTCTCGCAAGCCCTTTTAAGGGTCACCAATCTCATGCATGAGGGTGGGGCGCTCCTGGGCAGATCACCCCGCAAAGGCTTCACTCCTTAGTGCTGTCACCCAGGGAGTCAAGTTTCAACCCAGCAATGTTGTAAGAGACACAGTACCGGAAGCAAGACTGTTTCCAAAGTGTCTCTCAGTGGTTGAGAATGGCTATTTCCTGTTGGATCTGCCAGGTACACTCATTATTTTATTTCTTACCTTTCCTGGTTTGTTTTTGTGGGTTTTTTTTATCCCGAGATAGGGTCTCGCTGTCTTCCAGAAGTGGAAGCCAGTATTTGCCCCTCTTTTTTTTTTCAACCACTAGCGATGTTTTTATTTTATTTTTTCTTTATAATTATCTTTTTTCCCTTTTTTTTAATCAAGAATTTTTTAAATTCATTTTTGCCCCTCTTTTTAATTGAGTCCTGACTAGCCTGGAATTGTTATGTGAACCAGGCTGGCTTTGACTTCAGTTGCCTCTTCCTCTTGAGTGATAGGATTAAAGACCTGCTCAACCCTACACAGTATGCATAATTATTATTCCACTCACAGATGAGTAAACTGAGTCCCAGAGGTCGAACGGTCCACCCAAGGATGCAGAGAATGGCAGAGCTCAGTCCACCGGCCTCTCTGTCTTGTGCCGCCTTGGAGGGTGCTGAAGTTCCAAGATCGAACCCGAGGATGGCCTGAGCATGGGGCCAGGTTCCAGAAGTGGGAGCTCACTGTTTGCCCCTCTTTTGGACCGTTGATGTCAGGGTGCGGTCCTTCTGCACGTGACAAGACAGCAGCAGCGACCTAGCCTCTCCCGGCCTGCTGAGTGTTAGGTGGAGCTGAGACTGCTCAGGCCTTCCCCTCTCTTTACCCTCACAGCTGGCACCGTGCTCTAGCTGTCTTTGCATCGAGAAGCCCCCCTTCCCCTTAAGGACGATTCTATGCCTCAGCTGTCAGGGCTCCAGGTGGTAGGTGTGATGAGCACGTATCACCCAAAGGGCTGAACCTCCCTCTCCCCACTGTTCCCGGGAATCAGAGACAACCTGCCTGCCAGCACACACTGTGGCATGGGACCGTGGTCCCCAACCTTCCTGATACACTGCCACCCTTTAATACAATTCCTCATGGTGCGGTGACCCCCAACCCTAAAATTATTTTTGTTGCTACTTCATAAGTGTAAGTTTGCTACTGTTATGAATTATAATGTAAATATCAGTATCTGTGTTGTCCAATGGTCTTAGGTGACCCCTGTGAAAGGGTCATTTGACTCCCCCCAAAGGGTAATGACCTACAGGTTGAGAAACACTCTCATGAGACCCCCATCTCCTGAAATCTAGACAGGACCTGCACTTAGCCTCATGGGCCCGTACTCTGCTCAGCTCTCACTATGCTGTCTTTTTGTGGCATTGATAACGCTCTTAATAATAAAGTCATTTACTCAACCCAGCAGTCACTTCAGTGTTCTTGAGCCTCTAATCTGAAGCCCTTCCCTGGGTGCATAACCCAGGCCCTTCTTCTTCTTCTTCTTCTTCTTCTTCTTCTTCTTCTTCTTCTTCTTCTTCTTCTTCTTCTTCTTCTTTTCTTTCGGCTTTTCGAGACAGGGTTTCTCTATGTAGCTTTGGTGCCTTTCCTGGATCTCGCTCTGTAGCCCAGGCTGGCCTCAAACTCACAGAGATCCACCTGCCTCTGCCTCCCGAGTGCTGGGATTAAAGGTGTGCGCCACCACCGCCCGGGGACCCAGGCCCTTCTAATATGAATGACACATTTGAGAACTGTGCCCCAAACACCCGCGCTCACCTATCAGCGCCTGAGGTGCCTCTTAGGGAAGGCGCTGTGACGTGCTGAGCACAGGCCTATTCCCTTCCCTTCACTCTGAAGATCTGTGATGCCGAAGGAAAGGAGATACACAGAGTATGAGTCTCTAGAAAGTTTTGGGGTTTGTTTGCTTAAACCCAGAACCTGTTAGAAGTCCCTTTTGTGACTGAAGATAACAATTGGGCCTATGGCTGATGGCTTCAGTTTTCTTTCTTAGACTTATTTTACAAAAGATTTTTTTTAATTGGGTGAGCATGCATGCAGTACCTGAGGAGGCCAGAAGAGGGCGTCGAATCACCTAGAGCTGGAGTTAACAGGGCAGTTGTGAGCTGCCTGTAACTGGGAACCCAACACCGGTCCTCAGGAAGAACAGCAGATGATTTTAAGAGCTGAGCCATTTCTTCAACCCAATGATAATTTCATGACAATGAGAGAGCACTGCCATTATTCCCTTCATAGAAGCGCAGGAGCCGCGGGGAGGTTTCTGCGATTTTTCAGCTTTATTCTAGTTTTGTTTTAAAAGCCATAAGGATGGGTACACCTTGATTCCTTTGATTCCTTTGGGCTGCGCTCCTCAATGGTCAGCCCACCCTCTCTCCCTGCCAGGAGCGCAACAATACCCAGAGCAGAAGACAGGGCCGGTTCAGGGCCAGGCTACAGGATGGTCCAGGAAAGGAGATGCAATAGGTACCCAACAGTCCTCAGCCCCGCATCCTGCCTGGGGTTCTCCCCATCTGGTGCCCCTATTGGAGGAGTGTGGCTTTCGGAGCCCTTTGCTCCTTCCTTCTAAGGTGCCCCCAAGCTCTGATGTCCTTGGGTACCCAGGAATGCCTTGATGGGTGTCCCCCAGGGACAACGAAACCTTAGGGTTTTCTCATCTGCTTCTTTCCCCCACTTCCCTTTTCCAGTCAATGCCTTCCTTGTTACAGAGGGATCTACATTCAGAGTAAAGTGCAGTGGGAAGCCACCAGGGTTCTGAAACTCAGCTTTACGAGAGTCTCTGTTTGCAGAACCCACTCCCCTCACAGAGGTGGGTTTCCTCCTGGCCCCCACAAGTGGGACCACTCGGAAGCACACCTGGACCTCAGGCTCCATCTTCGGCTCTGCAGTCACAGCCGCTGACTGGGCGCAGTACCTGTTGACTCCCTAACCGGCTGTTCCGTAGGGGGAAAGCAACGAACGCATCTGGAGAGCCCCACAGCCAGGTCCCCTGCAGCAAAAAGCCTGCTCACTTTCTCGCAGGACTGACCAGGCAAGGGGCCCAGAGGGGAGACATGGCAGAAAGATGTGCCATCTCCTCCCTTGATGCGCTCACCATCATCCCTCTCCTCCTTCCCTTCCTTCCCTCTCGCTTCCTCCTCCTCCTCCTCCTCTTTCTCTTTCCTTCCTCTTTTCCTCCCCCTCCCCCTGCGCTCCTCTTCTCTGGCCCCAGCCTTCAGCTAGCTGCGCGGAAAGGGGAGGGGAAGGCCGGCCTGCGCGGCGGGCCCGGGGTCAGACGCTGTGCGCGCCCAGGCTGAGCACCGAGAAGGCGGCCCGGTGCTTGCGCAACAGCAGGCGGATCTTCTCGTCGTCCGAGTCCGGGTCCAGCGGCTTGTTGTACTCATCGTCCTCGTTCTCCGAGGCCGCGCGGTCTCCGCCCGCACCGCCCGGGGCCCGGGGCGTGGAGGACGAGGGCTCCAAGGCGCTCTTCTTCCTCCACTTGGTCCGGCGGTTCTGGAACCACACCTGCAAAGAGCGACCGGGGTGCGAGAGCGGGCTCCACTGGGAGCTCCCCTCGCTGCCCCCAGAGTCATGCACGGACCGTGCACCTCTGCACCGTGCAGCAGCCTGACATTTGCATAACTCGGATGGGGGCAGAAAATAAAATAAAATAATAAAATAAAAATAAGCGTGCCGCAGCCCTTTCCTCTGGGGGCAACCCTCCCTGAGCTGCAGCTTCCTCCTTACGCTGTCTGGGCATCTGAGCCCAAGCCTCTGAGCCGAAGCCTCTGAAATGCCATTGACTAGAAGAGTTCCTCCCTGGGACCCAGGGCAGTGTGATGATAGAGCCAGGGGGCCTAGCATGCCCTGGTCCTCCATCCCACCTCCCGCAAGCAAAACGAAACGAAATGAATGAATAAAGTTGCCCCTCTTTTGGCTTTATAGATCCCCAGGAAGCTTCTGAATAATTGCCCCCCCCCCCGAAAAACAACAGGGCCACTAAGTATGTTACTTGAGATGGATGGAGACTGTGGAGCCCAAAGGAGGCAACCAAGTGTGAGGCAGGAGCCGCTGCCAGCCCCTTCTGCCTCCACTCCACAGCCTTCTATGGTGGCTGTGACAATCTGCTGAGGTAGGTCCCACTTTGCGCCCCCCAGAACCTCCCTAATCTGTTCACACTGCTTCATGTCCCGGCAGCCCTCACGGCTTCCTTCTTCTGTGTCCCCATCCAAAGTGTGGACGGACTAGCGGGGAGAGGGGGAACGCTTGTCCCGGGAGCCTGAGGAGGTGGGCAGCAGGGAGGCTGTGGCTGGCTCGTGAGGTGTGTGGAAGCCTGCGACTGATCTCTGCCACCCTCCTCTGCATTGGGTGGAGACAGAGGGTGTATTATCTTCCTTTTAAAAATTGGGAAGTATCCCACAGAACTTAGTTCAAGTCTAGCTCGGCACTTGACAGCTGGAAGACCATAGGCACCAGGCTTGATTAACTGTTCCTTGTCCCTTTATTTGTAAAACGGACCCGTAACAGTGACTTCAAGACAGGGTGAGGCTTAATGGAGGTACTGCTTACAGGCTCCCAGATGGCTGGGCAGACAGCTGTCATTTGGGGGGCCTATTGGTAATTACTATAATCTCTCCGGTAAGATGGGCAGGCAAGCCTTCCTCTCTCCTGGCAGCCTCCTGACCTGGCAGACTCCCGGCTGCCAGGCGGATACCTTCTCCTACACAGACTCACCTTGACCTGGGATTCCGTCATGCCCAGGGAGTATGCTAGCCTCGCCCTTTCCGGGCCAGCCAAGTACTTGGTCTGTTCAAAGGTTTTCTCCAGAGCAAAGATCTGGTGGCCCGTGAAGGTAGGGCGAGTGTGCTTTTTCTTGTGGATGGTGTCACTCAGGGGGTCTGGGGCTGGCAGGGGGGAGGAGAAGAAGGTTAGCAGGGTGAGCCGAGACCTGTCCTGTGTCTTCCACCGGGATGTGCTCTACCCAGAAGCCCCTGAGTCGCAGGAATGTGGTGACATCTGCCAGCTGAGAAACACTTCTGGCATCCCTATAATAGTTACTGTGATCTCTACCACACCTGGGTGGACAGGGCCCCGAGAGGGCAGCTCCACCAGGTTATAGCTACTTGGGACAGCGAGGACTTCGAACTGGGCCTTGTGCCTTCCCTTCTAGTTTTCCCATAATTCACTGATGCTGCCTTTCCCAGGGGACACATGGGAATTTCTTTTCTGAGCCAGGATACCAAGACAAGAATGCCCTTTCTTGCACCCAGACAGGCGTGGGTACCTTCCACCTGCAATCAGACCCCCCGGCGGGGGGGGGCTGTGAATTCCTTTCCACTTCCTGTCTTTGAGTCCCTGGCCTCCCAGGTCTGTTGCAAAAGCATGAAGGGGAACACTTCAGGCTCCATGATGCCATTCCTCTGTGTCGCATTGCCTGGCAGCCAGCCTGGCAGCCCACCCTCCCTTGTAAACCTCTTGGAATCTGTTATACAGCCCGGTTGGTGTTGGAGTGTCAGAGTCATCTGGAGAGGCTAGAGACCCCAAACTCAGGCAGGACTAATTGCTCACCAAGGAGCTTGAGGCTCGAAGCAAGCAGTTTACCCATATGCTTGCTCTTAGTCAGTGTAGCCCAGCAACTTGTGTCCCATGCCCTCATTAGAGGCTGGGGACTTCAGCAAAGAGGAAAGACCTCCTAAGACAGTGGCCCCCGACCTTCCTAAGGCTGTGACCCTTTAATACGGTTCCTCGTGTTGTGGTGAGCCCCCAACCATAAAATTATTTCGTTGCTACTTCATAATTTTGCTACTGTTATGAGTCATAATGTAAATATCTGATATGCAGGATGTCTGATATGCGACCCCTGTGAAAGGCCGGTGGAGCCTGAAGGGGGTCACGACCCACATGTTGAAAACCACTGTCCTAAACACTGACATCTCCAGTTCTCTCTCCTCGTGTATTAAACTGGCCACCGGCTTTCCTGGCTTATTTCTGATGTGTGCACGCATTCAAGATTGAGGAATAGGACGGGATGGGAGAGTGTAGGGCAGAGGTGTGGGAGAAATAGTTTGGGCTTATAGTACCCCAAACTAGATTGTACACAAGCTTCCAAGAGATGAGGTCTGAGGGAGGTGTCGGTCATTCAGGCACATGGTGGGCAAGAGTTGGGGATTTCCATCATTGGTTCCTTCTGCAGTGGGGGATCTAGAGATTAAAGAGAAGCAGAAGGGGGCTTTGCCTCTGTCCCCTCCAGATGTTTATCCAACCCCCAGAGTTCTGGTGGCCCCACAATAAGCCCTAGAAGCCACTGCCACCCTCTCCCAGGGTGTCTCACTAGCACATGCCCCTGGCACTTCCTGGATCCCTGGCTGGCATAATATCCACCTCCTCCACTCTCAGTTCTCAGAAACCTGAATCTGAGGGATGGGTGGAGTAAGGGGGGCCCCCAACAGTCAGGGCCAAGGTCAACTTGGCTCTGTTCTCCCTGAAGGCTGGGCTGTTGTCGCAGCCATTGCTGACATGAACCCGGAGCAGGAAGGTGGGTAAATGGGTCTCTCGGCTTCTGGATGGGGACCTCAGTGGGTCTTGGAACCGGTGCCCTGCAAAACTGGGCTCTTTGGGATATGATAGCGCAGGACGTTTTTCTCCATCGGGGTAGCATTGGCTTGCTTTGTGCGAAGGGGGTTGTATGGCTCTGGGCAGAAGCACACTGAGCTGCCAGCTGGATGTTGCACAGGGTGGGCTGGGCTGTGTTGGTGGGGCCTGGAACACCCCAAAGCCCCTTGAAGGGTAACTGACGTGGCAGTGGGGTAAGGTGGGGTTCAGGCACCTGTGCTAGCAGGTGGACGTGGGGTAAGAGTGGGAGAGGGTGGGATTCAGTCCCGCTGTGAGCCGAGGAAAGAGAGCAAGTGTCGGGGCTGGGCTGTGGTAAGGTAGAACCCAGTGCGGCCCAGCCTGTGAAAGACCCCTACCTCCCGCCTCCTCCCTGGAACAGGCTGGGGTCGGGGTGAAGGCCCTGTCTGAACTCACCGTTGCTGCACGGCCGAGCGCCGCCTCGCCAGTCCTGGCCTGTGTCCGCCCAGCAGTTCCGGGTCCGGGTGGGGTACTCATTCCCAGCCTTGGAGAAACTCCCCACTTGGGGGCCATAGTAGACCCCCTGGGAGCCGAGTCCACCAAAGCCTGCCACGTGGGGGTAGCCAGAGAGGAGGCTGCTGTTTGGAGTGGCTACCGGCCTGCTCAGGATGTCAGTGATCCCGTGGGGGGTCCCAGCGGCCAGCTGGGGGCCGAGTCCCGGAGGACTGAGCTTGTAGAAGGAGTTCTGCACTGAGTACTGGCACATGGGAGCCTTCATTTCCGAGAACTGGGCCAGCTGTGTGTTGTTCAGGAGGAATGTCCCCTGCAGGTTGGACTCCATGGTCTCCAGGTCAGCGCGTAGGAGGGCGACGAGTCCTTAAAGCCCGAACGCTTCAGATGGTGGTCCAGAATCTCAGGGCAGGTTTGGAGAATCAGAGTCCCCCCATCCCACCCCAGCCTCTGACTGCCCTCTGGCTCGGCCCTTCCTCGGAGATGGGGCACGGAAGTCAGGTGTCCAGAGCAGGTGGGAGGCCTTCCGCTTTCCCCCTCCACCAGCTGGGTCTAAGGAGGAGTGCTCCCCATATTCAGAGCACCCGATTTCTCTGCCTCTGAGTCTGGGGGCCCTCCATCAGAAGTTTTAAGTTCAGAGAAGGGACATTTCCTTGATAAAGAAATGGCCCATTAGAATACAGACCCGAGACTGGCTGAGCTGCGAGCGCTGTGCGGCCATTGGTTGGAGGCCACATGGGCCTCACATTGGCTTCTCCTAGACAAATTGCACTTTGAAAGATTGACTGTAAATCAGCCCGTCCGTTCGTGAGTGTGTGTGTGTGTGTGTGTGTGTGTGTGTGTGTGTGTGTGTGCATGTGTGAAAGAATTAGCTTTAGACGCCCTGTGTGTGCATGGTCAGAGGCTCCACTTGCTTACCCAAGTCCAGTATCTAGGAAAAGGTGGGTGCCTGGAGGTAGGGACTGGAGGCCCCTGCCGAAGTCTTTATTTGCTTGCTCCCTTGAGGGAGCGGAGGGCTGGTTCAGAGGTCACCTTCCCAAGCTGCCCCTGTATGAATCCCCTTCCTCCTCCAGGACAGGGTAAGTGTATGTGTGTGGGGGGGGGGGGGGGTCGTGCTGAACAGGATCTGCTCTGGGGTAATGCAAATCTATCGGACCTGAGGACCTGGGGTGGGAAACTTCTCACAGAATGGCTTGGGGGGGGGGCATGCAGCAGCTCCTAGAGTTGCAGGGGTGTGGGTGTGAGGGGGCATTCCTGAGGCCGAAAAGGGGTGGCTGTGCAAATGTTCCTGTTTCTGCCAGTCTGCCTTGGCCTCTTCAATCTTCTGGCTGGTGGGTGCCCTGGGTGAAGTTTCTCACGTGAGAGACCCTGTGTTCCTGAGGCAGGGTCCTAAGCAGGGCAGTTGGGCTGAGATTTGAGACTTAAACTGAATATAAGAGCACTGTGTGCTTCGTTTCTGATGGATTTTTTTTTTTCAATCTGCTGGTTCTTATGGGGGCGATCTCTTGGGAAACTGAGGCACAGGGGAACGAGGGCTCACCTTCTAGGTTATTCTCTAGATTCAGCAATCTTTCCTGAAGTCATTCTCCCAAAGCGTGAAATGACAGGGACAAGATTTGAGTGTCCTAATGAGCTCTTCCTGATCCGGCCGCTGGGGCTTTGGGGAAGTCACTCTTACTGTTTGGGGGTCTGTGTTTTCACGGGTCAGAGATGAGAGTCTTTTCTTAGTTAGCCTTCTTTGAGCAGAGGGCTGAGGTGGGGAAGGCCGGCCTGCCGAGTGCAATTTGACTGTGATGTCAGCAATGCCAACTATGGCACTGGTGATTTGGGTGAGGGAATAGAAAGGATTTTCTAAAGGGGGAGTGATCTTTCTGCAAGTTTGGATTTTAAAAATCATGAGAAAGAGTCCTTTTTTTTTTTTTTCCTTAAGACTGTGTATGTGTGTGTGCGCGTGCCTGTCCATCCATCAGTCTATCCGGGTCTACCTGAGGAGTCCAGAAAAGGATGTTGAATCCCCTGGGGCTGGAGTTAGAGACAGTTGTGAGCCCCCCAATGTGGGTGCTAGGAGCCAAAGACAGGTTTCTTGACACCCATCTCTTCAGCCTGAGAAAAAGTGGGTTTTTGTTTGTTTGTTTTTTAACCATTGTACAAAAAGAAGGACTTTATTTGGGGAAATTGATTTCTAATTTATGACAAGTTTTGCTTTCAGAACCAAACCCACAGAACACCACATTCTAGTTCACCCCTGCAGCCTGGCACACTGAGCAAGTGATGTTCTTATTCTTCACGGGAGTCCCTTCTTACCCGGTCAGGAATGGGGGCTCTGCCTGTCGGAGTGATTTTAGCCGCGAAGTCATCAACCATAACGTGTTCAAGTCCTTTTTTAAAATTACCTCTTTACAGTGTGCCTTCAACTGATTTTAACCTCAGCAACTCTTGAAACATTCTCTCTCTCCAGTTTTTCTTAATTTTTGGCCAATGTCTGCTCTTGCCTGCCCATCTTTTTCTGTCTTGCTGACCACACTCCTCAGCTGCCTGGACTTAAGCCCTCGGGTAAAAGTTCTTAATGGTTTGCATCAGTTAGGTTTGCTCCAGGCCATGCGCCGCCAGCTATTCCAGATTCCCAGACAAGCCACCCAACCAAGTCACCCAACCAAGTGTTTCAAACCTCCCCCCCCCCCCAGGGGAATACAAGTGCAGGAGCCAGTGTCTGCTGGGATCTCAGTGTCTGACTGACGGCTTGGGCTGGAGTGGGACTGAGGTGCACCAGGGATTTGGGGGGACAAAGATTTGGTCACCCCCTAATATGAGAAGTTAGGACGGACATTTGCTGCAAATGATTCGACTCTTATTTAACGCTAGAGCCGATAAGGGTGTGTTGTCCGGTAACCTCAAGCGACACATGCAGGGGACACTGTTTATTCTCCATGTGACAACACCAGTGCGGAGCTCAGCTTTGCACAAAGCGTTGGAAACCACTCGGGAGCAGGGATCACTTCCTCTCTCTAGCGAAGGCAGAGTCTGGCAGCTCCCCCTGGGGAATGTCACCTGCCTGCCTGGACAGGTTCTCTGGTTGGTAGGGTCAGTACCGCCCCCACCTCTTCTGGTCTCTCGATAGACAGCCGGTTTGTCAGTTCTTTCTGGGGGCTTCTAGGGAGGGTGGTATTGATTAAGGGGCTTTCCAGGAGCTGGGCGTTGGCGGACTCCTTTTAGGGGCAAAGAGAGGTGTTTTCCGATGCCACTCACCAGACTCCAATCACACTCCAAACCAGGCTACACCAACCCCTGCCCAGCACCCTCAAACTCTCAAAGATGAGCCAAGAAAGGAGAGATGGAGACCTGTGCCATGAGTCAGTTTCTTTATTAATTTGACATTTGTTTAGCTGGTGTAGGGAGAACGGTCTATACATCAGAGTAGGGAGGGGTGGTCTCTCTCAGTAACAGAGCATGTGAGAGAGCCAAGACATAGTTCATTTTTCATAACAATTAAAAAAAATCAAGGTCATTTCAAAACTTCTAAAAAGCGTCTAAGGTGCAGACTGCAGCATTCTCTAGGCATCAAGTGGAGACCCCAAACTCCTCCTAAAACAGCTCCTACTAGCAACGGGAGCGCGCAGCCATGCCGCCGAGGGCGGGGGGCAGCGTGCCAAGCAGCCAAGCCAGACTGAGCGGAGGGTGCCAAAGCGGAGCCGGGCCGCGCGGGGCGCTAAGAGCCGCTACTGGGGCGGCGGCCTGGAACAGAGAGGGTGCGGGGCGAGGCGGGGCGACCCCGCGCCCGTCCTCGCCCGCCCAGCCCTCCCGCGGCCACCCCTCGGAGGAAAGCCAGCCGCGCCCGCGGACTACAGCATCCCCCCCTCGCCCCCATTCCCTACACCCGCCCGGGGCTGGAGCGCACGCCGGCTGGAGCCACGGGGCGAGCTTCCAGGGCGTGGGGGCACGGGCATGGAGGGGCGTCTGTGCTACTTGGAAGGTTTTTTATTGTGTCCTGACGACACCCCCCCTCCGAAGAGCGGCAGGCGAGGAAGGTGACCGCGCCGTCCACCAGTGGCTCCTGGAGAGCGAGAAGAGCCTGCCAGTCTCTTTCCTGGCCCTAGGGGGCGCCGCCCGGGCAAGGCGGAGCCGGATTGTGCTGATTCGGGCCTCCCTCTGCAGGAGACTCTAGTGTGACGTTAAGGCTCTTCCCTGAGGGCTCCAAGGCAAGACCAGCCAGTTGAGGGGTCCCTTCCTGGCCTGGCCCTGAGTCTAGGTAGAAGAGGGTCTCTCCTCAGCCTCCTGGTCAGCAGCTCTATCCTGCTCCGGCTCTCCTTGCGCTGGGCCGGTGGTCGGAGCTTGAGCCCAGCGTCTGGTCTGTGCCAGGACCTCCAGCCTGCGGCCACCTGCACTTCAAGCACCAAGTTGGCTCTGGGAGACCTCAGGGTGGTCTGACCTAGGAACTGGCAGGTACATTCACAGCCCTACTCCCTTCCTCTTCCAGTGAAAGACAGCCTTGAGCTCCTCCCACAGCCTGGAGAAGTCCTCGGGAGCTGAGCTGTTGAGGGCTTTGTACATACTGCTAACGTGTTTCTATTGGTTTGCATAGTATTTATTGTTTTCATATACACAAGGCTGATTACTGTACAGTTTACACTTTGAACACAGACTATTATAGAAGTGCTTGACGATTTAGAAAACCTCCTCTCTATTGAACATGCTGGTGCGATCCTCAGACAGCCACAGGCCCTTCCCCAGCAGAGAACTTTGAGATGGGGGCCCTGGCTCCCTTTGAGCCCTACAGCAAATCTGGGGGGCTCCTTGCCTCACTTTTCAAATTTCTAAACACAAGGAACCCCGAATGCACTCTCAGGGTAATGATTTCTGCTGGAAGATGATTAATACTGAAACTGAGAGACAACATAAAAAAAATATATATATATCCAGTTTATCCATACAGCTTCAGAGGTCACAGTAAAATCAGTGTGGACTAGTGAAGGGGAGACCTGCGTGTGTGCACCTGTGTCCTGTCATTCTGGGAAGAGCAGTCCCTTCACCGGGAAGTGGGGCAGGGGGGGTTGTTACAGGTGGCATGTGTTGTGTGCAGGTGTGGGAGACGGACACACGAGGATATGGGGGCGATGGTGCTAAACTGATTTCACACCCAGTTTCCAGTTTTCCCGTTCCAGAATGATCACGTGAGTTTCTTACAAATGAGGTCGAAGTCAAAATCAAAAACAAACAAACAAACAAAAAAGCAAACAAACTTTAACCAACCATCCCAGCCACAGTAGAGCCCTTATTCATGTCTGCACCCATGTGCTCTTTGGGGCTTGCTTGCTCTCCCTCATTCCTCCTCTCCCTTCTTCTTGCGGCCTTTGTCCTGATTCCCACAGAGATCCATAGTCGCTAGAGGCAGGCCTGGAGACTGTAGGTCATGCGTCTACAGCCAGTCATTCATGCGGATACGAGACTAAAGGAAGCCCCTTACAGAGGTCATGCCAGGATCTTAGGACACGTGCGACCCTTCAGTAGCCCTCTGGTCCAGGTCTCCTTCCGTGTGCATGACAGAGTGTGTGGAGTTCAGGGTTTGGGTGTTGAGGTGTGATCCTGCGGGACACAGAAAAAGGAGTCACTCAAGAGTCCCGTGCTTCCTTCTTAGGCAGGGCAGACCAGGAGAAGCAGGATCCCCAAGCAAAGCAGTGAGCTGAGAGTGTAGTGGCAGAGGCTGACCCCCAAACACCGCCCACCCTTCCCTGTTCTCTACCCAGGTGCTTCATCTTACGAAGCCAGCCAGCCTCCACTGTTTAGTACAGAGTGGATGAGCTCTCAAGAACCTTACATAGGGGGCCAGAGAAGGTGATGTGCTGCCAGGGGGCTGGGAGAAAATCTGCAGAGTAGATTCTTGTGCTTAGAAAGTGACCATTTTTCTGTGATGGGTCCTATGCCAAGAAAAAGGCTAGGCTAGGCCGTAGTGCATCTACACTTTCAGTTTAGGTGGGTCCACAACACTGATCTCCGCTCTATGCCTGCCATGGACAAGATCACTGGTCTCAGGAACTCATGACCTTGAAGCTCTGGTCTTGGGAACACATGACCATGAAGCTCTGGTCTTGGGAACACATGGCCTTGAAGCTCTGGTCTTGGGATCTCATGACCATGAAGCTCTGGTCTTGGGAACACATGACCATGAAGCTCTGGTCTTGGGAACACATGGCCTTGAAGCTCTGGTCTTGGGATCTCATGACCATGAAGCTCTGGTCTTGGGAACACATGACCATGAAGCTCTGGTCTTGGGAACACATGACCATGAAGCTCTGGTCTTGGGATCTCATGACCATGAAGCTCTGGTCTTGGGAATACATGGCCTTGAAGCTCTGGTCTTGGGATCTCATGACCATGAAGCTCTGGTCTTGGGAACACATGGCCTTGAAGCTCTGGTCTTTGGAACTCATGATCTTGAAGCTTCCCCTGGCTCTTATCCACAGACTCTCACTGTCAGGTACCCCTGGCTCCTGTTCACATGCTTAGTACTGGACTGACTCTGTGGTAGAGAGATCTCATAAGGCAGGTACATTCTCTCTAAAATATTACATCTTAAGTTGGGAAGGAACAGCTTTGCATGTGAAGTCCAAACCTGGCAGCCGTGATTCACAGCAAGGCACCAGTTCTGCCCCCCATGGTCTTACCTTCCAGCCTGCTGAGAGGCCTGCCTCCTTCTTGCCTTCCTTCCTCTTTTCTTAATTTTTCTTTTTCTGAGACAAAGTCTTGTTACACAGCTCAAACTAGCCTGAAACTTCCAACCTCCTGCCTCTGCATCCCAGGATGCCTCTGCATCCCAGGTGCTGGGATTTCAGGCAGATGCCATCACGCCCAGATAACTTCATGTCTTCTAAATGTTCTATCTATAGGGACCTAGGATCTGGTGAAGAAGAGAAGGACATTTCTTTATTTTTCTGTTTTTTTGAGACAGGGGCCCATTCTTTAATCCAGGATAGCTCCTAACTCATTATTTATCCCAGATTGGCCTCACGGCAATCATCTAGTCTCAGCATCCTGAGTGTGGGGGTGACAGGTGTGATCCACCAGGCTTGGCCGAGAAGGCCATTAAGATGGCAAGAGTTGATGGTGTTCTGGGAAGTGGCACACAAAGGTTGGAAGCCATTCTGAGGCAGAGCTGTCCTGGGCTCTGTAGGTGACAGAGCTGGGGAGGTATATTGGGCATGACCAATGTGACTCATCCCTGGATGGTTCCCCAGGGGAGGGAAGGGAGTATCAAATACCTTGCCTCGAGCTATGAAAACTAAAAGCCAAGCACTTTTGCTGGGCGCAAGAGAGCTGCCACTTGAAAAGTGAGATTCTGCTCCTTCTGAGAAGGCTGCCTTCTCCTTCATTCCATTTCTAGACTGTGTGCTCCCATGGTCCCTCTCTGCTTTAGGCCACAGCTCTCCCCTCCAGGCTGTCGTCTCCCCTCCTCAACTTCTGTCCTGCTTCAGACTTGTCCTCCAGCACTTCAGGTCATCCCTTCCCACCACTATCCATTCGTTAAGAGACTCTGTAGAGTGCAAGGTTAAGAGCAGGAATCTGAGGCTAGACTGTTCCGGTTTAATCCTGCTTCTGTCCTGACCGGCTGCTGCTTCACTGTGGTCAGCTTACTTAGCTGCTTCTCAACTCAGTTTCCTCTGCTGTCAAATGGGAGCAGCAGCAGGACCTGCCACATTAGATCACTGCGATGTGTGAACGCGCTAATGACAGGTCCCTGGAGCACTCTGGGCAGGGAGCACTCTGGGCTTGTGAGTCCCTGGCTCTTGAGAAGCGCGGCTGCCTAAGTGGTGTTTTCTTCTAACCAGCTGTGTGGCTGCTCTGGCTAGCTAATGAGCACTTGGGTGGGAGCCCTCTCTTCACATTCTCTACAATGCCTACCCTGGAGTTAAGCATTCCTCAAATGAGAGACAACGTGAGATCTGATGTTCTAGACACACAGGCTATGATTTCCCACCTGCTTTCCTGCCAGGTCCCAAGCAGAGGAGAAAGATCAAGCCTTAGAGATCCTTTTGGAATGGACACCCAATTTGTTTCTGGGTAAACTGAGACTCAAGCGGAACAGAGACAGGAGCAGCTGGTGGAGCGGGGTGAGTTAACATGAGCCTTCAGGCTATAGGCAGGATTTCTCCTGACACCCCACCTCCTCCCCCTGGCTACTCTCTGGAAAAGGCCCATCCTTCCAAAGCTTGGGGAACGGCCCCTCCGGTGTACTCAGAGTGGCCCTGTGGCCAGGATCTCGCACCTCTTTTCTCTCTGCTGTGGTACCTGCCTCCACACTGATGTCACGACTCTTACCATCTCCTTCTACCTCTCACTCTGATGTCCTTGAAGTGGCTGGATATGAGAACAGATTCGAGGTTGAAACACAGCAAGACCAAGCATGCCTCCCTACTTCCTCCCATCAAAACAGATCGGGTTTATTAAAATGTTCTATTGTCTGAGCTAGGATAAGTCTTAAAACCATGTTTGCATGGAAAGTATCCCATAAAGGGAAGACAGATTGAGGCACTGGCCATTTCCTCCCTCAGCACCTTGGAGAGTCCTAGAGGGGGCAGCCATGCACATGCAGAGGGTATCAAGAACTAGTACCCTTCCAAGCCTGCACCACTGTCTGTGTGCCAGTCTTCCCAACGGCCCTGGCACCTTAACACTTAGGTGCGGTACACACCCTGCCGCCTGCTGCCATGTGCCCTGAGCCTTGAGTAAGCAGCAGCTTCCCACTCCCTCAGCCTGCCTCTTCACTCTCTCGGCCTTTCCAATGCAGGGAGCAACAGGTAAGCATCAGGACAAGGCTCAGCAATACACAGTTCCCCAGGCTGCAGAGTCCTCCCAGTGGGTGCTCCACCTCTCTAAACAAGTTCACCATCCTCCATTTCATCCACTTTTTAGATATGGTACTTATAATCAGGCTATCTGATTGAGAGAAGTTTAAAGAGAAGATCAAAATCAGTCATAACGACTCAACTTGCAATATGCATCATAATCGTCCTACAGCAGAGAACGGAAACTCTTACAGGCTAGCTAGCTTCTATTCCTAAGGAGTCTGTGTCTTAAGACCCCAGAATGCTTTGGGAGGGGATGTGGACAACACTCTGAGAAAGGGTATTGTTGAGCTCTCACTATGTAAAGCTCTTTCCCTAAAATAAGCACATCTGTTATCACACAGCAGCTCTACAAGGAAACAATTGGCATTATTGCTATGCGTGGACAGAAACGTTGAGGCTAAGGAAGGTCAATTGACTTGCCCCGAGTCACAATACAAATAAAATCTGCCACTAATTGAATGCCACAGTACATACGCCTTTATTTACTCCTGACACAACAGCTCTCATAGTTAATTATTTGTGCACCCGCCACACCCGAGCTGTGACCGAAACCTGGGGGTCTCTGGCATGCTGGGCATGTGCTCTACCGCTGAGCCACACACAGTTCTGCACTTGGTTTTTGTTGATATGTAACACATATTCAGAAGAGACTATTTTCATCTTTCCTTGAGGAGTAGGAAGTTGGGGATGTGAGGGACTTAAGGTCATACAATGTGGGAAGAGGGGGAGCCAGGCCTTGACTCTAGATCCCAAGGCTGGCTTTCATGCTTGGAAGCAAATAAGATGCTTCCCGTTATTCACAGTAGCTCTGGGTTATAAAGTATGATCATAAGATGAACAGTAGGAACATATAAAGTGTGAACACTGACTACTGAGCCGCTGCTCCCCAGGGAAGCACAAAGCTAGGTTCTTGTCAGTCTCTGGTCGCAGTCTCCTCCACCAGCGACTATATCACCATGTGCACATTAAATGTTGTATGTGTCTTTCTTTTTGAATGACTATATTATCATATGCATGTTGAATGCTGTATGTGTATTTCTGTTTGAATGACTATATTGTCATGTGCACATTACATGTTGTATGTGTCTTTCTGTTTGAATGACTGCATCACCACATGCATATCGAATGTTGAATGTGTACTTCTGTTTGAGGATGCCAGACTGCAGGTGTATGGGTCATTCACTCACACTGACCTCATCTCCACTAACACCAGAGCCCTCGGGAAGCTTTAAAAACTCATCTTCCCTGGATAGACAGGACTTCAACAAAAACAGTGAGATAACCACGGAAGAGCATGAAAACGCACTGTGGCACTAGACAGATTTAAAAAATAAAGGACAGCATAAAACTGGAACAAGGCGGAGCTGGGAAATACGCACGCCATTCACTCAGGGGTCACCCTTGTCTGCGTGTCTGTGAAGGACTGAGCAAGGAGCACCCAGCGCTGCCTTCGGATTTCGAGTGACTTGTAGCAAGTAGGCGAAATCAGAGGAGGGACAGCGAGGGCTGGCCGGACTGCCTGTGAGGTGGGGGCAGTCCGTGGTAGGGGTCGAGGCTGAAGCCCCTTCACTAGCTTCCTGCTGAGGAGGGAGCATTCCGGCTGCTGCCCTTCAACCCTCAGGGACCCGGCAGGAGCCTGCCCCCCCCCCCCACATCTGTGTTACCACCCCGGGTACGGGCACGGAGTACCTCCCTTTGCCTTTTGTTGGCAGACGGCTCAGCGCTGTCCCAGAACCAGGCTGCCCAGAATTCCTGACTCCTAAGCTCATGAGGTCTGGTGGGTAATCTAATCTCTCTCTCTCTCTCTCTCTCTCTCTCTCTCTCTCTCTCTCTCTCTCTCTCTCCCTCCCTCCCTCCCTCCCTCCCTCCCTCCCTCCCTCCCTCCCTCTCTCTCTCTCTCTCTCTCTCTGTATATTTGTGTGTTGGGGGAGGGGCATCTCAACGTCTTTGTAGATCAGCGACAGCCGATTAACGAAAACATTCTACTTCCTCCCGCCCTGCTTTCTTGCTACCTGCCTGCCCTCCTCCTCCTGTTCAGGACATTGGTCCACATCGAGTCAAACAGAAGCGCAAATCAGAGCTAATCCTGGCCTTTAAGTCAACAGTCGGGCAGGACACTCCCGGCAGTGCCAGGGTTAATGCTGTGACCTCCTTAAAGCTGCTGAGGAGTCAGGGCTAATTTTACTCTCGCCTATCAGCTCTGCCAATCCTCATTTTTTACCCGAGTGCTGAGATATGTTGGGAAGCACCAAGTCAGCACTTCTGGTGGCCCGGGAGGCAGTGTGGGCCCTGCTCTTTGCAGAATACATAAAACCAGTGACGACTGCTTGCTGCTTGGCTCTGGAGCTGGGCCCTGAGAGTTCTAGGGCGTGCGCAGGGTGGCGGGGGGGGGGGGGGGGGCGCGATAACCCAGTAGGTGCTGGGCATAGGGGGAGGGGGCTGTGACGCTTCCTGGCTCCCCGCTGTCTCCCACCCCGATGCATCTTGTACTGAGCTGCCCCGAGCTGAGCACAATGAAGGACCTCGGGGCAGCTCAGTACAGGACCCCTCAGGGAGGGTAAGGTCAGAGCTGGCTGCCAAAGCTCTCTCGCGCGCGATGCAGCCTGCCGCCGCCGGAGAGCTTCACTGCATACCCTGGCCCACCCCTCCTCGGCCCACCGCCCTGGCACACACCCCTCACACACTAGTGGAGCCCTTAGCAGTGAAGACCCACCCTCCTGACTAAGGCAGGGCTTAGGGTCTAGGCCTGGCATATTTTCTGGCCACACATAGTGAGACACCACAGGTCTGACGCTGTCCCTGTGTGTTCTGCAGCGTCCTGGCCACCAACTTTAGAGCCCACTGCTTGGTTTCTAAGAGGAATGCCAAGATTCACAGAGCATTTTTTTTTCCCACACTTCAAAGCACTATTTTAAAACTATACAGGGACAGCTAGGCGTGGTGGCACGTGCCTTTAATTCCAGCTCAGAGGCAATTGGATCTCTGTGAGTTAGGGGCCAGCCTGGGCTACATAGCAAGTTCCAGGGCTATAGAGAGAGACCCTGTTGTATAACTGTATAGGGGTTGAGGGTGTGGCTCAGGGGCAGAATCCGTACCTAGAATCCATGAGGCTCTGGGCTCCATCCCTAACACAGCCAAAAAAAGACAAAAGAAAATATAAACAAGCAAAATAAAACCAAGGCCCTGGATTTGCGTACTCTGCAGCAGATCTGTGTCAAAGGAAATGTATCTGCTTGAAGAGAAATGGGGGGGGTGTTAAGGCAGAGACAGAGACTAAGTTTGGGGAGTGGGGAGCCTGAGAGTCGGGTTGTGGCTCTGAACTGTGCTGGTGCAGGGAATGGGCCGGGGAGAAGCAAGCAGCTACTTCATCAAGGACCATGCCGGGAAGGACAAGAAAGCCGCCGTTACCTCCCAAGGGGCTATTGGAGGAGAGATCACTGCTTGCCCCTTTTCAGGCTGGCCCGCTTCACTATTTGAGCCCCTTTCCTGCCCTCTAGCAGGTCCGGCTGCAGTCCACTCCCTCTTAGCTCCACCTGGAGACAGACAGCACCAGAGACAGAAAGTAGGAATCACATAGGCAGACGGGAAAAAAAGAGGCGGAAGATGAAAAGGGACGCGAGAAGGAGGAGGCGGGAACACTGTCCCGGAAAGGTCACCAAAGGCCAGCATGTGCAGACCGGAGCAGAGGAGAGGAGAGGCGAATTGCCGCGGCCTCCAGGGGCCTGCAGCGCCTCGGTACCTTAGCAAGTCTCATAAAGGACTCAATATCATCTTCCAGCTCCCCAGGCTCCGCCAGGGGCCCCTCAACAATCACCTCCTCGTGCTGCGGGGTGTCGATGGCACCGGAGGAATCTACCTGCCGGACGACTTTGCGAATGATCTGGAAAAGAGAGGAAGAGAAAGAGGGCTGGGCAAACCATCAGGAAAGTCTGAGAAGAACAAGGCCCCAGCGGTGACGTCAGGAGGAGAAGCAATGGCCTCTTGTCTCTCGTCCATCAGGGGCCAAGAAGAAGCCTTTCTCTGCGGTCCTTTATGGGGAATGTCAGGGGAGCTTGAATTTGGCGAGTACTGTGGGCAGGTTTCATCCACCGTTGGCTTGGCCATGAGCTGTGCTACTTCAGCATCCCATTCTGCTTCTCAGAATAGAAGTTTGTGCTGACTATCATCTCTCTCCAGTGCCTAAGGACAGAGGCGACCTTTTCATCTCTGTGTCTGCTCCACTCACCTGCTCCGTATCCAGTTATCCAGGATGGGAGATGAACGTACATCATGGCTCAGGCCCTTAGGAAGGGGCAAGGACAGATGGGGCCGTGGCCCTCTATGTGAACGGCAGCCCTCGTGAAACACACACGCACCCTCTCCTGCCTCCTTCCTTTGCTTTATGGGGCAATGCATGCCAGGCAACGCGAACCTACCATGCTGATGGATGTATGCCGTCAGTGTGATGAGTTCCTACACCCTTTTTGCTAAGGGAGGTCTTGGGAACAGTTTCCTATTCTCTAATAGCTCATCTCAGGGCCACCCTTCACAGGACGAGAGCTGTATGTTTTGTGGGAACTGATCTTTCTGGAATAGGGCAGCTGGAACTGTTCATGCTGAGTTAAGCGTTGAGGTTATAAGGCCCTCAGTGTCCCGACTGTAGAGAACCCACAGGTCTCAGCTCTCCCGAGTTACCCCGAATCACTGGGGTGGTGGCCACAGCCTGCCCTTCCTCCCCCGTTAGGGTAGCAGCAAGAAGCAGGTGTGTATTGAGTTCCTCTGCCTTTCAGCTTTGAATCCCACCAGCTTCTCCCCAACTTAGAGACGCTGCACTCACCTTCTTGGTGACAATGTTGCCCTGTTCGTCTGTGAATTGTTCCTCCGTCACCTGCTCCCCTGGAATATTCTGAAGCTCATCTCCCTGGAATGAGAAGACGAGAGAGACCCAGATGAGTGAGTGGGATTTTTCCATTAAGAGCGGAAGATGAAGAAATAAAAGAACCGTGGTAGCAACAGCCGGGTCCAGTGACGCCCGAAGCTCAGTCAACAGTCCCAGACAAGACAAACAAGGGCTCCCACAGTGTCACAGCACCCTGTGGGACCGTGAGCCCTGAGACAGACTGGGGCCAGAGCTCCCGAGACCTTCTTCGTGTGCTTGACCATTGTAATGGCAACAGTACAGGGTGATTATGCAAGTTCCCGAAGGCCCCCAGAGAAGTAGGGGAGAGAATGCCACAGACAGTCCCTGCCCTGGCAGTGGCTTGAGTCCCAAAGTTGGCTATACCAATGGAGTGAGACCAGGCATCCCGAGCCCCAGAGCTGAGCGTCTCTGCACTGGGGTGGTTCTGAGCAGGTACCATATGCAGCTATGGTTCCCAGCACAGAATGCAAAGAGGTCTTCCTGGTCTCCGTTGCACGTCCTATCTCCTGGCTTGAGCTGGTATTCTCTCAGCTTCACCCTCGGCATGCACCAGAGAATCCCCTCAGACGGTCCTCCGCCACCCTCGGTCCAGCCCCCTAAGGGCCTACCATTTGCCGGGGGTTACCTTCAGGAAGACCCGTCGGCGGACCACTCTGGTGGAGATGGTTTCCTCGTCGTCACTCAGGCCCTCGCTCTCCCCCAGCTCCTTGTCCAGCTCCTTGTGAATGTGCTTCAGCACGAAACACAGGGAGCCCTTGACAATGTGCATCACATTCTGACAGCTGACTAGGAAGAAGCCCAGCAATACCAGAGTGACCAGGAGCTGGGTGATGAAGGTCCACATCCTTCTCTCCTCTCTCTCCTCACCAGCCTGGCCCTCCGGGGACCAGGGACACCAGGGGCCCAGCTGCTGTGGAGATCCAATTTCTCATTCTCCTCTTGGACTCCTGAGGCCCCCAGTAACCCCTTCTGTTCTGTCTCTGCCTCTTTTTGCTCTTTATCCCTTATTCTAAACAGGAGACCAAATAATCTCTCCCGAGTGACTCTCTTAGCTGGGACAACATGACCCAAGTGTCCTTCCTGCCAAACAGCCTGGGATCTCTCCTCACACCCCAGAGGACGTCAGCCTTCTATAATTTTAGCTCGCAAGCCAGCTGCTGCTGTCCAGCCGGGATGACGCGGGGAAGCAGGTGTTGTGGCTTGGACTCAGAAGCGCATGTCAGAGTCGCCATAGAGAGGGAAACCAGGCTTGCTCATGAGAGCCAGAACACAACTTTCTCATTGGGGACTCCATAAAACATGGCATCCCAAGAATGCGGCTACTTCTGCATCTCCATGGGCAGCTGTTGCAGTGATGGGAATGATGTTAATGGGGTCTGGACCAGCTAATACCCAGGAAAGTTAAGCATTCATTTAAAAACACCCCTAAAGGCGAGCACTTTGTTCAGACTCTGTCCAGTGAAAAGGTCCTGGGCCACTGGGAAGCCGGTCTGTCATTCCTATGAGTCCTGAAGGCCTTCATCATGGAATTAGTGCTTATTTAGGGCCCATCTCTCTCTCTCTCTCTCTCTCTCTCTTTTTTTTTTTCTTTTTTTGGAGCTGAGGATCAAACCCAGGGCCTTGCTCTTGCTAGGCAAGCACTCTACCACTGAGCTAAATCCCCAACCCTAGGGCCCATCTCAAAGGCTCTTCTCAGGCCGGAGTGGAGATGCCACAGGGGAGGAACCACTCCCAGCACACTTGTGCTCGGGGAATTGACCCACACACTCAGTCACGGCAGCAGCTGAGGATCTCGCCTTCTGGATCAGGCCGTTCTCCTCGGAGTACTAGCCCAGCCCAGCAGAAGGAACACAGCCCTGGGGCTGAGCAAACGAATGCTCCGGATCGCCCCTGTGGGGGCTTGGGAGAGTCAGTCACCTTTTCCCGGGCCTCTGTGTCTTCACTTATGGAACAGGGATTACTGTGTTTTCCTGGCTGCTCTCCAGAATGCTGTATGGCTCCTACTGTGCTTGATACACACAGCCACCGGGAGTAACCGGGGCACACACTACCGCAGTGTGCCCTGCCCTGGAGGCACCGGCCTGTTTCACAGGTTAACACAACCACTGTCCTATCAAGTTAGGATCTTTAGTTTTCCCGTTTTACCTGGAGGACACCGGTATAGGAGGTGACCGTAGTGTGTCTAAGTGGAAAGGTTACGTAAATGAAAGAGATTTCCCACGTCCATCACCCCAAACGGCTTCATTTCGGCGGGAAAAATGCTTGGAAATTTAAGATCCCTATTCAACAAAAATTGCAGGTCGAAGGAGAACATTTCATGATAGCTGAGCTAGGAAGAATCCAGGGGCTGTCAGCATAATGGTGGAATGTAACAGCACACGCGCGCGCACACACACACACACACACACACACACACACACACACACACACACACACAGTTCAGCTTTGGATATCTCCTACTTCCATCCCGTGCCTAGAAGAATGAGTTAGGTTATAGTCCTTTTGGGTTCATACTACAAATCCCAGATGACAAAGAGGTTTAATGAAAATACTAGCAAATAAGAGCTTTGAAAACTATTTCCTTCAGTGGGCTCATCATCATCCCAGGGGCCCATCAGCTATCTATGGAAATGACCAGTCTGAAAACATCCAGTAGTTCCCACAGCATGGAGGCAACGACATCTCCGTTCCTAAGCTGGGCATGTGGCCCTCTGCCCTCACTCTGGCCGCAAGAATGTGGGACTAGGGACCAAGAGATCTGGACACTCACAGTTCATTGTGTGACCCTGAAGAAAGCCGTTGGCTGCTTGCCTGTGCTTTCCTCCTTATAACGCAGGAGTCAGACACAGTCTATATCTAGAAGCAGCGTCTCTATGATGCTCTCTGCTCCTCAGCATCTCTCCTCCACGGGGGCAGAGGGGGCAGCGTGAAAGACTACACCTGGCCTTCCCCCTGGGGATTCAGAGCAGTCCCAGGGACCATCCCTCGTATTTGGGCAGGGCTGTCTGTCATTCTTGGGAGAAGCAGAAGCAGGTGGCGAGGGACAGCCAGGAAGGAAGGAATGTGCTGGGGGGCAGGGTCTGTGGTTTAAAACCGACTGGCTGCCTGACCTGTGCCAGGGCACGTACTTGGCAGAAAGACTTTCTAAATCAAACTCTCTACGATTCCCAGCAGTGGGTTAGAGCAGGGCAGCATCTCAGAAACACGGAAGAACCAAACTGTCTTTGGAGTTCCCAAGGGTGCTCTGGCAGGGAGAAGAAAAGACAGAAAGAAAAGGCGGGAATAAAGGAAGATGCAGTGGGGGAAACGTGATGCTGGGTGAGGGAGGGTACTGTACTGGGTAAAAAGAGCCCACAGGTCACGTGCGCGTTATAAATACCCATTCCAGAATGGCAATGCACACTCAGCAAGAACACATAAGTCAAAAGACCTATGTCCAAAAGATGCCTGGCATTTGTTCCAAATAATAAGTGGGGAGAGAGGACGAGGCTGCTGGTGTAGAGGAAACAAGACCGGTCGTGACTGGGGAGCTGCGGGACCTGAGAGTGCAGAGCGGAGAGAAGAAAAAAAAAAAAAAAAAAAAAGCAAAGAGAGGATGGGACAGGGAGGGGGCCAAGGGAGGGAGAGGAGGAGACGGAATGGCTGGAGGGAGAAGTCCCAGAATGACAGGAGTCGGAGGGAAGGGAGTTATTGCTACCCTGCCACCTCCGAACCCAGGTGCCACCTAGAGTCCCAGAAGTCCAGGGCCAGGTGAATGCTGGTGGTATTCCCTTCACCCTTTCTATCATCAGCGGGGACGCTGAGGTCCTGAAAAGCCAGCAGCTGGAGCACGGTCCACAGACCCGAGGGAGCGGTTCCCACATGACTGCCGGAGTCCTTAACACACCATTGTCTCAGCCCCAGGCTCTTTCTAGAGTGTGATGGACACAGCCAGGAGTTGTGGTACACAAATCTGCAGTCTCAACACTTGGGCGGCGGCGGGGGTGGCGGGGGGGGGGGGCACCCCAGGCCACACAGTGCTTCCAAACCAAAACATGAACACAAGACCAAACAAAGCAAACACACCAAAGCCCTGGCTGGGCATCACCCAGAGTTTGCTCAAATCCCACAGGATGAGCAAGGCCTGGGGCAAGCCGCCCAGCCACGTGCACAGCAGGGGTGGGGTGAGTGTGAGTGTGGGATGCCATTCGGCCGTGGGATGGATGATGATGATGACTGGTGCAGGGCCCTTTCCTTCCAAAGCAGAAGTCAAGAGGATGAAAGGATAGAAAGTGACGTCACCACCAGGAAACATGCCTGGCTTAGGGCCTGAGCTAGAAAGAACAGGAGGGAGAGTGAGGTGGTGGTCCAGCAGGTAAAGGTGTGCGCTGTACCAGCCTGGTGACTGGTTCAATCACCAGTGCTCATGTAAAGAGGGAAGGAGAGGACTGACTCTAAAAAGTTGTCTTCTGACCTCTAGAGATGTGATGTGGCGCACGTGCCTTCCCCTACATCATGTGTACACACACACACACACACACACACACACACACACACACACACACCCTAAATAAAAAGTAAACAAAGAAAAGAACAAGGACAATGTGCTCTCACCGGTACTTCTTGAGAGAAGGCGCTCTCGGATGCCCACAGGCTTGGTTCCTTGCCAGCCTGGGGGCTGTCAGTCTCAGGTGGGCCCCTCTGCACCAGCTCCCTTGCAGACACCAGCACCTGCTCATATTCCTGAAGCGTGCTGGGCTCCGGCCCTTGGATGGTGGTGATCTTCCTCTGGAGTGAGTGCGGGCCTTGTGTGACCTCCTCTTGCCAGGAACTATGGGCAGCTTCTTGAAGATCGGGCACCATGGAGCCCTGTTTATCCCAGTCCAGTGTTCTAGGGTCCAGGATAGGTGATAGGTAGCCAGGGAGAGGGAGGACAACTGTTCACTTTCAGTCTCAGCTCTTAGACGCCTCCCCCATTCCCCTGGACACCGGCTCATCTAGGATACAGCCGGAAGTGTCCTCTACCCCCTCATGCATGCTCCTGAACATCACAGTTCACAGTGCTCTGAGGGGCGCTGTCCTCTAGCATACATGTGGCTCACCCTTTCATTCTCTGAAGTCTTCTAGACTGTCACCCACTCAGGCCTTCTCTGTCACCTTATCTGTAATTCCAACCACCTTCCTTTCCCCACTTGGTGCTCCGCCTTCCTGCTTCGATTTTCCAGTTAGTACTTGTAATTATCCAGGAAGATTTCAATTTGTCGTTTATTTTTGCTTTTTTTATTTAAAGTTCCTCTTTCCCTCATTTTCATGCATATGTGTCATGCATGTGTGCCTATGCATGTCTGCCTGTGTGTGAGCTCCCTGTGTGTACAGGTGCTCACATCTGCTTATGTGTGTGTGTGGGCACGTGTGGGTTAGAGGCCTGAGCCTGATGCTGGGAGCCGTCCTTCCTGGATGTTCCACCATATTCACTGAGGCAGGTTCTCTCAGTCAAACCCAGAGTTTACTGCTGCGGCCAGGTGAGCTAGCCAGCTTGCTGTGGGATCCCCATGTCTCCATCTTCGGAGGCTAGAATTACACCCAACATTTATGTGGGTTCCGGGGGAGTCAAGCTCTGGTCCTCATGTTTGGGCGGCTAGTTCTTAAACATCGAGCCGTCTCCCTAGCTACCAAAATTTCAATTTTAGTTACAGTTATCCCTTAATATCCGAGAGAAACTGGTCCTATGACCCCCCAGGATACGGAAACACATGGATGCTCAAGTTTCTTATGTGAAATGGTATGGGATTACACGGAACCCACACACACCCTCGTTCATACTTTAGGTCGCCCAGAGACTAATTCCCAGTAGGACGGAAATGGTGTGTAAATGGTTGCTGTACTGCACTGTGTAGGGAACAGCAAGAAATATGTGCACATGTTCAGTGCAGCTGCCATTTACTTGCTCTATAGGTAGTACAAGCCATGGGTTTGGAAACCATGATTATGAAGCCCGGAGACTCCAAAGGCCAACTATAACTCTGGTTTTGTTTACATTATCTTGTTCCCTGTCAGTTTCCCCTCTGGAACATTCCTACAGGCAGACATTTCTCTGATTTCTTCACTACTTTCTTTTTTGAGACAGGGTTTCTCTGTGCAGCCCTGGAACTTTGTAGCCCAGGCTGGCCTCGAACTCACAGAGATCCGCCTGCCTCTGCCTCCCAAGTGCTGGGATTAAAGGTATATGCCCCCACCGCCCGGCCTTCTTCACTGCCTTCTTATAGGAGCCTGGCACATGGTAAATGCTCAGTAAATATGGGTAAGTGAGTGAGTGAATGAAAGGTACCCATCCACATTGGATGGTCACACAGCCAGGAAATGATGCAACCGGGTCAGAGCCCACCGTCAGCGAGTGCCCTGCTCTAACAGCAGTGGCCAGCAGACAGGAAGTGCTGACTGAGTGAGTGGCCTCGCAGGTACTGTGCACAGGCATCTCACCGTGACCCTCACAAGCTCGGTCCAGCCATGCCTTCCCACGAATCAAAGGACTTCTTTAGGAAGTGAAATGAATGAGTTGCCCTCTCCTCTTGCCAACACTTTTCCTCCCACAGTGTGACGGTCTGTACTGAGGACCCCAGGGGTGGCTGGTGGCAGCTTCAAGACAGTGGGAAGAGGAGGAGGAGGACACGATTGCTCTCTGGCCTGGCCAAATCTGAGCTCCTTGGGAGGGTACTGCCCGCTAGACCCACACGAGCCACTTTTGGGAGGACGTATAAAGCAAAGTGACATGAACAGAGAAAAGGCCTCTACACCAGTGCAGGGAGGGACACTCAACATGTCTGCATTTCCTCTGCCAGCTCGGAGCCTTTGTCTTAGTATAGTGCTGGCATTGGTGTCTCAGATACATGGGAGTACTCTGTGGCATCAGGAACCCAAAAGCACTGAGCCCCAGCACCATGGTGTGGCCACACGTCCATCAATGCATCTCCTAGGCACACATGTCCCGAATCCTCTCTGCTCTTCTCCTGCTGGGCACAACTGGCGGGAAACTGACCTTTGCGGGTCACAGCCCTTTTCTGATGGCTGGTGGCTTCGGGGGCATTCATATGTATCTGCCACAGGGCATTTAGAATGCAGGCGAGCAGCAGTACCCAAGCCTTCTGCCTGTGCCCAGCACCAGGAATAGTCAGACCCAAAGCCCAGGAAGACAGAAGGGGCCCGTAGACCAGCCCTTACCTGGCCTGGCTCGTGTCCAGCACCTGCCTCACTGTGGGTGAGTCTGTGATTCGGGCGTGAACTCGCTGCTGGCCTGAAACAAGAGACACCTCAGCCTCCGTGTCCTGCTCTGTGCCTGAGACCTCCTGCCTCTTCTTTTCTGACCTCTGACCTTCCTCCTGACCTAGCAAATCAGCCAGGCCATTTGTAGCATCTGAATCCACTGTGTCGTCCTCCACCAGGTCCTGAGAGCCCAGCTCCGGGCCCTGCGGTTCCTCTGAGAGTGCCCCCTCCAACTTCCACTCTTGCGTGGCGTCAGAGTCCTCGGCCTTGCTGCACTCCAGAGAGGAGTCCTCAGCAGTGACCAGGGAGGGGGTGAGGCCCGCAGACCACACCTGCATGTCAGACATCTCCAGCATGGTGTCATGCTCCGTGGCCGCCAGGGGGATGGCGTCTATGACAGCCACTTCGTTCCAGTACTGGTCTGCACACAGTGGAGAGGGGAGCGCGTAGTGCAGGGAGGCAGGGGACAGCAGCTCGTCCTGCAGCGAGGAGTAACCTGGAAGGGCAGACAGAGGGCAACATGCTCCAGAAGCGATTTTTGGTCACACACGCTCACGTGCAGGACCACACACACTTACACACACAGGCACGGCCACAGAGAGGCATGCACATTCAGGGCAGGGACTTTCCAAGCTCCGAGTCCAAAGCTCAGGCCTTGTGGCTAATGCCGGGGCCACCCTGGCAAGAGAAACAAGGCTCTGAGCTGGATGGGGGGGGGGGGGGGCGGGCAGCCAAGGGGTGAGGGTAGAGAAGGGGGCTCCTTTGCTGGAGGGCAAAGAAACATGATTGAGATTCGTTCTTATCCAGCTCTGAGCACTAGATAAAGAAGGCTTTATCCAAAGGACTTGTGCTCCGATCTGTCCTGATCGATCAGATGAAAGCCCCAGTCTCCGCGGCTGGCGGAGGAAAGGATGATCTTTCTTTGCTCAGTCTTTCGAGTCCTGTTAGGAATGTACCTTGGGCGGGGAGAGTGCAGCCCACCCAGGATCAGGGTCAGTAACAAGGCTGCCCTGGAGGGGTCTGACAGGGTACACTGAACATCCACAGACCTCAGTGCGGTGGTCAAGTGGGAAACAGGCTTCTGGATTGGCATGAAGTGACTTTTCCTCAAGGTGCATATTGGTTCCACAAACTCTGAATGATCTACAGTGGCACAGGTGAGAGTTCTAAGGGGTTAAAAATGGCGCAAGGTCAGAGGGCACCATGGGTCCAGCACACCTGCCCGCCGCCGGTGCTTCATCCACAGGCCCTGAGCCTATCTATCCACCCAGCTCTGGTTCCGCAGGGACCCAGCACAGCCTGGAATCTGCAGCCTGCTCCCATACCTGCTCCTTGTTTTGGAAATAAGCTCTAGACAGTGTCTGGCTGGCTTGGACCTCAGCTCCCTGGTGTTGAGATGTGACTGTGAATGGACTGAGAAGCACGCCTACATGCAGGGGGATGTATTTGTGTGTTGGGTGGCGATCGGTGTTCTGTCAGAGGTGCGTCAGCCCTCGCACCTCCAGGAGTCACAGAGAGGTCCCTTTTGTTCCCAGGAGAGCAGGTGCCGGTCTACAGACAAGCTTTTCTATCTGGTGTGTCTGAGGAGCCAGGGAACTGGCATGTGCCTACAGGGAAAGATCCAGGGGAAACAAAGGGTGTGTGTGTGTGTGTGTGTGTGTGTGTGTGTGTGTGTGTGTGTGTGTAAACAGGGAGGGGCTATGTTGTTTCTAGGGACCTTCCATTATCTAGTTCTCCAAGCTTTATGCCCAAACCCTTCAATCAGCCAGCCCCTTCCCAGTCCCCACAATCCCTAAACCAGGCCTTTACGTTCATACTCAGATCTTCATTCTTACTCTTTTCAGCCTAGCTTGCCTCCTTGCTCTCAGCTCTGGGCACCGGCTGGCTCTCCCATGGCCTCTGCATCTAACAGCACTGTCTACACTCATCCTCCTTCCTCCACATACTCAGCCAAAACACATCCGCCAATGTCCGATTCCATGCCAGGCACTGTACTAAAGGACACACACACACACACACACACACACACACACACGCACGCACGCACGCACGCACGCACGCACGCACGCACGCACGCACGCACGCAGATTCAATTCAGGTTCTCTTTTTCAACACTGCTTGTAGCGTGGGTCTCCTGGTAAATGCTTTCAGCTTGTACACATCTGGAAGAATTTTTATTTTTGCTTTAATTGAGTTGCTATTTTTTTTTTTTTGAGACAGGGTCTCATCACGTACATGGCTGACTTGAAATTTGCTATCTAAATCAAGCTGTGCAGAGACTTGCGCCTCCCTTTCTGCCTCTTCCTCCTGAATGCTAAGATTGCAGGCATGCTCGTTTCCATGGGATGCTCTTTACTATATAGCCCCAGGTTGGCTTCCAACTTGCTATGCAGCTCATGTTGGCTTTGAACTTTCCTCTTCCTCCTCTTCTTCTAAGATAGAGACTCAACCACGTAGCCCTGGCTGGCCTGGCACTCGCTACATAGATAGACCAGGCTGGCCTTAAACACACAGAGACCTGCCTGCCACTGTCTCTTCGGGGCTGGGATTAAAGACATTGCTGCTACTAATACTTTTTCCTCTTCCTCCTCCTCCCTATCCCCCGTTTCCTTCCTTTTACCCCCCTCCTCTGTCCTCTCTGTCGCCATTGGGAGCAACCCCAAGTCTCACATAATCTAGGTAAGCATTCCATGGTGGGACATGCTCCAAGCCCTGTCTGCTCTTTCTTTGAAGAAAGAGCTTAACTTGGAAGTACAATGGTGTTTTACTTCAAACTCATCAGTTTCTTGCTTATACTCTTTCCCACGAGTCCATCATCCTTATTTTGGTTCCCTTGGACTGAGTTCCCTTCCATGCTCACTTCTGACCAGTTTGCTTATTGTATACCTCAATAGAATTGCTAAAATGCTTCCTGTATGTGGAGTTCATGATACTTCTTATACCAATGTATTTATAATTTCCATCAAGTTCAGAATACTTTCAGCACATATATGTACATCTACATACATATATATGTACACACACATACACACATGCTTTTGGAATTGTCCCAAAGATCACTGACGGTTTTGATATCTTTTCTTGTCTTCCTGTATTTCAGTTTGGAGTGCGTCTGCCGACAGAGTCTCTGTGCAGCTAGGCAAATGCTCTGCTGCTGAGTGTCGCCTGGAACACTGTATTGAATACACAGTCACAGCTGTTCCAACTGTCCTGCCATTTTTGTCTGTCTGTCCCAGTCCCTCTTTTTCTTCCCATTACTGATTCCATTTTTCTGCTTCCGGGATCTGGCCCTCTCTAACTAGCTGCCAGACACCGTGAATTTGACCTTTTGAGTGTTGGATATTTTCGTAGCCCTGGACATCCTTGGTGGCTGTCCTGTTAAGCGGTTTATTTGGAAAGCAGTTTGATCCCATTGCATTTTGCTTTCAGGATTTCTTAGGCAGGTCTTATGCATTGCTCAAGCTCGGGTTACTTATTCTCATTTTCTGAAGCATGATCCTTCTTTCTGTAACGAATGTCTGAATGGCCAGGCTAGCCATTGAGAATATCTGATCAATACTCAGCTGAAGCATGTAGGTGACCTTCCAAAGGACTCTAGTGTTCTGACTCACTCTGTGTTCTTTTGAGACAGGTTTTCTCAGTGTAGCCCTGGCTGTCCTAGAACTCTCTTTGTAGACCAGCCTAGCCTTAAACTCACAGAGATCTACCTGCCTCTGCCTCCCAAGTGCTGGGGTTAAAGGCGTGGATCACCACCGCTCGGCTGCTTTCTGATTCTTGTTAGATGTCTCCTTCCTGGCCTGGTATCTCTGCAAGTATAGCTGCTTTGGATTCCATGACCTCAGCAGCCTCTCCTTAACCCAGGGAGACCACCTGGGTTTCCTTAGAAATGCTGTTAACGCTGAATCTGGGCCTCAGAGAACTCTCTTCATTTGTGTCTCATGGACCGCCGACTCTCGCTTCCTCATGTCTAACGTCTTGCCAACTGCTGTCTCATCGAGGGCTTTCCAGTTTGGGGCAGCATCATTGAGAAGGGGTGTGTGTCTAATCCCTATAACTTGGCCAGAAGTGGTGTTCATCATAAACAGATTGTCATATACAGCCATTCTGTCACCCTTGGGAATCTCATCAGTATTTCAGGGTGGAGGTCTTCTGCCCCCCAAACATCAGAGGCTCTGGGACTCATCTTGTAACCCTTCCACCTTGAAGCTTCCATGTTGTTCATTTGAGTGGAAATTTCATCTAAATTAGGTGGGAGTGGAGAAAACATATGTATAATTTCTGTTCATTGTCACCCCTGGTGACTGCCTTCAGGATGTTTTCCATTTTTAGAGGACCCGACCCACCCACTCAGACTTCGATCCGAGGATCTCAACAACTATGGAACTGACATGGGTGGGTATCACTGTTAGTGTGGTGCCATGGTCACTGAGGCCTATGTACCCTCATGGGGATGTCTCACTAGGTCAAGGGTAGGAAAGACATTGGGAAGATCTACTTCAGTCCTACCTAAGTTTCAGAAGTGCTCATCATTCTAGGACTCTTGCAGCTCTGTTCCACTTGGGTCACCAGCCCATCCTCCAGTCTAAAGGCCTTGTACTTGACCTTGGGAAGATCAGGAAGTAGTCACATACATAAGGCTTGCAGCAGAGTAAGTCAGGGGCCAGCCTGTCTGCCGCCTGCCTTCCTTCCTTCCTTCCTTCCTTCCTTCCTTCCTTCCTTCCTTCCTTCCTTCCTTCCTTCTTTCTTTCTTTCTTTCTATAAAACACATAGGGATTTCATAAAACCACTGTGCTGGTCTCTGCAGGGCAAGGAGCAGGTTCTCATGGTAGGAAGAGGACCCTACTCCACTTGCCAGTGTTGAGTGGGTTCCTCAGGGCCACAATGACTGAGTCCTCTCTCAGTAATATCTGTGCCTATATTTCTTTGCGTTGACTTCTTGAGTTGAGAGGAGGGTGGGCCTTTCTCCATAGCAGGTCCTTGTTGACGTTGGCATGAACTACTTCGGGCCCTTGTCAGTCTTGGGGACCTGGGTCACCATCTCCTCCTTCACATTTTCCAGCACCAGGTTGCATGGCTTGTCAAGGGTTTCACCCGGCCCAGGAGTTTCCTGTTGTGGCTGTTGATGGATGGGCACTTTCATGTTGCTGACCGACTATGTGAGCACACAGAGTGTCCCCGTGCTAAGTGCTCCTCCCCCACTTCCACGGCTCCTCTGGCGTCATCTCATTCTCGGGTCTGTCGAGGAGGCTCTTGAGGGAGGTTTTGCCTGCAGATCATGCCTGCCTGGGGCTTCTTGAGTAGACTGAGAGCTGGGTGGGACTCCAGGTGGCCTTTCTTCCTAGCAGGTTACTGTCCTGGGTATATACTAACCCAAATGCAGTGATCATCCTCTCAGTTCAATGCTTATAGTCAATAAAAGGTGGGGACAGGTAACCTGGCCCCAAACAGGAGTCATGCTTCACTAGCTGTATCATTAAACATTGATATAGATAAGTACATTTTGTTTCCAACTAGACGTCTCATCAAGATAGACGGAGCTGGTGGGTATGAGATGCCTACTTTTTCTTTCCATATAAGAAATGTCTCATGGGGTTATTTGTTTTTTTTTTTTTTTTTGGTTTTTGGTTTTTGGTTTTCCGAGACAGGGTTTCTCTGTGTAGTTTTGCGCCTTTCCTGGAGCTCACTTGGTAGCCCAGGCTGGCCTCGAACTCACAGAGATCTGCCTGGCTCTGCCTCCCAAGTGCTGGGATTAAAGGCGTGCGCCACCACCGCCCGGCTTTGTTTTGTTTTTTAATAGGCATTTTTTTCTCTGTGCTTATTCCATGGGCCTGTGTGGTCCCCTCTTATGTAGGAAAACTGGCCTTTGGGCCAAATTTCCTTTCCCACAACAGTGCAGGCATGCAGGTCAGGAAAAGCCGTGATGGGAAAAACATGGCTCTCAAATAAGGACCCCACTCCCTGCCCCGCCCCCGCCCCTTTTCCATAGACGCTGCCCTGAGTCCCTGTGACTTCAGGTGGAGATCAGCAGAAGACTGAGGTAAAGCAACTCAAAAACTGAGGGGACTGTGACCATCGTAACGTGTAGGGCGTGGCTGGCACCTGGACAGGTGCCGTGTGTCCTCCTCGTCAGAGGACACCCAGAGATGGTCCAGGAGGCTGGTGCCTCTTCCTCCCTGCACTTCTGATCATGTCTGACTGGAAGGACAAATGTGAGACAGTCGTTCTGAGACAGGGAGGAGGGAGCAACATTATATTCCAACCAATCCTGATGCCGAGGAGGCAGGGAGGATCAGGCCAAGGATCAAGGTATGATTTTGGCCCCCAACTGAGGGCATCATGCCTACAGGGGCCAGAGTCGAGGCTCATCTGGAGATCTGGGGGCTTTTAGGTACAGGAGGTTGGCACACTGCACAGAGAAGCCATTAAAGTCAGCAAAGCAGGAGGAGAGTCCTTTGAGGATGATGTCATTCCTTTGCTCAAATGCCACCACACAAAACCCGAAGGTCCTTCTGACAGTCTCTAGGGTCGGCTTCCTGGTGCCCCTTAGGCCTCCCACCTTTTCTCTCTCTACCTCCTACTGTCCTAGTTCTTCTGGTTCCTCACTATCTGTGAATCCACCAGGCATGCCACCCTTCTGGAATGTTCTTTCCTTCTTGTTTACATATGGCTCATTCCCTCATCTTCTTTGTGCCTTTGTTCAAATGCAACTCTCCTACCACGCGACTCGGTCCCTTTATTCTAGCCTATGTACCCCCATATCCCTATGAGGCCATATCACATATAACACGGCATATATTCTCACGCATATTATCCATGGGCTCATAACACAAGGAAGATTTCACAAAGGCAGAGTTTTGTTTTGTTTTCTTGGCCGAGAACTAACTTCGCTCCCCTGCCTAGAATGGTGCCTAACATGTAGCTGATGCTTGAAAAAAACATGTGCCAACTGGGCTAGCCCATGGCAACAGAGCCCTATCATCAGACACAGAACACATAGAGACTCGGTCCCACTCATGGACTTGGGACTGCTGACGTATTAACACTCTTCTGGTCTGACTGGAGCCAACTGTCAGTCCTCCAGACCCAGGAAATCCTAAGGGTCTGCTAGTCCTGGGAATGCTAACTTAATTTAGGGCATAAACATAAACTTGTGGATTTAACTTGATCGAAACAGCACGGGCGATACTGAGAAGCCCATGCCATCCAACAAGGATCCAGTGTCTCGTCCTTTGTATTTCCCAAAGCTTACAGATTTTCTCAGCTGCCCTTCTTTTTCCTTCTGCGAAGGGGGAGCTGGCCTACTTAGGAGCTCCCCATAGGGCTCCAACCAGGTTCCTAGAGGGCAGCTACGATCCCCACAGCTGTAGATCGCTGTTCTGGAACCCTCTGGACCTGAAGAGTGAGTGGAGCATACACATCAGCAGCCACCACAAGGTAACACAGACATATACGCCATGCACACGCAACAGATGCCCATGGGGACAGCCATGAGATGCATGGGGTGGGGCTGGGGGCTAGGGGTCCTCCGTGACATGCACTTGTGAAATCTGACGGCTCTGGACCCTTGGCCGGGTGGAGACAGTGGAGAACAGGAAGAACAAAGGAGTGAGGAGTCAGGATGAGGTCAGAGGCGGAGAGAGGAGACAGGACATGATCAGTAGATGAGCCCCACACCTGACGGGGCTAGATAGCATGTTTCAGGAGACACAAGACATGAGAGAGGAGAGAGAGAGAGAACGGGAGAGGTTTGGCATGCACCGGCCCCACCTGACTGAAGGAGGCCCCTGTGTCCAGCCTAGTCTAGAACTCACCTGCCCCTGGTGGTACTCCCTGCTCCCTGATAGCACCACAAGCTGTGACTCAGGTACTCTTGTGTTCAACGTGTACATGGGCTAGGGACAGCCTTGAAAACTACCAGCTTGGGGAGCCCTGCTGTCCCTGCATAGCTGTCCACAGTGAGGTAGGGACACCACAAGAAGACGCACCCCACAGTTGACAAGAGTTTCAAAGTTAGTAAAGCAGCTTGGAATCTAACCCAATGTCTAAAGACAAGGAGACGTCTCTGCCCTGTGAGCACCAGCAGGCAGGCAGGGCCTAAGGCGCAGGCTTCTGGGCCCCCACCATGGGCTGAGGTAGAAGTGGGGTCCCACTCGTGTCCACCGGCCAGAGAGAGAGGGCATGAAGAGAAAGGCCTTGGGATGCCCAGGCTCTGCTCCTTCATGGCAATGCCTGCCTCCCATTGCCGCTCTGGGCAGAGTGCAGGCCTTAGACACAGCTCAGTGGCAAAGGTCAGGGCCTCCTGGGATGGGTCACACTGGGGCTCCCTGCCATGCTGAACCATCCTGAAGAGTGCTGGGAAACAGATGAGATGGGGAAAAAGGGAGAGAGTATGACAAGAAAGAGAGACCGGGCTCAAGAAGACACCCTTAGTCCCGAGGGTTCACAGTGCGATGTTACACACCATCAACTGATCCCCTGAGACCCTGGGCCAGAGCCTCCCTGTCCCTTGCTTCCTAATCACTGAATATGCTGCAGACAGGGACATGAGAGGACCCATGCCTTGTGAAACAGAAAGCTTGGAGATTCTAGGGCAAGGGCCTAGGTAACTTCTTCCCAGACTCAAATCCTTTCTTGCCATGCCAGGCCCCTCTGGGACCTTGGTTCTGGGGGCTGGTGGTGAGGGCCTGGGTACTGTTCCACATGTGGGCACAGAGGCAGGCAGCCCTGGGGGAGGATGCCCACCTGCACAGGTGGGTGCCAGCTGTCTCTCTCACTTGCCTCTGCTCTCCCTGGTAGGAGGAGTTCATCGCCGACAACCCTCCCAGGAGGGAGAGATGGTTGAGGGGAAATGGAGTGTCATGGGAAGGGGGCCGTTGTTGCTGGTGCTGGAAGGCAGGGCCCCAGCTCAGCTCGGTCTCACGGGACACTCACCATTCATCTGGGAGGGTGACAATGAGTAGTCCCGGTCCCCATGCCGCCGGTCTGGTTTGAGGTTGCGGCTCTGCCTGCCGGAGCCCTCCAGCATGTTAACGATCTCGCTTCTGTCGATGTTCCGCAGGGCTGTGTACAGATTCTCCACTGTTGGGACAGAAGAGAGGAGGTGCTTGAGGATCAAACCCACGCCATTCTAGAGAGCCAGGCTCGCTGTGCAGGCCCAGCAGACCTGGGGCAGGAGGAAGTCTGGGGAAGAGAAACAGTTCCTGTTCGTGGATAACATCTTTTTATACAACAGGTCTACAAAAAACTAAGAGTGGCCCGTTGTGGTTCGGCTTTTGTTTTGTTTTGTTTCTTTCAGTGCTGGGGATGGAGCCCTGCTGTGGGACGTCTTTCTGGATGCTGTGAAGATGTGTTGCTCTGATTGGTTGATAAGTAAAGCTGCACTGGCCTATGGCAGGGAAGGATGGAGCCAGGCGGGACAATCCAAGGGAGATGGGAGAGAAGAGAGGAGAGTGGGGTAGACGTTGCCAGCCGCTGCCAGGAGAAGCAAGATGTAAAAGTACCGGTAAGCCACAAGCCATGTGGCAAAGTACAGATTTATAGAAATGGGTTAATTTATGATGTAAGAGCTAGCTAGTGAGAAGCCTGAGCCATTAGGCCATACAGTTTGAAAATTATATATATATATGCCTCTGTGTGTTTATCTGGGAACAAGCGGGAAGTGGATGGGAGAGATTGGTCCAACTACAGGGCCCCAGCGGGACACAGGAAATCTTCCAACTACAGAGCCCATGGCCTCGTGCATGCTTGGCAAGTGTTCTGGCGCTGCTGAGTACAAGCCAGATGCTTAGTGACCAATGTGAAGTATCTAAAGGTAGGTGTGTGTGTGTGTGTGTGTGTGTGTGTGTGAGTGTGAGAGACAGACAGAGAGAGAGCTGTAATAGCAATGAGAAAATAAGGTGGAAGACTGTCCCTTTGAAGTCCTGGTCCACATCAGAGGATGTAAGAAGCAGATAGAAGCATCCAGCTCCTGCATAGGGCAGGATTTGGAGGAGTTGCTGAAAAACAGAGTGAGACAAGTCTTTCCCAGGCAAGAGGGGGGCGGGGGTTCCTAAGAGAACAAGAGCAGAAGCAGCCCAGGGTAGGCCCACCTGACTGCTCCGAGACCACAGAACTCATTCGGTTGAGAAATTCAATAGGAATTCTTTGAAAACAAGAGTCTTACATCCTGTAACATGTGATTCTCAGGGGTCCAGGGCAATTCCACCCCCCCTCCTCCTGAGAATGGGAAAGGTTGAGGGCAGGAGCCATTGGTAATGTGATCTGGTAGGGTTGCCTAGGAGACCTCAAGACTATAAGAAGTGATGGAGATGGGAAAGCCCAGGCCCGCAGCAGGACTGGACTCTGAAAGAAGGGCTCTGGTGAGGGCAGCTCTCTAGCCAGGCAGTGGGCTGAATGGTACTGACTCTTCGCATTTTCGCCTTCTCGGGCCACCCAGAGGGTCAGCAAGGCTGCGCTCTGCTCCAACAAGGAGTTGGGGTTTTCTACGCGGATCCGGTTGATGTCCTCCACCGTGAACTGCAGCTCCCGGGCCAGCTCTGCAGGCAAAGAACCAAGAGCCAGTATGAGTGCCAAGTTTATCACAGTCCCCATTAAATCCGGGGACCCTTCCCACCAGGAGAGACTTGGTGCGGAACACGTATCTGCCTCCGTGTGTGCCTAGTGAACGGGGCAGGGAAAACAGGCATCAAATGAGTGAGTGATGAGTGAATGGAGACATTTCCTTTCTTCTTTTCCAATTTCACTGGGGAGTGATGAGACAAGCTAGTCCCCAGACTTTGAAGGCGCCATAGCTCAGGTCACCTGCAGCTTTGCACAGGTGGCCACTGGCTGTCCTCCCAGAACTAGAGGATAGGGAGGCAGCCCTGTGCTTACGACAGAACTTCCCTCTGTTGCTTTTACTGTGACTGCTCACAGGTGTTTAGAAGGGGAATACATCAGAGTACTTTATGTATGAGGAAGACTGGTGACTACAGGTCAGAACATGACTATACAACACACCACACACACACACACACACACACAAGCACACAAACATACACCACATATAAGGACACAGGCCATATACTTGTATGCAAATGTGCACATGTCCAGCATACATACACATGTGTTTATATTCATGGACATGTATAGACACAGTATACCTTTCACACACACACACACACACACACACACACACACACACACACACACACACCAAGCAGGAATAGAAATAGCCTAAAGAACAGACAGTTCCCAAATTCTGAATTCCTGCCACACAGCTTTTCAGGAAGTTCCCACTGTGGTGTCTGAGTCGTCTAAAGCACTGTGCCGGGTGAGTGCACACAGGACGGTCATCCCCATAAAGATTACAGCAGAGGGTGGTGAGAGAGAACACGTCAGTTTACAGAGCCTGAGGTTACATCAACATGTGGAGCATTTTCCTCTGCCTACCTGCTTCCCTTCAAATCCTGTCTGCCCTGCTGTAGCCAGGAAGTACCATAGGCTCCGCTATAGCCAGAGGCAAAAGGTGCAACATCTGGAGAAGACCTGGCCTTTTCCCCTTCTCCCACAGCAAGCTGCCTCCGAGAAGGTACTGAGTAGCACTGAGAAGGCAGTGGACACCGTCACAAGATATACGTATATACGTACATCACATATATATGTGTGTATGTGTATATATGTATATGTATGTATACACGCACACACATATATCATTTGTCTGTGTGTTTGTGTTTATTTGTTTCATTTTCTGTGTTCTGTCACTAGCTACTAACCTGCTTTATTAAGGTGGATCTTCACAATCCCAGTGATAAAACAAGGTAAATCAGTACACCCAAAGGCAGCTTACAACGTCAAGCGTTGGTGGTGTTAGATATAAAATCTGATGTTTATTTTCAAAGGTGTCTCAAGACAGCTTAGGTCCAGCTCATCTGCAGATGAACAGGAAACACTGGACCCCTGCTAATGCCCGCTAGCCTAGCTATTCCCCACCACACGAACTAGCGGTGGAGAGTAGAAACTTAGTAGTAGCCGAGTCTGCCTGTGAGGCCACGCACCTATTAATCTTTGAAATGCACAGAATTTAAATGTAGAGATGAAACCAGACACAGTTTCTGCTGAGAAACATTCAAACATAAACAACAGTGGGAGAGATATGATTATTACAGAAGGCTCACGGCTTAGGATTTATAAATGCTTTTCTGCGCTCAACCAGCGCTCCTGATGGCCTAGGCTGATGCTCAACTTGGCACGGTCGTAAGATGAAGGGCTGTTTCCCTGGAGTCTCTGCTACTCTTGCTATAAAAGCAAGGATAACTGTTTCTCACAATGCTTCCAGGGGAAGTAGACGAACATGGTGGGGGGTGGGGGGGTGGGGGGGTGGGCAGGAGGCTCACTGCTCTCCACAGTTGCCCAGTGGCACTGTTTATAAAATGGGCCATCACAGACTCAGAGCACAATGGATGATGAAGCTGGACGCACTTCATCCTGGGTCACCCAGGAGGAAGGATCATGGGGTTAGGTAGATCTGTGGTTTTTTTTTTTCCCTCTGTCCAAATTCCATAACTCACCTGCCCAGCTGAGGCCGAGGTGCTCCGTGATGACCGCCATCTTCATATCAACACGGTCTGTGTCACTGGTAAAACCTGGGAAGATGCATTGGATTGCAGTTAGCCGTGGGGGGCAGGTCGCAACACAGATGAGGTGGGTGCCTGGCCCTTACAAAAGGGTGCCCAGGTAAACACAGGCCCTTCAGATCACACTGTCAGGTAGAGACCTAAGGGGAAGGCTTTGCCTGCTGCAGATAAAATAGGATGAGTTGACACCAGGACAGAGTCCTTGACAAGGACATCCTTGACAGATTGCCTTGATGGGAATGTGTCTGCACTCTTATAAGAGCAAGCATATTGGGGTGCTAGGCGAGGGGCTCCTACCCAGCCGGGACTCGCTGAGAATGCTGTATCGAAGGGTCAGGGGCGTCAGCGTCCTCCTCCTGTCTTCCGCTCCACCGCCCTGCAGCAGACAGAGAAAGGTTGCAATGGATTTTGGGCACACTCTGTCTTAGAGAAGCCGATGCAAGCTCTCGTGTTTTGGTGGTCCATGGCCTGGCAGATAAAACACGTGGTAAGAGATGGGAGTGGAAGGAGGTTCGTGGTACGTAAATACTTCATTAATAATATCAAGAATGGCAGACCCAGGTAGCCTTTACTGTGTGAGCTGCTCCATTTTATACTGGGAGCCACCTATGAGGCAAGTAGGTACAACTTCTTCTTTTTTTAAAAAACATTTTTTAAAAGATTTATTTTATTCATTATATATAGTGTTCTGTTTGCATGCATGCTTGCAGGCCAGAAGAAGGCACAAGATCTCATTACAGATGGTTGTGAGTCACCATGTGGTTGCTGGAAATTGAACTCAGGACCTCTGGAAGAACAATCAGTGCTCTTAACCTCTGAGCCATCTCTCCAACCCCTGGGTAAAACTTCTAGTTCACTGGTAGGGAAACTGAGGCACAGAGAGAAACTTGCACAAGATCACCCGGTAGAGACAGATTTTGAATTTAAGCTTGTTTTTTTTCTTTCTGGATTCTCTTCCGCTTGATGACTCATTGCTGACTCACACTGGCCTAAGGTTTAATACTAGGGCCTCTTTGTTCTAGGCACTGGAAACCCCATTTGAGAGAGAAATAGGTTGACCCTCATCCTTAGAAGGAAAAGAGAAATTGAGTCACGTAGCTGAAGGTGACCTGTTTCTCTTCTAGGTGACCACAGAAGGCCAGTGACTCAGAAGCACAATAGCCCTGACTGAAACCTGGAGACATTCTGAAGATGGAGTCGCTCCAAAGGTCCAAGCGACACCATGATGCTCTCACAGGGGTCAAAAAGAAGCCATTGGTCAAGACTCCTTGGCTGAGCGTGGAAACCTGGGTTTTGACAGTGGCAGGCGACACCAGGGTCCCCTTGTTTGAGAGGAAAGACAGGCGAATAAATGGAAACGAGACTTGACGACTTCTGTCGATGAGTAAGTGACCTTGGGCAAGCCCCGCCTCAGCTGTAAGCCTCAGACTCCTCAAGAGCATCGGGGGTCGGGGGTGGGGGGTGGATCTGTCCTCCACATTCTAGGGAGGCTGGCTCCATGTGAACAGTCCTATCAGCACCTGACCCTGACATTGGCTCCTCGCATCACGTAACCAGGCTTTTCGGACGTTCCAGGGCAAGCTTTCTCTGCCTAGCCACAAAGTAAATGTCCATAGCAGAGCAAGAGCCCCGAGGAGCCTGGAAATTGAAGTTGGTGCTTCAGAACACAGGAAGGAGCCCTTTGGACGGATGTGTGTTCTGGGGGCTTCTAGGGGACGTTGGCGGTGGCAGCTCACCTTGGTACAGGGGGGCATGGTGATATTCAAGTGGCAGAGGATGTGCTGGGTGTCCTCGTATTTCATCGCCTTTCGCAGGAACGACAAGAACCCTCCTGGCTCGCGACTGCTGTCCCTCACCTAGATTCAATTACACACAGGGAGCTTTATCAGGGCCCTGGATGCCTCCAGGCTGGTGTCCTCCAGGGGTTCCTGCCTCCCAAACTCTTAGACCAAGAGAACAGGGTGGCCAGAGGAGGCCAGCAACCTTCACAGGGATGGCCAAGCGGTTCTCTCGAAAGGACTGGAAGTGGAAGCTTCGCTGTTGGGTTGCTTTCTTGACAGGCACCAAGTTCCCAGAGAGTTCTGCAAACAGAGGCATCCCTTCCAGAACCTACAGGGAGAGAAAAGCATGCTGAGCTCGTATAGAAACGCCTGTAAGTTTCTGTGATTTCCCCTAACTGCCCCTCACACAGGGGGTGGCTTATGAGAAGCCTCGCTGTTCTTTTAGGGAAAAGTGTCATAAATGGGCCATGCTCCCTTGGTGTAGACTTGTAATGAACATGTTCCCAAGAACTCAGTGGCCTGTCAGGACAGCAGAGCATGGCTCCTGAAAAAAGCCCTGGTCTGTATTCTTAAGTCTATCTGAAGATGCTTCGTTTGTGAGATGTGCTCAAAAGGCGACAAATACTTCTCACATACGAGGATTCCTTCTGTGTGCACAACAGCTTCAACTGAGATGTTCTCATGTTTAGATCTGACAGTTGGGGAAACTGAGTCCTGTAGACAGTAAGTACAATAAGCACTTTGACCAGTGAGTGCTAGGGCAGCATCAGAACCAGGCACGCCTAAGTCTTAGCCCTGTATTTCTGATACCAAACCACTAAGCCAGCTCTCCTGGTTATTTCCTTCCTTCCTTCCTTCCTTCCTTCCTTCCTTCCTTCCTTCCTTCCTTCCTTCCTTCCTTCCTTCCTTCCTTCCTTCCTTCCTTCCTTCCTTCCTTCTCTCTCTCTCTCTCTCTCTCTCTCTCTCTCTCTCTCTCTCTCTCTCTCTCTCTCTTTCTTGATACAAGCTAGAGTCACGTGAGAGGAGGAAACCTCTATTAAAGAAAGCCTGTGGGCAAACCTGCAGGGCATTTTCTTGGTTGCTGATTGATGTGAGAGGGCCCAGCTCACTATGGGCAGTGCCAGTCCTGGGCAAGGTGGTCCTGGGTTGTATATAAAAGCAGGCTGGGCAAACCATGAGGAGCAAGTCAGTAAGCGGCGTTCCTCCATGGCCTCTGCTTCAGTTCCTGCCTCTAAGTTCCTGACTGAGTTCTTGCCCTGACTTCCTTCCAAGATAGACTGATATAGTGATAAACTGTAAACTGAAATAAACCCTTTCCTCCCCAATGCTTTGGGTCATGGTGTTTAATCACAGCAATCGAAACTCTAAGACATCAGCTTTCCCAGGTAAGTCCAGCTAAGATTCCGAGGCCAGACCCTCAGACAGTCCCTAGCTCACTATATAAACATGGGAGAGAATCTTGGGATGGTAATAAGTTCAAATGCTGTTCCCATCCTCTCTTCTACTTATCCACATGGCCCCTGCTTTCCTAGATGCTACCCCACCCCAGGGTTGCTGGTAGAAGCAGGGATTTGGGTCAAATCCTATAGCTACGGTCTCTGCAGCTTGAGGGTGACTTTAACCCTCTCTCTCCCGGTCTTAGCTTCCCAGTGTGTACACTGGGGTAACAAAGGTGCCCACAGCTAAGGGAGCCACGCCCTATCTTATGAGTAAGGTACTTTAAGAAAGAAGGATTTCATATGCGCGCATGCGCGCATATGCAGGCACCCACAGAAACCAGAAGAGGGCACTGGACCTCTTGGAACTAGAGTTACAGGTGGTTGTGAGATGTCTGATACGGGTCCTGGATCCGAACTCAGGTCCTCTGCAAGAGCAGTAAGTGCTCCTCACTGTTGAGCCAGCTCTCCAGCCTCGCAAATTACTTTCAATTGTGCCAGATTCATACGAACTTCAGCAAGTGCCAATTCTTCTTCTTTTTTTTTTTTTTTTTTTTTTTTGTTTTTCAAGACAGGGTTTCTTTGTGTAGCTTTGCGCCTTTCCTGGAACTCGCTTTGTAGACCAGGCTGGCCTCGAACTCACAGAGATCTGCCTGCCTCTGCTTCCTGAGTGCTGGGATTAAAGGCGTGCGCCACCACTGCCTGGCGCAAATGCCAATTCTTATGCTACAAGTCCCTGAGATGCCTGCAGTGTTTGTCATAACTTATCTAAGATGATGCTTGGGAGAGGAGCTGAAGCAATAAGGTCTAACAGTCCCTATGACTTCAGAGGGAGGACTCCTGGCCTGGCCTGGCCATCGTGTCCCAGAAGCCAGCCATGAAAGCCCCCTTATCAAACCCAGGGCTTTATTTCCTTGTGTGCAGCGGCTGTCATGAGGAGACCCGGAGCCACACCTCTATGTCCCTGCTCCGTGCCACCTCCACGAAGTTCTCGTGCTGCTCCAGGGTCTTGTCCACTTTGTCGTCCGTCATGCAGTAACAGCGTAGCCGTCCTTCCCGGGGGTCATTCATCTTGGCAAAGATGACGAACTTGGCCATGTAGGGGACCGCGGTGAGCTCCTTGTACAGCAGGGTGGCGAAGTTTACAGCCTCCGCGGTCCGAGGGCAGTCTGATAGCCAAAACCTAAAAGGAGGCGGCGAGTGGCAAGCGTGGCCACGTAGCAGCGACTGCACCCTGTCTGGCAGGGGGTGGGGGTGGGGGTGGAGGGTGGTGGGGTGGGTGGAGGGGGGGAGCAGCAGAGAAGGAATCTCAAGCCTGGGAGAGCAGGCCAGGCCGCGGGGGTGGCTCCCTGCAGCCACCATGCTGGGCGAGGAAGGGCCGAGTCTCACCTGGCCGAGACATTGGTAGTAAAGTTGGCACACTCGTTGGCATACACAAGCTTGGTTGTTCCCGTTATATCTTCCCACTGGGCTTGGTCAGTCCCACCTACAACAGCAGCAGCAGGACAGGGCTGGGGGCTACTTTCCGTTCACAAGCACGAAGCTTACCAATTTGCGCTAGGGCAGAAGTGGCACCGCCTGGGTGACCCTTAGTCTGCAAAACCTGAGCACTCTATGCCCCCACGCTGTCCCGAGGACTTGTCCTCAGATCCTATGGACTTATACTCAGGTCGTTTTTCTCCCATCCCCCGGGGAAGCTGTAAGAGCCTAAGGTAGTTGCTGGCTTTATCTTTGCACCAGCCAGGGCATGCCCCCAAACCAGCTGCTGCCAAGGAAGCGGGCCCCAGGAGCATCACTCACCGATGACGCTGCACAGTAGGCGCAGGCTGGTGGTGTCCCCCTCCCCGCTGTCCCTGGGGTTGTCAGTCCAGGAGGGAGGCAGCGGGATTCGAAGCCCAATGGGACGGTGGAATTTCCGGCGCCTTGGCTCCACCGTGACAATGGGGCTGAACGTGGCCTGGTTCCCTAGGAGCTTGGTCACCAGCTCGTCTGGGACAGGCTGTGCCTGCGAAGGGACGAAGACAGGAAGGCTCAGCCCCAGGCAAGTCAGATAGGGTCAGCCAGGTACCCTCAAAGTTCAGGTGAGGAGCTGACCCCACCTCTACCCCCCCACCCCACACACTTTGATGGGAATGGTGTCCACCTAGGCATGACCCCGCGGCTTCGTGTCTTTCTGAACCTTTCCTTCCATCTCCCATTTCCATGCTTTCCCTCAGCACTTTGGCCCACTTTGGGCCTCCTGTGGAATCCTCCCTAGGCCACACAGCTGACCACACAGCTGGCCACACAGCTGGCCACACTCAGTGGCCACACTGGGCTGTCTACTCTTCGGGAAACATCTGCTCACCCCCTCCCTCCCAGCTCAGATTTCCCAGACCAAAGTGTGGGACTGTCCTGGGGGGTGGGGGGGCGAGTCTTCTCTAGAGCCTGGCTCCCATGTCGCCGGAGGAACTGGCCAGGAAGGGGACCCCGAGCCCGTCACCTGCAGAGCCAGCTTCACTTTCTTGGTGACAGCGTTTTCGGGGAACGTTGCCTGTACCAGGGGCACGAGCCGGCTCTTCAGGGAGCCCCCTTCGGGACCGATGGTGTCGTAGTCCTGGCAGAGCCGGGACATGATCACGAAGTACAGGGGAAAGTCGGTGGTGATGATGCGGCACACGCGTTTCTTCTCCAGCTCCTCCAGGCTCCCCAGCTCTGGAACCACAAGTTGCCTCAGGAAGAGCTATGACTGTGGTTCTAGGGTCTCCACATCCCAGACACACACCCTTCCGAGGGGCTGGGCAGGGAGGTGGCCTGGAAGGAGGAGTGTCTGGGCCCAGAGGCCCCGTGGAAGAGGCGCTGGGCATGGGTGGGAGGGCACTATGCCCACCCACAGGTCCTGGGGATCCAGCGCTTGGTCATAAGGACCATCATCTCCAGCCTCTCTTAGCCTCCCCAACCCCAGGCAGTGCTGACAGAGCACCCCGAGTGTGCAACCCCAGATCCCGTCTTCCCAGGACTCTCGGGCCCCTTCACCTTCGTCCATGCCGTTAAGGATCTGGTCCAGGTAGCTTTCTCCGTAACGGCTCTTGTGCTCCTTCCACACAGATCCGTTTTCACTCCTCAGGACCACCAGTTCACGGTCCCCGCGGCCATGCGAGGCGAAATGGGGGATCTCCACAATCACGGGGCTAAGGTAGAACATGGCGAGCGGTCGGAGGGTGTCCTAGGGGAGGCCCAGACGGCCGGCCGCAAAGGGGACGGCAGCGAGCCCTGCTCACAGCCCGCAGGGGAGAAGGGCCTACGGGCCAGGGCTGTGGAGGAACAGAGCTGCCCTGGGCCACGGAGGCTGAAGCCTCTCAGTGTTCTCGGTGGACAGCAGAGCTCCAGTGACCAGAGAAGACTACCTGCATTTCACTCCTCTGGAGGGTCTTGGGGACCCCTCTGCGGGGAACACTTTCCAGATGAGCACTCTGGTATTTACCTAAATAAACCCAATGCCCCCCAAATAGCCAATTTTTCTCTATTCTCTTCCTTCGCATCCTAGCACTTCTGAGAGCAGTGGGCTCCTCTAGAGCCGTAAACTGCTCCATGGGCCTGAGAGGGCCGGGAAAGCCTGTTTGTCACCACAGCCATGAGATGCCGGGCGCTGCCTGGGTGGGGGGTGGGGGTGGGGGTCCTCCAGTCTCAGCTGAAGTGGTGGGGATTGGCTGGAGACACTAGTTGCACACATTCCCCACGGGGGCATATCTCACCTAAGGAACTGGGCCCCCGTCGGTCCCAACGCAATGATCCTGCTGGCCAGGCCCTCTTCCTCACCCAGTGGGGGTGGTGTGTTCAGCTTCTGAGGCTTGACCAAGCGGCAGGTGATGCGTGTGGGTGCCGCGCATGTCCGCGGAGGGATCACCACCCTCAGGCCATTATGACGGCTCCCTCTCATGGATCCTCCCCGGGCATCAACCATGAAGCTCACCAGGAACCTAGATGCACAGGTAGATCAGGACACGACTGGCTTCCTTCTCAAGGGCAGGAAAAGTGGGTCCCAGATTTGTGTAACACTCACCCTGTGTGGACGGGGCTGGCCACGGGGCTAATGTTGTCTGAGGTCTCTGTGGCTGGGCTACTGGGGATCAGGGAGTCCTCATCATACTCTTTAGATCCCTACAGAAGAGAAAAAGGGCCTCCTGTCTCTTATCTCGCCCCAAGGATACCCCAACATGTGTCCACGTCCTGCAGCGCAGCTGGAAGAAACCGCTTCCGTGAAATGAACTCTGACCCCCAAAGGAACATGGCTTCCCCCTCGGGGTCTCTCCTTGCTAGCTGTCCTCTGCTTGGTGCATATACAGCTCACCCGTCCACCCTTCTCTCTGCCGTTCCCCATGCTTTCCTCTCCAGAGCTGGTTCTAGGCTCTGCACCGTCACCTCAAGGCAACTTGCCCTGTTGGCACTTTGTGTGTGTGTGTGTGTGTGTGTGTGTGTGTGTGTGTGTGTGTGTGTGTGTGTGTGTCTGTGAGGTGAACCCATTAGCCTCTGCGGGGCTTCCCACCCCTCACTGGTGGGAGGAGACTATTTGCTGCCTCACAAAAAACCATGCATCTAGGTCCACACCCAGAGATGATGGCAGCTCATAGGAGACAACTGAACCCAACCCTTTACATGGAGCCCTAGATGGGCTATTACTAGAAATGCAATGTATACCTCTGAGTGGGTTTTTAACTTAAGCAAAGACTTGGAAAGAGAGGTCAGGCTTCTGCTTAGCAAGTACAAACCCCTGGGTTCTCTCCGTGTGTGTGTGTGTGTGTGTGTGTGTGTGTGTGTGTGTGTGTGTGTGTGTGTGTTGAGGGGTGGTGAAGAGAATAGGGGGGTTACAGGACAAGACTCACTCAGGTCCCCTGGGCTTGTTCCTGTTGCTTTGACAGCATCCAGGGACAGTGTCAGAGTGGTACAAGGGTCCCATCAGATTATCTCTCAAATGTGCACCACCACCAATGCTGTATGGTGCTGATGCCCCAGTGTATTTTCAGACTCACATCCCTTTGTGGAGGGGGCAGGGATTCAGCCCACCTCGGCTATCAGGCCTGAGGGCAGACATGGCCAGCCTTCAACACCACATCAATTCTCTCATCTCCCTAGGAAATGTGCTTGCTCTGGAGGAAAGTGCCAGTGGCCTAATCTTGAACCAGAAGAGATTAAACTATTTGAAATCATTCTCATCCTCCAGCTCTATCTACCTTTTTGGACGAATTCCAGTGGAAGGCTAGGAAGGCCCAAACCAGGGTACTGTCATGAACAACGGTTACATCGACAACAGTGCTCTGACACCTTTCTGTCAGTGTTGGGGTCTCTGGCTCCCGTTATCAAATGGGGGAAGATGAGGAGAGGCACAGTTACCCCTTCTCAAGAGAGAGGAAGCCGATGTCCATCACAGGGGGAAGGCTTCCTTCCCGGTCCCACAATTGAACATGGCCTGAACATCTTCCTGCATGTTATGATGATGTTTCTCATACTCGGAGCCTTGTGAGGCTCCTGGAACTCACAGGAGGCACAATGAGTATGCCAACCGTCCTGGGCTCTACAGAACACAGGGAATCATGGGTCTGAAGGTGTGAGCCTCTCTACTTCAGCTCCTATTTTCTCCAGGTCATAGGAACACAATCATGGAATGTCCTCACTCTCTGCGAAAGGAAGAGACCAAGAGTTCCTTACCTGTTCCGGGTCTTCAGATCGGATGACCACAGTCTCAGGTGTGACACAAGGGATCCTTGGAATGGCTGGAGATTCCACCCTGTGAACCAGGAACATTAGACAATCAAAGAGCAGGATATTTGAAGCAGACCCCTCCATCATTCCTGAGAGACCTAAGTGACAAACCTCAGTCCATCTGTAATGACCTGGCTTGCTCACGCCTCACCTCATCACATATGATAAAATGACTCTCTTCTCCACAAACTGACCCGTGGCCCCCCTGCACCTTGAACCGTCTCCTTCCCTAGGCACACCCCAGGCCTGGCTTTCCTCTACCTCTCTACTCTGAACCCTGGAGCTGCACCTGGATATCCACAGCACGATCCTCCCACCCACACTGAACCCATCTTACACTTGGTCTAGCTTCGGCACAAAATCCAACAGCTCTTTCTCCTCACCCACATCCCGGGAGTCCCGCCTCTCAGCCTTGGAGCCGACAAGTTCTTCACCTGAAAACCAGGAGCTCAAGTGAGTGGCAGACTGGAGACAAATCACTTTTTTTGTTCCGAACAAGCACTTTTCACAGCCCCCCTCTCAAGGTCTACTCAAAAGCGGTGGGCAGTTTTGGGTTCTGATGCCCCAAGGGGCCTGGTAGCCATGGGAATTCCCAGGCCTGTTCTTCCAGCACTGGAGCCCAGGGTAGGCCAGTTTCGAGTCCCTCTGCCTGCCCCCAGCTTTGCAGGCTGGAAACCAACACAGCCAGAAAGAAGGTTTTTGTTTGATGAGTTCTCCATTACACAATAGCTCCATAAAAAGAGTCACAGTTACAGATATTTCTTTCTTTCTTTCTTTCTTTCTTTCTTTCTTTCTTTCTTTCTTTCTTTCTTTCTTTCTTTCTTTCTTTCTTTCTTTCTTTCTTTCTTTCTTTTCTTTTCTTTTTTTCTTTCTTTCCCTTCCTTCCTTCCTCCCTCCCTCCCTCCCTCCCTCTCTCTCTCTCTCTCTCTCTCTCTCTCTCTCTCTCTCTCTCTCTCTCTCTTTCTTTCTTTCTTTCTTTGAGACAGGGTTTTTCCGTGTAGCCCTGGCTGTCCTGGAACTTGCTTTGTAGACCAGGCTGGCCTTGAACTCAAGGATCCACCTGTCTCTGCCTCCTGAATGCTGGGATTAAAGGCATGAGCCACCACACCCAGCTTAGGTGACAGATATTTCTTGTCTGCCATTACAGAGGAGTCAACAGCACTGTGCTGAATCCTATTCACTCAAGGCTGTAGCATCCTTTTGTTATCGAAACCCCTTTACTTCCATTATTATTTTTATACCTTAAGAACTCCTCATCCTGGAATTTTATTTGTAATTCCAAATCTCATAAAGAGGATCTAGCTCCCTGCACCTAAATCAGCAACCTGCACCCCTCCCCCATCTTCTTGGCCTAACTGGAGCGGCAGCCTGGGCTCTGGGCCCCACATGCCTATCACCCCGCAGGAGGAGCCTGGCCCTGTGATCTAGAGCCGACAGGATGGAAGTGTAAACTGTTCATGCAGGATGAGCACAGACAGGGTGGCATGGGCACAGATACAGAGGTGGTTTCATGGTCTGCATGTCCTGTTTAGTCAGCTCCGGGCCCTGCCTGGGGCCACGGAGGATGAGAAGCAGGCATGGGTTAGTGGAGGACTCGTGTGCTTATGGTGGGATGTGCTCTGGTGAGAAAGACCACAGCGAACAGAAAGCATTTCATACCCATTATAGTTATCTGAGCGGTTCCTGGAAGGCAAAGAAGAGCCAAGTTGAAGGGGTGAGAGCATCAGGACCCAGTAAAGCGAGAGGCATGTCACTAAGGGCGCATGTGCTGGAACTGTCTCACTGACAGTCATCCCAACCTCTGAATTCCAGACAGAGGGGGCCAGAGAGCAAGCCCATCCCTGCTCTCCCGCCTGCATCCTCTCAATTCTGTGAGGAAGTAGGGCTTACTTGGGGAAGGGGGAAGGGAAAGATACCCTGGAGATCAGGAAGTGGAAACCTCAGTCCCCCAGTGACAACGAGAGACTCCGAACTTTCTGTCCACCACACTGTCCGAAGGGCAGCTGACCAGGATGCATCCATCCTCTTTTTGAACAGCCAGCCTTATCACTTGTGGAGGCTCCAGGAGAACAGCAGCCAGATGTTGCCGCAGCTGCTCCCAGCTCTCAGAGCTGCCTTGAGGCGACCCATCCATTCTAACTCCCACATAAAGATTTGAGATCTAAAATATTAACCTCTAAGTCCTCAATTTTTCCTTCACCTGGGATCCTCTGAAAAAGAGTTGTTCTGTCGATAGGCAATATTTGTAATATTTTCAAATTGTAATATTGTAATAGTTTCAATGTGTGCTTGTATGGACAACCTGGATCCGTTCTGAGGGACTCCAAGGGAAGCCTGAGAGGATGGAGCCTGAATTCATCACCGAAGGTTTTTACCTTCATCTTCAGACACATCCAGGATCTCATCCACCGTCTCAGGGTAGCTCATCCGGTGCTTGTCGCTGACTAACTGGAAGGAGAAAGGGCAGAGGCTGGGACCCACACGGAACACGGTATCTTTGCTTCAGTTCAGCGGCTGCCCCGGACGAGCAGCCAGGAAAGGAGATGGAAAGGTGTGCCACCAGGCCTAGGAGGCATTTGATCTGGAAGCTGAAGCCTGGCGGGTACTGTAGTCAGGATAATGCCAGACCTCAGGCTGCCTGCCCGATTGCCTCACCCCCTCCCCAAGCCCCATCCAGTTCTTTGGTCACTAGGTGGCAGTATTGTCCCACCTGTAGCTAGTCGTGCCTACCAGATGGGAGGCATTGGCTTTGGGCGGTAACCCTCAGGACCCAGGGCTGTAGCTGGAGTTGGGGCTGGGGTGCCTCAGGGGAGGGGCAGACGTACCACTGCACTGGTTTCATCCGTGACCACCTTGAGCACGTCTGTTACAGAGATATAGCCCAAACGCTTGGCTATTGCCAGAGGTGTGGTTCCGTTCTAGGACAGAGGAAAAGCAGACAGGGAGTCAGAGGACAGAATCTGCCTCTTGGACACAGACCAGGTTTGCTTGGATTCTTCAGAAGGGCCCAAGTGGACAGACTGGGCCTTGGAGCCAAGATTTGTGTCCAAGTATGTGACCCTGGAGGCCACAAAAAGATGAGAGAAGACAGGAAGGTGAGCAGGGCACACTCTAAGCCCTGGGTGTTAAGTATATGGCCTTGACATGAGAACGGGGCCAAGTCTCCCAAGGCAGGCAAGCCCTGCTGGGAGGAGCCGGTTAGCAGCAGGGCAATGCTCCCATACCCCTCCTCAGCTGTCAGTAACTGCGTGTTATGATAGTTAACAGCAATCCTGAACCTTTCAGTTCACTAATTAGATCTGCCAGGATTCACAAATTCCCCAAATGGGATGGGGACACTTTAATGTTTTATTCTTAAGATAAAGGGTTAGGTGAGAACTGCAAGGCACTGAAGCCTTTATCTTTGAAGGTCCTTCTCTGCTTTCGGACTGTGCCCGGGGCCCCACATGACGTCAGTCCAGCAAACATCTGCAGTCAAGGTCAAGGGTCCACAGCTTTCTGAGTTGGGAAGAGCCCTGCAGGTTAATCCTACCAACCCCACGGTCAGGACAGGAAATCCATCCCGAACCACAATTGCCAAGGCTGCTAGGGATGTCTTCCAGGTCCAAAGCACTTAATTTTGCCTACTCATGCCATACTTCACGAAGGTAGCTTCAAACACAGCAGAAGGTGTCTCATCAGGAACAGTTAACAAGCCAGAGCAGAGGAGGCATGCTGTTGGTGAAGGTCACTCTCCAGTGACCAAAAGGAGCCACATTCAAATGTCTGGAGTACACAAGGCAGCTACATTATGGTGCGTAGCTCTGCCCAGACTCCAGAGTGTCAGCAACCTATATGGTTAGGGATGCTCCCCTTGCTGTGTGAAATGGGACCAGTTGGGTACTCACCGAGCTGACCTCGTTCGGAGAAGCACCGTTCTTCAGGAGCAGCGTCACAATGTCTGTGTGGCCTTGCTGAGCTGCTTGGTGCAAGGGGCTGTATCCTAGCTATGAAGTAAGGCAGACATGTGGCAGGATCAGTGAGCTGTTGGGGGCAGGAACTGCATACACACTCCAGAGTCCATCTCCTAAAACTGCTCCTCCCCTCCACTTCCTTCTTTACGTTCAGAGCTCAGGACCGAATCAGGGCCTGGAGTGGCTCTGGTTGCCTCCTAAGTGAGTGCCTGGGAGCTGTCAGCGTGGGAGTTGGGTGTAAGGTGCCCCTGTACCTTGGTCTTGGCATTGACATCCGCCTGGTGCTGTAGCAAAAACTTCACCAGCTTGATGTTTCCATAATGACTGGCCACGTGGAGCGGGGTGTAACCCATCTGAAAGGCAAGGAATGAATGTGGGTGGGAAGTCATCTGGGCACGCCGAGCACCAGCAGAGCCACGCTTCAATGGAATCCTTACAGAAGCGGCTGCTTCAGGGAGGGGAGGAAAGCTATGGGGGGAGAGTGAGGGCCGCTGTGAGACATGGTGCTGATGCTGGTGGGAGAAGGGACAGGATCTGGTGTCAGACAAGGGGAGGTTGAGATGTTACTGAAGTCATCAAGCAGGCAGTCGGAAGGCTGACATGAACCTGGAAGAGAGAGCTAGGCTGAAAACTGTTAGCCTTGAAGATGAGCAAGGGCGGCTGACATGAAGCAGAGGGAGGGACAAATGTCTGTGGCAGCACCTAGAAAGGCTTGCGGGTGATCGGAGAGAGCTGTGCCAGGATTCCAGACGCGTTCTTTTTAGAAGGAGAGCCTGACGGGTCTGTGCTAGGAGGAGCTCTGGAAGGACAGACAGCCACGTACGGTCAATGCCGACATTCACAACAGCAGACTCATTTCTTCTACTAGAGGGGTGGAGCCTCACTGTAAGCATCCAGATGTTAGCGGAGTTATCAGAGTTTATAGGAAGTGACCATGGTCTAAAGTGATGGACCACGGTTATTCAGGTGACTGTGGGCTGCCGTACCAATTTCCAAAGAATCTACCCTGTTGATTTTTGCTTGTTTATTTTTGGTAGGGATGAACCAGGTCTCCCACATACCAGCAGGTGCTCCACATCCTCCCTGTTCAAACTCTGCCCCAGCTCCCATGGATTGGTGTTATGCCCAGATGGCTGACAAGCCAGACCCTCTTTGGTCACACATGTCCTTAGGGAGCCAGCTGAAGATTCCAGAGGCCCTCTTAACACAGACCCTATGGGTCAGACCCTCATGTCCTGATATGGCTTTGTCATCTATGAGGCAGCCTAATCTACAGAACAGGGTCCTTCAGGGAAGGACCCCAAAAGACTGAACTAGGATAAGGATATTCTTGGCCTTTAAAGAGATTCTTGCTGAAGCTGTGGGAAGCTCTTCTTGGGATGTCTTCAGCACAACATCATGGCTAGAGCATCTATGGAACTGGAGTGCATGTGTGCGCACGCACGTGAGTGTGTGCGCACTGCTGGTGGTATCACTTTGTTCCTTCCTTGGGGTTTTCCAATGCTGGGGACAGGACCCTGGGCCTGGAATATGGCTAGGCAAACTCTCTACCCTGAGTTACATCCTCAACCCTTTGTCCCTTCTACTTAAGGCAACAAAGGGAACGAGGGTGTTCCTCTTCCATGCAGTCCCTTCTCCCACCAGCTGGGGGTGCTCTTTTCTCTGTCTGGGCTGCCAGCTTCTTAGTCTGGATGTCACATTTTACAGCTCCTTCCTGTCACTGCAGTCATGTCCCCACACTGCAAACACCCAGAGCAGTGTGCTGTGTACCACGCACACACTCACCCTTACACCACAACACAGGACTCTTTGACACAGAGAACCTGAGAGAAAGCCAAACTCCATTCAACACAGTCTTGGCATGAAAGGGGCTGTACTTCCGAGTGACACAGAGGAAGCCTGGCTACCCTCTACATGCTTACTACACACGTGAGACAGGATTTAACATCATGTGTAAACACCTCTTCCAAGTTCTTAGGACAAACTCAAAGGTCTAGCAAACTTTAAAAAATTCCCGGATATTGGGCTGGAGAGATGGCTCAGAGGTTAAGAGCACTGACTTCTCTTCCAGAGGTCCTGAGTTCAATTCCCAGCAACCACATGGTGGCTCACAACCATCTGTAATGGGATCTGGTGCCCTCTTCTGGCCTGTAGTCATACATGCTGTATACACAATAAATAAATAAATCTTAAAAAAAAAAAAAAAATTCCCGGATATAACGAGTAGCCATGAATGCTCGAGTCTCCAGACTCCTTACCAGTCTCAGGAAAAGGCAGAAAAGTGTTGATCCTCAGGTTTTGTGTCCATGAAGGAGACAATTCTGAGGTGTGAGGGGGTACATCAGGGTGGATCGCGACAAAGCATGCAGCTAAGGGAGGGAGCCATGACAAATGCAGGCATAGGGTGGCCTGTCTTACCCGGGTGGTAGCATCCACTGTGACACCATGTTTGATCAGCACGTCTGCCACTGGAACATGGCCTTCTTGTGCTACCAGGTGGAGAGGAGTGAGTCCACTCTAAAAAGAAACAGATGTGCATCAACTTTGAGTCAGGGAAGAATCCCAGGCTACAGTGATAGAACTGTGAGGCTTGAAAGCCCCAACTCGGCTATCTGACTGGTTATCTGGCAAAAATCTTCCTATCCTGGGCCTCCATGTCCTCATCTGAATGCCAGGTGACTAACATAGGGAAGGGTCAGGCAGCTTTTTCTGTTACGGGGCCGACCGCTAATTTATGAGACCTGTGTCTTTGTCACTTTGCCAATCCTGGTAACAAGCAGTTCCAGCCAGCAGGGAAACCACCGGGCATGGCCGAGTTCCAATAAAGCCTTAGAGCACTAAGCAGTGGGCTTGGGTTGGCCCACAGACAACAGATTCACTCAACGAAGACTTTCAATTGTAGTGATTGTCATTTCCTCGGCAAACTTTGCTGCCTTGGTTTCTTATTCTAGAAGATACACTTTACCACCGACTTATCTCAAGGGCAAAGCAGGGGGCATCTGAGACAGTGCCATCCATGTAAAATCATGATGCAACTTCTGAGAGCATGTGCTACCACTGCCCTGCAGCCCACGGCACTGTGAGGAGGGTGGGGACCCCTCTGGGAGTGAAAGGACCACATTCTCGGACTTCTCATCAGCTTTTTCATGAGAATAGTGATACGTCAAGGTGTTGATGGCTATGTGGGAATTTGCACAGAATCTGTTGGGAAAGCCTCCTTCCCTTTACTTCCTCTGATGAATATAAAAGCCCAACTCTGGTTCTTCATCAAATGACTCCACTTCCTCAGGCTTCCCAAGTCTGGATCCTGTTTCCTAATCTAATCTAATCTAATCTAATCTAATCTAATCTAATCTAATCGAATCGAATCGAATCGAATCGAATCGAATCTGTTGTTTTGTTTTTTTCTTAATTGGCAAGTTGAGATCATTAATATTGAGAGTTATTAATGAGCAGTGCGTATTGATTCCTGTTATTTTATTGCTATGGTGTGGGTCCCCCAACCCTCTCTTTTTATTTGCTGGTCTGGGATTATTTATTCCTGTGTTTAACCCCTAAGAATTTGCAGGCTACATAATGGGAAAAGATCTTAACTAATAATACATCGGATACAGGGTTAATATCTAAAATATATATATTAGAACTAAAGAAATAAAAGAATAAAGAACTAAAAGAAAAACTCTGAACATCAAGAAAACAAATAACCCAATTAAAAAATGGGGTACAGAACTAAATAAAGTTCACAAAGACGAAACACAAATGGCTGAGAAACACTTAGGGTTAGAGTTAGGGCTCAGCATTCCTAGTCATCAGGGAAATGCATCTTATACCTCTCAAAATGGCCAAGATCCATAAAACAAATCATGCTGGTGAGGATGTGGGGTAAGGTGAGCACACATCCATTGCTGTTGGGAGTGCAAACTTGTACAGCCACTATGGAAATCAGTGTGGCAGTTCCTCGGGAAACTGGGAGCAGATATACCTCAAAATCCAGCTATTCCATCCTTGGGCATATACCCAGAGAACTCTTCATCCTACTATAGAGGATCTTGGTCAACCATTTGCATTGCTGCTCTACTCATAATAGCCAGAAATTAGAAACAGCCTAGATATCCAAAGAGATGAATGGATAATGAAAATGTGGTACTTCTACACAACGGAATATTATCCAGCTATTAAAAAATTGAAATCATGGAATTCACAAGTAAGTGGATGGAGTTAGAAAAAAAAATCATCCTGAATGAAGTAACCCAGACCTCAAAAGGCAAATATGGCATATGTTCTTTTACATGTGCATGTTAGTGTTTAAGCCTTCAACAGCCATGCTACAATCTGTACAACCACAGAGGTTAGGTGTGGAGTAAGGATCTAGGGAGGATCTCCCAAGGAAAGGAAAACAGAATAAATAGTTATGGAGAGACGGGGGGGGGGGGAGACTGGGATGGGAATATTAAATAGAGGGGGAGGAGAGAGTGGGGTATGGAGGGAATACAGGGAAGGACAGCTAACACTAAGGGCTACTTGAAGGGTTATGTAGAAACCTACTACAGTAAACGCTTATATATATATATATGAAACCTAAATGGAGGAGGCAAAGCCCCAACTAGATACCTTTCACCACCAAGGGAAACCTCCAGTGCCAGAAATGGGTTACATCTAGTTGAGGCTCTATGTAATCCCCCAAACAACTCAGCTATTGCTAAAGCCATTGGCTCCTCTTTGCAAGCTAATGGCAAAGTCCTATTACTGAGGCCAGCACCTACATAGCTCATTGAACATGAAGTCAGGCTGGTGCCTACCTAGAGCCTTCACCTCTACTGCAGGTATTCAGGGGACTAGAAGGCACTCTGCATGTCATCAGAGGAGAAAGGTAAACACCAACCGAGCTACAAACCCTGTGGTCTACGATGATGACCTGCCCTGCCTGATAGGCGGGCTCAATGGTGGCACAAATGTTGTGGAGGTAACCAACCACTTCCTGTTTATATTTAAGGCCCACTTCATGAGAAGGGACTCATGTCTGACACTTCTTGAGTGGCCAAGAACCTGAGACTAGATAGGCCATGGGCCTAAGGAAAACAAAGGAACATAGCAATAAAAATGATCCTTAGTGACATTCTGCTATACACATAGATCAGTGTCTTGCACAGCCATCATCAGAGAAGCTTATTCCTGCAGCAGAGGGGAGCTGACACAGAGAGCCACAACTGGACAACGTGCAGAGAGCAGGAGACCTTGGAACACTTAGTCCTGAATGGGATGTCTTCATAGACCCCTTCCCCTCAGGGCCCAGGGAACCATGTGGAAGAGGATGCTAAAAGATGGTGAAGGCCAGAGGGGATGGCTGACTCCAAGGAAATGCTGTCCCCAGACACAACAGAACTGACACACACAATGAACTCATAGAGACAATGGAGGCACACACAGAGACAGAACAGGTCCAAGTTAGATGGGGTCCTGGCACTGAGAAGGGGAAGCAGAAACAAGCTCTCATCCCTGACCAAGAAACTTTCTTCCATTGATACCAGGGGCAAAGGAAAAACCAGTTTCATCCGATGGCGTCTCACTGTGTATATTAACCACATTCTAGGGTAGGCCCATGCCCAGTGGCAGATAGCCAACATAAAATTAACTCAATGGCATTTTTGGAGATTTATTTTATTATATTGTTTTTATCTCATATTGCTTTGTTTGAGCATCTTTTATCTTACTGGTCTTTTGCTTGTTTCCAATTTTGTGTTTTTATGTGTGTGTGTGTGTGTGTGTGTGTGTGTGTCTGTGTGTTGTGCTTTTTCTCTCTCTTTTTTGAAATTCTTGTTTGTTTCCCAGAAAGAGAGAGAGATTGAAAGGCATTGGGTTGGAAGGGTGGGGAGGTGGGGGAGAGATGGATGATGAGGAAGGAGAAACTGTGGTCAGAATACATTGTATGTAAAAAAAAATTTTTTCAATTAAAAAAGAGGGGAGGGGAACTCCATGAAAAACAAACGAGCAAACAAACAAAAACACAGTGCCTCCAGAGTGCTTTAGGGGATTACAAATTCACCTGAACATGCTTGTCTTCCCAAAATTCTTAGGCTAATTTATCCTCTAAAGAAGTGGCTGCTGGCCGGGCAGTGGTGGTGCACACCTTTAATCCCAGCACTCAGGAGGCAGGGCCAGGTGGATCTCTGTGAGTTCCAGGCCAGCCTGGGCTACCAAGTGAGTTCCAGGAAAAGGCGCAAAGCTACACAGGGAAACCCTGTCTGGAAAAACCAAAAAAAAAAAAAAAAAAAAGTGGCTGCTGGGTCGTTGCTCCGTCAACAAGGCTTGCCATGTAAATGTAAGGGCATGTCTACATAGGCCCCAATCCAGAGCAGCATCTACATTCAGGAATATATACTTTTTTCAATGGAGACTTATATACTACACAAGGAGCTCGCAACCCAGGATCAGGAGATGTATGGGTGTGAGGCATTTTAAACTTTTACACACCGCCTACAAGGATGGACACAAAGGCATCTTTTCTGGGTGAGTTGTTCACAGTCTTCCTCAGCCTCTCAAAAGAGTTCATGAACTGAGGAAGATCAGTATTGTTTCTCTTTAAGCAACAGTCTCATTGACATATAATTTTCATGAAATTCGCCCTTTAAACTGTAAAAATTCATGGTCTGTAGCATGTAGGGACCTGGGAAACCATCATGCTGTCTCACGTTAGAACCTTGTCATCTCCCACAAAGGAAACGGCATCTCCATCATCAGCCATTTCCCATTCCCTGGGCACGCCAATCCCTAACAACCACTAGTCAGTCTCTGTGAATTTGTCTGTCCTAGACATACTTTATCATTGGGATCAAGCAAGATTGAGAACCACTTTGTGTCTGTGTGTAGATGTACACTACATGGGGACGTCTGGAGCATCAGAAGTCAACCTTGGTGTCAGGCTGTCGGAGCTACGCACCTTATCTTTGAGACAAGGTCTCTCACTGGAAACAGCTCTCTGCTAGCTGGTCAGTGGGCTTCAATGTTCCTTCTGTCTCTGTTACCCCAGCAACACTGGGACTACTATCATGTGCTACCAGGCCTGGCTTTTTACATGGGAAGGACTAGAAGAACCAGAGAAGATGGATGACACCACAAAAAAAAACGTACTTTCTACCACAGAGAGTAGATATGCAGTACCAAATTATGCAATGTATCCCCAAATGTAGATGCTGGCCCACACTGGGGCAAGCACATTTTTGGGTTTTCGTGGTGATCTTCTTGTAGATCCTCAGAGGAGTAGAGCGAGGCAGTCTGACATGGGAAGGGTACAGAGGCTGGGGTCTCACAGCCTTCCTTGCCAGCCGGCTGTGGATTCACTATGGCACCGAGATAAAACTTACAGAGTGCTATCTGTTATCAGTGTCCCACCCACGTATCTCATGCAGAAGCAGAGCACTGGGTAAGTACATAAGCTAACACCTTCACTGAAGGGGTAGGGTAATCTCAGAGGGGCCTACCTTATTTCCCAGGTTGCCATTGGCTTGCTTTGACAGGAGAAGGGCGACCATTTCTGTGTGGCCCTCTTGGGCAGCAAGGTGCAGCGGGGTCACGCCTTGCACAGACTCGGCATTCGCCGACCCTCCATACTGCAGCAGACTTCGGGCCACCTCTATCTGGTTCTGCTTGGCAGCAATGTGCAAAGGGGTGTAGCCGTTCTGAAACAGAAGAAGGCCCCTGAGTTCTCTTTCACCCGACAGCCGAGGCAATGACAGGAGGACATGGGACTCTGAGCAGGGCCGTTGTCATCAAGGAAAGCATGTTAAATGAACGGGAAAAAAATGGACACACTACTGTTGGAGCTAGATCTGCAGGTGAGGCTCGAATAGCCAGCAAACGTCTGCTCCCTTCTCACCATCGGTTGTGACCAATCATCTTTCTCAGATGCGCTGCTAGGCAAGCGATGTTACCAAGCACAGTTCAGATTCCAGCTTCAAGGTAAGGTAGGGGAGAGTTAAAGTTTCCCATCTCTCCCCCGTGGCAGTAAGGACTCAGAGCCCCAAATGCTTCATGTGGAAAAGAAACGGAACCATGTACAGTGGCACATACTTTAATCTCCTAATTCTGGAGACTGAGGAAGGGTGAGCTGGGAATCAGCCAGGACAGTTAGTGAAACCCTGTTAAACAACAACAACAAAATGGCTGGTCTGGAGAAGCTCACATTTCCTCTTCAGGATGTATTACTGTTCTTTTTCTTCTATTAGCACCCTAAAAGGAACCTTTCCTGACTCAGTTGGGCTCTGGTGTCGTTCTTTGAACCTGCTGGCACAGGACTCAAGGATGTGGAGGAGCTAGCCAGAACTATTCACCTCTGAGCCATCTGCGACCCAGGGCAGAATCCAACCACCTAGATGACTTCTTTACATATTTTTAAAGATCATTAAAAGTAGGGGAAACATCTGCCTTGCTTATTTCAAAAAAAAAAAATCTGGGTGGATCAAATGTAGTTATGTACTCACAAGGAAGTGCTTTCCAAAATTAAGACACGAGAACAGGGCAGCCGTGTGTGGTGGCTTTGCCATATACTATTGGGCAAGACAGGATGACAAGTGTTGGTCTTACCAGTTAACCATGTCACCCTGTACTAGGGTCTCACTCTGTAGTCCAAGCTGGCCTGGAAATACAATATAGCCCAAGAAGGCCTCAAACTTGAGGCAGGTTCTCCTGCCTCCGACTCTCAAGTGCTGGAAATACAGGTGTAATATCACCTCTGGCTTTAAATCTTATTCATTTACGTCCTTTTGGTAGCAAATCATTGTCAGTGGTTGGGTTTCTAGTATGCGTGAGCCCCTCATCATACAGTGGACAGGCAATAGGGTCAGTTGGTGACCTCGTTAGAAACTGTTTCTTACTGTGATCTTACTGGAACATTACCCCGACCACTCAGAGCAAGGCAGGCAGGCATCTGTATTACTCCCTATTTTGAAGCTCTCGCTCAGAGGTGATCTGCTTTAACAGACCATGGATTCTAGGTCCTGTTGGCTTCTTGAACTATGATGTGTGTGCATAGTACTTGAGACCTTGTTCAGTGTGGAATCGGACCCAGAAGGTCTGGATAGCACTTGAGGACTAGGAGATGCTGAGGTTGCTGGTCTGAGAACCACACTTTGAGTAGCCAGGCCTTGGAATATTCAGAGTGAAGGACTGCTAAGCCAGAAGACTTCCATGACAGGACCCATGACCTCCTGGACCTATGTCCACCCAGCCTACACAGGAGACAATTCCTGTGTGCAACCGTCTCCAGACACATGCTTTCCCACATTGGCTAGCATTCCTCCAGCTGTCTGTGGGTTTTTGCTGGCCACTCACTGTCTTCCTGAGGGACCACCAACATTTCTAGTTGAGATGTCGTAGTGAAACAAGGACAGCCACTCACTATGGCAAAGCAAGGCTTTTTGGGTCTTTTCTTCACCCCCAAGGCACAGTCATTGGAGACACTGGCAGAGCATCCATGGATACGACAGCAGGCATCCCAAGTCACTCGGGCTGCTGTGGGTATCTAACACACTGTCATGAACTGACACTGATTTGTCAGGGACAAGCTTGCCCTGGAGATGGCTAAATCTTCCAGGTCACCTTGGGTTAAAACGGAAGATATGAGTCACTGACCATCTCAGAGCATGGACCAACCCATCCGAGTGTCCCCCAAACCAGGACTAAAGGAACGATGACCTTTTGTGGGTAACAAGGAGAAATGGTAACTAGGTCAGAGCACCAGGGAGAGGTCAGACAGGGATATATGTCGGTAAAAGGCTCCTTTTCCCGAGGAAATAAGCTCAGGGAAGGAATGCACACGGAGGGAATCTGTTCGCATCAGACCGAGAAGAGGAGAGTTTGGTTTGGGTGCAAAGGGATTTACTGTGAAATTCTACAAAATTGCCAGACTACTTTGGAAACTATTTTTTGCCATGGAAACAAACCCCATCTGTGCAGGCTTTGAGCTGCCTTTCGCTCTCTTTAAATATCATGAACCTGGCTCCAGCTCCGTTTATATAAGTGGGAATGAGGAGGAGGAGGAGGGGGAGGAGGAGGGGAGTCCGGCTTCTTATTTTTAGAAGCAGGAGTAAGTCAACATCTTAGCCGACTGTGTGCTGCCTCTGCGCAGTGACGTAGGGCTCGCTCCCACAGGGGACAGGAGTAGGGACGAAGCCGGAGGAGACAAGGGCTTCTTCCTGAGGCACGCTGTGTCTGCAGGAGGCGGATGCTGTGAATCGAGGTGAGCTTTATACCGACCAGAGGAAACAAAGCTGAAGCCCCTCGGCCCCCTTCCCATGGATGAAATTGGCAGGTGCCAGCTGAGGCCCACAGTGACCCCCCGAAAGACTCTCTTCCTTGGTAGGCGGCACTGGAACTCCTGCTGTGTGACTGAATTCTGCCATAAATCATTCTCAGGCTGTCCTGTCAGAAGGTGGGGAGCCTGGTGCGGGGGACCACGGGTGTCTGTTTTATGCTGGCCCTGACTCTGCTCCTGGCCAGTCTCATGGTGTTCTCTTGCCTCTCACAGATACAAACCCCACCTTACTCCAGGGGTAATATGATCCCCAAAAGGCTCCTCTGTCTGCTGGCTTTCCCCCCTTCCCTGGCCACAGAGTCCTATACTTGGCAGTGTATTTCAGAAGCCAGATGTGCAACCAATGCAGAACATGTAGGGGTTAAAGCCCCCATTACAGTGTCTATATTCAAAAATAGAAATAAACTAGGGAGACCCTCACACTTAGACTCTTTGCTTCAAGGCCCAGAGAGGTGTGGCCACTGCAGCCAGCACCAGAACCTCGGAAACAGGTACAGAATGGGACACCCCAGTGGGCCACAGTCCCACCAAGTGAAAACTCTGAGAACAAGGCTTGTGGCTCCAGGAAGACGCTCACGCACTAGACCTTTGGCCATCCGTTTACAAAACACAGTTGACATGTCGCGGGTGGGCTTGGGGACATGTGACGTGTAAACTGAATCCCACCATTGTGAGGGACCGTCTGACAGGAAAGTATTACCCACTTCCCAGGCTACGAGCCTTCAGATAGCAGCAATGATCCTACAGGTCGTGTTGTGATGGTGTTGTGACATGTCTGTGCTTACAGAGTCAAACACAAAACCTCCGAGGTCCTCAACTTGTGGGTCGTGACCCCTTGGGGGGTTGAATGATCCATTCACAGGGATCATGTAGCCTATATCCTGCATATCAGATACTTAAAAATTACAATTCATAACAGTAGCAAAATGACAGTTATGACGTAGCAACAAAAATAATTTTGTGGCCGGGGGTCGTCACAGCATGAAGAACTGTATTCAAGGGTCACGGCATTAGGAAGGTTGAGAACCACTGCTTTAGACAGGTTTAGGAGCCTTACCCAGGCAGGGCTGTGCGGGGAGCCACCTCGGGGGAGAAGGAGCTTGACGATGTCCAAGTTGTTGTGATGGACGGCCACGTGCAGGGGAGTCAGGCCATTCTGCAGGGTGACAGAGCAGAGGGAAAATGAACGGCTTCCTTTCTGCGAGGGACCATTTAGACAAGCAGGATCTACCTCCAACCCACGGCGCTTCTCTCCCAGGTAAGGACCCATCCAAAACTGGGCTGGGTAGAGTCCGGTGGTCAAGCACTTGGCCAGCATGTGACAGCCTCGGGCTTCATTTTATCACAACAAAAAGTGAAAATAAATCTCTTTAAGCTTAATAGTAGAGAGATTATTTAGGCTACACTCCAGTGCTGGGTTCCATCATCAATACAGTAGAAAAAAAAAATATCTGCCTAAAGCCAGTCTTGAAGGAGAGCCCCTGAAAGACAGCTCCAGCAGGATCTAGGACCATTTCTTCATCCCTGCTGGGGAGGGGGGCCATGAAATCAACACACTTGTTCAGAGAGTACCAGGTCCTTCTAACGGACAAGGCTTTTTCCATGTTGCTTTCTCCAAAGACCATTTTCTACGGAAGGCTGCCCAGGAGGGAGAGGTGATTCCCAGTGGGGAAGTCTGTCCCTTCTCACTTCCTCTAACCAAATAGGAGAGGGAATCTTCTCAGACTGAGAAGGGGAGAAGGAAGTTCATACTCACCTTTCCAGCCGCGTTGGGATGTGCATCGTGTTCCAGGAGCAGCTCGGCCACCCGTACCTTCCCATACTTAGCAGCCACATGGAGAGGGGTAAATCCTTTCTGAGGAGAAACACAGGCCATCAGGACCGTGGGAGCCAAGGCTGCTGATCTGAAGGAAGGTATGGTTGGGACTCTTCCTGCCCTAACCAGCATGGGAATGCCAATGTGGCAGAAGGACCTGAGTATTTTGGTCCCTGCAAGAGACTACAAGCCTTCCTGAGTACCACCTGGCCAACTCTCCTACCAAATAAGAGAAAGCTGCCTCCGATATTGTCAATTGCTTGTTGACTCAGAGAGGCAGGAGCTGTCTCTTTTGTTTATTGTTCCTTTGGAGACAGTCTTGCTAGGAGGCCCAGGCTGGCCTTGAACTCCAGATCTCTTTGCTTCATTCTCTGCAGTATTGGATGACAGGTGTGTGTCACTCTGTCCAGCAGAATCTTACCTATTTAGTTAGTTATCTTTTGCAGCTCTGGAGAGTGAACCCAGAGGCTTGCGTGTGCCAGGCAAGCACTCCTTTACAAAGCTACTTCCCAGTCCTTGAACCCCTGGATCCTTCCTGGATCCTAGGAACCTAGAGCAAATGTCTAGCAAGTTAACTGCCGCAGGAGAAATAGAAGAAACCTGGGTGGGAGCAGAGAACTGACTATGTCCTTTCTGGGGAAGTAGATGACACAATGGGCCTGCAGTGCCCCATGACCACGAAGAAGGATAGTTGGGGATCCCCTTCAGAGCCCCAGGCCTAGCCTATTGTTTCTGAAAAATATGTGGGGTTTGTTTATGTTTTGTTTCTGGTTTATTTTGGTGGGGGGATCCTGTCTTGCTATGTTGCCCAGGTTGGCCTTGAGCTCCTGGGCTCAAGTGATCCTCCTGTCTCAGCTTTCTGGGTGCTGTGATCACAGGTGGGGCACTAAACCCTGCCAGCCTGTCGCTTTCTAAGAATCGGAACAGCGGCTGTGTGACTGTACCTTGGTCATGCAGGCTTGGGATGCCTCCTTCTCCAGAAGGGCCAGGGCTGTGTCCACGTGGCCCTCACGGGCTGCGGTATGCAGGGGCGTGTGGCCAGCAGTGGTAGCCAGGTTGGGGCTGGCACCATTTTCCAGCAGGAGCTTCACCATGCTTGTGTGGCCGATGCGAGCAGCGCAATGAAGCGGTGTCTGGTCATCCTGGACCCCAGGTGAAAACACAGAACTGGAAATGTTAACCTTTCCAAACCCAACTGTATTTCCCAGGGGCGGGAGGCGAGGCCCACTGAGTGCAAATGACTCAGCCATGAATAAAGAGATCTGGGATTTCTTCCAGTCTCTGAGTTACAGAAAATAATACGCTCTACCTCATTTAATCCTTACAACTCACCGGCTTCGTGGTTATTGCTACTTAATTGCTCAAGGGTTGGTCCAGCTTCCCCAGTTGTAAGTGGGGAATTGTAACATCATTTCATAGGGTTTCAGATCAAACAGCTAATGGACACAAAGGGTTCAAATGTTGGACCGGAAAAGATACTGTAAACTGATGGCTATTCCAACAAGCTTTGTCTCCCAAGCTTTCTGCCTCCTGTACTTAATTCATGTTTGAACTGGACTTTGATGTTTTCTATGCCAGCAGTCACAGGGCTCCAGATGACTGAGTCGGGAAAGACGGCCGTTTATCCCACTCTTTCCCAACTCCCAGGTATAGCTCACGGTGCAGGGGTTCCACGGATGGCATATTGGCTACTGGGCTCAAGCAGAGATGCTCAAAGGGGCCTGTCGCTTGCAGAGTGCAGGTCTTTGCCACGCAGCCTATCTAGTACACTTGGTAGCTGATCGTATGGTGTCTTCACCATCCAGTAAACAACGGGAGATCCTCCACTTTTAGATCAAGTGACTCCCGGCTGATTACCACCGGGGACGCCATCTTACCAACTCCCTTCCTTCAGTCACATCTACCCATTAGCCCAATAAAAGCTGCAGGCCAGCCTGCTCCCTGGGTTTTGTTACGCTACAGAAACACAGCTTGGATGCAAGACTATCTCTGCCCTTCTCAGAACTCCAGCAAAGCAGAGCGGGAGCTTTCGGTGTGACCTACATGGGAGTGGTAATGCCTGTGAGCCCCTGGCCTCTGACCAGAATGCGTTCCCTTCACCAGGCTGGAGGGACCCTGGGACCCTCCCTTTCCTGCCTCCAGAGCTCACCTTGGCCTTGGCATTGACTTTTGCTTTGTTCTGGAGCAAATATTTGGCCACTTCCGTATGCCCTGCTCGGGCTGCCATGTGCAAAGGGGTCTCTACTTTCTGCAAAATAACGAAGTTATAGAACGGTTAACACATGCCGGGGTTGCAAAAGGACACACGCCGAACTCAGATCGCTGCCTGGGCTTGGTAGGATTGTGTCCAAGAGCTGGAGCTGCCCAGCCAAGTCTGTCTCTGCCTCTCTTTCTCTCTCAGTAGTATAGGTAAATGTGAAAGGAAACCTCGGAGGTAATGAATATTCAAATGTGGGGATGTACTTCCAGATTGCACTTATAGAAGTTCCAAAATAAAACTCTAAAGATGTACAGTTGTGTGACAAATTTAACTGGGGAAGCATCAATAGAGAGGCCTGCTCGCCCCGCTCCCGACACCTTTGCTATCCCGAGAATCCCATTTCTGTGGGCGGAGAGAACAGGGACCCCCTTCCACAGCTTCCCTCGGAGCCGTGGACCAGAGCCAAGCGCTCTCACGGTCTTGGAGAACTCACCACATTGGAGACGTTGGGTGACGCTCCCCGCTGCAGTAAGTTCTTCACAATAGGAAGGTGTCCCATGAAGGATGCCACGTGGAGAGGTGTCAGTCCAGACTAGAAGGGACAGAGTGGAGTGTGACGAGCAGGAAGGAACTTGCTCCACAAGGAAGAGCGAGCCTCAGTATCTTATGCTCTTCTGTTGCTGGAGAGCTCCAGGAACGGCTACCTGAGACAATGGACTTAAACCGGGTGGGCTTGTTCTCAGGAAGATGGCCACAAGGACAAAAAGCTCTGGCAGAGAAGTGTTACCACTTCACAATTCAAACCATCATTTCCCGTTGTGACAAGTCCTCCTGCCTGTGAGTCCCCTTGGTCCAGCCCCTTTTGAGACATGCTGACATGTACATGCCCATGCACACATGCACACCTGCAGCCACACAGAGCCGTGGAGAACAACCCCGCAAGGCGATGGAGGGGGAACGGGGTTGAAGGCATGTCTACGCTTTCTCCTACCTCAGTGACTGCGTCGATGGATGCGCCTGTCTTCAGCAGCAGCTCCATGACGCGGATGTGGTTTTTCTTGCAGGCGATGTGTAAGGGGGTGAAGCCATTCTGTAGCCCACACAGAGCACACAGATCAACTCAGACAGTAGCCAGAGAACTGGAAAGGCATCCTGCCCCTTCCCAGCCCACCGGCAAGCACTCATAGACCGCAGGATAGACCATGTCACTTCATGAACAGACAACAAACAGACATTCCCTCTCTTTACACATCAAGCATATTTCTGAGCATGATATTTGGGAACATTTAAAAAAGATTCCTATTCATATTTCTGGATACACTGAAAGAGTACTTTTTTGAGGCTGAATGACTTTTTGATGCTGAATGAAATGGATTCTGCTCCACAGCATGCTACACTGGCATACCCTTCCACAGGGACAGGGTTCTGTCTGTCTGTCTGCCTCTTCTGAACTTCATAGGGCAGTGCTTCTCAAACAAGGTCAGTTTTCTGGGGGTGGGGTGGGGCTGTAGCCATGTCTTTTCTGTCACAGGTAGTGTCTAGAGGTCAGAGACAGTGCCGAACGCCTTATAATAGACAGGACAGCACATTTCAACCCTAATGTCAACAGCCCCAAGCTTGGGAAGCCTCAGTGACCCCAGAGTCTGGTCTGTGCTCAGTGCAAGCAAGTTTGAAGGAATGAATGCTCTTTTGCCTCTGGAGGGTACCTGTCCCTTCAGTTCTCATGTGAAAATGGACAAGTGTGAGGCAAGGGTCCTGGACATGTCCTATGGCTCTTTGAACTACCCTGGTGGCCTCTGGCCTGGGGAGGAGGGGGAGGAGCACAGCCATAGGAGCACTCTGCCTTAGGTCTGAACTTGTTGCCTCCCAGGGCTGTGGCCACAGTCCCCTTGAAGAGGGGATGTACTCAGCTCAAGCCAATGCATCCTCACCCCGCAGTAGGTTGAAGGCCAGGCCTGCTTCTAAGACGTTACTGCCTCTCAGCCCTGAGTCTGGCTGGGGCCCCTGAACCCACGTGCATATCATAAACATCACTTTCAAAGTCAGAACTCCTGGGGATAAACCCACAGTGGACCTCAGCCTGTGGGCAAAGCTTTGTTCACAAGTGCAAAAGGCTACACTCCCCAGATAGGGATTGCAGTATAAAACTTCCATGCCCTATATGCTCTTGCCTTTGGTACTGCCCCGGGCACAGAGCACCCATGCAGCTCTGCGGCCCCCACCCCCATTCCTACACCCTAGGAGCCCTCCTATAGCAGCCGCCTCTCACCAGGGCTCTGGAGTTGGGCTTGGCCCCTTTGTCCAAAAGAACCTTGGCCACCCTGTGGTGGCCACAGTGGGCTGCCACGTGGAGAGGAGTCAGGTGATCCAAGGTGATGTCGTCGATCTCCGCATTGTATTGCAATAGAAGTCGGACACAGTCGAGGTGGTCTCCCTGAGCCGCCATGTGAATTGGGGACAAGCCATTCTGAAGGAAGAGAAATAGAGCAATGGCGGCAAAGCCCCAGGGACAGAGCAGGGGACTCGGGACAGTGGTGGCAAGGCCATGTCCTCCTTGTCGACACAGTTCTTCAGTGTGGAGCCCAAGTGAGCTTGGCCCTGACAAAGATGTTCTCTCCCACCTAGCCAAACCCTCCAGCCTTTCCAGGCAGCCCCAAACCTTCCAGCAAGGCCTCCCTGACCACCCTGGTCTCCCCAGGGCTTTGCTGGTCCATACTCAGTCTGACCTTATTTCTGCCTTGGCCAATTCATTGAACTTGCAGGTGCCATCTTGGGCACGTCTTTTAGTTACAAGCTCTACCTCATTCTTCCCAAATGCTCACAGGGCCCAATAAGTACACGCAACATGCATGGTGGGCCTTAATTCATGCGTCTTTGAGTGGAAAAAGGACGACAAAACAGGTTTTAGATCTCTCTAAAATTTTTAATTGAAAGGCATTCCCATTCATTTATTGGGTGTGTTTGTGGGGCGGTAAGGAGGCATGTGTGGTCATTCATACCCTAGAACCCAGAGATAAGCCTGTCTCTGGCTTTTTCTGAAGCTTGACAGAAGTGGTTTTAAATATATATATATTTTAAATTTCTCTCCTATCTGTCCTAGGCTCTGAAGACTTTTTAAAAGCTTAGCTCTTGTCCTTTCAGTAGGCTAGGATGGGAAAAACAGGGGCTGGTTTAGAGCAGACACAGGCAAACTGAACCTGGGGCCAACCCAGCATGTCGTTTGGGTTGTAAATATTCTTTTTTTTACCCTTTTATTTTATTTTACAATACCATTCAGTTCTACATATCAGCCACGGATTCCCTTGTTCTCCCCCGTCCTGATCCCCTCCCATTCCCCCCAGCCCACCCTCCATTTCCACCTCCTCCAGGGCAAAGCCTCCCCCGAGGACTGAGATGGACCTGGTAGACTCAGTCCAGGCAGGTCCAGTCCCCTCCTCCCAAACTGAGCCAAGTGTCCCTGCATAAGCCCCAGGTTTCAAACAGTCAACTCATGCAATGAGCACAGGACCCAGTACCACTGCCTAGATGCTTCCGAAACAGATCAAGCCAATCAACTGTCTCACCTATTCAGAGGACCTAATCCAGTTGGGGGCCCCTCAGCCTTTGGTTCATAGTTCATGTGTTTCCATTTGTTTGGCTATTTGTAAATACTCTTTTAATATTTCCTTTCATTTTTACTTATGTGCCTGTGTGTGTCTGCACAAATGCATGCTGGTGCCCATAGAGGGCAGAGAGGGTGTTAGATTCCCTGGAGCTGTTGGTTACAGAAGATTGTAAGCCACCGGATATGGGTGTTGGGAAGTGATCTTGGGTCCTGTGTAAGAGCAGCAAGTGTTCTTAACCATGGAGCCATCTTCCCAGTCCATCAATATTTTATTGGAACACAGTCACTTGCCTACATATTGCCCATGGATATTTTTCTGCCCCATTGGCAGATTTTTTAATTACAGCAATGAAATTGTCTGCAAAGCCAAAACATATTTGCTTACCTGAGCTTTTAGATAAAATGTTGCTGACTGCTAATCTAGATAAGAACTTTTGCTTCTAGTATGGGTACTGCAACAGATGCCACATGTACATACTAGCACACTCAGAATCAACATCTCTGATTGTAGAGAAATGGGATCCTGGGTCTGCGTGATGACTCATATCCATCGTCAATGTGTCTGGATTTTCAGTCACTATGGAAATACCTCTGGTATTTTTGAGGGTGTTTCTAGAAAGGTTTAAGTGAGAAATGAAGACCCAAATATGGGAGGCACCATCCTGCAGGCTGAGGTCCAGGACTGACTACAGAAGGAGAGAGAGAGCTGAGCACCAGCATTCACCTCTCTGCTTCCGACCATGGGTGGCATGTGACCCACTGCCTCATGCCCCTGCCGCTAGGCTTTCTCCACCATGATGGACTCAAAATTCAAACTGTGAGCTAAACCAGACTGTTCCCTCCTGAACTTGTCATATATTCTGTTCTAGCAACAAGAACAGTAACTAGTGCAGAAAAACTGGTACTAAGAAGTGTGCCGTTTCTATGATAAATCTGACACAGAATTCCCAGGCCGTTAGAATTGTTTTGCAAGAGAAATTTAGTAGATTTCAGAACTCCAGGCTAGAGAAGTCCCAGAAGGCTATAAATAGGGCCCAGTGGGCCCTGCTCATGAGAGTGTGGGAGACTAGAAAGCTGAGAGGAATGGATACAGGTAGTGATGGCCCAGCTCATGAGGTTTCAGAGAGGAACAAGCTCCCTTTCATGTTACAGTCTGCCAAAGAATCTGGCTTCTTTCTACCGTGTCCTGAGAACTTGGGTGAGGCTGAATGCAAAGTAAGGGATGAATTTGTGTGGTGGGAGAAATCTCAAAATAGGTGTCATGGTTACTCATGCAGGTCTATAGTGAGCAAGAGAACAACTGCAGAAGAGAAAGATAACAAAAATGTGTAGTTCAGCAGGAAAAGGAATTTAAAGTTGCAGACATGGTGGTGGAGAAGAAGCAGCAGCTGTAACTGCTAGCCCATTAAAGAGAAAAAAGTCCTTCTTGCTCTGGAAATGTAAATTGATTCGGAAGGGGAGAGCCTCTGAACACCGGATGCCACTGAACAGGGGCTCCCTGCTCACAACTTTTAAAGGATCACCCTGGCAGGCACGCTGAGGCCAACGCAGCTGTGCTCCCGGGGGGTCTAGCCTGGCCCCAGAGCTGGGTAGTGCTGCCCATGGGTTAGCTTCATAGACACAAAAGAGGCAAGACAGAGGGGCTTATGGAGTATTGTGCCACAGTTCCAGAGACCACTTAGGCCCAACAATGTGAGGCCGGGTCAGACTCTCTGCAAGGAGGCCCCGAGAGGCCACTGCATGAAGTCCTGAAGATGAACTGTTCGTCGGTGTCCTCTGAGGAAAGCTGCAAGCCCTGAGTCGTGCAGCCTCAAGGGAGGGGCTCTGTGTGCCGTAGGCGGCGGAGCCGGAGGGGCAAAGACATACAACCTCAACACCAGGCCAGACGTTGGACACAGAGCTGTAGGATTTGGTGTCTGCCCTACTGGGTTCTACTCTTGGCTTAGTCTGATCTTCCCTTGCTTCCGGGGTGTTTTCCAGGGAGGTTTATCTGAAGAGGGAACACCCCCTCCGGATGTGGGTGACACCATCCATGGGACTGGGACCCCAGACTGCATAAAGAGCGCCAGCATCTGTCTTTCTTATTCCTGACTGTAGCTCAGTGTGACCTTCCGTGGCTGCCCTGACCTCACCGCCACAAGGGACCGTGTCCCCTACAGCCGTGAGCCACCCTGAACCCTTCTCTCTTTAAGCGGCACTTATAAAGACATTTTGCCACGGCAACAAGAAAAGTCTGGATGACCTGGAGCGCCGCCTGCCAGATGGCGCACCCAGGAAGGAGCACACACCTTGGTTTTGGCTTGGATGGGTGCCCCATGGTCCAGCAGGATCTCTGAGATTCTCACGTGTCCATTCCGAGCTGCACAGTGGAGTGGCGTCAATTCGTCCTTTAGAAGAGAGCGGGAAACGGAACGCCCCAGAGACGGCCATCAGTGGCTAGGTGGCACAAGTCTGTCTGTAACCCCTTTCCCAGGCGTGGACGTTCTGGTTCTGCCTGCAGGCCAACTTGGCAAAACTTTAGCTTGGGGGTTTGTCACAGTCCCCTGGTGCACCCAGCGACGGCTGCAGACCACTCAGGGAGGGAGGCAGGCGGCACATCGGGAGCCTGTCACCCAGTGAGACTCAAGAGCAGAACTCACCCGTGCCCCCCCCCCCCCGCCCCGTCCTGGCTCCAAAGGCTGCTGACGCCTACCTTGGTCCTTGTTTCTATCTGAGCCCCTCGGTCCAGCAGGAGTCTCACCATGATCACATTCCCCCTGCGGGAGGCGATGTGCAGTGGTGTGATGCCATTCTGGAGGAAGGAAGCAGGGGGGGGGGGTATCAGAACCCGGGGCTTCTTTGGAAAGTGGCAGCATGCCTACTGCTCCCTAGCGCCTGCCCGCATCTCCTGACTGCCACAGGACAAGCCGCCGTTTTAACGATGGGAGAGTCAGGACCTGGGAGGACCTGATGGTTTTGAATTTCCTCCAGACAAAGCTGGTGGGAACTGAGAGACAGTGGATCAGTCACCTCCTAGCAGGAGGTCTTAGTAGTCACCGGGACTCTGGCCCCCTAGGCATTTCTGAGACACAGGTAGATTCCCAAGGTGATAAAGAGAAACAGGGGCACCCCCAAACTCTGGACAGTGTGCAGAGACCCCAGCGGGGTTACCTGAGGTGTGAAGTTGACACTGGCCCCCCTGTTGAGGAGCAGCTGGGCCACGTTGAGGTTCTCGTAGTGAGCTGCGATGTGGAGGGGTGTGAATCCCGTCTGGGGCGAGAGAGAGTGGAGACTCACTTGTCACATACCGGCACCTCTGTCCCAGAACCAGCTCAGGCTTTCTAAACAAGTTAACAGGAGGGCCCGACACACAGAGCGGGGCTTTGGCCAATGGCAAAAATCTATGGACGGCGTGGAGAGATGCCCTCATGGCAAGTTATATCCAAAGGCTTATTGCCACCTGAGAGCCACTTCTAGGCTTTGCCTATGGCCAAGGCAAATTATAAACTGAGGTCACCTCTCATGAAGAGATTTTAGTCACCGGTGAAGGTTTATGGAGTCCATGACTGCCAGCCCCCTAACAGGGTGTGTGAGTCAGCCATCTGGCTAGAGGGTTCACCACTGTCGTCCTGATCCATATACTTAGACCACATCCAAACAAACCCCGGGGACAAGGATGTGGTAGAATAGGTGGACGGAGGGACTGTGTGAACAGGTCAGGCAATCTAGCTGATTGAGGGACAGCCGATGGCCTAACTGGATGAGCAGTCGTTAGTAACACTTTAAATACCCCATCTCCAGGAACCCCGCTTTATACCCTCCCGCTCTCCTGCAACTGGACATGATGACTATTTCACCCAGCAAGGACAGCGGGGGTAAGAAGAGGGGGACGACCCAGAGTCCCCTCTGGGGTGCAGCTTCATTCTGGATGGAGGCCCACCCTGCCCTCCTGGGTGCTGTTCTGAATGCCCCAAGTAGCCAGAACCATCTCGGCTTTCTCCGGGGATCTGAGAAATCCCCGGGGCTGCCCACTAAGCCCTTCCACGTTGCTGCTGAGCACCTAAGGCCCAGGCTTCCTCCCCATCATCTCTGGTCTTGGAAAAACACTGGGAACCAAGGGTGCGTTGGGCACACCGTCGTCCTCCAGCGCCCCGGCTTGCTCTCCCTGGTGGACTCGTGCACCCTGGCTGCCCTCACCTTGGAAAGCACGTCTGGGTTGGGGTCGTTCTGCAGGAGTACCGCCGCCGTCCGTGTGTCGTCATTGCGGGCTGCGATGTGCAGGGCGGGGAGGCGCACTTTCCCTTTTGTCCCGTAGTTGATGAGGTGAGCCACCACATTCTCGTGACCCTGCTGTAGAGCCACGGCCAGCGGAGTGAAGCCATCCTGGTCAGGGGAGAGCAAAGATGGGATTCCAAAGCCCTTCGCGTCCTCCAAGCATCAGCTCAAGCGCCACCTCCTCCCAGAAGCCTTCCTTTGTCCCACGGCACTCAGTTTTCCTTTACCTCATGCTTGAGGTAAGGTCTGTCTGTGTGCTGTGAGGGTCTGACTGTGTGTGTCATGTTTGCTGTCTGACTGTGTGCTGTGAGGGTCTGACTGCGTGTGTCATGTTCACAGTCTGACTGTGTGCCGTGAGGGTCTGACTGTGTGTGTTGTGTTCGCAGTCTGACTGTGTGTCATGTTCGCAGTCTGACTGTGTGCCGTGTGGGTGTCTGACTGTGTGTGCTGTGTTCGCAGTCTGACTGTATGCCGTGAGGGTCTGACTGTGTGTCTTGTGTTCGCAGTCTGACTGTGTGCTGTGAGGATCTGACTGTGTGTGTCGTGTTCGCAGTCTGACTGTGTGCTGCAAGGGTCTGACTGTGTGTAGTGTTCGCAGTCTGACTGTGTGCTGCGAGGGTCTGACTGTGTGTGTCATGTTCACAGTCTGACTGTGTGCTGCGAGGGTCTGACTGTGTGTGTCATGTTCGCAGTCTGACTGTGTGCTGTGAGGGTGTCCAATTGTGTGTACCACGTGTTTGTTGTTTGATTACATGCTAAGGAGGTCTGAATGTGCATTCCCTGTTTGCAGTCTGACTATGTGCTATGATCACTGTATGTACCTGAGACACTTTCAGCCCAGAGCATGTTGCTCAAAGGAACTTACTTCTGTGGCTACATTCTGATTGGCTCCGTTCTCCAGTAAAAACTTCACCACCTCCAAGTGGTTCTCCTGGGCTGCCATGTAGAGGGGGGTAAAGCCTTTCTGCAAACCCGAAGAAGAAGCCATTAAAACGGTGGGGAAGACATGAAGACAGGTGCAAACCCTCTCACTGGGGGGGGGGGTGTTCTCTCTTCATACCCTCACTTTGCCACAAACCACTGCCTCTGGAAGATTATTACCCAAGGCCAAGAGGGAGAGATGATCCATAGAAGGGTTTTGTCCTGCACCTTCTCAAACATTCTCCTCTACTTAAAAAGTTGTTTCATTTTCAATTATGTGTATATGTATATCTGTGATGGGTGGATGTGTGCACGTGAATGGGCATGTTAGATTCCCGAAGCCGGAGTGACAGGTGGTTGTGAGCCACCTGGTGTGGGGTACTGGGAACTGAACTTGGATAATCCGCAAGAGCAGTACATGCCCTTAGCTGCTGATCTAACTCTCCAGGCCCCCCCAACCAAGCCTTAGATTCCTACCTATGGTATATGTATATGGTATATGTGATGGACCCACCTATGGTCCATTCATAATTTGTGATTTCACCAGTTTACTGAGCCAAGATGGAGTTCATACTGACCAACTCTCCATGCTAAGGATGTGTAGTCTAGCCTTGGAAAATTAACACAGAATGCCTGTATTACTGCTTGGAGACATGGCAGTAATAAATCTAGTCCTAGCTACAATGTGTGTGTGTGTGTGTGTGTGTGTGTAGTACACAGCAGCTAATGTGTCTTCTATGTAGCCTAAAACAATTGTGTAAGTGAAGAAGGACTTTCCTGTCCCAGGAATCAGGGAGCCTTACCTGAGACTGGGCATTGACATTGGCTCCATAATTGACCAGCTCCCGGACCACCTCATCCTGACCAGCAAGGGCAGCGATATGCAGAGCGGTATTCCCCTTCTGAAACAGAGGCAAGGGACAGATTTTCCTCAGCCTGCTCAAGGGATTGTCATGGGGAGGAAAACGAAGATACTCGTTGGGAAGACCCAAGGCAGAAACATCTGTGTCCATACCCAGCCTGTCACTGATCATGAGAGACTAGAAAAGCACAGAGAACAACGTCCTCTTCTCTCTCTCTCTCTCTCTCTCTCTCTCTCTCTCTCTCTCTCTCTCTCTCTCTCTCTCACACACACACACACACACATTACACACATATCACACACACATCACACACACATCACACACATATTACACACACATCACACAGGCACACACACACATTACACACACATACACACACACTCATCACATCACACATACACATCACATACACCCATCACACAGATACACACACAGAGACACAAACACATCACACACATTACATCACACAAATACACATCACACACACATTACACAGACACACACATCACACAGAGACACAAACACATCACACACACATTACACACATAGAGACACACACACATCACACACAGAGAGTCACAAACACACCCCAACTGCAAGCCTCAAGAAGACCCCTGGACCTGAAGGGCAGTCACAAGACAGGGGTGTGATCCTCTGTGTTAATGAAAAAACAGAAGAGATGCTTTAATTCTGTTTTGATTTACAAATATGCGATTTCTCCATGTTTAAGGAGCCATAGAATCTACAGGAAGAGAAGGGTTGGGTCAGCACCGTGTGTACTTGTTGGGTGATGTGAGCGGTCTACTTGACCCTTACCCACCCTGAATCTGGGCTCTAGTTTCTAGGATGGAGAGGGAGGAGAGAAGCCAGAACATCCATCATTCATGTTTGCATTCATGAGCCCAGCTAAGGAACTGGGGTGGGTTTTAGCTTCTTACTTTGTCTTTATTTCTAATCTTTCCTAAGCCTGGGAGACCCATGGCAATGTCACAGTCTGTCTGGTGTCTCCCCTAGCCTAAGGTTTGACTTTCACCTTTGGCACCCCTCCTTCCTCTATGGCATCCTAAAGCTTTGCTGGCATAGAAATGTCTATAAATAAACTCTACCAAGTAAGTATTCGTCACAAAATAAAAACCAAAGAGGAGGATTTGGAAAGAGTGACATTTACTCAGCTCTGGGGAAATGCCAGGGAAGAGAGGCTGCAGGTTTATGGCTGGGTACATTGGAGGTCAGTAGCTACCTCCTGGTCCCCGGGAAGAGCAGGTAAAACAGTCGATTGCTATCAAGGGGCTGGAAGCAAACGCAGTCCCAGAGAGTAACTCTGCTCACTGCACCGATGAGTGAGCGGGGAATGACACGAAAATTAGCGAATTTTACCAGGGGAAAGGATTCTACCTTCATAATATTTGGGAATTCATTTCGTACAAATTATATCTGTTCTCTACATATCATTCAGCTGCGTTTCCTGCCTCAGAGGTGGCAGGGTGCTGACTGCAAAGAGCTCAAACTGAGGCTGTGCTCGGGACACCATTTGACAAGCGTTGGACGGGAAGTGAGAGGTTACAGCCACTCGGGCAGAGAGACAGCGACGTGGGGAGATGGAGCCGGGAAGACTGGGGACAGCGGGGCACGGCAAAAGGAGACCATCTTAATAAACGAACTGCATGTGTATAAGAAATAAAGCTTGTTTTAGGGGGTGGGTGTAGGTCAGTGGCAGATTGCGTGTTTGCCATGCACGAAGACCAGGGTTCCACTACTAGCCAAGCACAAAACATTATTTTTGCAATCTATATCAACTGATGCTTCTATGCCAAACACTCCCTGATAAAAGGGAGTGCCGTCTCCGGTAACCAATCGGGGAGAAAGTAGATTTAGGGCTGAACAGGAAGATTTGCTAGAGAAGGACAAATCAGAAGGACCAGGGTTTCTTCAGTGACAACACCGTCACCGTCACTATTTCCCACCCAATTCTTATGCAGGGTACTTTATGTGCATGGGCTCAGTTAATTGTCACACCAACCCTGCAAGTAAGTGTCCTCATCCCTATTTACAGGGGAGAAACTGAGGCTTCCCAGTGGCCAAGTAACTTGCCTAGGGTCACAGAAGGGGAAGCAACTTTGGATGTTGCAGAACTCCTGGTCCCTGTGTGAAGCAGTAAGAAGCCACCATAAAAGGGTCCTGGTTTCAGAATCCAGTGAGAGGTTGGAGTAAAGGGCCGCTGACTATTTCTGGAAAGAGGGTTCTGCCTTTTCAGGTGGCACCCGAGACTCAGAGAAACAGGATGTGACGGATGAGCAGCATCCCAGAAATCAGGACCGTGCTTGGGCTGGTTTCCAAGCCGCAGTTTGAGGAAACACACAAAGGCCCACAGGCTTGAATTTTCAACCCCGCTTCTTACCTTGGTTGTCGTTTCTAGAATAATCTCTTTGTGCAGTAGCTCGACCACCATCTTCACGTGGCCCTCCTTAGACGCCAGATGCAAGCCGTTCAGCCCGTTCTGAGAGGAGCAGAAAGGTGGGAAGGCTTTGGTTAGTGACACTAGCCGCTCTTCCGTCCTAAGGACTGGGTATGGTGTATGGGGGAGTGGACGGCTGGAATGCAGGGACACTAGGTGGGTAGAGCTGACAGGGAGACTAGCTAGGAAGGTCAGGGCACCAAGGAGAGCAAAGACATTAAAACAGACACACTCTGGACAGGAACCACGTGCACGAACATTCTCTGAGAGCCTACAGGGGACTTGGAAGTGTCCAAATGTACACATGTTGAAGGCTTGAAGAGGTAGAACCATTAAGAGCTGGGGGAGCGGGTTAAGAAAGAGGCAGGTGGAATACAGCTCTCCTTCTGTCTTTTGCTTCCAAACTGCCACAGCTCAGCAATGCTGTGGGATGGTCTGTATGTCAAATTACACTGATTGGCCAGTGGCTAGGCAGGAAGTATAGGCGGGACTAACAGAGAGGAGAAAAGAAAGAACAGGAAGGTAGAAAGAGTCACTGCCAGCCACTGCCATGACAAGCAGCATGTGAAGATGCCAGTAAGCCACGAGCCACATGTCAAGGTATAGATTTGTGGAAATGGTTTAATTTAAGGTATAAGAACAGTTAGCAAAAAGCCTGCCACGGCCATACAGTTTGTAAACAATATAAGTCTCTGTGTTTATTTGGTTGGGTCTGAGCGGCTGTGGGACTGGAGGGTGACAAAGATTTGTCCTGACTGTGGGCCAGGCAGGAAAACTCTAGTTACACAGCAACCTCTTTTTACCACAAAATCATCCCAATACGTACGTTGTCATCACAGGCCCCCAAGTGATGAGACCAAGTGACCTTGGACTGACATTATGAACCAACATAAACTTTCTGGTTTTCATTTATTAAGTTTATTTTCCCAGGTATTTTGTCATAGTGGCAGACAGCTGACCACTGGTTGATGGGAAATCCCACTTAGTGGAGGCTACGTGAGTCCCTCAATGGAAAAACCAGTGTGAAAACGGCCCCTTTGTTAGCTCATCATTTCAGGTGCCACCAAAGAGGCTACGCCCAATCATCAGTCTCCAAAATCAGAGCTCTTGCCAAGATATGAAAGTTCTAGTCAGCCTTAGCTGCTACTGTGCCCCTTAAAGCCGTGCGGCTCAGGATGCATCTCTCAGTCCATGCTCCCTTCTTTCTGTTCTCTGACCTGTGTACTTAAAGGCCCTGGAACTTCCTGGCAAAATCTGATATCAAAAACTGCTATTTGTTGGGGGGTGGGGGTGGGGGTGGCACATGCCTTTAGTCCCAGTTCTAGGGAGGCAGAGGCAGGCAGATCTCTGTGAGTTCAAGGCCAGCCTGGTCTACAGAGTGAGTTTCAGGACAGCCAGGGCTACACAGAGAAACTCTATCTTGAAAATACCAAAAACAAACAAACAAACAAACAAACAAAAAAACCCCTGCTACCTAGAGGCTGGTAAGAAGGCATTTGCCATCACGCCTGATGACTTAAGTTTGGTTCATATGATGGAAGGACAGAACTGACTCCTTAAAGTTAACCTCTGACCTCCAATATGCTCATGGAGTGCATGTGCCCCTCATCCCAAATAAATACATTTTTTAAAAAGGTGTTACCCAGCACTGCAGATGATTCTGACAATGTGATGGCATGAATTTCAGTTCCATGGCTGAGCAGGATCCATAAAGGCAGAGGCTCTAGTCAGCAGATAATCTGCACTCATTGTCTCCTCCACCGTGGTCAACAGCCCTCTTCTCCTGTTTGTTTTGGTCAGTCTGGTTTTAGTACCTCCTTTCCTCGACCGCCCCCAGCCTTGGAGCTGCTGCAGGCTCTTGCCCATCAAGATGAGGCTTGACCACTCTGTGATTTGAGGCCTAAGACTCACCTGTCCTGGGAGTTCCTGCACCCTGGGCCCCAGAAATCCCCACTCCCCTCTTGGGTCAGAGCACACGTTCAGCTTCCCACTAAAACACAGCTCTCTACCTGGGGTCCGTGCTGCCTCTTAGCACGTGACCACAGGGAAGCGTCTCCTGGGGATGCATTGAGGGGCAGGGAAACAGGAGGGTTGCAGTATATCAACCTATGTTCTCTCTAGATCAGGCCTGCCCAGCCTGCAAGCAGCCAGTGAGGACAGCTAGCTGAGACCTTGCTGGGTTGGGACACTCCTTACTCTATGTGTGTGTACACACACACACACACACACACACACACACACACACACACACACACACACACACACACACACACACACACACTGTGGCACTGTATGCGCATATGCACATGAGTGGGTGGGACTAATGGGAATGCCTCTTTACCAAATTGTTTCCTAATGAAAATACCTGACTCTGGCTATCATGTGTCTTCCTCTTACAGGTTGTGTACAATAGTTACCACAGAGTCCAACACCAGCTGTGTGGATTTTTCCTCCCACGGTGTAAATAAAATTATCAGATCAAAGATTGGCTAGATCCAGTGCTGGTAACAGGAGAGAAATGGCCTGAAGGCAGGCCACAGCCTGGACAGGAAGTTAGGACAGGGGTAAGGAACACTGGACACACACACACAAAAAAAACCCCACTGTCTGTGTTCAATTTGCAAAGCACAAATGAACTAAAAAGCCACCCGTCCAATGAGGGGGTGCCTGGGAAGTCCCAGAACTTTCTGCAGCTGCTCCTGTTTGTGGGACAGGTCTGATGAGGATCTTGTTCCCTTGCGCAGACCTGTAGACAGAGATCTATCAACACTACTCTGGAAGGCTCCAAGCCCCGGCATGGGGGGCTTCTAGGGTCTGGTGGTGGGATTGTGGTTGTGGCTACCCTCTGCTTACCCCAGGAGATGGTTCTGGTAGCATGCCAGCCTGGATGTGGCTCATTTACAGCTTGGCTTGGCAGCTTTGCCACCTAAATGGTGGGTATTGATTGGTCCTGAAAGCCTCAGAGCTGCAATGTTGACGAGGCTAGGAGGAAACGTCTAACACAGCTGATGCTCTGGGGGTGGCTTTCCTTGCTCTTCGGAGCCAGTGTGAGGACCCTAATCCATAGGGATGCTGGATTTCTGACCACAGAAAGTTGGAGGCAAGGTGTATTAAAGGCTCTGGATTATACCTTTCATTCACAGTTTAGCAAACCAAGGCCCAGAGTGGTTAAATTAATGAAGTCACATAATCCTGCTACATCACAGCCAGATGAAAGCCAGCATAGTTTGGGGTGCCCTCCTCCCAGGAGCTAGCTCACTTCTGTTTAATCAGATAAGTAGAAGCACAGTTTACTTTTGATTACAGTCACAACAATCATCCCCAGGGTCTGGTTGTGACCTCTGTGACTGATCTTGATGGCTCTACTCACTGTTGTGGTCTTCAGGAGTCTCCCTTTCTCTCCTCCCCAGTTCGTAAGCCTTCCAGAAGCCCACTCCTGGCAGAAGAAAGGGTCTTTCCTCCAAAAGGGTCCATTTGAATGGGTCTGCATCCCAAAGTGTATCTCACCCTCCCTTCCAGATTCTCCCTCTACCATCTCTTTCTTCTTTGTGACTTTGTCTTTCCGTGTGTGTGTGTGTGTGTGTGTGTGTGTGTGTGTGTGTGTGTGTGTGTGTGTGTGCGCGCGCTCACATATGTGTGGTTGGTAAGGTTAATGTCCGGAATTTTCCTTGACCATTCTTCAACCTTACACTTGGAGGCAGAGCCTCTCAATCAAACCCAGAGCCCATAGATATCACTGGCCTCATTAGGCAGCTTGCTGTCGATACCCCCATCTCTGACTTCTGAGACTGAGGCTGGAATCGCCGGCTACCGTGTTCGTGGAGCATTGATGTGGGTTCTGACAATCTGAGTTCAAGGACCCTACTGCTAGAGTGCCAAGTGTGTCAACTGCTGAGCCATCTCCCCGGGCCCCCTAGCGGTCTTTGTAAGTCACGTCCGTTACTACCAATAGATGTAAATTATGTCTATGACTCAGGTGGTTTGAATTCAATGTCCTCATCTGGGCCACAGAACCCAAACAAGCCCCGTTAGGCACAGGCAAACAGGGTATGCCAGAAACCCTGGAGTCAGTGTGTAGAAAAAACACAGGAGCAAAGGCCTGCTTCAGCGGCAGTGCTTCTGAGTGCTGGGCATCTACCCGATCCCAAACACTGTGCCAGCCGACAGCACCGGGCAGTGTGCTGTGGGTGATTAAGAAACAAATGTTTTTCTCTTGAAGAACTAACTCACTGTGGGTGGGGGTGATGCAGGGACAGATACATACAAGAGAAATACCCTACATGCTCTTACAGGCACGCATGAATCTGTAGCACAGAGGAGGATCGGACTACTCTTTAAGAAGTGGTTTCATAGCCAGACAGCCAGTTCATGTGACATTAGGGTGTCAAGTTCATTTACAATGGCGAAATGAAGACACCATATGTGACACTAAGTTCTAAACCCACACACTAACACGTCAGAAGCCAAGCTTCCAGCCTCCTCATCACATGTCCCTTTCCTTTCATGAGGCAGCTGGATCCAACAGGTACACGAATGCTCCAAGCCCCAGAGGCCAAGCTCTTTCCAGGAGCCAACTTGAGCAGGTGGAGGGATGATTGGCCGCCGTGACTGACCAACCAGCCCAGTCTCTGAAGCTGAGGGGCACCTGGGGACCAATGTCCTGCCATGTGTTCTAAGGAGCCCCCTGCCTTACTAAGTGCATAACTAGTCCACACAAGAGACTACTCTCAATACCAAAACAGCATCCCGTGGATAAATACCACATTTAACGCTTTCCTTTTCTTTAAACAGTTTTTTTTTTAATTGCTCAAGTGTGAAGAGGGAGGAGTACAAATTATGTGAACTATTTGTTCTTAGCTGTGACTATGGACAGGGATGAACTGTAATTTACCACCTCTTCATAGCCAGGAACCATATGCTTTTACTTCAGTTAAATCAAATGTAAGTTGGTTGCCAAAAGCGAGAGGCAGCCTGCTGGATCCCTCCTTAGAACTTCAGCTACTCATCCAGCCTCCACAGTCGCTTTCTCCTGAAGCCAAATGGCAGACAGGCTGCTGAGGGATTAGGAGTGGGATGAAGCGCACACTACTTCTCTCAAATAGCAGAGTGTAGACGATAAGCACACACGAGTTCAAGAGACACGAGATTAGGAGCTTCAGCTAAGTGAGACGCGCAGCTGCTCCTGGCCATTTCCAGTCATGCTGTCCTGCAGGACACGAGCTGGCCTGCATCTTCTTCCTGCAGCCCCCAAGCACTAGACTGTGGCCTGTGTGCTAGACCACCTGAGATGCTTGTGCTCTTAGTCGCTCCACTCTGTTCTTTCCCTTCTGCTTTGTTTTTAACATGAATACTTTCTTCTGATCTATTTCAAGTTCTGAGTCTTACCACGCTTTTGTCTAGTCTACTGATGATACTGTTGAAAACTTCTTTATCACTAAGAAAGTGTCTTGTTTTTTTAATCACTGTCTTGCATTAGGCTCTTCCTGGGACTTTTTATCTTTTTGCTGAAATTCCCCATCCGTTCATGGATGTCATTCATTTCTCCACTGGATTCATGCACATGTCAATCACCTGGGTCTTCTCTGAGTCTGGTTCTGTTGAATGCTTTGTCTCTTGACCATAGTTTGTGTTTTGTCTTACGTGTATATTACATTAATGATTCTCAATTGATTGCCAGGCATCATGTATAAGAACAAGAGACATGAACGCACGTGTCATTTATGGCTGGAAGCAGATTTGATTCATCTGTGGCATGGATAGTCAGGGTTAGAAGCTGCCCTGGGTTTGAGTCTCACGGTGTCTGGTCTGTCAGCCTCCACACTCTTCTCCAGGGAGGCTGCAGTCATCCTGAGTTTGATGTAGGAGTCAGGGTCTTAGAAGGGTTTCAGTGTTCCTGATCTCCCAGCTTCCATCTGTTCCTGGTACCTGTGTTTCAGGTAGACTCATTTCCTTGCTTGTACTTCTCTCCTAGTGGCAATGTGTTCTTCCTGGTGACATAGACTGCTCCAGCTTCAGTCTTAATCAGGCTCTGCATGTCTGGTCATCAAGGGTAGGACACTTTTTTTTTTATTACCCCTCCTCTGCTTTACCTGGTCTGTACTGGGCTTGGATGGGTAGTCATTGCATGTCTTCATATTTTCTAGCAGAGCCAGAGACCTGCTTGTTCCTGGGGTATGACCCTGGGCCTAGGACAGTTGCTGGCCTCCCCAGGTTTCCAGGCTATCCAGACACTGACATAAACCAAGCAAGACTGTCTCCTGTTTCTCAGCAAAAGCAGTCTGTTTTTGCTCCTCCTTGGAAGGATGGTGTCTTAGTTAGGGTTTCCATTGCTGCTATGAAACACCTTGACCATAAGCCAAATTGGGAAGGAAAGGGCTTATTTGGCTTACAGTTTCACATTGCTGGTCACCACTGAAGGAAGTCAGGATAGGAAGTCAAACAAGGCAGGAACCTGGAGGCAGGAGCTGATGCAGAGGCTGTGGAAGGGTGCTTGCTGCTGACTGGCTTGCTTTCTCTAGCTTGCTCAAACTGCTTCTTGTAGAACCTAGAACCACCAGTCCAGGGATGGCACCACCCACCATGGGCTGGGCCCTCTCCCACTGATCACACATTGAAAAAAATGCATTACAGATGGGTCTCACGAGGGCATTTTTTCAGCTGATGCTCCCTTCTCTCTGATGACTCTAGTTTGTGTCAAGTAGACACACAAAACCAGCCATTACAGACGGCATCCATGTGAAGTCTGGAGTATGATAGCATATCTGTTTGGTATCAAGAGAGGAGTCTGGGAAGTCTGCAGGGCTATTGTCTTCTACCTTCCACCAATCACACCCTGAACTCCCTAGGCCTAGGGAGCTTCTCTATGGTATCCAATGCTTGCCATGAGCACTCAATCAAGGCATGGGGTCAACAATTCAATGTAGACCTCTTGACCTGGAGGAGTTGTCGGGATTTTGCCTCGCAGAGCTCTCTGCTTCTAATGCACTCTACCAGCAGGATGCATGATGGCGCACGTGGGCCTCTCCGCATGGTTTTGGCCTCTCTGGAATCCAGATTACCCGATTACCTTACTCGCTTGACTCTCAGCTGAGTTCAGGAAGATTTTTGGTTTGTTTTAGGTTATCTGTTTTGTTTTCCTACAATTAGGGTGACAGCAACATCCTTTGGAGCTTCTATATCCTACACTCTTCCTATCCTGAGCTTGAAGACCCCTGGGCTCCAGACACTTTCCGGCCACGATGGCCTTAACGAAGAGATGGTCTCTTTGAGGAGCAAAAATCTTCATACTGCCACCCACCCACACCGGCTTTCCTCTTGTGCTTTGCCCCCCCCTTTGGATATAAGGTCCATTTGAGAGCATTTTGAGAGGCAACGTCTGGCAGAGGAGGCCAGCCCAGCGAGGCTGCACAGCTGCTCCCAACAGTTAAGATATTCTTAAGTCACATTCAGCCTGCATGATTTAACTTGGAATATTTTCTTGTACCAACTGTGAGAGATTCCATTGGCAGAAACACGATTTCAGACATTTGTTCTCAGTAAACTGTTCCTCTGTTTAGCTCCTCTGATTGCCCCAATTACACTAATTGATTTCCAAATGTACAAATACAGTTGACATGTCACTGGAAATTTAGCACTTCTCCAGTCAGGAGCAGAAGGGAAGCGTCAGACGGTAAGCGCTGGTATCCTGAGGTCCCACAGTCCATGGGAAATGGCAGAGATGTCTCAAAAGTAGATGCCGCTGGTCTCTGAACACATAGCCCTCATGCTTCCTGTTCACCCACTTCATCATATTCATGGAGCACACAGCCTCAAACTGGATCCTCTGACTGAGGGCCCTTCCCACCTCAAAGTTTGTCCGGGTTAGGGCTACTATTGCTGTGATGAAACACCCTGATCAAAAGCAACTTAGGGAGGAAAGGGTTTATTAGCCTTATGCTTCCACATCACCATTCATCATCGAAGGAAGTCAGGACAGGAACTCAAACAGGGCAGGATCCTGGAGGCAGGTGCTGATGCAGAGACCATGGAGGGTGCTGCTTACAGGCTTGCCCCTCATGAGTTGCTCAGCCTGCTTTCTTATAGAACCCAGGGTCCCCAGCCCAGGGATGTCACCACCACAGTGTAACGGGATCTTCCCTATCATTCACTGATTAAGAAAATGTCCTACAGGCTTGACTACAGCCTGAACTTATGGAGACCTTTTCTCATTTGAAGCTCCTTCCCCTCAGATGACTCTAGCTTGCGTCAAGTTGACATAAGACTAGCCAGTACCAGGCTCTTAAATCTAGTCATTCCATACCTATGTTATTCCTGGGAGTGAAGCTGAGACTAAGACCATACCAAGACAGTTACTGGGAAGCCATGGCTTTGTTCAGCCACACTTACTATCATGTATTGGGTTCACTTATTAGATCAGTTTCTTGCTCTCCAGGGGAAGTTTCTGATGAGTAAGAACGGGATTGGAGTCCCAGGAATAGCAGTAGGGATGTCAAGGAAATAGGGGGCCCAGAGTGCTGAGGGATGGGATGGGAAAATCCTGTTGTGGTGGTTTGAATAGGAATGGCCCCCATAGGCTCCTGTGTTTGAATGCTTGGCCCATAGGGAGTGGCACTATTAGGAGGTGTGGCCTTGTTGGAGGAAGTGGGTGTCTATGGGGCGGGCTTTGAAACCTCCTTTGCTCAAGCTAGGCCTAGTGTGATAGTCTCCGGATGCTGCCTGTGGACAAGAAGTAGGACTCTCAGCTCCTTCTCCAGCACCACGTCTGCCTGCAGGCCACCATGCCCCACCATCATGATAATGGACCAAACCTCTGAAACTGTAAGCCCTCCCTAATTAAATGTTTTCCTTTATAAGAGTTGCCGTGGTCCGGCTGGGCCCCTGGTGGAGCACTGGGAGTCTAATTAGTGAGTATGAAGAGGATTTATATGAGCGAGAATTGTTGAAGCCAAGGTTGGATAAAGCACCGGGATAAATAACCAAATGAATGGAAGCACAGGATCTATGAACCAAAGGCTGAGGGGCCCCCAACTGGATCAGGCCACCTGAACGGGTGAGACAGTCAGTTGGCTTGATCTGTTTGGGAGGCAGCTGTGCATTGGTGCCAGGTCCTGGGCTCGTTGCATGAGTTGGCTGTTTGAATCCTGGGACTTATGCAGGGACACTTGGCTCGGTCTGGGAGGGGGGAATGGACCTGCCTGGACTGAGTCTACCAGGTCAACCCCGGTCCTCGGGGGAGACCTTGATCTGGAGGAGGTGGGAATGGGGGGTGGGCTGGGGGGAGGGGTGGGCGAGAGGGGGAGAACAGGGGATTCTGTGGCTATTATGTTGAACTGAATGGTGTTGTAAAATAATAATAATAATAATAATAAAAAACCAAAAAAAAAAAATAAATGTTTAACAAAAAAAAAAAAAATAAATAAAAGAGTTGCCATGGTCATGGTGTCTCTTCACAGCAACAGAAACCTAAACTAAGACACTTACATGATTGTATCATGGTGCCATATTCCCCTTTACCAATGTAGCCAGTAAAGAACCAATAAAATGGAGCTGAGGATGTAGCTCAGTGGTAGAATGCTTGCCTAGCATGCATGAGGCCCTGGGTTTGATTTTCAGTACTGCAGGACAAATCAAAACACCTTAGTCAGGGTTTCTACTGCTGTGATAAAACATTATGAACCAAAGGAATTTGCGGAGGAAAGGGTTTATTTCAACTTACAACTCTCAGTTCTCACTTCACCACTGAGTAAGTCAGGGCAGGGACTTAAGGCAGGAACCTGGAGGCAGGAATTGAAGGAGAACTGCCAATCACTGGCTTGCTCCTCATGGCTTGCTCAGCCTGCTTTCTTCAAGACATCAAGGCCACTGGTCCAGGGGTGTCACATCAATCATGTATCAAAAGCATACGCCACAGGCCAGTCTGGTGGGGGCATTTTCTCAATTGAGTTTCCCTCTTCCAAAATGACTCTAGCCGTTTCAAGCTGACATAAAAGTACCCAGGGCACAAAACAACAAAGAAGATTCAAGCAGCAATCTTTCCCCTGGTGTGGTCAGAATGTCTACACAGAGCTTATGCACCCAGGTTTCTGTTCCGGCCCCCACTCCCCTGCCCAAGTTCTTGGTTGAGAACCAGGGACAATAGGCCCAGCAGTGATAATGGCAGCTGCCTAATCTCCACTTGTCAGAGCAGAAGCCAAGGACGCCCCGGGAAGTGACCCACACAGCAGGCACAGGTGAAAAGCCACAGAGCCAGCGCTAGCCCAGGGAATCTCGGAGTGAACCCGGGGCAACTTGTGCAGAGAGTAAGGGAAGACTCAAAGAATCCCAGGCACACCACAAAGAAGCCAAACCACCAAAAGGACTCCCCGTGTCCCGACTTTAACATCAGACACACATCGCTGAGCTTCAAACACTGAATGGAACAGGGCCAAAACCAGAGCTGGAGGAGCTGTTCCGCATTAGATGCTCCTGTCACCCGAGGCCAAGCATCTACCTAGGAAGACACCTGGAACAAGACGGGAGGGTGAGAAGATAGGGTGGGGACCCAGAAAGAGGCAAGCAGAAGGAGGGAGAAGGGAGGGAGGGTATGGAGAGGGCCAGCTGGAGTCTGGATGGAATGTTGACGTTGGAGAACACCCAAGCTTCTTGCCTTGGATGCATGGGGGAGCCAGATGGGTGGTCTCCTTACTCATGCCGGTTACAACCTGGAATGCCTAGGGGCAACAGAGTACCATGGAAGTATAGGAAGGTCAATAGATATGAAGAACACAGAAAAGCAGCCACAGAGAACGCAAGCAAAGGGGAGGCAGGGATTCTTTGTACTGTTCTTACAGTGGTTCTGTAGATAAGAAACAATTACAGTTTTAAAGAAAGCAAGAGAGGAGTGGAGGCAAGGGTCTAGAAAGGCTGTGGGAGAAGGGGGCCACTCTAGGCTCTGGGTAATGGGCTTGGGCTGGGGTAGGTTTTCTGCAAGCCTTTGTGGAGATCTGACCACATTATTTTTGCAGGACCCATGGCCTGCAGCAGAGTTCCGCTGCTATCCAGTAAGGATATAACCTGCCCTGCATGCCATCAAACCATGCCAAGGGAACAGTCTCAACTTCACATGGATGCCTGCTGATAAGGACCCTCCACCTGGCAGCCTTCCTACCGTAGAGGGTTTATGGCTCTGCAGAGACCACTTGGTGGGGAAAGTCTGTTAAAAATATTCCATCTTGCAATTTAATGACTCAGGAGGCAGATGGAGCTGAACAACTGTCAGGGTTGGGAGGGGGTTACCTTTTCCTCCTCTGTAAGCCTGCATTCCACTGGAGACAGGGACAATTGGAGAATGGAAGGATCCAGGAGGACTGTACCAACTTAGGGAGGGAGCCAAAGAGAAAGAAACAAGCTGACAAGCTGGCTCTAAGCGGTTTTTTTTTTTTTCCTTCTCTGCTTTATTACAACCTAAATTCGGTTCTCTACCCAGGTAGCTCTTACGGATCATAGTTTAGTTATACTCAGGAGGAGGAGGAGAGACATTGTGATCTGTTTCATTATCTTAAAGCTAAAAGGAACCACAGCAATTTCGGAGCTCTGCCTGGAGGCCAAGTGACCTCAGATCACCTTCCCTCTGCTGTGTGGTTGCTCAAAACTTGCAGTGGCCTCCATGCTCCAAAATCCCACAGCTCAGCAACAAACCCACTGCTGAGGTCTCAGGGCCCTTGGGAGTGGAGGGGGAGGGTGTTCGAGTTCAAGTTAATGAGAGAATGGGTTCTGAAATTGAGCTCAGCAGCTAAGAATATCTCCCATGTACTAGAAAGATGCTGTCCGAGATCTTGATATTTTGTTTTTAAAAATCAAGAGAACCACACCTCCTAAGGAAGGGCAGCAGGATTAGAGGAAGAAGCCTGGGGAAGAGTGAGGCTTCTAACTGGTCTTACCACTCATCTAAACCGACATGTCTTGAAAGTGATGGTCTGGCTATCATCCTGGTATAAGAACTAAGCAATCTCCATCCACAGGAAACATTCTGTTGTTTTTTGAGACAGGGTTTCTCTGTGTAGCTTTGGAGCCTGTCCTGAAACTCACTCTGTAGACCAGGCTGGCCTCGAACTCACAGAGATCCGCCTGGCTCTGCCTCCTGAGTGCTGGGATTAAAGGCGTGCGCCACCATCACCCAGCTCTCAGGAAACATTCTGGATATGTGTTTTGCTGGCTCAGAGAGAGGCATGACAATCTTCCCACCAAACTGCCAGCCATGGTGCGCATGGTGGGGGGAAGTGGAGACTTTCAGATGTCATACATTTCTGCACAGTTTTGATTTTTAAGCAAAGTATGCATTCATCTTGCTGTTAAATTAGGAAATCAAAACTAAAATCAGAGACACACTTATATGCAGTCTATACCCATACCACCCTGAACATGCCTATCCAGAGACACACTTATATACAGTCTATACCCATACCACCCTGAACATGCCTATCCAGAGACACACTTATATACAGTCTATACCCATACCACCCTGAACATGCCTATCCAGAGATATACTTATATACAGTCTATACGCATACCACCCTGAACATGCCTATCCAGAGATACACTTATATACAGTCTATACGCATACCACCCTGAACATGCTCTATCTCAAAAGCAAAGCAGGCCTGGGCCTAGTCAGTACATGGATGGGAGAGACATGCCTGTAAACCATGAGAAAAGTATCAAGTTCACCACTAAATATAAGAATTCTAGGCCCAGTCATATCCGTAGCCTATTTCAATCCAGGCAGTTCTGCATTCAGGACTACTCCACCAATCAGAGAGGGCAGTCTCCTCAAGGTTGGAGTTGAGAGAGGGTCATTGTTCTTAGCAAGTCTACCTGCCTCTCTATCATATCCATACCCTGTTTTCAAAAGACGAACAGTTCACTGAACCATGTTCCCATGGAACTTAGAAATAGTCTCTATGGTGGTTTGAATGAGAATGGCCCCTATAGGCTCATATATTTGACTTTTTGGTCCCCTGTTAGTAGAACTGTTTGGGAAGGATTAGGAGGTGTGGCCTTGTTGGAGGAGGTGTGTCAGTGGTTGTCTTAGTTAGGGTTTCTACTGCTATGAAGAGACACAATGACCATGACAACTCTTATAAAGGAAAACATTTAATTGGGGCTGGCTTACAGTTCAGAGGTTTAGTCCATTATCTTCATGGCGGGACATGGCAGTGTGCAGGCAGACATGGTGCTGGAGAAGGAGCTGAGAGTTCTACATCTTGATCACCAGGTAGCAGAAGCAACTGTATCTCACTAGGTGTGGTTTGAGCATACATAAGACCTCAAAGCCCGCCTCCAACAAGGCCACATCTCCTTATAGTGCTGCTTCCTACGGGCCAGGCATTCAAATATATGAGTCTATGGGACCATACCTACTCAAACCATCACACTGAGGGTGGGCTTTAATGTTTCAAAAACCCATGCCAGGCTCATTTCACTCTCTCTGCCTGCAACTTGCAGGTCAGATGTATGCTCTCAGCTACTGCTCCAGCACCATGCCTGCCTGCCCACTGCCACCACACCCCCTGCCAGGGTGGTCATGGACTCACCTTCTGAAACTGTAAGCAAGCCCCCAATTAAATGCTTCCCTTGATAAGTTACCTTGGTCATGGCGTTTCATCACAGCACTAGAACAGCAATGAAGAACCTCTCTAAAGGTTCCCTCACATACAGTTGCACACATCTGCTCTTGAGCCTTTAAACCCCAGAGGCCTGGATTTCCTGAGGTCCTGTCTTCATTTGTAATCAGGTCCCAGCTTGGCTGGGCAGATGGAGTGTGTCCTACAGAGCTGAATGTACATCCATGCACCCTGACACACATGCAGCCTCTCTTTTTTTCCCTGAAGTTTCTCATGAGTAAGAGGACCATTTTTGGTCTTCACATTGTGAATTCACAGCCATCAGATCACAATGTGGTGCTGGAGGATTTGTTTCCCTTCCTGACTGTGGCAATGCAATATTATAAAAACATCTCCAACATTCGAAGAGACTGAACTTCTGCTGGACCTCAACAGCCAAAGTTAATAATACACCTTGAAGTCACTCAAGACTTAAGACTGCTGTCCTTCTATGTACTCAGAGTTGTCTTGGATTTCCCACGGGACCAGTTTTTACAGCCTAAGATAATGCATAGCTGTGATCATGAGTTATGTACTCTTCCATTCTCCTAACCCAGAACAATGTAAGTCCTAAAATCTACTGTAAAGGTTGACAGAAACAAGTTATGGATATCGGTTGATAAACAATGATATTTATTGTCTCAATCAGTTGGGATTGGTCGGAGCCAATGACTTAATCACTTGTAAAAGTTTGTTAAAGACTTCTGTAAAGTGTCTCATTCCTTCCCCATGTGATGTGCTCTGCTGTTTAATAAAAACAGGACAGACGCACACAACTCATACAATAGACAGACAAAGAGATGCACACAGACAGACACAGACACAGGGACAAACAGGTTCAAAAGACAGTCTTCACACAAGCAGATAGTGAGATTCATACCACAGGCAGACAGAGGACAGACAGCACAGGGGACATGAAGTAGAGAATTCAAATCTGGACTTGCCCTTGGCTAAAGGACTCCAAGAGAAAGCGCTTTTCTGCCTTTCCTTAGTGTGACCCAGATACATCGTTGGTGGCTCAGAGTTAATCCCTAATGTGTATAATCCAAGCACTTGAGGGCCCCGAGTTCTCTCCTTTCACAGCTGCAGTAGGGTGTGTGCTGGTGCGTGCCCATCACTAAGGCACACACTCCACACACCCGATCATGCTAGGCTCCCCTTCCCTAGGCTCGGGGATGTGGGAGATGGCTTTGTTGGATATACATGGATATCTTTATGAAGCAGAACCAGACAACTACCCTTCTCTTTCCTTCACAAGAAAGAAAGGAGAAAAATGCAACCCGACCCAGGCAGGTGGGTCTAAGCAGTGGTGGCCTCTGCTTTGGTGTTGTAGATATCTGGCCATTGCTGGCGCCGGCGCTGTGTCTGGCAGGCTCTCTGCCTCTCTCGGCTTCGCTTTTCCTGCACCGGCTCTGGCCACCTTGCAAGCGGAAGTGGGCATTCAAAGCGGCCAGACTCGGGACAGGCTTCAGACATCCACAATGAGGAAACCAAACCACGACGAACTCCTGTGTGCAGCAAAGAACAACTTGCTTTCCAGCTGTCCGCCGGCCCTCACAATCAGCAAGATGAACATCATATGGAGTCGTCCCTGCTAAGCCCCAAACGCTATTTCCCTTTTAAAAACGATTCAGACTCTCAACAGAAGTGCCACGGGCTCCAGCACACAGGCGCGGGTCTTGCACTGCCTCCCCCTCTTCCTTTGGTGACAGCCAGACTCTCACAGTACCAGATGTGGGACAACACAGCCTCTCCCCCTCATCACTACCCAGAGCTGCGCCCGGGTGGCAAGGCTTGAGCAGTTAGAAGGTTCTCCGTGTGACAGTCGGGTATAGGCGGAATTTGGAACCTCGTGGTTTAATGCCATTCTAGGCTAGTCGGGAGCTCTAAACTCACAGATAATAGGAGAGCACAGCAGGCTGTCTGTGATGAACTAGAGCCAGCCTCCCAGGCTGGAGGGCTGCCCTCCTCACCCTCCTTCACTGCATGTCACCCCCAACCCCCTGGCACGCCACCGGGACCCTTGCACGCCTCCTCCGCTGTCCCTTGTCACATGAGCAATGGAAGACGTGATGTGGGGCTCTGTCACCTGTCACTGGCCTACAGTAGGTGTGTCACAACAGCTTGGGAAGCAAGTGTGGCAGACATCAAAATCTCTTCTGGCTCCTGCGCAACCCGGAGAATGCCGCATCTGAGTCCTCCTGGCTGCAGAGAGGCTTCCTGCTCAGTTCTCTGAGGGCAGGTTGTGGTTTTACCCATTGCTGGTTCTGTAGTGCCTGGCCACCATAAGCGCTGAGCGCTGGGATTGCATGGGCATCACTGCTGCGGCCACCCCAGGGGGTCTTTTGCTGCTTCAGCTCCAGTGCATGCCCCCCCTCCACCCCCCACCCCACCCCGGTGGTGCCATATTGACCTGACCACTCTAGGAGAGAGGAGCATGGATTCTTCTGACAGCTTGCTTCTTTCATGTGGCTAGCTGGCAGTGTGCAAAGCCAATCGGCTCATCCTACAGTCTGTTTTTAATCACCATAGTCTCCACACTGTGTCACTTGATTCTATAGAGTGATTTCTGGATGACGCGGAAGCGGGATGTATGAAGCTGGGTGGGGTTGGTGGGAGTACGATCATCTCCGCGCATCCCACCCCAGCCACACTATCCTTCCTGCTGCTCCCAGACAAGGTAAGTGCTTCCTGCCTCAGGGCCTTTCACCCTTCCCGCTCTTTTAGGAATGCCGTTTCCAAAACCCATCAGGCTCTCTCCCTTTCTTTGTCCAGGCCTCTTAAGAGTTATCTCCTAAAGAACATGCCTAAAGCAGGCTTTGCCTCCTAGGTATCAATCATCGGATAAAGATATCGATTAGCAATACCCTTGCCTGTTGTCTCTTTCCTTTACTAGCATATAATGTTCAGCCTGTGTATTCTGTCGGGCATCTGCAGCACCCTCAAGGGAAGATGGCACCCAGTTGCTGTTTAGTAAACACTACAGACAGTGAGCTTGTATTCTGAATGTCTTAGGTCCCTTTTCATGGTGCCAGAATGAGCTACTGGTGGGGACCCGTCTCAGGTCCCTTCTGCTCTGAGTTTCAGCCTCAAAAACCCCTCCTTGCTGGCTGTCTCCACTGCCCTCAATCCCTAGACTACTCAACTTAGGACTTCACCACGCCCACTCCGCGTGCTCCCAGAATACCTGGTGTCCATAGATGGTTCCCAGGGTCTTTCTGGAAGTCCCTCCCCCAATTCCAGTTCATGATCCAGGCTGGTTGGCTCTATTTCTTCTCCTGAGCCATGACTTTTACCCAAGCTACCTACAATATTCTTCTGGAGTACCGCAGCAGTCCTGTGACTGGCCCTCCGGCTGTTCCCTGTGCGGCCTCCATCTGTTTGGAGCACAGGAAACAGTGTGATCCTTTATAGCACACCTCTGGTGACAGTCCTCCTATGCTAGAATCCCAGGCTCATTTCCCCTTGCTCTCAGTATAAAGATCAAAATCCTTAACATGCCATCTGCAAGGAGAGATAGTCAACCTGGATACACCAATACAGTTGTGCAGGTTTTTCACTATGGAAATGTCCCTCTTCCTCCTAGTGAGCATCAGCCCCTTTAAGCTTTTTACCCTCACCATTCTGTCTCTCCCTCAAATCCATCCCCTCCAATGAACAACTTTGGGGTTAACATCTGGGGCAGCAAGTAGGTGCACGTACAGAATGCACAAACATGCACACACTTGTCAGGCCCTGGGGTATGTTGTCCAGCTGCGTGATGTCAAACCCTTGTTACCGGGAAGAGGCAGCTCTGTCCAACTTTATCTCAGCTGGGTCCCTGACAGTCCACACTCACCCATGCTGGCTGTCCCTCCATTAACCTCAGCTCGGCTCTCAGTCCTCTATCTCTTGCTTAAGGTAAGGGACCATAAGGCATCTCTAAGGCTCCTCTCTACTCCTCTGCTCAGAGTATCCTAGAGGAATATCCCAGACCAGTGCTTCTCAGCCTTCCCAATGCTTCAACCCTTTAATTCAGCTCCTCATGTTGTGGTGACCCCCAACCATGCAATTATTTTATTGCTACCCTATAACTGTAATTTTGCTACTGTTATGAATCATAATGTAAATATCTGTGTTTTTCTGATGGCCTTAGGTGATCCCTGTGAAAAGGTCATTACACACACACACACACACACACACACACACACACACACACACACACACACGGGTTGCAACGCACAGGTTGAGAACCACTGTCCTAGACCTTTCCTTCAGAGCCTTAGCCATGCATGATTCTTCAGTGATCAGCTCTCCCTGCCCACAGGAGTGAAGGAGCAGGATTAGTCTATGTCCCTGTACACAGGAAGACACGGGGTGTGGGGGTGGACCTCAAGACCCAATGATGCTGGAATAAAGGACAAAAGCGGGCATTATGGAGACATTGGTGCACGTGGGGATACATATGCACTTTGGTGTGTGTGTCTTCTTTCCTGTAAGCAGAATGGTGACAAGATCTAATAGATCTGTCCTGGGCATTCATGTCTCTTATGTAAGCCAAGTTCCTCTGCGTACGAGACCTAGAGTAATTATCCTCTTTGGGCAAACACCTGAGTACTTTTTGGGGAGGGCGTGTCCACACAAAGCGAAGCCTCGGTGTTTTGCCACCATCACACGCCCAACATTTCAGAGGTTTCCTAGCACCCAAGCAGAGGACAAAAGCCCGTGTCTAACTGCAAACAGCAAGTGCATGCCACAGACCGTGGGCTTGGCACTGCAGTCAGTTATCTTAGTCCCTGACACCTTTCATTTCCTTGGTGTGGCAGGCGCTGTCTGCTCTGAAAGGGAAGGGGCTGGTGGCAGCCAGGTCTCCAGAATAAAACCTCAGACAGGGTCCCTTCCACACCCGCACACGGGCCTTGCACTGTCAGGGGCTGAGCCCAAGAGACAGGAGGCTGACCTCGCACCAATCATGCCTACCTGCCTTCATCTTCTGACACCTAGAGCAAGACAGATGAAGACGGAAAGCCAGAGATGGCAGCTGCCCCCACAGGAGGGCCTTCAAGGCGAAGTCACTCCTTGATGTCCCCAAACCTTCCACTGCCACAGTCAACCAGGCCCAGCCTCTGTCACACAGCTGCCCCATGTCAGCTCAGAGGTTGCTTTGAGACAGGAGGATTAGTCCTTGGAAGGCCTCCATAGGGTCCTGATTCCACTTGAAGTGGCATGGAAGCTAGGACACAGGGAGCCTCGGGGACCCCTGGGGTTTGGGGCTGCTCACTCAGTCCAGAGGATGCTTCTGGGTTGTGGAATGGAGGATGCCTGGTTTCTCTCTCAGACCCATCAGCCAAGACTTCCTCCTTGTCCCCAGGCCTTATTCCCGCCTCCTTGCTCAAAGCAATGGATTCAGCAATCTCAGCTTCAAGCCAGCCTTTCCTCCCTCCACATGGGGTGTCTGGCTCAGCCCCTGAGTGTTTAGGAGTCTGTGTGTGCGTGGCTGGGGGTCTTTCTGGGTGGGAAGTGAATATGCGGGAGTGACAGAATCCTTTTCCTCACCCAGTCGGCCAACTCAAGTCCAGCTCACACACTGTTACCACCACCACCCCAAGTTCACCGCCACGGGCAGAATCGCAATCATCTCCTAACTTAGCACCTGCCTTACCCTCCTTGCTCTTTGAGCTGTGGATTGAAGCCAGCACAAGGCCATCTCAACCCTAAAGGGGTCTTGGCACTAGGAAAGAGAAGGTTGTATCCTACAATTTCGGCCAGGCCTGGAGGGGCTGGGAGGTGATGATTGGCAGGGCACAGAGGCTGGTGGACACTTGCATTCTGAGGGTGTATTGCTGTTGTTGGGGATCCCAAGCAAGCCTCTTTCACGCCAAACATGAGGACATTGTGCTAAAGGGAAGAGGCCGGTCCCCAAGGACAAACACTATGGATTCCACTACTAGGAGGTCCCCGAAGTGGTCAAGTCCCTAGAGGTTGAAAATAGAGGGTTGGATGCCCAGGGACCCCCAGGACTGCTCATAGGAAACGGGGATTTCCTCCATTGCTCCAGCATCAGTCTAGGGCTCCTCCTACACTCATTTTCAAAGGTTATCTCTAAGGCAAGAGCAGGATCCACAGCAGGAGGCTGCATTGGCCTGACCTGAGGGGACCTAGGCTAGAAGGATGTCAATATAGAGTGAATCTCAGCAGAAGCTCCAGAGACTTCTGAGCCTCTGAGAAGGGTCTGGCGGGATGAGTTCCAAAGCTCTCAGGACACAGCACCAGGCAGGAACCCCTCCCCCAAGAAGATGCGCTGTCTCAGCCCACTGACCTGGTTACAGGTGTTGATATCCACTCCATTGCGCAGGTGATCCAGAGCCTTGTCCAGGTTTCCCGAGCGTGCCGCCCTCAGGAAGCTGGTAGCAGCATCGGCCTGTGGAAGAAGACAACAGGCCATGAGTGTCCCCATGTGGCAAGCATCTTACAGTCCTGTGTGGTCATCTCCTCCTACTGGGAAACCCTGGTCCATACAACATCTCCGTTTGTGGTGTCAGCACCCCAGGTCTGGGTGTGCAGCTGCCTTATGGTTGTAGAATATTATTTGAAGATGTGTTACATTTGTTTATGCTGTGGAACATTTGTTTAATGATGCAAAGATGTGTTGCATTCTTCTATGTTGCATTTGTTTGACTCTGTGAAGCTGTGTTACTGTGCCTGTCTAAAACAGCTGATGGTCTAATAAAGAGCTGAACGGCCAATATCGAGGCAGGAGAAAGGATAGGTGGGGCTGGCAGACAGATAATATATAGAAGGAGAAATCTGGGAGGAACAAGAAGAAAGAGCAAGAGAACAAGGAGAGGAGGATGCCAGGGGCCAGCTACACAACCACACAGGCACAGAGTAAGAGTGAAAGTAAGATTACAGAAGTAAAAAAAGGAAAAAGCCCAGAGGCAAAAGGTAGACGGGCTAATTTAAGTTAACAAAAGCTGCTAGAAATAAGCCAAACTAAGGCCAGGCATTTATAAGAAAGAATAAGCCTCTGTGTCTGACTTATTTGGAAACTGTGCGGTGGGCCCCCAAAGAGCCCAAAGAGTCCAAAGAGTGAAAACAACTAACTAGGCCCTACAGCTCAGGAGTCCCTCCCTTTGGGTACTTTTACTCATGATCATCCTTGCAAAGACTGAGAGCGATCCCAAACCAGTTCCAATGGTGAACACTCAACATGGCTGGGTTTGGCTGCCTCCAAGCTACAGAGGCTTCCTTTTTTTTCCCCTCCACTGTTAGGTATTGAACCCAGGGCCTCACACATGCTAGGTAAGCACTCTGTGACTGAACTACATCCCCAGCACCCCCACACCCACCGTTATTTTTCTTTTTTAATTTTGAGACACAGCCTCATTAAGTTTCCCATGCTGGCCTCAAACCCTCTGCAACCTAGGCCTACCTTGGACCTGTGATCTTCCTGTCTCAGCCTCCCAAGTCACTGGGACTGCAGGCAGGCTGTACCTCCAGGCCTGACTGGTCCCTGTTCTTGCTGGGGATCAGGATATCCTACGGGCGGCCTCCAGCGCCAACAACTTGGCAACATAGGCACAGAAGCCAGCACGGGCCTTGCCTGGTGTTTTTAGAAGTAAACAACATGTGTGGATATTATTCTCCAGTTAAAAACCCCTCCGCGACAGATTAACACTGCAGTCTCTGTTTCACACGAGAAGTCACTGGAGAATGGAGAGCTGAGGTGATGGTGTAAGGTCACAGTTGAGCTAAGGGGTACAGCTGGACTCCCAGGTAGGCAGCGTGGTTCTGAAATCCTAGGCTCTTTTTTTTCCCCCCAAAGATTTGTGTGTGTGTGTGTGTGTGTGTGTGTGTGTGGTGTATGAGTATTTTGTTTGAAAGTATGCCAACAGAATTGGAATGATGGACAATTGTGAGGTGCCATGTGGGTGTCAGGAACCAAACCTGGCTTCTCTGGAAAAGCAGTCAGTGCTCTGAACCTTGGAGACATCTCTCTAGTCCCAAATCCCATGCTTTTTTTTTTTTTTTTTTTTTTTTTGGTTTTTCGAGACAGGGTTTCTCTTTGTAGCTTTGCGCCTTTCCTGGGACTCGCTCTGTAGCCCAGGCTGGCCTCGAACTCACAGAGATCTGCCTGCCTCTGCCTCCTGAGTGCTGGGATTAAAGGCATGCACCACCACCACCTGGCATCCAGGCTCTTAACCACCTAGCTTTCCTGCTGGTTTCCTGTGGCCCTTGCCAAGTAGGTGCCCAGCACAGTTCTTTTCCCCTTCCTTGCCTGCCGCTTGGTCACCTGACACACGTAGAGCAAGACCCTGCTGCCCAGAGCACCAGTTTGTATAAAAATGAATACCAGCCGGAGAGTGAGCGTCCGGGCAGGAGGGGACAGTGCTAATGCAGACAAGATGGAGGAGGGGGAGGGTGGTCACGGAGGACTGGAGGGCAGGCAAGGCTCACTACAGCTGTCCTGGGTCCCCATTTGAAAGACAGTAGGGAGAAAGCTCTTCTGAACCTTGTGGTACTTCCGAGAATTAACAGGTAATGCAGAGGGTAAGCCCAGCACTCAGCACATGAGACATGCGAGAGCGCACTTAACATGTGTGAGCGGCCAGGCGGCAAACTATTTCTCCCGACAACCCCACGGCTGGTGCCCTCCCTTCTGCAGGTAAGTCCATTTCCTTTTTCTGTGGCACACTCTCGGGGAGCACGCGGTAGTGGACTGAACGGTGCCCACAAAGGCACGTCAACGCCCTTATTCCTACAGTCTGTGCTATGTTCTCATTTGCAGAGAGTCTGTGCAGAAGTCACGAAGCTGTGGCTCTGGAGATGAGATCAGCCTAGATTCCTTAGGCCAGCCCTAAATCCAGTACGCAGTGTCCTTAGAAAAGCAGAAGCAGAGGCACACCCAGAGGAGACTAGCAGAGAGGAGGCTGGAGCCATAAGCCAGGTGGCCTTGAAGAGGACAGAGCACAGAAAAGCCTCCCTCGTGCAAGGAGCGTGGTCCTGCTCCGGCTTCACTTAGACTTCCGGTTATCCTGCCTGGTGGGGAACAAACTCCTATTGTTTGACGATACCTAGTTTGGGTGGGCTGGCATCACGGCTGCAGAAAACTAATAGGCATGCTAATGCTCAGCCGCCCTAAACTCAGAAGACGTGCAGTCCATAACCACCAAATCTCAAATACTGCTAAACGGTCCAACGCCGGCCACGCCCCCATCAACAGCAAGCGCAAGCCGTGGTGAGAAGCCAACTTGAGAACTGAAGGCTGTCCCCAAGTCTGTCTTCCTCAGGCCCATGTATATACCTACTCTGTATGTTCAAATCCAAGCCCCGAGGCTGCCCGCTCACAACCTGCACCATGGAGTCAGGAGGCCCGCGTCTCTCCTGACGCCCGCATCTCTCCTGACGCCCGCTTCTCTCCTTTCTGATGCCCTGTGGCATTTTGGTGCCTTATCTCTCTAGGCCTGCACCTGGCTACTTTATGGACCCCAGGGCTCTGTCTCACTCTGGTCTGGGCATCCATCTTGTTTGCCTTCAAGGCTTTCCTGAGTACCTCGGCTGGAGGACGCTGCTCCTGGATGTTAACATTTGCCTCCTTCCTTCCTTCCTTCCTTCCTTCCTTCCTTCCTTCCTTCCTTCCTTCCTTCCTTCCTTCCTTCCTTCCTTCCTCCCTCCCTCCCTCCCTCCCTCCCTCCCTCCTTCCTTCCTTCCTTTCCTTTTTTGGTTTTTTGAGACAGGGTTTCTCTGTGTAGTTTTGGAGCCTGTCCTGAATCTCTCTCTGTAGCCCAGGCTGGCCTCGAACTCACAGAGATCCGCCTGGCTCTGCCTTCCGAGTGCTGGGATTAAAGGCGTGCGCTACCACCACCCAGTTTAGCATTTGCCATCTTTACATCTAGAAATGATGGCAAAGGAACTTGATTTTAGATTAAAAGATGTTTCTAAAACACATTTTCTCTAGCTTTTTAATTGTTTGCTTCTTGGGGCAGGTACTAAATCTTTTGAGCCCTTCGAAGCGTTATTCGACTGCAAAGCCAAGGCCTGTCCCCCTTGGCCTGCAGCCGGCTCCCTTGGTAGGACATTGGAGATGGAGGAAACATTTTGAACATCTGAAGTTCAGTTCTCAGCAGACTCGGACCCACAGCGTCTCCCTCAGATGATAGCGCTGACTGCTGACTCAGAAGGGCTTTCTGAATTCAACTAGCTGGAAAACACATTATTTATCTCCCAAGAAGAAGAGCGTTAAAGAGGCATTCTTTCTACCAATGAGCTGTCTTTTCACAGCACAACAATAATGGGATTCGGGAGAAAAACCTGAAAGTGGGAGGGATAAAAATAGAAGCAATCTCAGATCCCATTGCCTGTCCAAAGCCCCGATGATAGGGAAGAGTGTGACAGACAAGCAGGTGAGCAGGAGCCAATCTGCAGCAGAGTGGCTAGAGGGTGTTTGCAGCGTCTTAGAGCACAGCCCGGACAATTACGACAGCAAGTCTTAGGCCAAGTGCCTGGCCAGCACTGGAGAGGCTGGGCATGGAACTGGAGGCCGTGCACATACCAGGCAAGTGTGCTCACACTAGCCACAGCCCGAAAGGTGGGCGTGATCATCATCCCCATTTTAGAGTTGGCTACACCGAGGTCGGAGAGGCGAATGATTCCCCCAATTCTACAGCTCCAGTATTGGTCTAAGAAGACCAATTTGCATGACTAAGGCCTGTGATGCCAAGGTGCCTTCTCAGTGGTGTTTGTTTTATTTTGCTTTTTGTTTTGTTTTGCTTTTTAAACCTGGCCGTCCATCCATTCAGGCAATTTTGCCAGGTCTAGGGCGCATAAAGATGGCAGTTTAATTCAAGTCGGTCCCACAGGTCCCAGCTCTGTCTCTGAGCACTGTGTCAAGGCCAACATAGGCCTAGAAAGGAATCATCTAGTTCCAGGCCTCCTCCTCCTCCTCCTTTTTTTCCTCACAGATGATGAAATGAAGAGCTATGGACATAGAAAGAATGACTGATGCCACCTGGATAGTCAGAGGCAAGGTACAGCTGCTGCGGCTGTGTCCCTTTGTGTCCTTTTAGTTTCCTGAAAGGACAGAGTAGTCAGGACCCAGCGGCATCCTCGAGGTGAGGTGCCCATAATGATGCACTCCCACCGGCTACCATGTGCCACGCCCTCTGACTCTACAATGGATTTACCGAGGTTCTGTTTCAAGTCTGGTATCCCGTCGGGAGTGGGAGGAATAAAAGAGAGGGAGAGAGAAAGAGAAAAACCTTGGGACACAGTGGCTGAGTTATAAAGTGGCCATTGGCATAACAGGGGGGCACGGCTTTGCTCCACACTCATTCATGAGCGCCCCCTAGAGGGCAGATGACGCTCAGGCTGCCGAGCAATGATGGTTTTAGTTGGCGCACAAGACTTGTCTCCACTATCTTATTCTCCCAACCCTCCCCTCCCCCACTGCCCATCTGTCTAGTTCATCTACTCCAGTTTAACTTCCTGTGCCTGATGCACACAGGAACTGTCTAAATGCTTTAACGGGGCAGATGGGGTCAAAAGAACCCAACACCTTCCATTGAAAACACTGACCCGAAATACCAACCAGCAGAGCAAAAGTAGCAAAACGCTTCAGGCGCCTCGCCTCTGATCATCTAGAACAAAGTTGCTGGCCCTCTTGAAGTCCATTCATCCCCTGCCATGTAGCCTCGGGAGGCTGCAATGTGAGAGAAGGCTGGACTGGGGTTCCCAGAGAAGGCCTGCTCTCTGTCACAGGAAGTCAATCCACAGATGGCTCACGTTCTCAGTTGGTTATGGAGGCGATCACACTCCCCGGATGCCCTATTCAGGGTGCAGTGTCTTTGTCCCTTCCTCACATTTTCATCTCCCCCCTTCCTCTCTCTTCTGCCCCCCCCCACCATGCATGTGTGCACATGCGTGCATCGGGATAGAGAGTACACAGCATACATGTTCTTATGTATCCCCTCTGCTCAATCCACGCGATGCCCCCGAACTTTCAATGCAAGCTCAGGGCTCTCCTTATGTTTTAAGTATTCAACACCAGTTAATTTGCTCCTCCCAGGAGCTCCATGAGGCGCGTTCTTCACCCTCTTGCTCTTTCACCAGATGAAGTGGCCAGCTCACCAAGAAGTGAAGTGACTGACTGGTCCGTTTGCACAGCTAGCAGCGGATTGACCAGGGTTTGAATCTAGCTAGTGTGTTTCCAGGGTGTCTCTCTTAAGCGTTCTGCTCTCGTTTTTCAAATGCTCACAGGGCTCCTCTCACGTTCAGCTCTAGCGAGAGGACACTAGCTTGCCTTCGGAGGGTGTGTGCACATTGGAAGGAAGGAAATGGGAGAGGAAAGAAGGGGACAGAATTGTTGCTGGGACTCCAGTTAGAGAGGGTTACAAAACTGGGTTAGCCCTGGTTACCTGGAATACTCAGACTCTAACACTTGTAGTTGGAGACCAGTGTTCTGGGAGCGAGACTCCAGGAGCATGATAATGGACGTCAGTTACATCCCTGTAACTCCAAGCATGGCTCCAAACTCACTGCAGGCTGGACACCGTTTCATTTCCCACTGTGGTCTCCCTGCTCACACCTCCTCTGGGGTTTGAGAAGGCCTACCCTTCCCTTACAGCAGCAGATCCTCACTTCCTCGCTCAAGGCCTTGAGCATCCAATTCCCCTCTGAAAAGATGGGTAGAAACGAAGCTGTGCTGAATGGGGCTTCATTGGCAAAGCCATCGTGGGAACTCCGGGAAAGACAGACAGTCTCACAGTTCCTGGGTGGCCAGGGGCGGAGTTGGTGGGGGTAGGGTGGCTCATCCAGAAGACTAAGCAAGACAGGCCGGGAGATAGCTCAGTGATAGAGTGTTCCCCTAGAATGTATGAGGGCCTGGGTTCCACCCGTGACAGCCCAAGCCAGGTCTGCTCCTCCAGGCCTCACGTTCAAGTACAGTGTTCCAGCTTCTGTGCAGCCCTGGCGTTAATTTCCTGTATTATGTAGAAACAGACGTAGGTCTGGGCCACCAACACTTTTATGATTTTTTTTTCCAGAAAACTAGGCTGTCAATAGCTTAGCGAAGTGTCCCCAGAACCCCAACCAGACCACAGCTGGCAACGATGAAATGGAAATCAGCTGCCACCAAAGAAGCAGCTGTGTGAGTGGTGGCCGCCCTGGGTTCCCTTTGGGTCCCAGAACAACCCTGCGGGACCCATCCTGCCTTGGAGGCTAGGTGGTGGTGCCCGTGTGTGCAAAGCTGGGTGGGCCCACCTGGGGAAGACCTGCCTGTCAGTTCGCAATGCCTGCTTTCCGCCTGAAGCCTGGCGCCCCTTCAAGTTGTCAGACCCTAGTTTTCCCATTGTTAAAACAAGAATAATACAAAGGCGGGCTCTGGCATGCACAGATCTCCTTTCCTGTGCCCCATTCATTTCTGCTCCCTAGGGGACGTCGGGGACTTGAGGGTTTCTAAAGACTTGGGGTCAGGCTTGCCACTGCTCCGGCCCAGGGTCGGGACCAACATGCGGCGCTTACAGCTAAACCCACAGGACCCTGGCTCTGCTGCTAAGTGAGGGGCAACACGCCCCAGCGCAGCTGCCCACTGGCTCGGGCCAGCTACAGGTCGTGCCCGCGGGGCGTCTTCTGGGCCCAGCCTAGGATGGCAGGCAGCAGCCTCCAGGCCTGAGGAATTTTCCTCTGGATCCGGCGGAGCCACGGCGTGAGGCAGCAGAAGGGCAGACCCAGCACGTCCCCGGCCGTGACCGGGAAAGTTGGCGCGTACCGCCCCTGTCCCCCGCCCCCTGCCCTCCCGCCCCCCGCCCCCTCACCCACGCGGCCGCCGCCGCCGCCGCCGGACACTCACCGCGGGGTCTGTCCCCAACCTGCGCGGCCGTGCTGCCATCGCCCGGCGCCCGCTGACACCGGAGCTCCCTCGGCTGTTATCTGCTGGGCGGCGCGGGGCGCGCGGGCAACTTACGAGGCATCTGGCTAAAAATACAGCCGCCCCCCACCCCCCTCCGCGCACGCCTGCTCCGGCGCCCCGACCCTGCGCGCCGCTAACGCCACCGGGTCATTTTCACTCCATTAACGCGCCAGGCGGGAAAGCGCAGCGCCACGATCGCCGCCTTCGCCACGTTCGGGGGTGGGGATGGGAGGGGGGCGCGGGAACAGGCCCCGCCACCACCGAGCCCCACAGGCCACCGAGCTGCAGGTGCGGCTGCTGAAGCTGGAGCCGGGCACACGCGGCCAATGCAGCCAAGGAGCTCCAAGCTGCACAGCGCTCTTGCCCTGCCTCGGCCGCCAGGGAACCTGCCGCCGCCGCAGGCCAGCGTGAGCTCAGCAAAGTCTGTTTGCGCCCCGTGGCTGATTTGTATATTTCCAGCTCTTCCATCATATCCGAGGCTCTAGATTAAAGAGCTTATTCCAGAGTCTGTGCCAGAGCCCCAGTGAATGAAGCCGAGGAGCTAAGGACAGGCGCGTTACTACGGCCTCCCGTTTTGAGGTGGCCTGGTTGAAGTACCCAGGTTTCTGCTCTGGGACGGTTACCCACCTTTTCCTGTGGTCATTTCAGGGGGTGGTGGTGTCAAAAGCATGTCAGGGGCTGGTGTAGTGTTGGGAGTGACACTGATAACTTTCACAAGCCAGGCCAACCGACTGATGAGAAATGGTCAGGAAAAGCTGCCCCAGGCGACATGGGTTCTTGCTCTGTCTCCTCCAGTGACAGTTGACATCACACAAACGCTCTTTTACCAACCCTGCTGTGGGGCTTGTCCAGCAGTGTCTTGTGTGAAGTGAGAATGCAGGACACCTGTACACTAATGGACATTATCTCACTTAGACCTCAGTCACCTGTGAGCTGGACAACGCTGGGTTCAGAGGTCCATAGTGCAGGCCAAGGTCACCCACCACCAGGAAACAAAGGCTCAGGGGGCCCCAGCCAAACTGATCATTCCATGAATAGCCCTGTCAAGGTTCCTAAGGAAAGTGGGCAGTGGGCTTGGGAAATGGCTCAGTAGATAAGGTCTGCCATAAAAACGTGAGGTTCAGATCCCCAGAACTCATACAAAAGCCAGACAGACCTGGTGGCCTCATGGAATCCCAGCATTTGAGTTGGAAAGTCGGGGGATTCCCGGGGACGCTGGCTAGCCAGACTCTCTGGAATTAACAGGCAAGCTCTGGGCTCTGTGAGAAACTCTGCCTTAATAAAGAAAGTGAAGTCAAGAGAAACACCTGACAACAACTTTGGTGTTCCACACACATGGGCTCATACAACGAGCCTACACACACACATACACACACATGCATCCACATACAAACACATACACATCACATACATGCAAAATAAAAAGAAAGTGTGCAGTGCCGGGAGAACAAAGGAGATGACTGGGAGACCATGGAACAGACTAAGGCGTTTGTCAAAGAGACGGTATCAGTAATGAGCAAGAGTTGTCCAAGAGGCATACCAATGCAACCAGATCTATTTGAAGTCAGAAATATCACAGGTCTCCAGGCCCGAGGCCCCCAACACCAATGCAGGCTGAATTTGAAGACAGGCACACTCTTCAAGACTCTGGGAAATGCCCATAGTGCTGAACCAAACTGCAAGTGTTACCGTCTTCCCCATTGCTGAAATACAGGACATCCTATAGATCTCCTGGCCCTGTGCTCCTTAAAACTGCCTCTCAGGTCTACCCAAAGCCACTGCACAGAGAGCTTCAATGAATAAGTTATGGTTACCGGAACAGTTCTGATTGCAGCCCAGTGAGCATCCCAGGGGATAGATAGCACAGCTCCCTTCTAACATTAATATTTAGAGAGAGAAAGCACCCTGCTCAAATGGAAGATAAATAACTTGTTTTGTTTTTTACTTTCAGAAAAATCACGTGACTTACAGAAAGCACTGAGAGGCTGTTTTCAAGCTATCTGAAGTGTGACTAACTTATTAGGAATTGCATATTTACCATGCACAATTTGGTAAGTTCTGATATTCGCATACCTCTAGAATACCATCACTACAATTAAAATAAGGAACATACAGATCGCTTCCAAGGTTTCTTGGGGCCCCTTTGGTCAATTATCTGCCTCCTGCCTGCTGGTCTACATTCTTAGGTTAGACATCCTAACAGATATATGGCAATATCTCACGGTGGTTTTAATTTGTATTTCCCTTCATAAGTAATAATATCTTTTCAGGTACACACCTGTTATCTACCTCTCTTTTTTAGCAATGTATTTGTTCATATCTTTTGCTCATCTTAAAACCGAATTATTTATTCCTATTTAATATCTGTGTGTGTGTGTGTATGTGTGTGTGTGTGTGTGTATGTGCGCGCGCATGTGAATCATGCTAGGAATCAAACTAGGGCCTTGTGCACACTAGGAAAACACTCTACCTCTGAACTACAGTCATGGCCTTTTGTTTATAAAGTTCCTTCTATTCAGAGTATCTGTCTGAAAAGTAGTGTTAGCTGAAATCTTATGAGTGAAACATTCAAGGATTAATACCAAAAGCTCTCAGTCCAATTTTGAAATCTAATTCTATCATTCCCAAGCCCGGTACTCTTTGTGGTTTATAACGGTGTGGATTATATACAACCACAGACAAAATGATGAGATACCCTCAGTGGGCCAGAAATTGCGCACAGCCCACGTGACTATGCATGGAAAGGAAAAGCCACTGAGATTGTGAAAGGACTTTTGTACCCAGGACCGACAAGAATTTTGGAAATATCCATACCCCCATTGGGATTGAGATTCTGAAAGCTACGAATGGAAAAGATCAACCAAGGTCGGAGAGGGGAAGGAACGATACACCCACAGGCATGCTGTTCAGTAAGTCCTGAGTTGAAAGGAATACTGAAGATCAACACAAAAGAAAAGCTGGCTCTCAAGGCATGTGCTCCTCCGGGCCTAGAGTTAGCCTCTGAGAAACTTGAATTCCCCAGTGTCCTTTCCCAAGCTCGGTAGCCTCACACCATGACTGAATTATAAGCACCCCACTGCAGAGATGGCTAGATCCTCACGGTCTGTATTCCCTACTCATTCTCGGTACGACTGGAACAGAGCTGGGCTGATTTTCAAGGCTGACATTACAGTCCATGCCTACATGTCATCAGGATGCTATATGCCATGGGATGGAAGTGATGTAGAAACGACCAGGCCGGACAAAACATTCTAGCTGCAAGGGAAGAGACAATTCGACTCACAATTCATAAACGCGTGTCATGGGGATGACAATGGAAACTGGTAGATAGATTTCCAAGGTTCTATTTGGGCCCTGGGGACTCAGAGACATCGTTTCTAGCCACCATTGTTACTACACTCTTGGACCACAAATATGGTCTCGCTCTTTCTCATCTCCCGTGTTTATCCTACATCAAGATGCTACACTTTCCAAAGCTTGTTGTGCCTACTGTGCCCAGAATAGCTGCTCATAGTATCCATGGGGATCTTCCCCAACTCACAGCAGAACTGGTGGGCTGAAGTAAAGGCAGAAGCTGCTGGCAACACTTCTAGACTCCCTCTTCTAGCCCATAGTTTCCCAGGCTCTGCAGCTTCCCCAAGCTTGTCAAATTCTTTCCAGTCTTTCCATAGTTCCCTCACTTGAAAAGCATAATGAAGTGCTAGGGTCTCAGCTGAGGAATGGAGTCGCTTGAAACCATGTCAAGGAGACCACACTAGGAGGAGGAGAGACTAGCTGGACTTGCTTAGACATCTCTGCTCCCCTCAGGAGCTGAGGTTGGAGGATAGTGAATTCTCGGCCCGTCCAGTCTACACAGTGAGGCCTTGTCTCACGGAGGGGGAGGGTAGGCGGCTTGGTAAAGTGGGAAGTTCCCAGGTTGACGGACATTTTATAGGCTGTGCCTGGCCTCCCTACCCACCCCAGGGGCTATTCATTCTTTAGCTCTTCTTAAACTTGGGAGAACACTTTTGGGATGGTTTGTTTGTTCAGAAGCCTGAAACAGAGTCCCAAGAGAACGAGGTTCTCAGCTCAACAAGCCTCCAGGATGCTGAGGTATAGGGGTGAGCTTTGCTGACTAATATGGTATGCAAGATGGCTCTCCCATAGAACAGGGCATCAGAGTTATGAACCAGGGCAAAGGCAGTGAGCGTCCCAGCGCCTCAGGCCCCACCCCAGCTGCCCTGCTATAACTTTCCATGAAATAGTAAAGACTTGGAACTCACTTGACAGCAACAGAAATCTGCTTTCCTAGGTAGCTTTACACCCTGGCTGTGAGCAGGTCACACTGTGGGTGAGCTGACATGCTTCCATGAGGAAGAATGCATTTCTGAACACTGCCTTCCACAGCAGGGAAGCAAAATCAATTCTGTCTACCTGTCCAAGGGTCACATGGCAGACATGAAAATGCCCGCTGCTCTCTGATACCTGGTAGGCACCTGCTCAGTGACAGCTGACACATCCTCTCTCTCTCTCTCTCTCTCTCTCTCTCTCTCTCTCTCTCTCTCTCTCTCTCTCTCTCTTTTCTTCCCAGCTGAGGCTTTTTCTAAACCTTTCTCTCAGATGTCTAGAGAGTGCCTCTGATCTGGTTTCTACCCTGGAAAAACTGGGTCCTAAAAGAGGACCCCAAGGGTCCCCAGATCTCTGGGCTTTGCATACGCTGTCTTCCATGTGCAATTTTCTATGCTACCAAACAGCTCTCAAGATGCAGCTCTGTGGACCTGGTACCCCCAGTCAAGGGCCCATCTGATGGCCCCTTGTAGCATCGTCCTGCTCATCCACAGGAACAGCTTTGCTCTAGTCCCTTCTCTATCAGTCTGTCCATCACCCACACAGGGAGTCACCCTGGCTCCTAGGGACTCTGGGCACCATTGATAAGGGCGTGTCTGAGGTACTCCGCCCTTTACTGAGAAAGACAGGAGGTTTATCACCCTTAGGAGGCGGGAGTGGACCACCCAGTGGAGTGTGGGAGGCATCAGGAGTGTCAGGGCCACAAAAGCGTTCTTCCTCACATATATAACTGCCTCCAACACTCTCCTCACCAAGTAACTAGGAAGGATCTTCATGAATGTTTCAGAAAACATTGAATGTTTTGTTCTGTTGAATGGCTAAGGGTGCAGTTCAGTGGTACAGTCTGTACTTAGTATGCATGAGGCCCTCAGCAAAATAAGTAGCTATCTAAATGTTACGTAGAGTTGCATAAGAAACACAGCATGGCTGCCTTATGCCCACGTGGCTCCTCTGGACACTCATATCAGGGCAGCAGGAAAAGAGAGAGAAAACCCTGGCTGTTCCTCTTTCACAGTCTGTGGTGAGCTCCCAGTAGCTAAAAGGGTAACCCTGGGCACCCAGCCTCCCGGAGTGCAGTGGTGGCATGTGGGGGACTATTTAGGGAGGTGACCGGGGCTGGGTATCAGGTCCCACAGGGTTGGCACTAATGTCTGTCATGTTCCTTTTAAGAGGGTTGGACACCTTGGAGTCTATTTTTAAACTCATAAGAAAAACTCTGCATGGATTCCATGGGGCCTTTGGCAAATTGGAGATAATCACGGTGTGGGGGTGTCAGAGTGTGATGGAATCCAGGACTTTCTCCTCACATACACATGGGGGTTTCCCAGTTCCTGGAATCAGATGTGACACAGGACGGCTTGAGTTACAGGCCGACTGGTTGGCACAGCGTTGGCGGTATTTGAGTCTGAACGAGCCCATAAGTTGGAAGACTTGTCTGTGCTGGCTGTGTCTTCTCAGTGCTAAGCTTTTTTTTTTTTTTTTTTTTTTTATACCTCTGAATCCTCGTGTGAAAACTCCATGTTTTTGTATATCTTTCAAATATCATATGTTCTGGAACACCTGCCCCTTCTAGCACTGCGGAGACTCCAACCAAGAATTTGCCAATAACATCCAAGCCAAGCGTGACCTCCCTGGCGGCCACTGTACTCAGCACCTGGGAAACCCAGTCCCTAGTCTGGAGAGAAGAGGGCTGGAGATTAGACCAAGTGGCAAGTCTGCAGGAGACAGAATTATTTTCCCAATAGTGAGCCTTAAACAGGTTCCAATGTCACTGCAGCTCATCAAAATGCCAGATGAAGAGCACAGACTGTTTCCTGTACAAACGCAGATCCAAACTGTAATCTCCCCTTTTCTTTTTGGTAGGAGAGGGAACTGGAATTCCTAAAGAATGACATGCCTTGAGCACGAAAACATTCCCCTTGGGGCCACCAGGAGTGAGGAGAGGGCAAGGCCTCCTTACAGATCCTCTCACTTTGGAACTCACAGGCCCAGCAGGGAGACAGTACCTTCCTAGAGATGAACAGGACCAAACTGAGTCCCAGCTCAACCAAACACAAGCTTCTTCCAGACTTGGCCAAAACAACATATGTGAGTATTGGCATGATGCTGCCACAATCAGAGACACCATACATAGCAGCTGAGTTAGCATCTCAATGAATTTAATCTCTTCCCATTTTAAAGAGAGCCATATCTGGGCAAAACAACCCACCTTCAAAGCTGGTAGGCTAAACTGTTCATGAGCTATTATGCCCTGCTCCATGAGCTATTATGTATTGCTCCATGAGCTATTATGGCCCTGTTAGGACATCCTCAGAACCACTGTTTTCTAAGGTAGTTTCACTCTTTTCTTACGTCCCATCCAAGAGCTCTGGGCCATGCATCTAGAAAGAACCATACCCCATTCCTCACCTCTCTGACTTTCCCCACTCCCTCCATGAGATACATGGCCAAGTCCAGGCCCATGGGAGGCATTTGAGGTACTCAGTTCTGCCATGGTCCCTACCTCCTTGTTAAGGGAGAGAAGATGTGGGGATGACGGGAGGTGCAGACTTTGTTTATTTATTTATTTATTTATTTATTTATTTTTAGCAGATGAGGTCTCACACAGTTATCCAGGCTGTTTCTGGAGCTCACTGTAGTCCAGGCTGACCTTGAGCTCACAACAATCATCCTGTCCCAGCCTCCAGAGTGCTTTAACCCCGGGCATAAATACGCTTCTAAGAGCATCCCCATCACCGAGGGCAGGGGCCCATGCCACATAGCTCTGCTTGTCTCCTGTGGACAGGAGCTGGCTGTGTGTGCGGCTGATGCTTCAGAAATGAGCTGCTGACGGGGAACTGTAGGGAAACGGAACACATTTGGAGCCGCATGTGAGCTGCTTTGCCAGGGTGGTCCCACTTACTAAACTATCTCTGGTGTTTCCAAACGTTAAGGACAGTTTCTCTCCAACCTGCTACTGTGGGGAAAAAAAAAAAACACCCACGCTGGGGAAATTGCGACGCTACACTGGCACCCACCCTGCTGACATGGACTCTTTTTTAAGGTGCTAAACGGACTGGACGACTTGCAGTGAGTCCTGCCGTTCTTGAGGAATAGTGGAGGATGCTCTCGCACAGTTCTATGGGTAACACTCACCTGGGGGCAGGCTGGGGCTCTTCCCTCCCTTGGAAATGCAAGCCTGCCCCAAAGGGACAAGCCTGTGGAGCAGGCAGAGCCAAACAGTGACCCACTTAGACCCCTCCTATGACTGAACAAGTCCTCTTCAAGAGGCAGAAGACGAATGGCCCACCGCCAGCCACAGCAATGGCGGCCTGCAGCTCCAGAGGGGCTCGTGCCCCGACGTCTGCCACCAGGAAAGGAGCACCAAGGACCAGGATTTGGACGCCTGCCACAGCACTGGCCCAGGATGACTCCCTTTGGTGACAATGAAATGTGGATAAAAGAGCAGGAAGGGGAAGGCTCTGAAAAGAATCACTGAAATGTATGAGCCAGACACTGTTCAAAGCACTTCAGATGGCATGACATGTTTAATCCTCGGCCTCCTCCAGGTACCTACTATCATTACCCGCCCCCCCCCCCCCCACTCTCTACAAAAGCAGCAGCAGAGACATAGACACCCCAAGTAACCTGCCCCCACATCACCCAAGGTTGACACAGGGGTCTGGGCTTAGTTCTCTCAGAGGGGCTGGAGGTATGATGAGATGAGGTGAGAAAAGAGAATTTCAGGATTTTATAGGAGGAACTGCTAGAGCATCATTTTTGGGGATTCTCTTTATTCATATGAGACCCCAGGCACTAGTCAAAGACCCACGCAATGCAGGCTCTTTAAGTCACCGTCCACAGGAAAGTAGGCTCCCCAGGATGTGGTGACAGGTCACTGACCGGAGATTGTCCTTTTCAAGAGCAGTGGGAAAACAGTCTTGCAACAGTGAACTTGACCTGACCCCGTCTACTCCCACCGAGCTCCCTGGAGTTATAGCACCAATGGCAATCCTGATGTTTTAGCCACGCTGCCCCCATCAGGAGAAAAAAAGGTCTCCAAGGCAAGTGCTAACCCTGTCCTGCTGGTCCTGTGTCCTCAGAAAGGATACATTAGCTACTTGTCTCATGGCTGGTACAAAAGGCCCGGCAACAGCAACTGAAGAAAGGAAGGATTGGCTCTAGTTTATAGCTGGAGGGATACATTCCATCATGGCAGGGAAGGCACAGAACCCAGAGGAGAAGGGGGCATCGGGTCCCATTGCAGGAAGCAGAAAACGGTGAATGCTTCTCTGCATTTACTTCAGAGCCCCAGCCCATGAACCAGTTCTACCTACAGTGGGTGGGTCTCCCCACTTCAGTGAACCTAACCTAGATAACCCCCACAGGTATTCCCAGAGGCTAATCTAGTCTAGATAATCCCTTGCAAGCATCACCATAGATTATTTTGTAGGTGATTCTATACTCCACCAAGTTGACAGTCTAGATGAACCATCATCACATGTGATGACCAAAGAGACCGAGATTGGTCTCTTGCCTTCCAGCCCCATGGTAGGGGGCTGACCTACTAGATGTACACTGACTTCTGAGATTCCCTCTCTCTGCCCAGTCCCAAAGCATTGCAAAGTACAACTCAGGTTAAACTACCACCCTGGACCCTACAGCTCAGTCCACCATATCTCCGCCCTATTTTCTCTTCACTGGCAAGGCACTGAGAGCGGGCGCCATACGTAACATCTTGTATGGATCTCATCATTCTGATTAATTGAATGGAGACCATCACCTTTCTGTTTAATTTTTCTTGTGGATTCTGGCTGGCTCCCCTTTAAACTATCTTTTAATGCAATATTTATGTCTCCCTTTTTATAATTATTTAAATAAAAAGGCAAGGACTCGGCTACACTGAACATCACTCCGCTCTGCTCCCCTGCAGAAAACCCCTCCCACAGTGGGGGACCCCGCTCCCCTCTCCCCCCCCCCCCGGGTCCATCTGAACATCTCTAACATACATAGTGACAGAGTAAGTCTGGATGTTCCTCTCCCTCTTTAAACACTATCTTTACCCAGTGTCAGGAATGGGTTACCGCTTTTGGAGTTGTTGGCCGCAGAGGTCTCATAGATCCCCAAATTTTCGGGGCTCCTGCTAATGCCCTTGGTTACCCCCCCCCGTGCACCCCCCAGAACTTGATGGCATGACCCTATTGCTGAAGACACTGCATAATGAGTCACAGGACATGGAGAAATCAGGCCGGTACTGACCAGGAAGCTTCATCCCTATTGGCTAGCTTTTATAGTGCTGGGAGGGACAAGAAGAGAAAGGCGGGGCCAAGAAACTGTGGCTGGACAGGTCACAGGCTCTAAGGGAAAACCCCACTGCTATAATCCTGCTTTATAGTCTCACTGGAGAAGCTTCTTTTTCAGTAGATGAACGCTTAAGGCAGAGAGACCCACGACTAGTCAAGATGCAGAGGACAAGAGACGGCAGAATGCCCGGCCCTAAACGGGAGATCTGTATCACAGCCTTTCCCGCCCCACAAGGCCCGGGGGTCACTGCAAAAGAGGGCCAGGGAGGTTGTGGATGGTTCTAAGGGCACAGTGCTCTCTGGGTACAACCGAGCAGTTGCACAGGTAAGCCCATGGCAGTTGTGGCAACGTTCACAGGACCCGTGTGTGCTGAAACCAGAGAAAACCAAAGGACGAGGAGTCAGCAGAGAGAGGCAAGTCTATGTGCGTAAGCACGCTTTTCCAGTGTCCCAAAGATGTGGACATCGGGGCCGTGGATGACTAGGAAGCTCAGAAACTCTGAGGAGCAAAGAGAAGAAGCCAGGACTTCTGGCTGGGACCAGGCTGGAAGGCACTCTCAGGAGAATCTGTTCCGTTGGCAGCCTGGGATGCTGTATTGTGGGCACTTTGTCCAGGCCACTTCCGGTGTGCTTCCCACAGGCAAGTGCAACCAGCCCTCAGGATCCCCCTGGAGAGTGGCCTGAGCACAGCCACGCAGGTAACAGACCAAGTTCACCTCCGCTGGATTTTTAACCAACAGCCTCCAATTATTTCCTCTTCTACTCCAACTGAATTCATAAATAGGACAGCGTGTCTCCAAGGCCTGTAGGAGTTTGCTATGCTAACCCGAGTGACTCAGGATTACAGCATCTACTCTCTCTCCTCCCCCTCATTGGATGAGACATCTCCCTTGCTGGAGGGAGGGTGGGTCCTAGTCAATCCCTGGTGGGTGTCACCGGGGGTGATGAGGTAATGGTTTTCCTGAGTCTGAGGCTCTTCAGGGGAGCTCTCTTCCTCCTCCAGGAGTCGATTTGTTCATGTTCTTGGAAGGGTGAATGTGGCATCTTTGTGTAGAAAGCTTGCAGTGTGGCCAAGCAATTTAAGATAACGGGTCGAAAGTAGGTTGGAGAGTGTAAGGCTCAGTTGCCTAGAAGCTGGAAATAAGGGGCTAGGGGAGGTGGGCTAGGAATGGATGCTCAGGGCTGGGAATGAAGGCTATGGGTGGGTGTAGGGAGGCTGGGGAAGGAGATGGGGGAGTGGAGATTGGCAGCTGGGTCTGGGGAGGGGAAATACGGAGAGGAGGACACTGCTGGACTCACTGCTCTTTCTTTGGGCAAGGGTGTGTGGAGTTTACTAAAGGAATTACCAACTGGAGCACAGGCCAATGTCTATATGTGCAAAATCTCGCCGTCGTCTTTACCAGTGTCTCCCTCTGGAAGGCCTCAGTGAGAAGGTACTCTATTGGACAAGAAGGCAAGCTACTCTGAGGTTGGGACATCTTCCAACACACAGACATACACTCCTCAGCTCCCTTAACCTCCCTTCTCCTCAAGTTAGCCCAGAGTCCTGGCAAATCCCACGAGTCTTGACTAGTGGTCTCTTGTGTCATGATTCCAAGAGACCCCTCTTGAATACCATGTGAACCCACTTACTCCCCTGGCCCAGCAGAACTGTGCAAACAGGCAACGTGGCCCCACATTCCAGAGTGTCAGGGTGCCGTGGAAGAGACCTATCTAGGCCCTCAAAGGCTCAGGGTACCCAAGCTCAAAGCACTCTCCTCCCTCAACAGATGCTCAAGTTGGGCCACAAGTCACTGGACCATCTACTCTTCAATTTCTACCTCCACAAAATGAGATCTCCTTTCCTAGTGGAGTCATCATGTGGAAATGACTCAGCTGTGTGTCCAGCAAGCCTGTTCCCTGAATATCTGTGAGCCCTAGCCCAGCCCTAGGTAATTTTATAATTCTGGGAGAGACAGGGTAGAACCATCTCATGCTGTGGGATGTTCTGTAGGTCCTGTGGGAGCCCATTCTTGGGTTCTTTGTGGCGTTACCCAGCAGGTCCGTATAGAGGATGATTAGGACCATGGGCCTGAGTGCAGGTGTTTGAGATGGTCTGCACTTGGCTGTGCTGGGGGATGGTCTGTATGTCAAGTTGCTCTGATTGGTTAATAAATAAAACCTGATCGGCCGTGGCTAGGCAGGAAAGATAGGTGGGACTAACAGAGAGGAGATATAAAAGGACAGAAAGGCAGAAGGAGACGCTGCAGCCGCCGCAATGACCAGAGAGGCTGCAGCCGTCGCCATGACCAGAGACACTGCAGTCGCTGCCATGACTAGCAGCATGTGAAGACGCCAGTAAGCCACCAGCCACATGGCAAGGTATAGATGTATGGAAATGGATCAATTTAAGATAAAAGCACAGTTAGCAAGATAAGGACAGTTGGCAAGAGGCCTGCCACGGCCATACAGTTTGCAAGCAATATAAGTGTCTGTGTTTATTTGGTTGGGTCTGAGTGGCTGTGGGACTGGCGGGTGACAAAGATTTGTCCTGACTGTGGGCGAGGCGGAAAAATCAAGCTACATTTGGCGCCCAACGTGGGGCTAAAGAAAAAAAGGGTTAAAGAAAAAAAAGGGAAGAAAAAAAAAAAGGGACTAAAGAAAAAGGACAAATGAACAGGGATAAAGGTCGGTGTTATGAAAAAAAAAATACTAAAGACAAAGTCCCTTAACCAAGAGGCGCTCCAATAAAGTGTGATCTGAGAAGAATCCTCGCGTGGTGGTAAAGAGGATTCAGAACTCAACACACGGAGCGGTGACGTCGGTAAGTTCTCCAGGAACGGTGACGTCGGTAAACGCCCCACAGTTCCTAATTCTCTCTCTCAAATGAGCGGCAGCCGCCGGTTTGAGTTACTGGCGGGTTCCTGGTGTGTGTGCTTAACCTGCAGTAAGGCAGAAATGAGGCCTCTGCAAATGGAACATTAAGCTGCGTGGTGGATTTAGCCTTTGCTAGTAAAAAAAAAATAAATAAATAAAAGAGGTTTCTGGGCTACACGCTGCTTGGATAAAAGTGTAGACCCACTATTTCTGAGACTTGATAAGCCATGTAAAAATGGATATCACACAGAGAGTTTGGATTATATTGTCTTTGGGATTTTTAACTGCAGAAAAACATTTGATCGTAAAAGATGTTGAGTTAAACCAATATGTATATATTAAAGATATCTTGACTTTAAAATTTGGATATAAGGATGTGTTACTTTGGAAAGGAGACTCTGCTTTTGTCTCTACAGAAAGCCAGAGGCTATGGATTTGTTCCAGATTAAGATACATCAGGTTTGACCAGCCAAGACCACCTGAAAGGTCTCCGATGACACCATGGCCCAGATGATCCAACATCCAGAATCGTTTCAAGGCAACTGGCTCAGACGATACGGTCTCACGGACTACTCCATGATCCTAAAATTTTCTTTGCATCCCCATAAGATACAGCGCCCCCCTCCAGCAGGAAGTAGTTAAGAGAAGCTACGCCCAAATTCCCAAATATACCAAGCTGACTTTGGAGATGTGTAAAAGTTAAAACCTTCCTTTTTAAAAAAAAAAAAGAAAGGGGAAGTGCTGTGGGATGTTCTGTAGGTCCTGTGGGAGCCCATTCTTGGGTTCTTTGTGGCGTTACCCAGCAGGTCCGTATAGAGGATGATTAGGACCATGGGCCTGAGTGCAGGTGTTTGAGATGGTCTGCACTTGGCTGTGCTGGGGGATGGTCTGTATGTCAAGTTGCTCTGATTGGTTAATAAATAAAACCTGATCGGCCGTGGCTAGGCAGGAAAGATAGGTGGGACTAACAGAGAGGAGATATAAAAGGACAGAAAGGCAGAAGGAGACGCTGCAGCCGCCGCAATGACCAGAGAGGCTGCAGCCGTCGCCATGACCAGAGACACTGCAGTCGCTGCCATGACTAGCAGCATGTGAAGACGCCAGTAAGCCACCAGCCACATGGCAAGGTATAGATGTATGGAAATGGATCAATTTAAGATAAAAGCACAGTTAGCAAGATAAGGACAGTTGGCAAGAGGCCTGCCACGGCCATACAGTTTGCAAGCAATATAAGTGTCTGTGTTTATTTGGTTGGGTCTGAGTGGCTGTGGGACTGGCGGGTGACAAAGATTTGTCCTGACTGTGGGCGAGGCGGAAAAATCAAGCTACAATCTCAGGTGATCTTGGGGAACCAGTATCTACATATTTAGCTGGAAAAATCTATTACAGTGAATTACTTATTTTTTAAATTTATCTTAAACTCCAACCACCTACACAAATCTGAATAGACAAAGTACAAATCTGGATCCCAAATTAAAGAATTCTACGCTCCTCAGCTTATGAAATGTTGTGTTTCGTTGACTTGATGGTTAGACCCCAGCTGATCAGAAAAAGTTGCAGGTCTGAACTTATACCTTAAGCAGTACAGGCATTTCCAAAATAGTCACACTGGAGAGGCATCCTTACCCATCTCAAGTCCATTTCACCTGACTGAAAGATTCCCCCATATCCACAGAGAGCTATTAAACCAACCAAGTGTGAACTACCGAAGCCGTGCCTGCCCAGGAGGAGAGAAATGAGACATTTGCCTAAGCCCGTTCTCCACAGAGGGAAGTTTGGTAAGTGCACACAGCAAGCTTTATTCGTCAGGCCCCCCTGCCAGGGCTCTAGAGTTGTCTAGCTGATAATGAACAGCTGGAGGGAAGCTATGAAGGTCAATGGGGACCCACCCTTCCTCCCCTGCATTTGGAGCCTGAGAGCAGATACCTTCCCTGTAATAATCTCTTTGTTGGAAAGCGCTCTCTCCCGGAGTTGGAATCAACCCTTCTCTGGTCATGCACTAGGCACACCACAGCTGAGTCTGTTCCTACTTGAGACAGCCTAGGGACAACTGGGGACGTCAGACATGTGAGTCTTTTCTTCTCCCCATGTCCCTTCACACTGCCCCCCCCCAGCCTTCTTTTAGACCCTTGCCTTGCTATCTGCCTGCCTGCATCCTGCTCCCGAGGCCACACCCTTCTGCGATGGAATCTGAACACCATTCTGTGTTCCCAAGAACAGCAGCGATGTCACCCACTCTAACCCACGAGGATGCTGGGAGAGGAAATGGAGAAATGCACAAATCGGCTGAGCATTCTAAGACTCAGCTGTGGGGCTTTTAATGTTTCTTGATAGTGGAACTCCTGCAAGCTACTCCTCTGCCTCCTTTCTCACCCCAATTCTACTTACACCCCCAGCCTCCCTGGCCCCTAAGAGCCAACAGAATAAAAACAAAAATCTTCCACAATTGCTACTTCATTTAGAAACTTTCTGATTAAAGCAAAGCATCCTTTAGGAGTATAATGGATTAATCTTATAACAAATCCCGTGATCCTTTGTGCTTTATTTCTTTCTTCTGTGAGATTCATGGCACAATTCCATACTACCACCACGGCGTTTTTTTTTTACATGATAGATGTCTGTCACTGAAATTACTCACTAGTAGGAAAAGACAGGAGATAATAAACCATTTCCAGGTACTTTTAGCATGTGTGAATGATTGGAATCTATTCCATAGAAACATTTTGTGTGTGGTGTGTGGTGTGTGTGTGTGTGTGTGTGTGTGTGTGTGTGTGTGTGTGTGTGTGTGTGTTCACAATTGCTTTGTATGCACCACTCACGGGCATCTGGGAGCTAGCCACTGGGCATCAGTGGCCCCATGATGACCCATCTGTGGATTGAGTAAACATGCCATAATGCAGCTGCTGTGTAGGTTCATATGCTTGTGGAGGAGTTTGGGATTTGATTTTTGGCAATAGAGATAACTTCTTTGCTCAGTGGACCCAATAAAGACTTTTAGAAGGAATGGGAAAGTAGGTGATGTGCAGTCCCAAAGGCAGCCACTTGAATCCTCTGTGGGGGTCACGGCTCACACCCATGGAGTTAGGGCTCAGGGTTTCAATCCCTGGGAGTCCCAGTGGGACGGTGCTATATGGAGGACTGTCCTTGCCAACCTCTGCTTCTCCTCAGGGTCCCTGCTTTCCTGGCAGTATGCCCATGAAAATCGAGTAGGACACAGGGGAAGGACCCAAGCTTGGAGACCCCATTACCACAGCCATGCAGCCTTTAGTAAACGAGCCAAGAGTTCTGGGCCTCCAAGTCCTTATCTGTCAAATGCAATGATTTGTGAGGTCACACCTGTGTGGGCCTAGGTCACAGTCTGGCCAAGGACTCAGGGAGCGTTTTCCCTTCTCACTTTGCCTTCCCAAACTCAGTGTCCTGACAATTCTTAATATCTGTTCTCCACTGGACTCCTTACCTCCCAACTCAATCGCCCACCTTTGGGCTTCCATCGGCCGCCCTCCACACTGGTCCAGGCCATCACCTGCCCACAGCCAGAATCCTGTTCTAATATTTTCTCTCATTAAAAAAAATTATTAGAATTCATTCATTCATTCATTCATTCATTGCATGTTTATGTGTGGGCAGTGGATATGTGTGCCACAGTGCATGTGTGGAGGTCAGAGAACAACTCATGTAAGTCAACCCTCTCCTTCCACACTGTAGGTTCTGGGGATAAAACTCATGACGTCAGGCACCTTTATGTGGTCAGCCATCTTGCAGGCCCCTCTTTCCTCTCATTTTTTTTTTTTTGACACAATGCCTAGGCTGGCCACTACATTTGGGTGACTGCCTTAGCTCTCCTCGAGGCTCTCAACGTTTTAGGAGCCTCCACTGCAGCCTGTTTTAAAGCTGTATCTCCTTGGGCCTTCTCAATCCCAAGATGCTCAGCCATTGCTTATCAGTTAGAAAAGGCAAGCTATTAAGGACAGTGAGTGAGGACAGGAGCCAAGGAATCAGGGATGCTACCGAGGCCTGGATGAGTGACAGGTAAGGGAAGCGGGAAATCTCGACAAATCCCTGTCAGGACAAATCCCTGCCCCAGAGTCCTGAAAGGACTGCCTGGACAGGAAGCTTACTGAAATGGGGTGTTTTGAAGACAAACCTAGATCAGTTGTCAGTAATGGCTGTAATCCCAGTGCTGTTAAACAAACAAACAAACACAATTAGCTCCAACAAGCTAATCCAAGATACAAGCCACAATGTAAGGCTGGCCCAGGTGTTGCTTGCTGTGGCTACATCCTGTATATTCAAAAGCTGGTGGCCAAGTTCACGGTGCCCACACCGCAAATGAAAGAAGCAGAGGGCAGGGCTCAGCTCAGTTCGATTAACCCTTGAGTCCCTGTTAAATGCCACTTTGTACCTGATACCTCTAGAGCAATCTGCTAACACAGCTCAGTGCTTACTTAACACCAGGTGCTTTTGTGGGAGTCAGCGGCATGTGCCCAGGGCTGTGTTTCCTACGGAGAAACAAGAACATTGAAAAGGAAGGGATTTTTCAAAACTGAAATAAACAATCTTGTGGATAACAAACATCCAGTCTCTCTCCTTGATCCATCACCCATCAGGAGACGCTTTCACAAAACTGGTGAAGGACCGGGGGCTCTGAGAGAAGGCTCTTTTTATGGGAGATTCCAGGCAGAGAATTAAGATGGCATGAAGCAAGCTTCCCTCGATGCATTGTTCAGTGAAAAACAACAACAACAACAAAACCCCAAAACTTCATACATTTTCAAATTCTCTACACACATGCATACAGAGCAGTCATTCCATTTTAAAATTTTATTTTGTGTAAGAGATCTCAAACAAAGAGGTACCAGCTGCTGGATAAGGGTGCAGGCAGAAGGGACCAGAGGAGGAGGAGCATCTCTACCGGAAAAAGAAACAAGGTCGTAGGGAGCAAGTAACGTCCTGAGTAAAATGTGTGTTGTTTGCCATGGGCACAGCCATGTCAAGGACCAATGCTTCAGCACCACAGCAGTGGCCAAGCCTTCCCTGGGTGAGGCGCAGAGGGATGGCAAAGGCTTCCCTGGGTCCTAGTGTAAATATTGACAATGTGTGCAGAAAATGTCTGCCATAGCTGCACCCCAATGTGTACAGCCTGATGACGGCTTCCCTATAGAGATTCCTCCTACTGGGATTAGCTAAGCCTGCCTCCTGGTTCATCTGTGTATAGCAACCCTGCCTCCTTGTCAATCAGTATACACTCATCCTGCCTCCTGGTTCATCTGTATGCAACAACCTGTCTTCCTGTTCAACTGTGTACAGTAAATGCACTGTGCTTCCCAGGGGCCACAGCTTCTCCATCTGGGAGCTCGGACCACCCACCCAATCCCAGCTTTTCTGTGTGTCCATGTTTGTCTTTTCTTCATTCTTGAATCACCCCTTGTCAGGGTTCTGGGAACCAGCTCATGCAAAGACGTGGTCCAGGATGAAGGGGCAGCTGGCCTAGAGGCTAGCCGTCTGGTTTGTGGGTGATGCTGTTGAAAGCTTGAGGAAGCTGGATTGGCAACTCCACACTGACAACCCTGCATGGCAATGTGCTCACATTTAACGACAAAGAGACCAATGGCCACTGTCCCTCTCGATCAGAAGAGTGGCATGTACTGACTCTGATGTGTGGAACCCCGGACCCCATCCGACCATGTAATAAGTGAGGATAAGGAATCTGGAATACATGATGCCACATTGCTTTCTAGGAAGAGAGCTAGCATATACTAACAGATATGGAATTTGACAGTACCTAACCTCAGACATCCTTGTCAGACAGGCACCTCACAAGCATCAGTTCCAGCATGGCTCAGCTCACTGAGGAGGCAGAAAGACGCAGGTAACAGTGATGGCCCAGAACAGGTTACATAACACACCCATTGAGGTGTCCTCTCTCCCTCATCTGCCCAGCAGCGGGGACTTTTTCCACAGTGCTCTTGCCCATGAGTGTGACCATAGCCTCAGAATCCTTGTCGACACAGCATCCCAGGTAGCCTCTGTGCAATGGACCAGCACTGACACCAGGCAACAAGACTCATCTTCTATCCCTGTTACATTGAATCAGCACTCTGTACCAAACACGATGCTCTTGGCTACAGGCATGAATGATTGATCAGCCTTATCAGTCTCGATGACAGATTCTTCAAGATCGTCACCCCCCACCCCTGTTTCTCTGACTGCCATTTGCCAGAACATCGCTTCTAAACAACTTGCCATCCAGATGTTGGAATGGGACAGAATCCATTGATCAGAGACCACAGATGAGCAGGAGCACAAAAGAACACCAGCGCCTGGGGCATCCTATTTTTCACTGTTGACATACTAATGTGAACACCAGACACAAGTGAGTTATACTAGCATTAAGCCATACCCAGACCTAAAATCCCCTACTATGCCTCAAAATCAAGCTTATGGGACTCGAGCCCAGACCTAAAGCCGCTATACAAGCAGCCAACATTCACCTTATCTAGTCACCCTCCCTGTCTTAGTAAGACTCTGGTTCCTTCTTTGTCACACAGACACGTGGCCATCACTAATATTAAATGAGTTAGACATTTAACCACACTGCATTGGGGCTACTCACTTGTATGATCATCTGCTTTTGGACTTCAACAGTTCTCCCCTGGACGCCGGCTCCATTGTCCTAGCTGGTGTTTACTCTCCTGGTCCTTCATCTCCTGCCAAACTGACCTTCCCGAAACACGGAACAGATCCTGACACTGTCCTGTTTGCTGGCTCGCTGGATGCCTGTGGTGTAGCCTCTGACCATCTCTTCATCCCCCCCACTCTTGCCACTTTCTGCTGCCTACCTGTCCCCCAGCACCTCACAGCCAGCCCCATGAGACGCCTCTCCACAGAGTCCATGTCTCCTGCATGCTACGAAACCCGAGTGATTCGCCAAGCCTATTCCAAGCACCGCTCCCCCCCCCAGATGATTTGCTGGTGACCTCCCCACAGAATCAGCTCTTCTCATCTGGACTACTACTACACTAGATCTCATCCACTAATGCAAAGTTTACCACTTGTTGGGGGCTCAGGGACTGTGTTACTCACTGTTGCTTCCAACTCAATAAAATTTCTATCCCCTTGAATTAATAAAGGCATGTTCAAGGTAGGAAGGACTTTTCATTTCTTCTAAAGTTCTTAGGATGATTCAAGTTGTTGAAGCAAAGGATTCTAGACTCCAAATATAAAACAATACATCCGACATTTCCTGGAATGCACAGCACTGGTCTAATACACACGTGCCCTTCCTAACTATCCTTGGGCAATCCATGTAGCCTGCAGTTAACAGGTGAGGACCAAGGGGGTGGGAGTGGGCATTCTAGCCTAAGAGTAATATTTAGAGGCCATATCTTGTTGGAGGAGGGAATGGGGAGGGGAAGGTTGGAGAGGCAGGAAGAGGAAAGGAGTGAGGGAATGTGTGGTTGGTGTGTAAAACGAATTAAAAAAAATCCTTAATAAAAAATAAATAAAATAAAAAAAAAAGAAAGTAGCAGATCAAGGATTCACACCTAGGAATTTTGTTTACAGAGCCCACGAGTGGTACCATCTGTTGACTAGGGGTTCTGCACCTCACAGCCAAGAGATACACATATGAAACATCAGCTTTTGGCATGTTCAGGGTGTAAGTGAAGAAGACACACCCCAGAACACTGTTCTGGAAAGTGGGAAGACCGGCTGAGTTGTACCCTGCCATGGGTGGGGTAAGGCTGGCGGTTAGCTACTCAGTTCTTCCTATGGAAAGTGGGAGTAGCCGCACGGCCTTGCAGAGCAATCTCCAGGTCCCATTAAGAGTCAGGAACAGACAGGAATGGAGGTACATGTCTAGGAGTCAACATCTTCAGAGACTGAGACAGGAGCATTGCTGTGAGTTTGAGGCCAACCTAAGCTACATAGTTCAAAAAAAAAAAAAAAAAAAAAAAACGATGCAAGACTCTGAAAGTATAGTGCTTGCTGTATGTAAAACTACAACCAAACATGTCGGCTCACACCTGCAACATCTGTACTTGGGAAGCTGAGGCAGGAAGATCATTGCAAATCCAAGGCCAGCCTGGATAATCTAGTGAGTTCCAGGCCAGCCTGATCTAGAGTGGAAATTTGTCTTGGGTCGGGGGAACAACCCAACAAATAAACAAACTCCAAGCTCCCAAATCAACTGACCAAATAAAAACTAAAATGAAAAAAAAATCTAAACAAAAAAGGAAGTAAAAAGCAAAAGCAACTATATTATTCATACCCAGCATTTGAAAGGCCAGAGTTGGTCAAGAGAGCTCACGCCAATAAGCCCTGTTCACTCCTGGGCTGACCCCGTGGTCACCAAGACACGTGTACGAGAAGACGTTCATGTCCTGCAAGTCCTCACTGACCTCAGCCTCTACTTCCAACGCAACATCCCTCACCAATTCTCACGTTCTACAGTGTGACAGACCTGACTGCTGGGATCGGAGATATCAAGATGGAAGACTATTCAGAAAGGACTGTAAAGCCCGGGGCCATTGTCCTAAGCTGGGGAGGAAATCTGTCTGTCCCCTTTCCCTGTCCCTACACCTTCTGGCTGACCCTCTGACATCTGCACTGAATGCTTCCACTCTTTGCTTTTACCGTATCTCATAAAAAATTCCGCCGGGCGATGGTGGCACACGCCTTTAATCCCAGCACTCAGGAGGCAGAGGCAGGTGGATCTCTGGGAGTTCGAGGCCAGCCTGGGCTACAGAGTGAATTCCAGGATAGGCTCCAAAGCTACACAGAGAAACCCTGTCTCGGGGGGAAAAAAAATTCCACCAAGAAGTAGTTCCTTGCAGGGCGCAACTCCGTATTCTATTAGAAGAGCTGACATGTATGTGATTAATCGAAGACTTTTAGAAACAGCCTAAGGAAAAGTCTCCCGTGGCTGGACCCTGGACTCCATAGCAGATATGGCAAAGGTGTCCCAGGGACCTGGGATTCTTTTGGCACCTTCAAATCACACCATGGAGACTAACACTGGATGCTACACAGACATCCCATGGACAGTTCCTGCCACTCTGAAGAAAAAGAGTGCCAGTGCCCACTCAGAACCAGCACGGAGCAGCAGGTATAGCAGCTACCCGGTCTTTGGAGCAGCTGGAAACTGCCCATTGTTTATGAATCAGCAGTGGCTGAGCCGCCGCCGACGCCGCAGAACACAGGAGCGGAGCTTTAAGGGGAACAAGCTTCCTGAGGGACACAGACCATAGACGGCCCCTCTTCCAAAACATTGCTTCGCATCCTACTTTCAGGAGAGGACAGGGCAGTTTTCTGGCCAATGTCACCTCAGGGAAGGGCTTGAGAGGTTTTCTACTTCCTTCTACAGCCAGGAACCCATTCCAGAAGGACAGTGAGCCTCAGGGAGAGGAGACTGGGGGTGGAGGCCATTTGCTTGTTCAATTTTTCGCGCATCTCCCCATGAACAAATCTGTCTTCGGGAACCATGCTGCCTCCACCCCTGGATCCCTCCCACTGCACACCCATGTGTGTAGTAGTTTTGTCGGGTCCATTAGCAGCGGAATCACTTCCTTCCTGTGTGGATACAGGGAATTCAGCCCCCACAACCAGCTAGGAGAGATGGTGTTGGTCAGGGGTACACAGGAGGCTGGGGTCAAAGCAATTCTCTCTCTAACAAGATCTTCAGTCCATCGTTACTGCCTGTCCAAGAATGAGAACCCGAGCTTGCCAGAAGCAGGTTGTTTGGTTACAGTCCAGGCCGGGGGTGCCTGCATTCCAAGCTGGCTTGGACACTGGGCCCTTAAGCTGTGACCACCTAGTTCCACTCAGGTCTGCTTGGAGATTTATTTTCCAAATTAACAGCCAGATGGATCCTGCCAGTCAGTGCTCACAACCTGAGTGAGCAATGGAGAAACGAGAGCCTCACAACACTCATTCACTGCTTTTAAATTAACTCACTTGAAAAAAAATACTTTTCGGCCCCAAGTTGAGGACCTCCTTGGATGCTGGGGAAAGTGAGAGGAAATGACTCAAAGATGAGTCAGGTCTAGAATGCTGCCCTCCCCCAGCTCGGCTTGAAGGAGCAATTGACATAGATGTAAATAAGTCTTAAAGTGTGGGAAAGAGAAGGACTCTCTGGGGGAGTTCCTGCAAGGTGAAATTGAAAACTCCGAGTGCAGAGCGCGTCAGGAGTCGGTCCACAGAGTGCAGAGTTAGCGGCACAGGCAGATTCACCCACCAAGCTGGTAAATGATAACCATTCGTTAGGTGCTTTGCAAGTGGTTTATTGTCTGGTCACTTGTTAGTGTCACTAAGGTTTATGAATGCTGACTACATGCCAGGGACTGAGAGCCAAGGATACGACGGGGATAATAGCTCCACAAATCCTACCCCATGGAGTGTATGAACTCCCTGTGAAAATGACCAGCGCCAGATCCCCGTGAAAATGCTGGGGGTGGGCCTGAGGAAGGAGGCTAGATGGCAGGACCAGGTGTCCAGTTTGAGAGAAGCCAGACTCTAGCCTCAGAACAAGGTGAAGCCACTGAGGACTGAATACGACAGGACGAGGTGAGGTCTACCTCTCCCAACAGCCACTGCGGTTGTATGTAAAAGTGGGGAAGTGGGAAGGGCCAGTTGGGGAAGTTCAAGTAGTGTAGTGTGCACTGAGCAAGCAGGAGGTCCTGGGCTTGATTCCCAGCACAGAAAGAAAGAAAAGAAAAGAAGAAGCAGAGAAGACGGGTGGGAAAGCAGCAGGGCCATTTGGAGGGATACCACTGCCGCGGCTGAAAAAAAAGCAAGACCGCCATCGTCAAAGAGGCCTCCTCCCGCAGCAGATGGAAACAAAGCCAGAGACCCCACAGCTAGGGAGTGAGAGAGAGACCTTGGAACACTCAGCCCTAAATGGTGTGTCTCCATCCAATCGCTATCTTTGGGGCTCAGGGAACCCCGCGGAAGAGGAGGTAGAAGGAGTGTAAGGGCCAGAGGGGATGGAGGACACCAAGAAACGGCCCTCTACATCAACCCGAGCAACGCTCATGTGAACTCACAGAGATGGAGGAAGCACAGGGGTGGCATGGGTCTGCGCCAGGTCCTCCGCACATGTACTATGGCTCCCACTTCAGTGTTTTTACGGGATTCCTGAGTGTGTGAACTGGGGGGGGGGGGCTCTGATTCTTACGCCTTCTCTTGGGCTCTTCTCCTTCTGTTTGTTTTGTCCAATTCCAATGTGTTCATTTTTGTTTCATCATATTATATTATATTAATTATAATCCCCTGGAAGCCCATTTGTTTCCTAATGAGAGACAGAAAGAGAGTAGAGCCAGATGGGGGGCAGGTGGGGAGGAACTGGGAGGAGTAGAGGGAGGGGAAGCCATAATCAGGATATATTACGTGAGACAAAAATCTATTTTCAATAAAAGGGAAAAAAATAAAATAAAAACAGACAAGGCCTGAGTTCCCTCTGCGCCACTTGGCTTCCCAACTCTGATGCCATGAGCGAGCGAGCGAGCATTCTGGACCGCTGGGATGCCAGAAACCCCGTCGACTCTCCCTCCCAGCAGCTGGGATTACAAATGACCATACTGCAAACACACTGCGTTTCCACAGTAGCTTCTGGCTCCCTTTCCATTGTGCCAATGGTAATGTTTTGCGTAGTGAGTACCCACAGCCTCCCTCGTTTTCTCTTTTCACTGGAGAAGGAAACACCACCCCACATCACCCTGTCAGTGACTGGCCCCGCACGTTCCGGGAGGAAAAGGCTGAGAACCGCTGGAGAAGTGAGGGACGAGGGAGGTTTGATTCCTGGAGTCTGCCTTCGAAGGCACCAGGCAGGGGCCGGCAGAGGCTGGAGAAACGTTGTTAAGTTTCAGACCCTAACTGTTCAAAGTCTCTTGTCTTACTCACGGTAAAAGGTGAATGCTCCTGATGACACACGAAGCCTTGTATCTTCTGCACCTTTGCCTCAGTCCCGCCTTCCAGCGACTCCTCAGATCCCACCCTCTCCTGCTCTTCAGCTACTCCTCAGATCCCACCCTCTCCATCTCTCAGCTACTCCTCAGATCCCACCCTCTCCAGCTCTCAGCTACTCCTCAGACCCCACCCTCTCCAGCTCTCAGCCACTCCTCAGACCCCACCCTCTCCAGCTCTCAGCTACTCCTCAGACCCCACCCTCTCCAGCTCTCAGCCACTCCTCAGACCCCACCCTCTCCAGCTCTTCAGCTACTCCTCAGACCCCACCCTCTCCAGCTCTTCAGCTACTCCTCAGACCCCACCCTCTCCAGCTCTCAGCTACTCCTCAGACCCCACCCTCTCCAGCTTTCAGCTACTCCTCAGACCCCACCCTCTCCAGCTCTCAGCTACTCTTCAGACCCCACCCTCTCCAGCTCTCAGCTACTCCTCAGACCCCACCCTCTCCAGCTCTCAGCTACTCCTCAGACTCCACCCTCTCCAGCTCTCAGCTACTCTTCAGACCCCACCCTCTCCAGCTCTCAGCTACTCCTCAGACCCCACCCTCTCCAGCTCTCAGCTACTCCTCAGACCCCACCCTCTCCAGCTCTCAGCTACTCCTCAGACCCCACCCTCTCCAGCTCTCAGCTACTCCTCAGACCCCACCCTCTCCAGCTCTCAGCCACTCCTCAGACCCCACCCTCTCCAGCTCTCAGCCACTCCTCAGACCCCATCCTCTCCAGCTCTCAGCCACTCCTCAGACCCCACCCTCTCCAGCTCTCAGCTACTCCTCAGACCCCACCCTCTCCAGCTCTCAGCTACTCCTCAGACCCCACCCTCTCCAGCTCTCAGCTACTCCTCAGACCCCACCCTCTCCAGCTCTCAGCTACTCATCAGACCCCACGCTCTCCAGGTCTTCAGCTACTCCTCAGACCCCACCCTCTCCAGGTCTTCAGCTACTCCTCAGATCCCACCCTCTCCAGGTCTTCAGCTACTCCTCAGATCCCACCCTCTCCAGGTCTTCAGCTACTCCTCAGATCCCACCCTCTCCAGCTCTTCAGCTACTCCTCAGACCCCACCCTCTCCAGGTCTTCAGCTACTCCTCAGACCTCACCCTCTCCAGCTCTCAGCTACTCCTCAGACCCCACCCTCTCCAGCTCTCAGCTACTCCTCAGACCCCACCCTCTCCAGGTCTTCAGCTACTCCTCAGATCCCACTCCTCCGACCTCATCCTCTCCAGTTCTCCATCCCAGCCTCCTGGTTATCCCTCAGGACCTGCCTGCCTTGGACCTTGGCCGGTGCTACTTCCTGCATCTCTCCCTCCTGAAGTAGTGCGCTGGGCTCTCTCCCTTGGCCCAGCGGCACCTCACTGAGTCTCCCAAGCGCCCTCAGACTTGCAGAACCGCCACATCTCTATTCCCCTTGCCGGCTCCCCCTGCCCAGTTCTCATCATTTCTTTCTCTTTTTGCAGCGCTGTGGAGGGAATCCAGGTCTCTTCCATCCTAGGCAAGCACACTACCCCCCCACCCCAGCCCAGCCTTTTAATAGGTGTGAAATTTTCTCATTCACACTGCATTAAGCGTCTCCCCTCAGCTGGGGCATCAACTCTTCCAGGGAGGGATCTCCTCCTCTCTCCTCTCGGCTTTGTTCCTGTCACCCAGAACCTTGCATGTCACTTCATAAACATTGTTGATGGCTGTTGAACTTCCCTTGAAGACAAGGGCTTTTTGTGCCTTTTAGCGAGTACTCTGTTAGCTTTATCTCTCTCTCTCTCTTTTTGTGGTAATGACAAAAACCCTGCCTTTCTAAGTATGTTTCATTTAGATTGATCTAAAAAAAAAATTTCAGCTAGTTTTGTAGAGAAACGGACAGGTCGTTTCTGGAGAGGGAGCCAACTTGTATTATCTATCTCTCAGAGCTACACTAGTCTCTCTTTCTCTCTCCTTCTCCCCCTTCCTCTCCCCTCCCCCCTCTCTCCCTCTTCTTTACCCTCTCCCCTCCCTTCCCCTCTCCCTCCTCCTCCTTTCTCTCCCTCCTCCTCCTTTCTCTCCCTCTCCCCTCTCCCAATGGACCTCTTTCCCAGGAGCAAGCAGCAGAAATTCAAAGTCTACCATTTTAAGAACCCAGACGGTATGTCCGCGAGGCGCCTGACTTCTGAGAAAACAAGCAAGCCCCCTTTGAAAAGAGAGCAGAGTGACCACCCCCGGGTGCCTTTATTCTCTACTCCCTGCCCACTGGCAAGTTGCTCCGGGGGTCAGGAAAGCCACTAGGATCTCAGCAGGTTTACTCTGTGATGCCTCTGCAAACCGTGATGCCTGAGCCCCAAAGCAGAACACAGATCAGAGATGCCAGAAGGAGCTCAGTCCCGCAGCTAGTCTGCGGCTGTGAAAAGCAAGGAGTGAAATAATTGAATCAGGGCAGAGGACACCTGCCCCATCTCCTACCACCTTTGAAGAAGGAGAGGGGTTCCTCTGCACCACAGGGCTGCCCGGTGCTGGCACCCTTCCCCACCACGGGTGGCGACAGCCTTGAGGTGCCCCTGTTCCCACATCTGCCCCACATCATCGCTCCCGAACTGCGGCTCCCCAAGTACTTACTTTACAGAAGCCCATCTTGTCACTTGGAACTGGGACCCCGCAGGGCAGGGGGGCTGGCGGTCAGAGCAGCGGGAACAGCCTGGCCCCGGGGACCTGCCGCCTCTACTCTGTAACCAGAAGAGGCCTTATCGGGGTCCCAGCACACGGGGCGGCGCCCGCGTGTGGCCCTCAGATTGCTCCACCGAGGGCCTTGGCGCCTAACCTGTGCCTCTTCGGTAATGCCTCCTAAGGGCTTGGGGATCCTCTCATAGGCGGGTCTACAAGGACACCTGGACTCTGTTTTCTCCCCGCTTCCACTACTGTCTTTATGTTGCTTACTGGCTGGTGGAGAGGGAACCTGGGCACAATTCTAATAAATAGGGCCCCAAGTCACCCTGGTCCTGGGAACTAGGGGCAGACAAAATTAAAAAGGGAAAGGTTGGGTGGTAATTAGAGTCAACAGTCTGGGCCCATTTCAGGCCATTCTCATGTGATCCTGGATGCAGAAGGGCTTTATTTTTCAATGCCTGTCCAATCCAACAATGGGGTGAAGCGGCACCAGCCCAGAGTGGCTAAAGGTGAGAACACTGCACCCCAGAGTAGTGGTTGGCAGCTGGCAGGGGGGAATGGCTGGCCTGGAGGAACTGAGCGGTGAGGTGTGGGGGGTGGGGGTGGCTGGGGGTGGGTTCATGGACAGGGTTGCCATTTGTGTGCCCTAAGGGGCTCCTGGGGTCCCTTCTTAGAGGTATACCAATGGGCTGTGTTGCCGGCCCCTCCCTTCCCGAGAAGGGTCTTTCCAGCCTTCCTTAGGTCTTGACTGAAGCTGGGCCAGATCCCCTGGCTGGGCAGCCATCTGGCTTCACAGCTTCGCAGCAGCACCAAGCATGCCCTGCTGTGAGGGCTCAGCTGCCATGGAAAACGCCCTGGACAGCCATGAAATGACCTTCTACTTCTCACAATAGTGAGAGACCCCCCCCCCACACACACACATACACATACTGGAGTTCCAGCCTTCTCTACAATCCAACACAGACAGGCAGGGGAGGACTAACCCAATTGGAGCTACCATTAGGACTAAAAATAATCAGCACGCTCCCAATGGCACACACCCTTAGGCTGGCATCTTTTGAAGCGCGGGACTCAGAACAGTGACATGCTTCTTCTCCTCCCTCCTCATCTAAAACAGAAAAGAAGCCGGTCCACTGGACTGCATCTCAAGACACAGACCCTGGTCTCGTGTAGCCACAAACGCGGGGCGAGGCTAGCTCATGCCAGGCAGGGGAATGACTTTAGAAGCATAGGGCGCTTGGTAGGTTATTAAGCGCTCAGTAAAGACTTCTGGAATTAATCCGTGGTTGTCATCAGTAAAAAGGATATGATCAAATAGCCATGTCAGCATCCGCAGAAGAGCAGCATTTTTCCCTTTAGAGGTTTTCAGACTTTAAGAGGGAACGTTGGGAAGCAAGTAGATATTGTACCAACTCTGGTTAGGTCCTCACATGGTGCTTTTGGGGACAGTACACTCCCTCACAGATCTCTGAAGCCTAGGACTCAGGTTGCCTGGCATCTCTAGGAGCTGGGTCATCTCAGAATTAACTCCAGATGCCCTCCCCCAAGGAGCTTATACCCTCTGGGAGAAAGGCCAGCTACCCGCAGGGGCAAACCCAACTGCTGAGGCTAGAGAGAGCTGGCCTGGACTGCACAACGCTATTCCAGGAGCAATACTGACTGGTCCAGTGCCCTGGACCTCAGATGACACCTGGAAGCAGTTCTCAGGTGAGAGCCCCTGTGCTGTGAGCAGGAACACTCTTTGTCCCCAAGAACATTCCACACTCTGCTGTATAATGTCCCTTTCCTCCTAATTTCTGAGATGGAGCCCCAGGGTCCATCTCAATGTTTGAAACTGAAGGCCAGGTTGCCTTTGCTCTCCTGAACCAGGGGGGGGGGGCAGCATGACGGGGGGTGGGGTGGGCTGAGAAGGTAGCATTATCAGGCTCCCCACCACTTCATGTGCTCAGTGAAGTATGGTGTCCCTACAGTGTGTGCTCAGTACACGTAGCTCTTGTTATTAAACTACTACCGCCCTCACTGCACACAGGCATTCCTCGATATCTGCAGACTGGTTCCAGGACCTGTAGATACCAAAATGTGAGGTGCTCAAGTCCCTCACACAGCAGTGTTTACATATAACCTACGCACATTCTTCCATGTGCTTAAATAATCTCTACTTTGCTCACAATACCTAATACAATGTCAATCCCAAGATGATAGCCGCTATACGATTTTTCAACTTGAATCATTTTATTGCCTTTCCTTCTGATTATCTTCGATTGGTAGTTGTTGGAATCCATGGATGTGGAACCCAAGGAGATGGAAGGTCAATTGTATATTTTTTCATTTATCCATATTTTACACGATCTTCCAGCGATTTTGACAAGATTCCCCTAGGTATGTCCTAGCACAAAATAAGAATATAATTTCTGCTCATCAGACCACATTTACCTCCCAGGAGCCAGCTGAAGATGCTTGTTATGCCTGCCTGCGGGCAACTGTAAACCGAAATGTCAGCTATCATAACTGAGGGCGGCCCAGCATCCTATCACTGAAGACCCCACCCCCAATGCTTTGGATTGGCTGCTATCTGCAGTCCATTATATAAACCACTGTGGCATGGCAGTCCCAGTGGTTCTAAATCACCCATTATCCTACAACCCAAATATCCTCTTTGCTCATCATATCCAGAGACATTTCTCCATTGCTTAACACACACACACACACACACACATACACACACACACACACACACACACACACACACACACACACAAAATAGATTTTAAATTCCTAGTATGATACCAGAAAATAAATAGAAGTTTTAGGGCTGCCTTTCCCTACTGAAGTAGTCTTGAGGCCAGAGGTCATGGTCTCTGCAACATTTTCCTTCTGCTAAATGTGGTCACATTTGTTTATGGCAGTTTGTGGCACTTAGGGGATGCTTTATTTTATTATAGTTATTTGTGTGCATGTTTGTCTTCTTTATTAAAAGCAAAGTCTTTGGGGGCACAGATTGCAAGATATTCATCACTAGCCTGAGGCTTTAAACATAATAGATGCTCAGGAATTGCTGCCAAGTGGACCATGAATGCATATATGCACTAGGGGATGAAAGATTTCTTCCAATACACGATTGTCAAGAATTATAAAGGAAATGAGTTTTGTGGACATCACTAATTTCTGGTGAACCCACGGTAGCTGCCAGAACACATTGTTTTCCCCCTAATTGAACAGAAACAATCTGTTTAATAATACTTCAATTTTTTCCCCTAGAATTTGGCCTTGTAAAAATCTGCTTTCTTAAAAAGTGAGACATCTATCTCTTTCCACCATTTTGTTTTAAGCCAAATTCCCAAGAGTATCATCATGACTGCATGTGCAAGAGGGCCCAGAGGCAGGGAATACAGCAGTCACTGCTCTCTGAGCTCACTTAAAAATTGTGTACTAATGACTGCTTGGAAACAAGGCAGACTTTCATGGTGTTTAAACTCCACCCCCAACTCCGAGGGCTGGAGAGCTAACTCAGGGTGGACAAGCACTCCGTCCCTGAGCCACACCCCCAGCTCTAGTATCTAAACTGTTGAAACTTCACATCCCTCTCCAAAAAAGTATCTTTGAGCATGTATTGTCAACAGACACACACTTGCTTATTTACAAACCACACACGAGCATTATTGTGCCAATACATTATGCGCATCATAAAACACATGGCAAAATGGAAATTTTTTTTAAAGGATGAGATATTTTCAACCTAGAAAATTGAAGTTCCCACGCCTTCTTCTTCTTGAAGCTTTTTTTGCACTCCGTGGAGATGCATGGACCCCATGTTGGAATCCGCAGGACTAGGGCTTACGGTGAGGTTTACAAGCCAGTGCCCTGGAGGCTAGGGGGGGTTCACTGGATGCCAGACCTATTCTGACATCCTTCAGCTTCTAGATGCCTCACTCATGAGTACTGTGCTCCCAGGGTTGAGGTCCAGAATTATAGCTGATGTGCACATCTGTGTTAGAGATGGCAGCAGAGAACAATTTGGGTGTGATTCCAGATGTCTCACAGACTGATGGGGGTGGGTGGGGGGCGGAAATTCCCCATTATGCCTTTCCCAGGGCAAGCTGTGGAGTGCCCTGAGCCATCCCGACTCACTGTGAAGCAGGACAGCTAACACCAACACTTCGGGATGCTCTAAGAACCAAACGAGGCAGCATGGAAGCATGCATCCCAGGGACACCGCGCTGCTACCCAGGCATCACGTGTCTCGCCTACAGCATGTGGTCTTTTCAGTTTGGAGGTGATACGGGAAATTCAGACTACGGAGTGCTCAGACCTCATTAAGAGTCTCCATATTGACTAATGGGAGCACTTTCCTTCTGCCCGATAGCTGAAGATATAATTACTTAGAAAGGCTACAAGGGACACTCTAGGGGGAGAGAAGTGGTTGGTAGAGATAAGGGAGGGAGTAGGAGCGAACAAGCAGCAGAAGAAAGATCGCGCCCAAACTGAGGGGAGAAACAGGCGTATTTACTCCACTCCCCGGTGCCCTGTCTCTTCTCATCCTAAGCAATCTTCATACAGACATTGATTTCAGTGTTGTTGTACATATCCTTAAATATGTCGTGTAAATTAAGGCATGTGTAAAAAGGTAAAGAAGAATATGGTGCAGTCAGCTCGAGAACATGACACCAGGAACATCGGTAAGTCGCCCTCTGCCATCTCCCCCACCCCACTCTTGGCCTCTGTTCATCTGATACCACAGTACACACTTTTATAGATTCTCGGGACTTACACATGCACCCCTAAGCAGCGTGTAGTGTCATTTTAGTGTTTTTACCTTTTAAACAATGAGTGGTTGATATTACCATTACGTTGGTTCATGACTGGCTTACACAGTGGGAAGATGTCAGCCCAAACCCATGGAAAATTCTTCCTCTCTGAGTTCTGGATGCTTCCCTTTCCTCACGTCTGTGGGAACTATTCCACAGGCAAACTGCTGCTCCTGCTATTAGGCGAAGAAACCACAGATACTGCGATGGGGGAGGCGGCCGGATATGACTGTTTTCCACATGCAGATGTGTGACGCCCAGGGGAGGCAGGCATGGCAAAGGAGCTCAGAGAGCCTACCTGAGCCATTCAGATTTGGCTTCCTCACCCTGGCCAATGTGGTGCAGCAATAAAGTGTGGTCAGGTTTCATAAATCCCTACCGCACAGCACAGAAGTGGCCCTGAACGGAAGCAGTCACCTCTGAGCATGGCGTGGCCAGTCCCAAGTGGACACAGGCACCATGGGATCATGGAACTTTGCTCAGGGACGAGAACCAACACTAACATTTCTTTTTTCACTTGACAAAGGTCCGTTTGGGGTTCTGTTTCACAGGCTGTTAACTGAAATGACATGCTTCTGCCCAGTGGATGAGGTCAATGGAAGTACTGCTATGAGTACAAATAACCGATATTCCATTAGTCCTTCTTAAAGCTGATGGTCAGCGTCATTATTCCCAGCCTCTGTACCCTTGGAACTTGGGTCACACTTTCAGTCACGTTCATGCTACAATGTGCTGTGACTGTGATCCTCCGTTCTGTGTCCTTCAACACCCAGTGCATAGAAGACTCCCAGTGATCCAGTGCCCCCTTAAGTGCCTGTCTGGCAGCCACCACTGAAAAATCCTGACAGCTAGACAGGTGCCCAGTCTAGGCATCAACCTCCATTTGCAACAATTGGAGGTTTATCGTCCTCGTTGTTGTTTTTTCAGGATTACATTTAACACAAATGAATTGTATAAATCCATGTCACTGGCTGTGATATTTCCATACATGTGCATATCACTCATTGATTGTACCCATCCCTCTGTCCTCTGCCCGCTGCCCTTTGGTTATAGCTGGCAGTTTTGGAAGTTAAAGGAAGATTTAACTAGTGATGATTCTGAGGAAAGAGAGTCCATATTGGCCAGATCTGAGAGCCTCTATCTTTCCCTGTCTGCTTTTCTGGAAGAGGCTTCTTGGTCCCTCTCCTTTTTTTCTTATTGTCTGTGGCCCCCAAAGTCCAGGCTTCTCATTCTTCCAGGTCTGAACTACCCACAGTAAATGCTGCAAAGCTGCTGTTCATCCAGTCACCCTGTCTCTACTCAACACACCTGCCTTTCTCAGGCAGGAACCCTGTGGCCCACGGCCCCGAGTGCCATTGCCCTCTCTCAGTGAAGCATGGTTTCACTTCTGAAAGCAAGGATTAATCATTTCATTGTACATAGTGAGAGTTAAAAAAAAGAATAAACTAAAAAAATCACTCACAGTGTCTGCATCACAGTATAAATATTCACATTTTGACAATCCTCTTATTTGTCATTTTTCTTTATATCTGAATAATAAACACTTTTTGAAAATGGGAATTATGCCACACATAAGACTTTTTATTTAATTTTTATTTCATGTGTATGGGTGTTTTGCCTGCATGGGGGTCTGTCCCTGGTGTCTGTGGAGGCCGGAAGAGGGCATCACATACTCTGGAACAGGAGCTACATGTGGTGTGAGCCACTGTGTAGGTACTGGGGATAGAACTTGGGTCCTCTGGAAGAGCAGCCGGTGCTTTTAACCACTGAGCCACCTCTCCGGCCCCGGATCTGCATTTATTTAAGCCTTGTTGTATAAACATGTCATTCTTAGTGTGACGCTGTATTCACAAACGCTGTTGTTCACCAAGAGCCTTTTCCCTCTCTGCCCTCCAATCACCGGCTTCTTTTTTTTTTTTTTTATCCACCTGATAGAACCTATTATAGCCATCCTAGTCTGTACTAACATTGTTCCTGTCATACGTTCAGCTTTTGTTGTACGGATTGTGCAATTCACTGCTTGACCTATGGTCTTGTCTTTCTAATAATTTTGACAATTGCTTTTGAGTTCCTGGTCAGAGCCTCAGTCCTCAGGATCAGCAACTACGTCTCCCACATAGCAGGTGCGCAGTGAGCACGTGACAATTTTCAGATTGCTTCCTTGGGTTGGGACTGCGTTTCCTCTTCCATGTTCTGCTCTTTCTACGAAAAGGCAGAACAGCTCAGATTCACCAGAGGACTGGAATCGATAACCATAGAAAGGCTGGAGGCCCAGCCTGTGTCTTCATGACTCATTTATGCCCTCCCTTGGTGGTAGAAATGGGCTCTCTGAGATGCACTGGTGTAGTGCTGGAGCATCCTGGACCTCCCTGGCATTTGCTGACAGTGGACCATCCAAGGACATGAATGATTCAAGCATCAGAAAAAGCAATAACGAGATTCAAACTCCCCTTTGTATTCTCTGCTGAAGGCCTTAAAGTAAACACAACAGCCTTTATATGAAAACTTAGGCTGTACAGAATTATAAAGTAACACTCCTACTTTCTATCATTCTAGTGATAAGAAGCATTCTCCAGGCCCCATTTTACAATGGCTATTGTTTTCCATTCCCAAACACAAGTACACACACACACACACACACACACACACACACACACGTACCGTCACACACTGTCACCCCCCCCCCCATAAGAAACTGTATCCCTCCACATAAGTTTTTATAATTTATCTACTACTAATGATGGATTAAAAATCATTTCTGAGTTATCTACCAACTTTATCTTATAGTTAAAATGTGCCAGTGGGGAGAGGAAACAGGGCTCTGGGGCTTATCTTACCCCTTGCCATATCTTCCTACCTCTTCTCGGCCCCGCCCCACTCCTGATTGCCCTTTCCCATCCAGACCTTGCACTTCTTCAGCTGTGTGCTTTTAACACATCATTCTCCTTCTCTGGGCTGCTTTCCCTCATCTGTACTTGCACGGTGGCCTCCCACCAGCTGTGACAATCTGTCATCATCGTCACCATCTTGGTATGCCAAGGAGCCTGGAGAACTGCAGATTCCCTCCATGGCACCAGCCCTATGTCTTGCCTGGTCCCTCAGCTTCAACAGTAGCCCAGGAGCATCTAACCAGCCACACACCATCCAGAAAGCCTTTCCTGCCTTAGAATGACTATGGTCACCACCAGAGGGAGCGGATCTGCGCCTCTGGCCTCTGAGCGAATATCTTCACTTTGTAGTTCTTCTGATAGCAAGCTCTAACATAGAGGTTCTTAATGTGTGGGTCGCGACCCCCTTGGAATTGCATATCAGCTATCCTACATATCAGCTATTTACGTCACGATTCATAACTGTAGCAAAATTGCAGTTATGAAGTATCAGGGAAAATAATTGTATGGTTGGGGGTCACCACAACATGAAGAGCTGTCTTAAAGGTTCAGCATTAGGAAGGTTGAGAACTACTGGTCTAAGGCTCTAGGCATAGGGAATACTGAAATGATCTCACTAGCAACTGTCAACCACAGGATTCTAGTTCCCAGTGCCAGGGCTAGCCTCGGCATAGCTCAAAGCAGGTCCCATTTCCCACAGTGCCTCGCCTATTGCATCTTAGGCAAGGAGGACCAGAAAGACTCTCTCTGGAAGGTTCAGGAGGGTACCAGGGGGTGGCATCTTCAGATAGTGCAAGAGAAGAGAGGCAGAGGGAAGGACCTGGCAAGCTGGACCTTATCTTGTGGAACCCTGGAAATTGCCGGGACAGGTCAGGTTTCCCGCTGAGGCCACCAAAGTGCTACTTGCAATACCCACACACCCTTCTCCTGCCCTGCAGCTGACCCACCAGCACAGTCCTCTCCAAAGCACCCCTGGTGCCTTCTGGGTCACCTGCTTCCACCAGTCTCTGCCGGGCATACAAGTGTCTCCATCACTTTACAGCCCTACGCTTGCCTAGGGATGAGGCCCTCCCTGTTTTCCCTGCTATTTACACACCAGGGCCCTCTGAGGACACACAGTTGGTTTTTAGAAGCTTCCTTCTCGAGGTTTCGAAGGAAAAAAAAAAAACCTCAGTTTCGGCATTTCCTAGAAAAAACGATTTAAGGTTCCTTCTTGTGGCTCATCTTGTTGGAACAAAATCAGAAGCTGGGGGGCTTGGCAGCACTCACCCCCCTGCCGGTGCTTCCGGGAACTACAGGTGCCACTTGGTCCTTATTGCAACCCCAAGAAGAGCTGTTACTGTCCTGGGTTCACAGATAGAAACTGAGGCTCCCTGGCGGGAGCGGGGAGGGGCGCGCAGGAGGAGGGTTGGTTGGCCCCTGCCAACAGATCAAGGCCGCACAAGCTGGGGTGGAGCTGGGCCTGTCCCCAGGAGCTCTGTCTCCAGAGTCCCAGCACCCAGCAGCAGGCTTGCGTTCTCCTGTCCAAATCTCCTGCGATGTGACAGTCACAGTTTCTAGAGTAGAGCCCTCTTGTGATGCTCACATTGTCTTTGAGTCTCTGCATAAATTTACTAGGGAATCTTGTGATTTAAAAGGCTACTATCTCCTTACTGTTTTTTGAAAAGAAATCTGACTTGGCAGGGTTGCTTCATAGTTGTTGGGTTTGTTTTTTTTTTTTTTCTTTTTTCCTTTTTGCAGTGCTAGAGTTTAATCTGGGCCTTTTATATTCCAGAAAAGATCTGACCCACACACAGAGCCACAGCCCAGCCCTAGGACAGTTCTTATTTTGTAAATGAAAGTCTCTTGGTTTTGTCTAGATATTTCTCAGATAACATCTATGGATGTATCTAGAATGTTTTTTTACTTGTATTGTTTGTTTGTTTTTAATGCCTACAGCAAGGCATAAAAATTCTCTGGGTCACATTCTTCATACATGCATAAGAAATCTGAGTAGTAACTGTTCACTATGTCCCAAGAGGGTCTCCATGAGACTAAGCTACAACAGAAGAGGAGAGGGCAAGGAGCATTGTGCACATCTACAATTGCATGTTAAATCTAATTTGGGGCTCACAAGAATGCAACTAAGACACTCTTAGCTGGTCTGCCTGTCTCTGGGGGATCATCTAGGTTCCTCTAATAAGATATTGGTCAAGATGGGATGGCTAGTGTGTTCTGGCCCAGGTTTCTAAATCAAGTCTCTGGGTGCTAATAGACCCAGCCCTGCTTCTCTTCAGAAACAGATTTTTACCAAATACACTGGCTACCAGATACACGTATAGTTCCCTCTGGGGTCATCTGCTCCCCAGGAGGCTTGTTAAAGTAGGACACTATTCTTAAGTTAAATTATCAATCAACAGTATTCTTTCTGGTATGGCTGCTTTCCACAGATAATAAAATCCCATCAACTTCCTCCAAAGAAAACGTGACCTACATAACGATGAATAGCAATTAATCCTCTGCTGCAATGTTCAAAAGCTGGAGCTGTGCTGGAGCCAAGATACCTAGGAGCTCGATCCATCTTGATTGGGAACTTGCAGCAGGTAAACGGAGGGACCTTCAGGGATAGGTCTCAAGTACCAGATGGTGGCACAAAGGGAGGGTGGTCAGGACCTAAGAGAAGCAAGCAACTCAGAATGCCAGTTCCAGGTCAGGCCTACTACCAAAGAGCCCAGAAGGTGAAATCTATAGAATCTATATTCTAGATGAACCTATACTGTACAGATTCATCTATAGTACAGATGAACCACAGAAGAATGACTTTTGTAGGTGACACTATCTCACCAGGTTGCTTGGGCTAGGATGGGTGGCAGCCCTGTCCTTACCTTCAGAGAGGGATGTTGTCCATCAGCATGCCCAAAAGGCCACTGACCTGAACCTGTTCTTTGGGTCACATTCCTTGTCTACAAGTGAGAAACTTGAGTGGTAACTGTTCACTATGTCCCAAGAGGGTCTCCATGAGAATAAGCTACAACACAAGAGGAAAGAGTGAGGAGTGCTGTGCACACCTACAACCCCAGGATTTAGGAGGGTGAAATAGGAGGATCAGGAGTTGTTCAAGTCCAGTCTAGGCAAGATTGTCGCCCAAATACAAAACAAAGATAATGAAGGGGACTAAATGACAATAGACCATAGAATAGTGACCTGAGAATCAGGGGTCCAGACTCTGGCCTGATCATGACCAAATTCCTTACAATTCTGAACTTGTCTGCATCTCCATTTTCCCAAGAGTAAAACCAGAAGCCAATTAGTATGATGGTGCACTCACCTGAACATGGAGGGCAGGCTGTGTATCTACCAGCTCCTTGATGGAAGGCAAGCCCAGAGAAGCTCTACTGTGTTAAAGGACAGCTGGTGTAGACTTGACTCTCTCATTCTGGAGTCTCTACCTGAGATTACAACCCATGTAGCACACAAAAACCTTGACACAAGCCTTATCCGTGGCAGTCCTAGAAAATAAACCCTAAGTCCTTAGTGGAGAATAATCCACAAAACTGTAACCCACCCAGAAGGAAATCGCTACTCAGCCACCAGCTCTGTGCACATGAAGAACATGCATGGGTTCATGTGTAAGACAGTTTGGAGGAGACAGGAGTCTGGGTGTGGAGGACAGATCTAGGGGCCAGTGGATGGGAATGGGAAGCACACGCGAGCTTTGTAAGGCGGCAGACCTAGTCAGTCTTGATTGAGGGTGAAGTATGTGACCCTACGCATCGATTAAAACTTGGGGGATGAATAAAAGAGAAATGTGTGTTACTGTATGTGAACTTGAAAAATAACAGTTCAGACCATTTTTTTTTAAAAATCACGCTTACATCCTCCAAGGCAGGGACACAAAAAAGAGAAATGTCTCTATCATGGCTCGAATCTGCAATGTTTCCCCCCACAGGCTCGTGTTTTTGAATGCTTATCCCAGGCTGCTTTGGGAGGCTAAGAGAGGTAGGAGGTAGATCCTGGCTGGCAGAGTAAGTCACTAGGGGCAGGCCATAGAAGGTCGTAAACCTCCCCCTCCCCTACTCTGTCTACATAGGGAAGTCGGCCATAGCCACCCTGTCACAACGATTAGAAACCTCTGAAACTGTGAGCTCAGCTAAATCTCCCTGCCCCCAAGTCGTGCCTATTGGGTGTTTATTACAGTGACACAAAGGTGGCTAACACAATGACCAGAGTCAACTGGGCTAGGCCAGGCTCTCTCTGCTCCACCCTTCCGGCTCAGGGTTCGGCTGCCACAAGCATAGACCAGTCCTTTCCTTCAGGTTCATCATCAGTTCATGATCAGACACTTAGCTGGAACTCACCACCTAACCAGCAAGGGGATGTGCCAGAAATGTTAGCAGCCAGCTCTCCGCACCTTATATACCCCCTAGTTCATGTCAAGGAGGCAGAGGCTCGCTCCTGCTGCCAGGCTAACCCAAGGGCCCAAGAGTCAAGAAAGCCAAGTCAGGAGGGGGAATTTGGCACCAAGGCTCAGCTTCTGTCCCTTGTACCTGGATACAGACAACCTTTTTCTCAAAAGACCAACACCAATAGGGCCCTTCCAGTGAACTTCTCAAACAAAGACGCTCTAGAAATACAGGATGCTGGTAAGTGAGCTTCAGATAAGCCACACATAATGGTCTAGTATAAGTATCTCCTATGAAATATTTGCTTGCATTTCTTTTTTCTAAGTCTGGAAACTATATCTTCCATTTACAGAGGCATGGCCATTACCAAATTGAGACTCCCACATCCATGTCTGCTTTTTAACTCATTCCTGGGTATATTTGCAAACTTCTCTCAACACCTGGTCACAAAGCAAGCTGAGATGTCAAATAAGGGACAGAAAAAACTAACCCTGTCCCCCTGCCCCATCATCAGCTGGACCCCAAGGCCAGATGGTGGTGAGGTATGTCAGAAAGGAAACTCCACCTGAGAGTACATTTCTGGGCAGGCTAGAGGACAGCCAGCCAGCCAATCCTTTCTCTGTAGGATGTATTAGGTCTTCTCACAGGACATGAAGGGTCAGCATATATGGTCCTCCAGATGGGCTACGCAAACAGCACATTCTCCCAGATCTTTCCTAGTCACCTCCAGGTGATTCGTGATGGTTTCCATATTCCAGTACCCTGTGGTTACAGCAGGCATCTGTGGGTGGTGTCATTCATGGGGCTCCCTAACATAAGGAAGGGGCACGGTCTTGACTTTTTCTGCTGCTGCTAATAGAAGGTAAAGCTAGACAGAATTTGTACCAAAAGCTACAGCAGATGCCAAGCAGCTGTTCGCCACCCACGAGGTCGGAGGGACAAGGTCAAACTGAAGTCTCTGTAGGTTAGATCTGTCACAGAGAAAGTGGTGGTGGAAAGAAAAATGGTCAGATGGGAAAATGATCACTGCCTAAGACTGGGTTTGAAAGGGTGACTGAGAGTCTGCAGGAGGATGGCCAGGGGCTGCCTTATCTAGTCCCATCTATCCCCAAGGTTCCCGAACACATATCCATGGGAACCTTGACCATGGAGCCGATGAAGAGAAGATCTCAAAAGCATTCAAGGGGTACTGCCACCCCACGCGGGCGTCCACAGGAAGTGGGTGATGTATGAAGCTGAACTCCAAGTCTCCCGATTTATTGGCTCTTCAGGTTCTCAAGACCCACTGGCTGATAGGAACGAGCCGACCGACGGGACACCAGCCTCAAGACAGGGCTGTGGCTTTTCACAGGCTCCAGGTGCGTCCCAAGCAGGTAGGTTCAGCCTCGGTCATTTCAGCCATAGCTGCATGACTGTGGCAGTCTGCAGTTGCAACAAGTCAGGGCTGGAGGCTGACTTCAGTGGTCCTGAGGGCACAGGAGAGATCGAAGGAAGCTGAAAAACCCGTCCAGTCTTATTATAGAGTAACGTGGATAGGAATAAAGGGCACCTGTCCCCTCTCTGGAGTGCAGGACTGCCGGTTTGTCCAAGGATAGTGGCACAGGGTCACTGTCCTACGGAGTCTGAGTTTGGACTCCTGCTGGAGATCAAAGACTCAAATGCAGCTCAGTGCTGCCGTCTACTGTCCACCGCATGCCTACACCGAGCAGCACTGCTTCCCTTCCTCAGCAACATCCCCCCTCCCAGCCCAGCGTTCCAGCTGGAGCTGATCATCCTGCTGGAGGGAACTGTCAATGGAGAAGCTCTCTGAAACCCTGCTGGTTAAAGCTCCTCTACGGCTTAACCTGTGAGCTGCTGGCATTACCAAAGTGGTTGAATCCAGTCAGAGCAGCCTCAAGGAGCATGCTTAGAAGGCCGTGGGGATCCTAGAGCTCTGAGGCCCACATAGCATTCACAGAAGTTATGGGTGATATTCAGGCCAAGGCTGGAGAGTCAACTATATTCAGACTTGGCAGGAAAGATTCAAAGCCAGACACCCACAGCCTACAACCAATAGGCCCCAAACCAGCCACCTTTTTGTACAAGCCACACAAAGAACAGTGCATTAATTTTCTGTTACCACTATAAACAATACCTGAAACAATCAACCCCCAAAAGAAAATGTTTGTTTTGGTTCAGTTTTGGAGGCTAAATTCATAGTCTGGTGGCCCGATGGCTTCAGGACTTGTGACAGCATACATAGTACATTCTACAGAGACATGTGGTCAGAAAGAGAAGAAGAGGAAGAGGAGGAGGAAGAAGAGGAGGAGAAAGAAGAGAAGGAAGAAAAGGAGAAGGAAGAAGAGGAGGAAAAGGAGGAGGAAGAGGAGAAGAGAAGGAGGAAGAGAAGGAGGAAGAGGAGGAGGAAGAGGAGAAGGAAGATGAGGAGGAAGAAAAGAAGGAGGAAGAAGAGGAGAAGGAAGAAAAGGAGGAGGAAGAGGAGGAGGAGAAGGAAGAAGAGGAGAAGGAAGAAAAGGAGGAGGAAGAGGAGGAGGAGAAGGAAGAAAAGGAGGAGGAAGAGGAGGAGGAAGAAGAGGAGAAGAAGAGGAGGAAGAGGAGAAGGAGGAGGAAGAGAAGGAGGATGAGGAAGGAGAGGAAGAAGAGGAAGAGGAAGAGGAGGAGGAAGAAGAGGAGGAGGACGAAGAGGAGAAGGAAGAAGAGGAGGAAGAAGAAGAGAAGGAAGAAGAGGAGGAAGAAGAAGAGGAGGAAGAAGAGGAGGAGAAGGAAGAAGAGGAGGAGGAAGAGGAGGAGGAAGAGGAGGAAAAGGAGGAGGAAGAAGAGGAGAAGGAAGAAGAGGAGGAGGAAGAAGAGGAAAAGGAGAAGGAGGAAGAGGAGGAGAAGAATTGAAGAAGGAGGAAGAGAAGGAGGAGGAAGAAGAGGAGGAGAGGAAGAGGAGAAGGAGGAGGAAGAGAAGGAGGAGGAGGAAGGAGAGGAAGAAGAGGAAGAGGAGGAGAAGAGGAGGAAGAGAAGGAGGAGGAGAAGAGGAAGAAGAGAAGGAAGAGGAGAAGAGGAGGAAGAGGAGGAGGAGGAGAGGAGGAAGAGGAGGAGGAAGGAGAGGAAGAAGAGGAAGAGGAGGAGAAGAGAAGGAGGAAGAGGAAGAGGAGGAGGAGAAGAAGAGAAGGAGGAAGAGGAAGAGGAGGAGAAGAGAAGGAGGAGGAGCAGGAGGAGGAAAAAGGGGCTTCACTCCTGGTGTCCTCCATCTGGAGCATGCCCCCATTACCTAATATCCTCCAACTATCACAGAGATTCTACCACCTCCCAAGAGGCCCCACCCCAGGACACCAAGCCATTAACACATAGGTCTTTGGGAGACGTTTAGGATCCAAACTATAGTACATGGCTTTCACATCTTTTAAAAGAGTTGGAACTAAAATCCAAAGGAAGGCTACAGACGTAACAGAGCCTATGTGGTGGGCACAGTCTGAAGTATTGACTCCATGACCTTTTACAGGTCGGTTGCTGGCTCTCTCTCCAACTAGAGGAGAACGCAGGGCCTCCCCTCTAAGATTTAATTCCCTGTATCTAGATCAGAGCTTCCGGATGCTGCCAGGATCCTCCACAGGCCACACTAGGGGAAAAGAGCTGTAAGAAGCTCAGGTAAGATCAGCTAATCTCCAGGCTCTCCGCTGTGGGCCAGCCCAGCTGTTCAAGCAAGGGCCGCGCCTCTCCTCAGCTCTGTCAGGGGTTACATAACCCGCAAAGGCCCCGGAAAAATACTTCAGCAGCTCTTGCAGCTCCAGATTGGCCAGAAAACGTCCCTGCATCCAAGGCGATACACGGGATTTGTCAAAATGACCTCCTTCCATGCTACAAATCCTTTTTCCAAGCAAAAAGTTCTGCTGAAGATTGAGGGGTTTGGTTAACAAATAAATATCTTTAAAAGACAAAACTATTCGTGGTTTTTGCTGTTTCTGAGCAGAGAAGTCATTTGTAATATAAATGAAGTGAGGTTCTCACTGCGCTCTACATCCTGTCTGTGTGAGCAGATTCTCCACTCACTGCACTCTACATCCTGTCTAAGTGAGCAGGTGCCACGTGGGGCCAAGAGCTTGGAGTGACGCAGTCCCCGGATGCTGTGAGCAGCTCAGGACCAGACTTGTCATCCTTACCAGCTCCCGTGGGGGGCAGCTGCATCCCTGCTTCCCCCATGATGATGCTGGGGTGGGAAATGAGGATCGCAGGTTCCTAGACAAGGGTCAGTTGCTCAGGGCTCTCCCTTTCGATGGGTGGCGGTGTGCTGGGCAGGGAGAATTGGAAGGAAGAGGCAGCAGGGCCAGAACATGGTCTGGGAGTGAGGAGACATGATGAGACACCGGACACTGAAGGAATGAGGTAATAGTGCAGAGTGTCCACTATGGACAGCTTAGTAGGTGCACAGCCCCTTACAGTTAGCTCCCTGAGGCCTCGGGGAGCAGGACTCTCTTCCCCATTCCTTATAGAGCAATCGTAGGGCTTGGGTGAGACCAAGGCTGCAGGTAGCTACACAACAATGAATCTTCACTGTCACACATTCATTCACTCAGCTGATGCCCATTCACAAGGACAGAACTGGTTCCGGGGCGAAGGTGAGAAGGACAGCTCCATCCTTGCCCTGGTGCGATGTGAGTTGACTTTCTGAGGAAAGTGACACAGTGCTTGTGTAGGGTGGTGCAGTGTTGTATAAGGTGGTGCAGTGTTGTGTGGGGTGGTACAGTGTTGTGTGGGGTGGTGCAGTGTTGTGTGGGGTGGTGCAGTGTTGTGTGGGGTGGTGCAGTGTTGTGTGGGGTGGTGCAGTGTTGTATAAGGTGCTGCAGTGTTGTATAAGGTGGTGCAGTGTTGTATAAGGTGGTGCAGTGTTGTATAAGGTGGTGCAGTGTTGTGTGGGGTGATGCAGGGTTGTGTGGGGTGATGCAGGGTTGTGTGGGGTGGTGCAGTGTTGTAGGGGTGGTGCAGTGTTGTATAAGGTGGTGCAGTGCTGTGTGGTGTGGTGCAGTGTTGTATAAGGTGGTGCAGTGTTGTATAAGGTGGTGCAGGGTTGTGTGGGGTGGTGCAGTGTTGTATAAGGTGGTGCAGTGTTGTGTGGGGTGGTGCAGTGTTGTATAAGGTGGTGCAGTGTTGTATAAGGTGGTGCAGTGTTGTATAAGGTGGTGCAGTGTTGTATAAGGTGGTGCAGTGTTGTGTGGGGTGGTGCAGTGTTGTGTGGGGTGGTGCAGTGTTGTATAAGGTGGTGCAGTGTTGTGTGGGGTGGTGCAGTGTTGTATAAGGTGGTGCAGTGTTGTATAAGGTGGTGCAGTGTTGTATAAGGTGGTGCAGTGTTGTATAAGGTGGTGCAGTGTTGTGTGGGGTGGTGCAGTGTTGTATAAGGTGGTGCAGTGTTGTATAAGGTGGTGCAGTGTTGTATAAGGTGGTGCAGTGTTGTGTGGGGTGGTGCAGTGTTGTGTGGGGTGGTGCAGTGTTGTATAAGGTGGTGCAGTGTTGTGTGGGGTGGTGCAGTGTTGTATAAGGTGGTGCAGTGTTGTGTGGGGTGGTGCAGTGTTGTGTGGGGTGGTGCAGTGTTGTATAAGGTGGTGCAGTGTTGTGTGGGGTGGTGCAGTGTTGTATAAGGTGGTGCAGTGTTGTATAAGGTGGTGCAGTGTTGTATAAGGTGGTGCAGTGTTGTGTGGGGTGGTGCAGTGTTGTGTGGGGTGGTGCAGTGTTGTGTGGGGTGGTGCAGTGTTGTGTGGGGTGGTGCAGTGTTGTGTGGGGTGGTGCAGTGTTGTATAATGTGGTGCAGTGTTGTAAGGGGTCATACAGTGTTGTAAAAGGTTCTATAAATGGAAAATCTTTGAAAACACAGTTTTCTTTCTCTTTTCTTTTTTCTTTTCTGAAGGTTGAACCTGGGGTCTGCTTTTTCACACTTGTCCGTCTTAACTCAGTCTGCCTTAATCAAATACCACACTGGGTGGTAAACAACGGGCATTTAATTCTCGTATTCCTGAAGCAGTCAGAAACGGGGCACCAGAAAACTGGTTCTTGGTAAAGGCTCTCTCCCTGTCTTGCTCATAGTTGCCTTCCTACCATGCCCTCACTTGGCAGAGAGAGAGAGAGAGAAAGTTCTAGAATCTTTTCTTTTTCCCATAACGGCAATAATCCCATCACTGGCCTTCAACCTCATGGTCTAGTGACTTCCTGTGTTATCCGGTTTATTTGTTTGTTTTTGTTCCTGTGATAAACACCGTGACCCAAAGCATCGTGGGGAGGGAAGGACTTATTTAGCTCACACATCTAGGTCACAGTTCATCATTGAGAGAAGTCAGGGCAGGGACTCAAGCAGGAACTTGCTGCTTGCTGACCTGTTCACAGGCTCCTGCTTAGCTAGTTTCCTTATAGAGCCAGGACCACTTGCCTAGAAAATGGTACGGCCCAGAATGGCCTGGGCCCTCCTAGACTAGCCAACAGTCAAGACATGCCCACCCAGCAATCTCACTGAGGCAACCCCCTGGTTAGGACGCTCTCAGATAACTCTGGGCTCTCTAACGTTGACAGATGAAGCCAACTAGCAGAACTTCCAAAGTCTCCCATTCCAGGACCACCACCTCAGGAGCGGGCCTTGAAAACTAACCTGGGGATAGAGACACAAACGGCACAGTGAACTGAGTAACAGCAACGATGCCCCCACGGTGGACAATCTGCCGTCAGGACTAGCCTTACGATCACCCCGCTTGTTAGGAGATGACCGTTATCAAAAGTACCCCAAAACTAGACAGGTTGGAGAGGTAGTGGGGGAAACTGGGAGTCTCGTGTCCTATTTATAGAAAGGAGAAGTGGTACAGACTTCAGAAAACAATGTGGAGAAACCTTCAAACCTTGCTGTGTGCCCGGGTAACCAACATGCAAGTAATCCCGTCACATGTATGAAGATATTATTATTCCATTCTAAAAAAATAAACACAACTCTGCCAGGAATGGTGACCCAGCACTGAGGGGTAGGATTGGACTAAGGCTGGACAGTTGCTTTGAATTCGAGGCCAATCTGGGCTACATAGAGTTCTAGGTTGGCCTAGGGAAGGAGAGGCCCTGTCTACAACATATAAACAAATATATTTTTAGAAAACATGAGAGACTGGAATCCCATGTTTGTGATCACACAGATGTGCCTGTAAGACTTCTCACCCAGGGAAGCGGGTCATGGGAGGGCAAAGATTGTGTGATTCTGCTTATCAGAATGTATTATTGGTCTGAGCTTGCTGTAAAGAGATACCTGAGGTGGAGTGATTTCTAAGGGAAAGAGGTTTTCAGCTCAAGCTTCCCAGGCTGTGAGACCAAAAGTGGACTTGCGGCAGATGGCATCACAAGAGTAAGAGCATGTGTGAAGGAGACCACCTGGGGAGGCAGGAAGCCAGGGAGTTGGGGGACCGGGTTTACTCCTTTTATAACAACCTGCTCTGTTTAGGACTCACTGTCTTCTAGAGACCTGGACTAAGCCCTTGCAAGGGCAATGCCCTTAATGACCTCATTGTCTTGCACTAGCCAGGCTCCGCCTCTTAAAGGTCCCACCTTTCCACTTTACATATTAGATCCCAGCCTCCAGCATGCCAGTGTAAGTACTACATTCGCGTCACATCTAAACTATAGTAATGAGGTATTTTATGTAATCATTCATGACAGGGGCTGGGGCAAGAGAAGAACGGGACCTTGTTGCCCAGAGGGTAATGTGAATGTGTTCAAAAAAGCTGTACAGCTGTGTGCTGGGCTAGTTAAGAGGGGAGAGTGCAGGCCACTGTCCGAGCCACCCATGCCACAAGGCAGCAGGAACATGGAGCACAGGAAATTTGGCAGGTAATGGGCAATTAGTCGCCATGCCTGCTGTAACCACTCCAGGGAGGTAGGCAGGTGTTCAAATTCATCAGGCAGCACACTCTAGACCTGGGCCCTACCCTTCAGTCAAGCTACAAAAAAAGGGGTGCCCTTCCTGCTGCCTATGGTTGCATGTGGAAGAGCAAACCAGGGGGAGGTTTTGACAGGCAATCTTTGCAGGCACAGAGGCCCTGTGCTGAGAAGCAGCCCGGCCACGGGGTCCAGCAAAGCTCCAGCTTGTCCAGATGTGTCTTATTGGGGATGGGACAGAAGCGCCAGGGCAGCCTCCTTTAACAGGTGGGAAGCCATTCTCTAATGGAAACCAGAAAGCATTGTGCTGACCTTTAACCAAACCATCTGGAGATGAGAGGACAGCCGGTGAAGATAACGACATAGGGATCCAGGGGACACCAGGCAGGAAAGAGAGGGCACAGTCACCATGGGCTCAACCTGTGGCATTTGAGATAGGCCTTTCATTCTCCACTCAAGCAACTGTGGGCAAACCATCTCTCCCCTTCCCAAGCCAGTTTCTCCAGTAAAGTGGCTCCTACCAGTGGACATCAGAGGAGAGCGTGTGTGAACATCTGTTTGTGGTCACCACTGGAGGAACTCAGGGCACTGACAGTAGTAGCATGAGGGATCTTGGCTGTGAAAGGAAGGCATGGAGCAGGAGAGAGATAGTTGTCCCACCTGAGCCGTGGGCACCGCCATTTGCGTACACCGTTGGCACCCCTGCGTAACTCAAGCCCAGATCCGTGTGAAGCTCCCAGTTCTGCATACATCATGGGAGGAAGTACAGGGCAGCCGGGGCAGATGGCATGGCTGGGCCATCAGTAGGTTCCTTCGCGTCCTGGAGGCCTGAGGGCTTCGTGAGAAAGCCGTGCTCCAGGGATGGGGGTGATCCAGAAAAGTGCTGTGAGAGGCACAGGCACGCTCCAGAACAGCAGGGTGAGCGGGCCTTCCTGGAGTTTTTGAAAGATGAGCTTTTAGAGCAAATTTATAGCAATTTATAAATATATGAGGCGTGTTAGCTTGAGAGACAGTGTGGGCTAGAAATCATACATAGGTCAGGAGATGTTTCCACAAATCTCCTGTCAGAAAACTCCACATTTATCACCAAGAAAAAGCCTGGGAGGCTGGGGACTGTGCCCTGGATTTTTTTTTTCTTTTGAATGCCCCTCTTCAATCTCTGTACACCATCATGGATGCCCACAGATACATTATGGGTTTGTTCTGTGTCCTAGTAATTACTATTGCTATGATGAAACACCATGACCAAAGTAACTTGGGGAGGAAGGGCTTTGTTTGGCTCACACTTTTGCAGCATGGTTCATCATTGAAGGAAGTCAGGACAGGAACTCAAGCAGGGCAGGAACCTGGAGGCAGGAGCTGATGCAGAGGCCATGGAAGGATGCTGTTCACTGGCTTGCTCCTCATGGCTTGCTCAGCCTGCTTTCTTATAAAACCCAGGACCACCAGCCCAGGGAAGGCCTCACCCACAATAAGCTGGACCCTCCCCCATCCATCAGTAAGTAAGAAAAGGCCCCAAAGGTTTGCCTACAGCCTGATCTTACACAGAGGCATCTTCTCAATTGAGGGTCCCTCCTTTCAAATGACTTTAGCTTGTGTCAAGTTGACATAAAAGCAGTTAGCCGCGGACACTCTGGTTGAATATAGACAGACGTCAGGAATGGAAACAGTGAGGAGTGGAGCCCAACACTGCCAGCTACAGCCTGGGGGAATTCAAACACACACACTTAGGGACCCCACTTGGTTCCAGATGCCAACATGTTGCAGAAATGAATCTCGGAACAAATCAGATTGAAGTTGAGATTTATTAACAAAAAGACAGCAACACACTCAGATTTAAGCCAAGCATTAAGATAAGGAGGTATTGAAGTATCTCCACAGTAGTTTTGAATGATATAATTTCTCTCTCTCTCTCTCTCTCTCTCTCTCTCTCTCTCTCTCTCTCTGTGTGTGTGTGTGTGTGTGTGCAGGTACACGCATGCCTGTGAAAATCAGAGGACAACTCTGAGGAAGTGGTGTCTCTCACACCTCCTAAGAGCTGGGGACTGAACTCAGACTGGCAGGTCTGCATGCAAGGACTGCTCTCTCCTGGGCTATCTTGCCAGCTCTAAAATCCCCTTTGCTAAACAAAATTGTAAAGTTGTCCATGAGTTATATTATTCAAAGTTAGAGGTGAGAAAGGAGTGATGACCTTGGCATGTGACTTTGTACCTCATCCTGTTACTAACATGACCTCAGGCACACCACTGAGTCTCCCAAGCTTAGACTTCCAACTATACATTCAGAGATTCCTCCAAAGAGGTAGAAGAACCAACGCACAGAGAAAAGACTGTTTAATCAGGATTGCAAAATGCAAGCCGTGTATAAATGTGGGGCTCTTTATGAAAAGAGCAGATCTGCTTTAGACAGTAGAAGATGAAATTTCTGGGTCCAAAGCTGTATGCGTGGCATGAGAATCCGAAGGAACCGGAAGACCACTCTGAGTGCACTTCCTGCATTTGCTGCATGCTCTGAGGCCAGAGCTTGCACCTGTGCTTGCCCAGCGTCTCAGGAGGGAAGTTTTGGGCACCTTTATCCAGCTCGCTGGTGGTCTGCGTCTCTAATTTGGAAAAGCTGCTTGCTTTGCCATGTGATGGGGTGACCAAAGATGTGCATTTCTGAATCAGATGCCTGGGGCTTCTGCTTTAGGTCTCTCTTCCTTCTGTTTTTGGTGGTCTCCTGGGGCCGGTTTCTTAGGGAAGAGATCTGGGCCAAGGGGACTCTGGATGGTGCAAGAGTGAGTCACTCCTTTCTGCTGTGGATGTGGCTCACTTGCTCCGTCAGTGGGGGCAGGAGAAATGATTAACTCCAGGAAACTAGCTCATTTGAATATATGTGCATAAATTATGCCTTCCACCAAAATTATCTGACCATGAGTAAAGGAAATGTGTCTTTCTGCTGCTTTCCATCTGGTCTTCTTCCCCCACCCCCCTCCACGGCTTTCTTAAACACCAAAACAATTTTAAGCTTCCATATGCAAAAGTCCATGTTGGTACATAGATTACACAGAGATGTGCAAAGTATTTGTGTAGCAGGGTCCCCCAAAGTCTGGCTTTCTTCTGTACTCTCCATCTCATCCTCCCTATCCTCTCCAGTTTTATTTCTAGATGTTTCTCTGGAAACTGGAAGGCTTGGGGCTAAAAGGATTCATGTTAACTGGAAGCCCCATGGGTGCGAAACTGGGCAACACACTACCCCTAGTGTCTGCAATTGGACAAACAAGACCCCATTTTCACAGATCTTTCCATGGAGGAGAAAACAGGCCCAGAACAGGGCTGTAGCCTGGCCAGGCTTGCTAAATCTGGGCATCTTGCCTCTGAGCCCAATGATCTTCCAAGGGTCATTGTTGGCCCATCCTGCTGGCACACTGATTCAGTGGGCAGACTCTCACTATGCCCTAAGAGGCCCTTTCCAGTAATGCTCACCCTCAGAAAGGTGCGCCAGGTGACAGGGCCAGGAGCGAGTGCAAACATGTGCAGGTGCATGTCACCTGTCCTTATCTAAGCCACTCATGCAGGCAGGCAACTCTTGGCACTCATCCCAGGAGCAGAGGCCAAGGGCAAAGCATTTAATTACTGCTTACCATGCAAGTTTTTGTGTTTGGTGTGGACAGTGGCCAATCTGCAAAACACAGCAAGTTCTTACCATCCTCCAGTGAATTGATCCCAGAAATCCATCCTTGCCTGGCCATGGGTCCTACTGCAATTGGAGAAGTGGTGGCGGACACTCTAGACACGCCCCCTCACCCACCCTGCCCATGGTCTAAGGCACGCCCTCCTGAGAGTCCCTCATCCTAGGCCACACTGCCACCTAAGCACTCTTGCCCATCATGATCCTCAGCGGTCACATTGTGGCTTCATAATCCATCTCCCTCTGGTTTTCACATACAACCACCTGAGGTTACAAAAAAGCTAAATCAGGCAACTTTCCCAACATGACAGAAGAGACCGAGATTTAGATGAACCACAAACTCAGAAACAAAAGAGAAAATATGGCAGGTAATTAAATGAATCTAGATTAACAACCTGTGATGCTCCCCGACCCCACCCCCCCACCCCCGACAACAACAAGCTTTTTCCTGTACATGTCACAGGCCTTTCTAGTATCTATCTCCCTGTGGACACCATCATCTCAACTCTTTGCCTGAGGAATGAGCGTGCCTGTCGCAACAACAGATTATTCCATGCAGTTCACTGGACAGAGCCAGTTACAAGACAGATGTAAAGGAGGCTGAGAATATTATCTTCCTCAGTGTCTCTACAGCAGGGATGACACTGATGGTCACTGATGGAGCTCCATGAGTCAATACTGGACTAAGAACTTCTGAGCATCCCCACATCAAGTGACCCATGACAGGTCACTGAGGGCAAGATGAGGAGACTAGGGAATCCAGCCCCTGCTCTACCACAGGAATGCATCTCCCTGTGCAAAATATAAATATTGCACAGATTCCCCCAAGTTACCATTATCATCATTGATTTATTTTATTTTATTTTATTTTATTTTATTTTATTTTATTTTATTTTATTTTATTTTTAAGGCAGCTTATCACTATGTCATCCAGGATAACCTTGAACTTGCAATCTTCCTGCCTCAGCCTCCCAAGTGCTAGGGTTACAGGCAATGCACCACATACCTGGTGTGCTGGCCAGTGTTTTTTTGTTTGTTTGTTTTGTTTTTTTTGTCAACTCAACACAAACTGGAGTTGTATGGGAAGAGGAACCCCCAGTGAGAAAATGCCTCCATCAAATGGCCTGGAGGCAAATCTGCAGGGCATTTTCTTGCTTAATGACTGATGTGGGAAGGTACGGCACACTGTGGGCAGTGCCACACCCGGGCAGGTGGTCCTAGGTTGTATAAGAAAGCAAACTGAGTAATCCAGGAAGAGCAAGCCAATCAGCAGCACTCCTCCGTGTGCTCTGCTTCAGTTCCTGCCTCCAGGTTCCTGTCTCGAGTTCCTGTCCTGACTTCCCTTTATGATGGACTACAGCCATAAAATGAAATAAATCCTTTCCTCCCTACTTGCTTTGGTCTTGGTATTTTGTCACAGAAATAGGAACCCTAACTAAGACAAGTCAGTATCAGGAGCGGGGTGTTGCTGTGACAGACCTGACTGTGTTGTTCTGGGGAGGACTATGGGAGAGCTTTGAAACTTTGGGCTAGAAAAACCTTTGAGTGTTCAGAGCCTAATGAGCTGTTGTGGAGAGTAAGGGGTAAACCTGAGAGCAATACAGATGGAGGCCTGGCTTGTGACATTTCAGAGGGAAGCAAAGACTACCAGGACTTTGTGTGCTGTTTTGTATAAAGTGTATTTCTGGTCAGCTGGGTCTGGGAAATCAGCTGTGGTTAAGAGACCAGCATCACTGAGCTCAGATCTTCTGGGAAATGTTTTCTCAGGGTCAGCACACAGAAGCTGTGATCAGAGGGGACTAAGGCTGTACCTTATGCTGGCAGCTGAACTTGGTAGTGTGTAAGAGTCATCGAGGTGGTATTGGCTTTTAAAGGTGTGAAGGGGTCATGGAGAGCAGCTGAGGCTTGCCACTACGTAGCAGGGCTGGAGTCCCTGAAGAGAGACTGGGAGAGGCTATCGAAGGTACAGCCTCAGCTGCAGTGGATACCCAAGCATACTGTAGATATGACTGCCAAGGACAGTCACAGCTGTGGAGTGGGGACAGCCCTGAGCCTGTGGTGTGAACTGTGGGTGCTATGGCTGGTAGGGCTGGAGAAGCAGGGCTGCCCAAGCCCTTTGGAGCCCAGAGGAGCCTGAGTCCCACATGCCATCTATTAAGCTGTTTACATTATTGGAGTTTGTTTTTTCTTTGATTTTTCTGTCACTGTGCCCTGGTTCTTCCTTACTTATTTTTTTATTTTAGAGGAAATAGTTGAGAGGCTTTGGAATTTCTGTTTGTTTGCTTTTGCTTTTTTTGAGACAGGGTCTCTCTATTATTTAGCTCTGGCTGTCCTCAAACTCACTATGTAGACCACGCTGGCCTCAAACTCACATAGATTCACCTGCCTTTGCCTTCTGAGTGCTGGGATTAAAGGCGTGCACCACCACAACGGGCCACCTCTAAAGAGACATTGGTTTGTTTGTTTGTTTGTTTTATAAAATTTGAACTTATAACGTGTTAAAAATTTTAAAGACTGTTGGACTTCTAGAGTTATGCTATGTTTTATATTGTGATATTAACATGGCATCCTGGGGACAAACAAGAAAGGGAAGTTTATGGCTTAATAGTGATGTGTTTGTGTGCCAAGTTGACAAGGGGTCAACTATGTTGGTTGGTCTTCTGTCAACTTCATACAAGCTAGAGCCATCTGGGAAGAGGAAACTAAATTGAGAAAATGCTTCTAATCAGATTGCCTGTAGGCAAGTCTGTCGAGCATTTTCTTGATTGATGCTTGGTGTGAGAGGACACAGCTCACCGTGGACAGTGCCGCCTCTAGGCAGGTGGTCATGGGTTGTATAAGAAAGCAGACTGAGCAAGCCAGTAAGCAGCATTCCTCCACGTCCTCTGCTTCAGTCCCTGCCTCCAGGTTCCTGTCTTGAGTTCTTGTCCTGACTTCCCTTTATGGTGAACTATAACTGTAAGCTGAAATAAACTCTTTCTGCCCCGAGTTGCTTTTGGTCATGGTGTTTTATAATAGCAATAAAAATCAAACTAAGATATCCAGTGCTTCTCTACTTCTACACTTGAGGTACAAACCTCAAGTTTCTACCCCAGAGTAACTTCTTACGAATAAGGTATAATTTTGAGTTGGTCTTGGCTAAAATACAAATACCTCTGAAGGAAGATACTAAGCATGAAGCATCTACGCCTTAGCTCTACATCATTCATTTGGGGCAGAGGTCCTGGCCTTTCTTTTCCAGTAGCTACCCTTCAGTCCACGGTCTAGTTGGGGACAGTCTATCCCATGCCCTGAGACTATTCAGTGTGGTCAGCATCTCATAAAACCACTCAGAACACTTGAGTTGCCTTGAACGGATTCCTTTAGGGTAAACAAAAACATCTCATTTTTTAAAAAAGTATGGTTAGGTCACACAAACTTGAAGGCATCTGAACGTACTATTCCTTAGGGTTATCTTCTGAAATCTGCTTGCTTCCGTTCATCCTATGCAGAAAGCCAGGGATTACTCTCTCCATGTTACAGCAGGCTATGTTTTGTGGGTAGAAGGGCAGTTGCCCATAGACGGATATCAAAGTCCTGCAGAATTTGCCTTCTCAATCCAGGTCTGGGACTGACAGTCCCAGAGCTGAGAACATCACTCTAAAATGGCCGATCCAAAACCCAATTCTGCCTGGGGATTTACTGGTTGAGTTTCTACCATCGTCCGAGGTCAGTCAGGATACCAAGGAATTGAACCAGGACCCAAATCACTGAACTGTGTGGCTACTAACTTGAACTTCAACGTTGTCTTACTGATCTCTTGGCCCTGTTTGGAAGCACCCACATTGTATCTCCTGTCAGTCTGTACAGGCCTAAGGAAAACCCCATGCCCCGCCCTGCTGCCTCCCCGCTTCTCACTGCCATGAAGAAAGTCCTTGGCTGGAACTTTGGTGATCGGTGGGAAAGAGGCCTCTGCACAACCATCCTAGCTGTGTCTTCTCGCTCGAACTCGTGCCAGCATTGGAGCCACCCTGCGCGCCTGACCTCGGAGAGTGATATGTGTGTCTCCCGTTACTACGTTGGCACTCAGAGACCAGTGCCACAGCTCCAGAGTTCCCAGAGGGAAACCGACAGGTCTTCATCTCTATTAACAGCATGAGCTTGGCTGCTTCCTGATTCTGTCTATCTCCCCTCTCTTCCTTTCTCATCAGCGCCCCCCCCCCCCCCGAGAAAAGCGAAGAGAAGTGGGTTTGCAGAGCAGGTGGCGCTGGCCACACCGCATCCTGCAACCAGCAGCTCCTAAACCTTCAGATCCAGATCCAGGGGTCTCTTGAGGTGAAATCAGCACAAAGGATTGCACAGTTCCAGGATCAAAAGGTGCTGGGGCACCCGGTCCGCATGCTCCCCGCTTTCCCTCTGCCACTGCAGACTGCTCCCCGACATCTAGGCACTGAAAGGCCCTCAAATTACAGGTGCTCCCGTGGCTCAGCCACTCCATGGCCTCGCACAGCCTTCCTCAGCTCCACAGGCTGCTAATAACCCATCAAAGTGCTCTCTGGGACTCTTCCTTTCCAGAACGGAAGCAGCTGGATCATCCCCGTTCTTGCTTCATTGCTGAGAAGACTGATGAATGGGAACATGCTAACATCAAACAACTAGTTGGTATTTAAGACTCATTATGACCTTCATTGACCCTCCCACCTCCCAAAGATCATGTTGAAAGATTAATGGCCAGCCCTTGGCACTATTGAGTGGTAGTGGTACCTTTAAGAGGTGAAACTTAGCGAAAGAAGCTTGGGTAAGTGGGGTGAGGTGGGGCATGCCATTGGAGGGGATGTTGGGATCCCAATCCCTCTCTATTCTCTCTTTGCTTCTTGACCACCAGGAGGTGAGCAGTTTTCCTACACCCACCATAATGTACTGGGCTCCCTCAGGCCCAAAGGGAACCAAGTAAAGCAACCATGGCGTAGAAACCCTGAACCAATAGGAGTGTGTGTGTGTGTGTGTGTGTGTGTGTGTGTGTGTGTATACATATATGTTTACATGTGTGTATACATGTGTCTATATATAGAGATAGATGTATGTGTGTGTATACATATATATATATGTTTACATGTGTGTATACATGTGTCTATATATAGAGATAGATGTGTGTGTATACATATATATGTTTACATGTGTGTATACATGTGCCTATATATAGAGATAGATGTATGTGTGTGTGTGTGTGTGTGTGTGTGTGTGTGTGTGTGTGATCACTTTGCTGTGTTATTAGCAGCCTGTGGAGCTGAAGAAGGCTGTGTGAGGCCATGGAGAGGCTGAGCCACGGGAGCACCTGTAATTTGAGGGCCTTTCAGTGCCTAGATGTGGGAGAGTAGGTATATGTACACACTATCTATCTATCTATCTATCTATCTATCTATCTATCTATCTATCTACCTACCTATCTATCTATAGATATAGATATCCTCTCCTCCTTGAGAGTTGATTTTCTCAGTGTTTTGTCATAACAATGGAAAGCTGACTCACACAAGCTCAGCTGCCTGTCTGGGAGGACAGAGCCAGGCAGATGAAGGGAGTAAAGTACCTAGAAGACAGGGTTCTTACAAGTCATGGACCATAAAGCAGACACTGGGTCAGAAAGAGAGTTGGCAGCCCCAAGTTACTGCCTATCTAGTTGCCTAGGGGAAAACAGAGGGTCAGAGACTGATGGAAAACTAGACAGCAAGCCTTCAAGATGGCTCCGTGGGTAAAGTTGTCTACCACCCAAGAATGACAACATGGGACCCCCACAGTAGAAGGAAAGAACTGACTTTTGATGGTTGTTCTCTGACCTCCACATATGGGCTGGGGTGCATGCATCTCCCCCAAACAAATACATTAAAATGTAACAAAATTGGATAGTATCTCTGACATCCTGGCCTCTCCACCAGATTTTCCTGCACGGCGAAGGCTGCGTTCAGGCCATTGTGCCCTGCATGAGCTCACAGAAAGGAAAGCCACATGCTTAGATTGTAATCAGAGCAGAGTGTGCAGGCAAGAGCAGAATGGGAAGAGGGGTACCAGGGGAATCCCAGGATGATCTGGTGAGGGGCTCTGTGCCAAGATGTAGCCTGGTGTGGCTTCCACTTACCCAGCAGCTTTTGTTGCCTGGTACAGTCTTGTTTCAGGTCTAGCCTCTGCTAATGAAAATGTGGAGAGCTTGGACTCCTGGGAACTAGTGGCTTATTCAGGATGGCAGACAAGATGGATGGTGGTGGAGGCAGGAGTCAACTGACCAGCAGGGCCCAAACTGTTCCACCCAAGAACATAGTTGTTGTTGTTTTATTTCTGAAAGGCTTCCCTGAAGATGGACATTACAATACTTCCCTACATTTGGCTTGATTCTTAGAAGTGACCTCTCAGCCTCACAGTCAGTAGTAATGTGGACACGTGGACTTATTGTCCTTCAGTTCTTGGTCCATAGGTGACCCCTACTTCTAGCACATTCCACATGAGAAAATCCAGAGTGGCTTCACGAGTTAAGAGAGGGAAAGACTTTCTTCAGGCAAAAGGGAGCCAGCTTTTTACAACCGGGGGATTTCCCTAGTACATTTAAGAATGAGACTCAATTTCCAAAAATTCCTTTGGCGCTCAACTTTTCAGGAACATGACTATTGTCAATTTACGAGAACAAAACGGTGCTCTTTCTTGGCTTTGCTCCTGATACCGACATGCCAAAGAGAGATGGGATTTGCTGGGGAAAAAATTTACTGTACAAAAATGTTCTGGCAACTTTGCTTACAGCGTCTTTTCTGAACACTCCAAAAAAACTCTGGAAATTTCTGCATTGCCAAGGCAGACCAGCTAGGGAAGACTGCAAACGCAGAAGCCCTCTGCTGAGGTCAGTGGAAGATGCTGGAAGTATTCCGGGGTCTGAGCACCCTAATGCTTTTCTTCCCCTAGGTAACTTTTGAACTTAAAATGCTAGTAATGATCGGCTCTGAGCTTTATTGATGAGCTGCTTTTCTTAAAAACTCACATCTATTTTAATCTTCGTAGTCTTTCTTCTCAAAATTCCATCCCCTGCCATTTCACCCTCACTACCCACTAACAAGTCCATGGGAGTCCGGTATGCTCATATTAGGGCCCTATCTCAGGCTAATACTTTATTAGCTAATGAAGGGTTACTCTGATCGACGTAGCTTAGCATAAAGCATCAACCGTTTACTCACAAAAGACAGAAATGCTTTTCCTTATCAGGCTAATGGTGTATTTATTCTTGGATTATGTACTTAAGTATTTACTTATGGCTTCCTATCTGCCAATTAGTTAAATAGGGAAGCTGTATCTCCTTATGGAGGGATCTCTGCTCCCTGATGGGTGGTGTTAGGTCCCAGGTCCTCTCAGGAGCAAGACATCTTTCATATAAAAGCTGGCACGAAGCAGGCAGTCTGAAAGGAGAGTCACTGTGTGACCACCTGCCCTCACTAGGCTTCTAGAACCTTCTGGCCTCCACCAAGCTCCACTTCAGCCCCAATTCCACTGAGTCAACTACTGAGCCAGAAAATTCCCATGTCACCCACGTCAACTGCCAGAGAGAGGACAGTTTTCAAGAACAAAGATTCTAGTTGAGAGGTGCCATCTGCATTTCGAAAATGGCGTCACACGGATGCTATAAAACATCAAACTGGGTTCACTCCACCATGCCAAGGTCACGGAGCATGATGGGCTTCACCCAGCCACTGGCTTCTCAAACTGTTGTATCTGAACTAGAAATTTCCGTTACCGTCACCTCTGTGTACTTTAAAAAATGCAGAGCAAGGGCAGATGAGAAGGCTCAATGGGTAAGGGCACATGCCACCAAGCCTGAGGACCTGAGTTTGATCCCTAGGAGCCACGTGATAAAAGGAGAGAACTGACTCCCCCAAGTTGCCATCTGACCACCACGTACATTGTATGGCACACACGTGCACACACCACACACACACACATACACACAACGAAGTTTTAAGTAGTAACAATGCAAAAACTTGGCTTTCTTCTAGACACACGACTTAGAATTTCTTAGCAACAACATCCCTGGCTGATTCGTGTGCACATACAGATTGAGGAACGCTGCTTTAGATCCAGAGTCACATTTGTTACCACACTCTCCACTAATATTTGAGATATATCAGGTGGGCAGATAACAGAAGAACAGATGATAGATGTTTGTCTGAATGGATATAAGGATGAATGAATGCATGCATGACTAATGGAATAAATGAATAAGATTCATTGACATGGGACACAACAATGTTACACTACCAAAACCAAACAGATACAAAACACATAGAATTCAGGCCATTTCCAGATTCATTTACTTTCCTTTTTTTTTTTTTTTTAATTGGTGAACAGAGGCTCCAAGGCCCAAACAAGCTCCTCCTTTGAATGTGTCCAATGTGCCACACTGCACAGCAGCCACCATCCTCCTGTGACTAACATCTCAGACGATGTTGCACAAGGCCTGGTCAGTTCAGAAGGGAGGGCACTTTATGCGTGGGGGAAACCTCGGGGTCACTTGGGATCTATTTGTTTCGCAGTCACCTTGGCAATCACTAGAAGTCAGGAAGAAGGTCTCTGCCAACTCAGGAGAAGCAACTGCTTCCGTCACAGTGATCACGACAGTCCTTTGGACTACCTGTCGGTGAGGACAATGCTCAGCATGTGCTCCACAGCCTGGCTGCTTCCTGCCTTCCTCTCCCCTGGCATCAGCAAAGGCACCAGAATGTGTTAACCTGGGAGGACAGGACTGCACGCAGAATCTGTCCTTGCCAAGTGGCTCCTGGACCATCCACTTCTGTCACATCCAATTCGTCACCTAGTGTAGGATGGTCTTGGAAACTGCTGTCCTCACACATTCAGAGCCAAAGGACAGACACTAGGAGAACTTCTGCCTCCACACCCCTTAGCACAAGAAATCTCAGTGTCAAGGAGCCAGGATGAAGGCTTTTCCCATCAGAGGCCCACAGGTAATATTTCCTTGGAAATCACTTTTTTTTTTTTACTTCTCTAAATGGGAAGCCCTCAAGTTTTGTGCCGTAGATACCTTTGAGGAAGGGATAAAAGCCACGGATCTCTTCTCTCTCCCAGGGAAATTGTACATGAGGACATTTTTTACTTTCAATTTCAAGGGAACTTCTTGAGTTATTCAGAGAATCCCTAGAGCGCAGAAATTCTAGGTTAATAATCATTGATAGAAATGAGGCTATGAGCCTTTCCTCTAAACACAGCTCTCCTTCAGCACACTAACATCAACAGAAGAATATGAGTCATTTTTAATAAGGGGAGGTAAGCCAGATGCAGAAATTAGAGAAGCCGGCATTAAAAAGGCAGAGGACAGGAACATCAAGACAGATGACCAGACGAGGCTAGAGTGAGGGGCAAAGAAAGAGGAGAAGGAGGAAGCAGAGTTGGAAGGGAAAGCCTCATGGGATGGTTGGGAGGAGGACAGGAGACCCAACGGCACCTTTGAGAATTTTCCCAGGGCTTGGCTCGATGGCAAGAATCAAGTTTCTTAAATCTATATTGCCTTAATGGCTTCTTTTTTTGACAGTTGCAGACCATGCGCTCGATAAATACTTATTGATTCATTGATTTCCTCCTTAGCTAGTGTTGCTGGGAATGAAACTACCTGCACAATGGTTACAGTATAGGGTTCTAGGCTGGCTGTCTTCCCATCTCCAAGAGACTAGAGCTTTGGAAGTCCCATCAGTGGCTCTATGGTGACCACCACAGAAGTGGTTTGACAGGTAGCGCTGGCCCCAACCAACTAAAAACACTGATGTGCCTGCTGTCTGAATTGTCTAGAAAACTGCCATTCCTCCATTGACCTCTGCTACCACGGACTGGCTCTTATAAGTGAGGAGGGAGCCCTTATCAGAAAGAGGAATGGGGAACAAGGGCATTCGTCTAAAGCCCTCCCTTCAGCAGAGAAGGCTACAGGATGAATCTGTTCAAACATTTATGATACAAAAGCGAGGGAGGGCCATGGTGTGGGAGTATGAGTCTGTATTCTTGATGGACATTTTAAAACTCTGCTCGATTTCCAAAGCCCAGAGGAGCCAGATCATTATAATCTTGTCTTTGCAAGCCAAGAATAGCTCAAGATTTATGCACCATGTTGGACAGACCTCCTCTGCCTGGATGCTGCCTCTGAGCAAATTTATGCAATCCTGCCCTGGCTTTGACGAGCTCTGTGCCTGGGGTTCACTGGCACGCCAATTTACCAAGAAGTGCCAGGTCAGCCCTTCCCAGGGAGTGGCACAACCCAGATACAGCTAAGGCTGATGGGATCAAGGGGAGGAAAAAGCAATCAGCACTAACAATGTGCCTGTGGGGTGCCTAGGTGCTAAGGGCTGAGCTCCAGGCTGCAGTTTAGGTGGACCTGCAATCCCTGAGAATATTCTTGACCTCTCTGAACCGCAGGCTCCTATTCTGAAATCTCAGAGGTCAGAGGGTATCGCCATTCATATGGCTGCTGAGGGGCTTGCTAGAAAGCAGTACCTGGAGATGAAGATGCACCGATGGGAAATGTCTTTAAAGTCAGCATCTTCTCCAAATATGGTGGAAGCCAACCATTGAAGAAGTCACAAGACATTCCCTAGGATAGAGCCCTCTTGGGGTGCCTGAGGGAATGATGGAAAACTGGATAGGCCTTCCAGGAGCTTGACTGATCACCGGGAACACCACTGGAGAACAGTAAACAGACTTCCCAAGCTAGGGGCAAAGCTGCCAACAGAGAACTGCAACACAACCCGGACAGGACACCCCGGCTCAGTCGGCACACAGCGCAAGCTGTTTCTCAACAATTCTGCTATTTCAGCCTCACAAATCCCTCCTCTCCGGTCGTGAAGCATGTCTTTGCTGTGATCAAATGCCTGACTGAAACAACGTGTGGAAGGAAATAGTTGTTTTCATCATTGTTTCAGAGGTTTCTGCCCACAATGGCAGAGAAGGTATGGCCACAAAATTCACATCATAGCAGACAGGAAGGACAATGGAGCCATAACCAAAGGACCGGAGTAAAATACAGCCCTCAAGTACACATCCTCCAATGATCCTGATGACCTGTTTTCCCCAACCACACCCTACCGTCCACCTCACACTAGTCTATCAAATATTGAACCTATCAATGGATTAATCCATTTACTAGGTGAGAGTCTAATGATGTAATTACCTCTGGAAATGCAGCCAACATATTTGAAGGTGTACTTTCTTAACCCTCCCAGAGGGTTCTGAGTCTAACCAAGTTATCAGGCTCAACCATCTCAACCAGAAAACACCGCTGTAAGAGACGGAAACAGTGCCAGGGTCCCCTGCGCCCTGCTCAGCAGGAAGCTCACAGGAGCGGAGCCCTCAAGCACCTAGGGGAGGACAGGCTCTCTACTCATGGATTGCTATTGGAGAAATTAAAGCAACTGAACAGGGAGATGAACCACGCCCTGGTGGGTGTACCCACAGTGCACCGGGCCGGTATGAAGCCTTCCTCCAACTGGGCAGCAGTAGATGAGCATGCGCACATGAAGCCCTCCTCCGGGTTGGGCGGCAATAGGTGAACATGCTTTCAGCCTGTGTTAGGATCCTGGATAGCACGTTCCAAAGTGTGCTTTATGGAATCCAGGCCCCCGGTGCCTTTGTGAACACCGCTGAATGCGACACACTCAGAGAATGCGTTGAGAACCCAGGGGTCACCCAGTGAGCAAGGCCGAACTTACCTGTGCAGGGAACTGCAGTTTGCCCTTTTGTGGTCCTCCATGGATTGCACTTCATTAGAGTGTTGTGAGAGTCACAGCCTTGGTGTGGGAATCCCCACCCTGCCTCTAATTCCGCTGCTATTTCTTACTTGGGGCTGTTGGCCTTTCATAGCCTTGGCTGCGTGGCCATCAGACTGCACCAAGTTCATCTGAGACGGCCCATCTGTGCCATGCACCGCACCAGAGATGAACCCCGGAGCAATTCTAAGGCCTTTACAGAAAGGCCAGCAATGGGAGCTTCCGGGGGTTGGTGTCTGGAGACTGAAGGCAGATGTCGTCTCTCAGCCATGGCCTGGCCCACTGACGTTTCTTGCTACTTTTTATTTTATTAGCCTTCTTAGGAAACAGTCAGGTCTGGAGTATAGTTTGCCTAGCATGCATGAGGCTCTAGATTCCATCATCAGCACTGGAACACACACATACACACACGCACGCACGCACGCACGCACGCGCGGACAGAGGTGGGGAGAGAGGAGCATGTGGATATCGTGAAAGGGGAAATGAGAGGTGGATATGACCAATATACATGTATGAAATTTTCAAAAAATAAAGCTATTCTGAAAAGGAGGAGGAGAAGAAGAACGAATAAAAATACAAATTTGTGCTAGCAAGAATCCACCGCTAGCCCTTCTTAGAGGGCATGCTCTAGCCTTAAAGCCTCTATGCTTCTGTACCCAGAGGCCCCTTCTGCAATGGGGTGTAATGCAACCTACGTTAATCACCCAGTAACACCAAGTCACTGCTTAAATGTGCCGAGTCCAAGTGACATGAAGCTTGAACAAAACTGTGAAGAAACTAGCAATATTCCATCAATGTATCCCTCTAGTTTTCTAATGTCCTTATTTCCACCCAAGAAATAACAGCGAAATGCACAGATATATGAAGTGGGCAGTGCCTAGTGTGGGTCTCGGCTCTGTCTTACTTGCTGGACAGCCTCGATAGGGTTATTCAGCCGTCCGAGCTTTGGTTTCCATATTAACAAAGTGTGTCACAGCACTGGGGTTAAGTTCAGCTGCACTGATATGCATGTCCCAGAAAGATCTGGGGCAGACACGGGCCAATGAAACACTAAGGCCAAGGCAGCTCCCATCCCTGTGCTGAGTTGAGTGTGCCTAGATGGCTCACCGCGTCCCTTACTCGGTGCTTAACACAGACTTGGTGGTTCATCTTCTCTAGCAGCCTGGAGGAGACGGAAGAGGGAGAAATAGCAAGCTCTACTCTTAGAAGCAGAGACACAGACTAGGTTGTGATTGGTTGCTGAAGCCGGCCTTGCGTGCTCAAGGCCTTGCGTTCCACCCCCAGCACATGCTTTATACTCAACTTCTAGAAGCCAAAAGGCTGAGGATATGTTTGCTTATTTTTCAAGTGAAAACATTTTTTAAGACCATGAAAGGGAACAGTGCTAGACAGAAAAAGACAAGGAAAAAAAAGGAAGTTCTGGAGATGGAGTAGAAGGAAAAAACACACCATGCAGAAAACTAACTTTCTATATTGGCAAACTATAAATGTCACTAAGCTTAAATTTGCATTATCAGAATCTGTTTACATTATAAAAGATATGTGAAATTGTCAGGCATGGTGGGGCACACCTTTAATCCCAGCATTATGGAGGCAGAGGCAGGAGGATCTCTGTGAATTCAAGGCCACTTTGGTCTACATATCAAGTTCCAGAGAAACCCTGCCTCAAAAAAAAAAAAAGAAAAGAAAAAGAGAAAGAAAGAAGAAAGGAAGGAAGGAAGGAAGGAAGGAAGGAAGGAAGAGAGAGAGAGAGAGAGAGAGAGAGAGAGAGAGAGAGAGAGAGAGAAAGAGAGAGAAAGAGAGAGAAAGAGAGAAAGAGAGAGAAAGAGAGAAAGAGAGAAAGAGAGAAAAAGAGAAAGAAAGAGAGAAGAAAAAGGAAGGAAGCATTGCCCACAGAGCAGACACCCACAGCGTTGCTTCTGTAAAACAAGGGCAGATGTCAACCAGCCCTGGGCCTACTCAATCCCGTGGCTCTGCAGAGCTGCCTGAATTATTATCAGTCAGTCCACCAGGCCAGCCAACACTTTCAGCAGCCCAGAGCCAAGATTCTCGAATCACAGTCTAAGGCCAACAATGTCAACCTGAGTTAACTTTTAATATGGAAAAAAAATACGTTACTTACCACTACATTTTGTTGTAGCTCATTTGGGTCATAAATCAGTATTTACATGCACAAAATGCCTAAGAGAACAGTTACTAAGTTAGACATAGTATTTTTGTCATTAATTAAAAAAAAATATTATCATGGTGTGTGTGTGTGTGTGTGTGTGTGTGTGTGTGTGTGTGTGTGTGTGTGTGTGTGTTTAAAAAAAACAAACCAGGGTTTCATGTAGTCCTGGTTGGCCTGGATGGAACTTGGTGTACAGACTAGGCTGGACCTCAGGCTCACAGAGAACTGTCTCTGTTTACCAAGTGCCACTATACAGAGCTATCTACACATCCAAGAGTACCATTTCCTCCAAAAGCCCACACCTTGCCAAATGGAATACTATTTCTCCCACTTGGGTTATATATGAAGGAAATGTGTAATAAGGCTTATTTACAATGCCCAAGACACTTTTTCCTTGACCCATAAGGCCAAGGGCATCTTCTCTAGAGGCCAGTGAGACAGCAGCCAGCATTTAGAGAGCCATAACTTCCTACTCGAGTGGTGTTTGGGCATCCGTGGCACGGAATGGACACAGCCTGTGGGCCATCCAGGCTGATTAGCACTGCGGTTTCTTCACCCTTCGCTACCTACACACTGCAGGTAAGGACGGTATAGGAGTTACCATCTGGTGACCATGTTCCAGCTTCTCCATCAACAAAGCAAACTGCTGCACCTTCTGTCACAGTGACTGCATCGTAAATAAAATCGGTGGCAGACTTGGAGAGCAGTTAAACTCTCCCAAGTGTTAGCACAGAGAGGAAGGAGAAAGGAGGCCACATCACTGAGGTCGCTGCCACTGCTCCTGGAGCCTTGCATGGCAGCATCCATTGAAAGCAACGCAAGAGAGGAGATGACCCGGCTTGTGTGCCTCCTTCCGCGAGCTCTTGACCAAATCTGTGGGCATCGGGAAGCGTTTCCTGACAAGCCTTTTGCAATTCAAGCAATTTTCCTCTTCCCCCAGCACAGAAGGCTTGGCAGGATCGCCAGTCAGTAGCAACCTTCTGTGATGTCTCTTTGAGGCCTGAATGCCCTTGGGCCCACACAATATCTGCTTCCATGTCTGCAGGTCCATCAACCATGGCTGGGAGCCTTTACCAGCAAGACATCTTGGCTGGGCTCCCCTCCCCAGAACTTTCTGGCCTCCAGAGGACTCTGAGCTTTGAATCAATGGGTTTCCTCTGCCTAATTCATCTGGTGATTCTAGATTCATGAGAACAAAAATGCCCAAGATACAGTTAACTGGGGCAAACTTTCTGTTAAGGGTTTTGGCAACAACGAAATTACCAGAGTGGCTAAAGTCTGTGCTGTGAGTGCTGCAGATTTAGCTCCACACACACCACATGAAGACCTTGGCCATGCACCCTGCAATGTTTTACTCTTGGGGGACACCGCATATTATAAAGGATCCGTAAGTTCTATAAACCCCACACTTCAGAAGTTCTGTTGGTTCTTTACGGGCCGTGGCTGTCTCTGAGTCGCCTTTCTCTGTGAGGTAACTGTTGGCTGTGTGTGCATGGAGCCTAGCGGGACTCTGGTCTCAGCTCCATTCCCAGCCAGGTCCACACAAGACCGTCAGATGCCCACCTGACCCGTGGCTTAATGAAATCCCGAGTACCCCGCAGGGCCAAGCACAGAGCTCCACTCGGTGTTTAATAAACACCCAGAGGGCTCTTCCTCCTGCTCACAGCTCCAGGTCATCTCTGCACTCACAGGCTCCCAGATCCAGGTCTCTGGGCTTGCTTTCTTCAGACCAGATGTATACACCCAACCCACAGGCAGAGAAGATGGCCCCTGGCACCCACTTGGGAAACAGAACCTGCTCATGTTCTCCCTGCCTGGCTTTCCTTTACCCAGCACAATACGAGGCAGCTGCACAGAGTCCCTGCCTCTCCCCTACCCCGACTCCTCCACCCCATCCCCTATCATTCATCTTTCCTGGAAGGATCTCAGTATCACCTCTTTTTTTCTCCTTTTTTTTTAATTAAGAGATTTTCTACTCATTTTACATATCAACCACAGATTTCCCTGTCCTCCCTCCGAGTGGGAGAACAAGGAAAGAGATACCATGATAAATGAAGGCACCATGGGAATAGGGAGAAGCAGAGTGCTAGGGAGGTTCTCAGGAATCCACAAAGATACCTCCACCATAGACTACTGGCAATGGTCGAGAGGGTGCCTGAGCTGGCCTACTCTGGTGATTGGATGGCTGAATACCCTAACTGATAGAGCCCTCATCCAGTGACTGATGGAAGCAGATGCGGAGATCCACGGCCGGGTCCCAGTCGGTATCACCTCTTAACTGCCTATCTCCCAGTCACCATCACCTCTTTGCTCCCAAACTCCTTCCTCAGAAGGAGATGAGCCAGTGCCTTTCCACCATCCCAGCTTGTGAGGAGTTCCATGTCTTACCCTCCCGGCTCCCCCACCAGGACACTGCCTTCCACCGCCATCCGAAGGCTCTGCAGTCTGCCCCCCCTTTTTTCTCTTGTTCCTTTTCACTTAGCAATGACCTACGGGCCCTTTCGTTTGGGGGTATCAAGCTTTCATTTTTCTCCCCCAGAGGTAATGACCTTGCCTTAAAATAAATTAAAGTAAAATATGTATGACCTAAAATTTCCTAGCATGACCATTTTTTCCAGTGTACATTCATTTCACGTGGAGGTCATCTCCAGTCATTTGAAGAAAGTTGGTCATCTTCCAAGTGAAACTCTACTCATGAGAAACAACTCCCCCCCCCCCACCTTCCAGGCCTCCCAATAACCACATTCAACTTCTGTCTCTAAATGTGACTATGTTAGGAACCCACAGAAGACGCATCATCTAACTTGTCCTTTGTGACTAGCTGATTTTGCTGGGCATACTGGTCCCCCAGGTCCTACTACATGGTAACACATGACAGGATTTACATTTTTTCAAGGCTGAGCAATGGCCCGTACCATAGTATATCACATTTTCTTTACCTGTTCATCCAGTGGTGGGCACTGGAATTGCCTCTACCTTTCAGCTGCCGTGAATTATGCTGCTCTGAGTTTTGGGGTTATAGACCCAGAATCTATTTAGAATTCTTAGACCATAAGAAAGCCTGGTAAGAGACTCTCTAGGACCAAGAACAGGGTGAGCAGAGTGAGCCCCCTTCCTGGTCATGCTTCAGTGTTGAGGGAAATGTGTGGTTAAGTCTGACAAATGTAAGAAAATGCCAAGTGTCAGGTGAGGCACCTGAAACCGAGACGAAGTTGCCTGTGCCTTGCTTTTCACGGTGCCTAAGGGTACCACAACGTCAGTGAAAACTTCCTCAAATGCTACAAAACATCTTACATGACAAGAAGCAAAGCCCCAACAAATTAGGGTTAGAACCTAGGCACACAGCTGAAGACTCAAAGCCCCAAAGCACCTGGAGCACCTCCCTACATGTGCTGTTCCTCAGCCTGGAGCACCTCCTCAGCCTGGAGCACCTCCTCAGCCTGGAGCACCTCCTCAGCCTGGAGCACCTCCCTACATGTGCTGTTCCTCAGCCTGGAGCACCTCCTCAGCCTGGAGCACCTCCTCAGCCTGGAGCACCTCCTCAGCCTGGAGCACCTCCTACACGTGCTGTTCCTCAGCCTGGAGCACCTCCTCAGCCTGGAGCACCTCCTCAGCCTGGAGCACCTCCTCAGCCTGGAGCACCTCCTCAGCCTGGAGCACCTCCTCAGCCTGGAGCACCTCCTCAGCCTGGAGCACCTCCTCAGCCTGGAACACCTCCTACATGTGCTGTTCCTCAGCCTGGAGCACCTCCTCAGCCTGGAGCACCTCCTCAGCCTGGAGCACCTCCTACACGTGCTGTTCCTCAGCCGGGAGCACCTCCTAGTACTGAGGTCACTCATCTCTACCCATGGGGTCCAATGGAGCATTGCATTCCAGAAGCCTCCTGGGCTCGGCTGCAGCCAACCTTCTCTGCTCTAAATGGCTCTGAACACTGCCTTGGGTACTTTCTCATCTCCCTTCCCATCCACGTTTTCCTACACTGAAATGAATATCTTACGTGTCCCCCAACCTTCAGCATAGGAGCTCTGAAAATAGTTTTTGACAGATACAAGCATAGCTAAAGCATGGTTGATGAATATTTTTGGACAGATACATGCACATATATGTAAAGCATGGGTGATGTATGTCCTAAGGTTTCTAACAGAAGTCCTCAAGTTTATTTGACAAGCGCTTTACTCACCGACCCCTGCATTTGGAGTTTTGACTCATCCCCTCCTTCCTTGGCAGAGAGATTCACAAAAGGAATGAGGTGTGCCAGTGGCAGAGGCAATCCCACCATGAGGTTGGCTGCTCTCGTCACCACCCCTGACATTGGGGTGGAGCATGTCTTACGTAGGACTGACCTCAACATGCTAGATATCAAAAGAACGCTTCTTTTCTGTTGTGACAGTCCACATGCTGTCCAAGTGTTGCCAAGTGTCTCCTCTAGTCACAAGGGGGAAATCCCTCTCGCTCAGAACGACTGCATCAAGGTGATATATGATGAGCTGGGCAGGGTTTATCTGCTTAGGGACCTTCTAAAAGGCAAAGCCTGAATGCAGATTAGAGACAATGCACAAGACCTCATCAGAAATATCCACAATACTTATTATCACCTGTACATAATTCATAACTTGATATATCTTGTGAATAATTAAGAAATCTCACTGGGAACCTCTTCCAACAGAACTTCTGGGAGAATATAAAGTAATCTGCCATAAAATGTTGACCTTGGTCTAATTCAATACCAAGCTCACTTAAGGTTGGAGAAAGGGCTATGTCAAAACTGTTCCATAGACTCTTTAAAGAGCTTGGAAATTTGGGGGAACAGAGAGAAAAACCTGTAGAATAAAAGTCTACCCTCTCATGCACCATGAAATCTTGGGGCAGGGAGCAGAGACCCTAGAACTACTTTGCTGTTCTAGTTTCTATCTTGAATATTCCTCCAATGGCCCCCTGGTAAAGATTTTGTGGCTATTGAGACGTGGCTATTGTGGCTATTAGAACCTCCAGGAAATGGGCCACTCGAGGGGCTTTTAGACTACTGGGGGTATGACCTTGAACGGAACAGTGGAATCCAGGCCCTGCCTTCCTATGTTTTGCTTCCAGTCTGTGTGAGGAAGTGGTTGTGCTACCAAATGCTCCTGCCATGATCTACTGCTTCACCACAGATCAGTGGGGCCAGCCAACCTTGGACTGGAACCTCCCAAAACCCCGAGTCCAAATATACCTTTCCTCTTAGAGAGAGTGATTCCTGTTATTTTGTTATGGTGGCTGAAAGCTGTTTCAAAACATTCATAATAGCCTTCGAACCCTTAGATGGAAGACATTTCACACAGGGACTTAAGGAAAGAGGAAGGCAGAATCGGGGTGTGGTTCAGAGATGGAGAAAGGAGAGGGATGCTCAGAGGCTCATAGCCCAGCTGAAGCGGGCCCTAAACAAGAATGGAGGGGAAAAAATCTGCCTGGAAACGGTCCCTGTCCTTTGGAGAGGTGAAAATCCCTGAGAAGAGCCACGGTGATTAGCAAACGTGTGATGCCTCCACGGTTTGTATCTCGTCCCCTTTGTGAATCTGTCTGCCAAGGAAGAAGGGGATGAGTCAAAACTCCAAACGTAGAGTTTAGTGAGTAAAGTGCTGATCCTCTGAGCTTGAGGACTTCCATTAAAAACCCCAGAACCCACATAAAAGCCACCAGTGCTGGGGAGAAAGAGACAGTAGATCTAGGAGCTGGCTGGCCAGCTGGTCTAGTCAAGTAGGTGAGCTCCAGGTTCAGGGGTAGATCTTGTCTTATCAAATGGGGTGGAGAATGATTGAAGAAGACCCCAGATGTTGACCTCTAGCTTCTAAATAAATCACACCCCAACACCTGCGTATATACATGTACACACACATCTGTGTACACACACAACTTATTAAACTGTGGGTTGAATGACTGAATGCGGAGGTCACAAAACCTTTGGCAATAATATAAGGTTCCCGAACACACAATGGCCAAAACTAAGTTAAAAATCTAATATGTATTGAATCTGAGTTATTTCTGGCAGTCTTAGCTCTGAACACGCACATGCACTTTGCTGTCAGTGGCAAAAGAACCTGCCTGAAATGCCTCTGCTCAGATTTGAGACTCTTGAAAGTTATGAGCCACAGCAATTTTTTTTCTATGAATCCAAGGTTTGCTGCTCTTGTGGAAGCATAATGGTTTAATTACGGAAGACAAAGATTTTTAATATTTCCTCCTGTCATTCCTCACCAGGTAAGCACCAAATTAGCGTATCTTTGTATTGCATTAGAAAGTTTGATTTTAAAAATGGCTGTTTGAAATACTACCAACTGGAGTTTCATAGATAATCATTAAATGAATTTTTTCCTTGGGTTTAGGAAAGAGTTTCCAGCAATTTCAGAAATGACTCAAACGCATTCCTGCCAGTCTGCACTATGTATTTATGTGCTACAGCATCCTCAGCACTGACTATTGTAAAAATCAAAATATCGATCAGCTCTGAAAAGCACCGAGGATGCTCTAAGGCCTGTAATAGCAAATATTTAGCCAAGATTTAATTAGTTACATAAGAGCAAACACATCCACCTCATTATGCAAAATTGTTTTTCAAGTTTAATAAGCGATAAAATTGTATGTATGAAAATACAAATGTATGTTTTAAAGTAAACTTATGATTTATTATTAGTAAATGTTTGGTTTGCATTCCTATTTTATATGCCTGAGGGTCACATGCAAAGGGGTTTCAAGCATAAAACATTGAAGAAGCCCTGCCCTAGGGCAACAGAAGTCAGGTGGACCATAGACCACTCTGTAGGATGACAAGCAAGTGCTGCAGAATGAGCTCCTGTCGGCCATGTGTGAGGGGGAGGGAGGGGTGTGACCCTGATAGAGAGCAGAGCTATTCTACCTCTTTCAAACCTGCAGTCTTTACTAAACGATCCGTGTGTGTGTGTATGTGTGTGTGTGTGTGTGTGTGTGTGCTGTGTGTGCATGTGTGAGTGTATGTGTGTGTGTGACTGTGTATGTATGTATGTGAGTGTATGTATGTATGTGTGTGCAACTATGTGTGCATGTGTGACTGTGTGTGTGTGTGTGTGTGTGTGTGTGTGTGTGTGTGTGTGTGTGTGTGTGTTGGGTGGGGGTAAAGAGATAAGAAAGGAGCCTGGCCTGGTATTTAATGGAGATTTGAGAGTCACACTGTTTTCATGCAGATCTGCTGCAGTTGCCTCCATTCATGCAGACCAGCTGCATCTAGCTTGCATGCAGTAGGGAAGAGAGACACAGGAGCTGGGAGAGGACTTTTCCTTTTTCTGCTTTTTGTTCAGTCTGGTATGTTCAGGCTAAGTTTTCCCTCCTCGGTTAAACCTCCCTGGAAACTGCCCCAAAGACAGGCCCAGAGTGCACCTTCTAGATGCTACCAACCCTAGTCATACTGGTGACGAAGAAAAATTGCCATACCTACTATGTCCTCTCAAATGTACACGTTGAAGGCCTAACCCAGTACCTCATAACGTAACCTGACTTGAAATCGGGGTCTTTATAGAGGTCATCGAGTAGCAATGAGGTCATTAGTGTTAGCCTGGACCCCAAATCACTGGTGTCCTTGCAGGCAGGGAAATGAGGCACAGGCCAACATCAGAACACCATGTGTTGGCTAGCCTGCCCTCCCTGGGAGGAAATACACACAAGGGGAAAGGGTTCATTGCCTGTGGTTACTTGGCTTTTAGGTCTGTGGCAAGGCCAGACATCATGGCCAGATGCTGGAGGAAGTGGAGGAAGCTGCTCACTTTGTAATGACTAAGAAACAGAAGAAGAAGAAGAAAGGACTGACGTCCCAGCATCCTCTCGAGGACCATTTTCCCCAGCGTACTAACCTCACCCCACTAGGCCCCATCTTAAAGGTTCTACCAACTCTTAATGGCTCCTCAAGCTGGAGACCAAGCCTTCAGCCATTAGGGGAACATTTGGTATTCAAACCATGGCACCACTGAAGATGAAGGCAGAGGTTAGGTGATGGACTAACCAGCCAAACGACCCCAGAGACAGCCATCACCCGAAGCCAGGATCCCTTTCCAGTCCTCACAGGAACTAAGTCTGTGCCTCCCACCCAGGGGCTTCAGCCCCCAAAGCTGTGAGCACATTCCTGCTTGCTGAGCTGTCCTCACCCCCACCCAGGGGTGCTGTTACTTCGTCCAGCAGCCCAAGCAAGCTAACCTGAATACCTATGACCCTGAGTGAAAGTGGGGCTGTTAAAGCAGGTAGGAGGCCTCTGAGCTCCAGCAACTGCTGTGAAACAGAGAGCAGGGGCCTTGGGTCTGTCCCAGGAATCCCTTGTCCTGGCTTATCACTTGGGGCCCTGGGGTAGGGCAGGAGGAACTAGTTACACACACGCACACACACACACACACACACACACACACACACACACACACACACAGCTGAACAAGGGAGTGGGTTTATTATTTACTGCTGGGTTTAGTAAATATCAACAGGAGCAGTCACTGTAGGGGAGTCACTTCAGGCCACAAACATCTGAGAGGAGAAAGCTGTGGTGGATAGTTCTGCATTCTGATGTATTTAATGCCATCAACATCCGATGCCATCCCTCTGAACCTGAGACTCTGGGGTCCGTGGCATGTCTCTACCACAGGGCTTCATACACTCCCCACCTGACCCCCTGGAGGCTTGGATCCTTAGACTGATCTGGAGAACAGGCCAAGTGTAGCATCACGGTAGTTGGAAAGCCAAAGGCCCAGCAAGTTCAGGGGTCCTGCCATACTACCTTCTGTGTATCTATCTGCCTATTCTGTCAAGTACTTGGTCAAGGCTCCATGAACACCATCCCATCCATCCTCTAGAGCCCCGCCCCACCCCCAGGCTGCCTCCCGTATGCAGCCCGTAAGGCCCATGGTCTACTGACAAATGCAGGCATTTGTGGCAAGACAGCCGGCAGCCTGGGTTAGGGAGACATGGACCCACCGCAGGGGAATTCCTCCTGTTGCCCTTTCTACCCTTCCTTTCCCATTGCTCACTTTCTCTAAGCATAAAGTGCACACCTCCTGTATACCCATAGAGCCCCTCTCTCTTTGGGACAGACCCTTTCTCCAGGCCCCGTTTTCCGTCATTAAGAGCTGGCCAATGTGTTACACTGTGAGCATCTTCTATTCATCGGGCTGGCTATATTTAAGATGTCACAGAGCCCACGGCAACCCTACAAGACAGGCATTATAAGTCCTTCTTCATTTTGTAGATCAGAAGCTAAAGCTGCCAGAGGGTCACCAGCCCATCAAGATTTGGACATGGTTTAAGACTGTCCTCCAAGGTTCATGCACTTTGATTTCATTCCCATTATGAGGTCATGGGGAGCACGTTATGGTTAGTTTTAACTGTCAACTTGACATGACCTGGAATCACCTGAGAAGAGTCTCCTTTTAAAAAATAATATTTTATTAACTCTTTGAGAATTTCTTACAATATATGCTGATCACATTCACCCACCCCAAATCTTCCTAGATCCATCCCACCTCCCTATCTACCCAACTTCATTACCACCCCCACCTTGAGTTCAATCTTTTTGCCCAAATACTCTCAAGTATGAGGCCTGTCCTGGAGCATGGTCAACCTACCACAAGTCACATTCTTAAAGAAAACTGGCTCTTCCTCTCCCAACAGCTATCAAATACCAATAGCTCCTCAATGCCTACCTTCCTGCCTCCATGTTGGGATTTTATCTGGCTTGAGCTTGCATAGGTCTCATACATGTTTTCACAATTTCATTGAGTTCATATTTTCAACTTGTACTGTTGTGTCTGGAAAAAAAAAAAACCTCTTTCCTTATAATCATCCACCAGCTCTGGTTCTTACAATCTTTATGCTCCCTTGGGTAATAGAGTCTTAATGAGGAATTACCTAGGTCAGGTTGGCTTTTTGGCATGTCTGTAGGAGAATGTTTTGATTGTTAGTTAACATAGGAAAACTCAGCCCATTGTGGTTGACACCATTCCCCAGGTGGGGCGTCTTGAACAGCATGAGAGGACAAAGCTAGCTAAGAGCAATCAAGTAGACATGCATCCATCTGTCTCTGCTCTTGCCTGTGGATGTGACACTTCAAGTTCTTACCTTGTCTTTCCTACAGTGATGGACTGTGGCTCAGAACTGAAATCTGAAACAAACCCTTTCTCCCTTAAAGCTGCTTGGTCTGGCTGTACCATCAGAACAACAGAAAGAAAACTAAGACAGTACAGAAACTTAACCTATGGGCTTTAAAAAAGGCACTTGGGGGACTTGATCAGAGTTGGGGATGGTCACCGGGTTAGAGGGCCATAATTAAATCATCGTGGTTTTTAGGAAGAGGGAACAGTCAAAGGAGACCTCCAAGGTCCCTTTTCTCTTGCCATGCAAGTACTCTGCGACTCTGAGAGCAAGGGAACCATTACACCCCTTTACCTTGCCCTCCAGAGCTGTGAGGCAAAGTAAATATCTTTTCTTTATAGCATGCCCAGTTTGTGGCATTACATATTGACAACAATTATTACCAGTATTCCGTTATTGAAAAACAAATCATATATGGCCTATGGTTATAAGTAGCCATTTTGATTAGGATTTAAGTTGGCCCTACTTCAAAACTCTAGATATACTGGATGTCGTGACCCACACCTTTAATCCAGCACTTGGGAGGCAGAGGTAGATAGATCACTAAGTTCAAGGCCAGCATGGTCTATAGAGTGAGTTCCGAGAAAGCCAGGGCTACACAGAGAAACTCTGTCTCAAAACAAAACAAAACAAAACAAAAAAACCCTCTAGATAGAATCACATGCTAACATGAGAATTCAATTAAATAAAGAAGAACAGGCCAGGGACTTAGTAAACTGATCAATGTCCAACTGAAGTTCATTGGTATTTCTGGGGATCAGGACTGGGTTTCATCATGCTGGACCACCCTAGAGCAAAACATTGGGTCTTATTGACTTCAGAACCAGGGAACACTGGACCCTGGGGTTCTAGACACTACAGCTACCTCTTCCTTGAATGATCATGTCTTATTTAGGAATATCTGGCCACAAGAACAAATTTTGTGCCTGTGATGGCTAATCTTGGATGTCAACTTGAGTACATCTAGCTACTGTTGCTTCCAGGAGCTCTGGATGAACTGACAAATGAAGAGGATGAGCTCATTGAAAAGCATTAACCAGCCACAGATTCCCAAACAATCTACAGTTTCCCAAATGTGTCCTGGAAGAGAATTATTTCTCCAGCAGCCATGGAGCCCAAGATGTAGAAAATCAAACCCAAGCATTCATTATAAAACTGGCTGATCTACAAGAATCATGGGGGAGAACCAAGGATTGGCACTGTGAGAAAGGCCAAAGACTGAGTGGAGAGGCCATGAGTGAAGGTGCAGCCTCAGTTGCAATGGAGACCCCAGATCCCAGAATATTAGAGATGCCAGGACTGTGAAGGTTCCACCAAGGATAACAGCAGGTAAGGAATGAAGCCTGATACAAGCTCTGTGTACTGCCGATGGCAGATCTGGGGCCAGAAGATGACACAGTGAGCAAATTCCAGGTGTCAAACATTGGTCTACAGGATATGGATTTACACTAGGAGGTTTTAGTTTTGCTTTGACCTGATTTTCCCCATGTCTTGGCTTTTCTCATTTAGAATAAGAAGTGTGTAACTTGTTTTTAAAGCTATATTAAATTTTTTAAGCACTGAAATTCATAAAGGATCTCAAAATTGGACTATGTTTAATAAGAGACCTTGGAGGACAGAGAATTGAATAGTTATGTCTTAAAGTGATGTGTTTGTATGTCAAGCTGACAAGGAATGGAGTGTCCTAGTTAGCTCTGACTGTCAACTTGAAACAGTCTAGAGTCATTTGAGAAGGGAGTTTCAGTTGAGGGATTTCTCAATTTGCCTATGGACATGTATGTGGAGGGGTGGTCTTGATTGTTGGGTAATGTGGGAGGTCCCAGCCCACTGTGGGCAACATCATTCTCTAGGCAGATGGTCCTGGGCTATATGAAAAAGATAACTAAGGATGAGCCTGCACATGATCCAGAAAGCAGATTTTCTTCTTGTTTCTGCTCCAAGTTCCTGCTTGAGTTCCTATTCTGTCTTTCCTCGGTGGTGGACTATGACCTGGAAATGTAAGCCAAATAAATTTGTTCCTTCCCAACTTGTTTTTGGTCATAGTGCTTGTCACAGCAACAGCGAGGACATTAGATCAGAGGTCAAGTAACAAGTCATACATGTGTGAGAGGTCACAGGGCTGTGGCAGCGTGAGGGGAACATGAGGAACTTAGCAGGGAAAACTGGCCCCCTATTTGCCCCCTCCCCACCCCCCAAACAGTCACTGACTATAGCTGCCATTATTCCTGGTATAATAATCAACCAAGAGCACATCCACGAGCATTCTTGAAGGCAGCAGAGCCTGAGAGAAGGACCAGACTCCCACCCCTCACAAACTATGATTAAAATCATAAAAGAAACCTGAAATGCAATTTGTAGCAATGACGGTACCTATTAGAGAGCTGAGTCTGCGGAGACTGAGGAGGTGGGAAGACTGTCATTATTCCTGGCTGGGCAGACGGTATATAAAGGTCTTCTTTGCACTCCCAACCTTACCTTTGACATGACAGTCATGCCCTGACTGCACAGGCAAAGGTGGGGAGGAGAGGGGTCAGAGGCAGGTCCTGGTCCCCTCACAAGCGGCCACTCAGGGACTCGCCTTTGACAAGGTCTGCGAAAGTTGTTTCTGTGCAAGAATTTCCTCTGGACATTCCAGCGGCCATGGCCAAAAGCAAGTCACGCTCAAGGTCATTTAGATAGAAAAATACAAGTGTTGGCCTTTGGATGACAACCAGGGCTGGCTGTGCAACCTGTGTGTAGAATGAAAACACACAGCCCCTTGTCCAAAGATAATGAGTACTACCAACATAGTCACAGTGGAACGTTAAAACCAGCACAGACCCTTCAGAGCGTGAGACCCTGTACAACCACCCAGGGTGCCCACCATGAAGCCAGCATTACTCATCACTCAAAAGAACCAAAACAAACTGCCCAAACCTAGAGTATTTAAAATCCATCACCAGTAGAATGGACCATAAAGAAACCAGACACAATTTGGACCTAAGGAACATAAGCTCATCGCTGCAGGCTTTCTTGGGCTTCACATTTCTGGCTGCAGCCCTTCTGGGTCTAGGATGAGACACCGGAAGAGAGAATCGAGACCTGCTGGGGTTGGGGAGGCACAGGAGAGGAAGTCCTGCTATTCAAGACTGGCAGAGCTCTGGGATTTCTGAAGAACATTGACATTCCCCAGCAATTAAGTCAAATTAACATAATTCAAACAAAACATCTAATTTTAGCTATGTGTAACAGTTCTGCCTCAATAGAACAGACATTCCTTCCTTGTTCCAGGAGTGCCATGCCAGGGAGATGCAGGCTGGAAGGCGAAGCATTCTGACACAGGCCTTCCACCCAGGCCAGCGCCAGATTGCTTCTGTTTCCCCTCAAACACAGGTTCCTGGAGGCGTCTAATCACCAGCAGCTGAGCTGTCTTCTGTCCCTCACACCTCCCTCCCTGTGCACGGAGGACCAGCAGCAACCACCCTGCTGCTGTGGAACCTGAAGCCCTGAAGCTCTTGCAATGTATGGGTCTGTCGCCTCTCTGTAAAATTGGAAAAATAATACCTGTTCTAACCAGGTGGGTTATGAATGCCCGTAATCCTAACATTAAAGGGGTCGAGGCAGGAGGATCACATGTTAGAGGCTGGCCTATATAGCTAGTTCCAGGCAGTCTTGGACTACACAGACCCTGTCTCAAAACACCAATGACTGTGGATACCTGATACATGCAAAAGCCCAAGGTTCCATGTCCAGTGTTACATAAACACACACTGTAATAATGCCTATGTTACCTCCTCCTCTGGAGGCTCAAAAGCATTAGTATCCATTATCCTCTTGTGTCTGAGCTGAAGGCAAGTCACCAGGTCCATTGATTCAACTAAGAGATTGAGACCTGTGAAGATGACCTAGGTGGGCCCCTGTGCATGTCCAGCATGGAAATGAAACATTTAACCCAGTGGTTGGCAAGTGATACCCAAAGGCACACACACACACACACACACACACACACACACACACACACACACACACCAACAACAACAACTTATGCAACTTGTGCAACTCACAAGCTAAGAATGATCTTCACATTTTCACATGGCCAGGATGTAAATAAGTAATATTTCTAAACAATAAAATCCGAATTTGAGTAGCTTAGTTGGGGTGACTATTGTTGTTGTGTGAAACACCATGACCAAAGTAACATGACGAGGAAGGGGTTTATTTGGCTTACATTTCCACAGCACTGTTCATCATGAAGGAAGTCAGGACAGGAACACAAACAGGGCAGGAACCTGGAGGCAGAAGCTGATGCAGAGGCCATGGAGGGGAGCTGCTTACTGGCTTGCCTCTCATGGCTTGCTCAGCCTGCTTTCTCAGAGAACCCAGGACCACCAGCCCAGGGATGGCCCCACCTACCATGGGCTGCCCTCCCCCCTCCCATCAATCACTAAGAAAATGCTCTACAAGTTTGCCTGCAGCCTGATCTTTGAGACATGTTTTCTCAATGGAGGCTTCCTCTTCTCTGACGGATGACTCTAGCTTGCGTCGCGTTGACATAAAACTAGCCAGTACAATGAGTGTTGATTAGTAAAGTTCAATGCCATACCCTTGTGTTCTCTGTCTGTGGCTGCTTTCCTGTTCTGGCCACTCAGCTGAGCATTTGCAAAGTAGACTGAAACGTTACCCTCTGCTGCTTCACAGAAGACGCTTGTCAAACCCTTATTTAAACAAACAAAGCAATGAGGGCTGTGCTAGACAGACACCAGGGCTCATGAAGCAGGAAGGGACAGTCTCTCTGCCTCCTACAGTCAGGGAAGGTTTCCTAGAACGCTGCCATTCTTTCGAGGCTGATGCTCAGCTCTGACCCTTGAGAAAGTCATCCCAAACTGTTCCTTGACAGAAGAAAGGTCCAAGTCCCTAGGAAACGGCACATCCTACACATGCCATGAGGCCAGGGGTAGAGAACAAACCAAGAGTCCTCAGCAGGCCGTGGCTTCCAGCGCTCCCCAACATACCAAACTGAACGTGGGACCCCCCAAAGACTAATGAGGGCACAGAGCAAGAAACGGCTCGGAATCCTGTATCGAGGGCACATCCCTCACACTGGGCCCACAAGAGGACTGGAGCTGAACCTGAGCCCTGTGGTAGCCGTCTCGTCTTTTGCAGGCACCAGGAGCTCTGAATAATTTAGCACCTGCAACAGCAGAGCTGAAACAGCTCCTGCAGCAGCTGTATCAGCAGCCCCTGGCCGGGGGCCTGCTTCCACGCCCGACCACAGAACAGGGCCCTCTCCTCTCCAAGTTCCTCCCTCTGTTTCCGACTCAGACACTCTGCTTCTAATAGCTGGGCTTTCTCGCCAGCCTGCGGGAGGAGTCGGGCCTGGACACATATTCTAGAACTTGTTCGGCCGCTAAAAATAGCAGCGTGCTCCGGACAAGCCATTTCCTTTTCCTCACTGTATTTCCCCCTTGAAGGAGAGGCATATGGGCTCTCCCAGCTCCCCTCCAAGATGCTGTCTACCTAGCACAGTGGTACACCTGGGATCCAGACTACACAAGAGGCTGAGGCAGGAAGATGCTTAAACCCATAGCCAGTCTGCACAACACAGCAAAATAAATAAAATAATAAATAAGTAAAATTGTAAATATATGTAAATAAAATATATAATTTTTATACATATAAATAAAAGCTGTATTTTCTTTGTAAAAACAAGCTTGTCACCTACTCTAGTCCAAACTCTATTCTGCAGGTGAGAAGAAATAAAAAAAAAAAAGAGAGAGATCCAAATGAGTGAAATAATTATTCCCAAGGTCATGCAATCACTGCTTAAGAGGCAGTCTTAAGGGACCAGCATTTAATTTCTAACATTTCTATTCCAGGCCACCATTCATAAACCACAGGTATCTGGACATGTTTCCGGTCATATTTAAACATATTTAAATTTCTCCCTCTCCCTCTACACACACACACACACACCCCTATCTGTGTCTAGCTCAGCACCCATATCTAATGTTTGTTCTTCATAAGGGAATACATCAATACATCCCTAAGTGTTTTGGAGGCTAATGTGGTTGGGGTTGGCCTTTTATTTATTAGCCATGGAAGCTTCTACACAGAGCTCACTTAAGCTCTAGGCTCTGTGCTGAGTTTCAAGACAGTGTCTAGGGCTTGGGACTCAGTCAATAATGTGCCTCACAAGCATGAGGCTTTGCATTCTGCTTCCCAGGGCCCCCTCCACTCATACACACAAGTGGCGCAGTAGCATCTTTTAGTAACCCCAAGGCTGGGGAAGTGGACACAGGCAGATCCCTAGAGCTTGCTCATCAGGCAATCAAAAAGAAGCCTTGAGCTTTAGGCTCAGTAGGAAGCCCTGTCTCAAAAAAAATAAGGTGGAAGAGGAACACCGGAGGTCGACCTCTGGCCTCCAAATGCAGGCACACCAGAATCCACACACTGCACATACATACATTTGATATGTGTTTAGCCCCTCCTACTTCTGGTCTTTCCTGTCGTTTTGCAGCCTGGCAGCTGGATGAAGCCCAGCTCCCTACTCTAGGAACTGTGCCTGATCTCCCTGAGACTCTGAGCCTAGGCTGTAAAATGTGCAGCAGCCAAGAGTGGAGAGCAGGGGAGATGCTGTGCTTGCCATCTCCGTTCTCGGTTCTACTTCCCCCGTGGAGGAGACGTCAGACGCATCTGGATAATCCTGGTTAGTTTTTCTCCTGCTGGAAGCAGGGTGGGCAGATGACTGACAAGGAAACCAGAAAATGATGGGAACCCCGATCCACAGATCCTACGCATGCACGCCACCAAATGCCCGCTACAAGTTGGGGCGTCGGAGAGATAGGCGGAGACTTCACCCTCAGTTCTGCCTCCTCTCTGTGGGATAGAAGCATGCCTCCCCACTCCCTGCAGGACTTCAAGGAAGACTGATGGCATGATACCTTGGAAGGCATGTGGAGACCACTGGGCTCTGACCTTGGTTCCTCTGCTCCCTAGGGCATCCCGAGGGCTCATCTTCCAGAAACACAACTACAGAGAGTTTCTAGGTGGATGGCAGCCTCCACCAAGTCATCACCTTCCTGGAACATTCTCTTTTCCCCAAAACCCTGCAGAACAACCACTGAAAAAAATGGGGAAAGGTTTTAGCCCTCAAGCTTCCATGAAAACAAGGGAGCAATGCACTTGAGAACAGTAGAGATGGCCCCTGCTGCAAAGACTGGTTCAAAAAGGAGTCCGTGGCAGAGCAATTCCAGGGGCGTGCCTGTGAACCCAGCTGAGAAGGCTGGGAGAAGAGGGTTGAGTTCATGACCCACCTGGGAGACATGGCAAGGCTCTGTCTCAAATGTCCACGAACTGGAGATGCAGACCAGGGACAGAACGCTGACCTAGCATGTGCAAGGCCCTGGGTTCCAGCCCCAATATTTTGTTTTGCAAAAACAAAACAAAACAGAATTTCAAACAAACTTGGTAAGTGAAAAGGCTAGACCTTGCCCCCAACAGATAAATTCATTTCCACTCTGATTTAGATGTCGAACGTCCTCCAAAATTTGTGTGTTAACAGCTTGGTCCCCAAGGTGGTACTACTGGAAGGCCTAAAACCTTTCGGATGTAGGGCCTAGTGCGGAGCACAGAGGTCTTTGGGAATATGTCTTTAAGAGGCGCTCTGGGACGCTGACCTTCTATGATTTGAATAGGTCTCCGCCATGTGCTCTCTGTCATTACCATATGGCATCCCAACCAGAAGCCTAAAAGCAATATGTCTGCCTGATTATGGTCTTGAACCTCCAAAATGGTGAGCCAAAGCAAAAGCCTTTTCTCTTTATAAGTTAATTGTACTAGTTATTCTGTTGCCGTAACACAAACCCAGTGAAACCTCTAGAAGTTTCTAAGACACCTGGGTCTCCTAAGACGCCAGGTCTGACTGGCAAATTCCATCTTATACTCCACAGAATGCTGAATCTGCTTTCTAGGGAAAAAAAAGCATAGCCACAGCTATTCATCCCCCCACCCCCACCCCACAGCCCCAATCAGAATCTCCTGCACTCCTCTAGGGTGCACGAGATGACACTCCCTCCAGCTGTGACCTTAAGAGCACGTCAGGGACAGCCAGCATGTCACAAAGCCAGTGTCCTTGCATTGTGAACAGTAGGCCATCAGGCCCCTATTCTCCTCCATGTACACCTGCGGCAGATGATCTCACCTCCTCAGAAATCACTGTGTTAGAAGAAGAGAAGGAGGAGGAGCCTCATCTTCTTCAAATAAGGTAAACAGAGTCACGGGATGCCTAAGTACACGGGTTCTGCAGCAGCCAAGGCTTCAAAGACGTGTACCCAAATAAGTCAAGGTGCCAGCCAAGAGCACAGATGACCTTCCAGCAGCTGTGTGGCTGCTGGTGCTCAGTCAGTCCACCATGCCCCCCTTACCTGTTCCCAGCCGGGTCAGCATGGGAGTACCAGGCACTGCACAGGCTGGAGACGAATGTGCAAAACCAGAACCACCCTGTGTCGGGGAGCTTTCTGACATTTGTTGATACCCATTTACCTTTGAGTCTGCAGTCTTCTCTGGTTGGACTATGGCATGGGGCAATGGGAAGGAAACGGTGCAGAAGAGCTAGCCCAGGATGGGATGCTAGCCCAGGTCCATGGGAAGGGCTGACAGCAGTCAGCTAGTAAGTGGCCTGGAAGCCATTGGAAAGCATTGGGCCCTGCCCTAGAGGCCACAGAGAGCAACTCAGTGAAAGTGAGTGACAACCATCGATTATGTGTTTTTTAAAAAAATACCTCCAGGTAGGAGCTAAAAAGATGGCTCAGTGGTTAAGAGCACTGGCTGCTAGTTCAGAGGATCGGGGTTCAATTCTCAGCACCCACAAGGTGGCTCACACCTATCTATAACTCCAGTTCCAGGGTATCTGACACTCTCCTCCAGCCTCCATAGGCCCCAGGCCCACAAGTAGCAGACAAAATACCCGTACACATAAAATAAAATGTCTTTAAAGTAACTCTGGTAACAAGAAGAAACACCAGGTCGGACAGGGAAGAGCAGTGAAGCTTCTGGAAACCAAACAATTGGGGTCAGAGGGTAGAGATGCCTGGGCACCGCCATGTGCCTGTCAGTCCATGGTGTGTGTAGGTACGTGTGCCGCTGTGCACACGTGAAGGTCAGAGGACAACTTTGCTCTCTCCTCCCGCTGTTCTTGGGTCTCTAGGGCTCACATTAAGGTCACCGTTCTTGCACAGCTGGTGTCTTTCCCTCTGAGCCATCATCTCTCCGACCCGATACCTATCAAACCTCTTCAGGAAGAGTCGGTGGGCGGCATGACTGGTCCCCTCGCATGCACAGTACACAGCGCTTTTCCCTACCTGCTCTGTGGTGGCGATGTTGGCATTTGGGTTTAAAGAGCTAAAACTGAGGGCTAGGCTGTGCTCAGTGGTAGAGCACTGGGCTGCCATGAGGGAAACCCTGGATTCCATCCATAACATTGTAAAAGACAAACAGGCAGACAGACAATAGACTGATAAATTTGTTTCACATTGAATGTAGTTTCAATGTCCTTCAAATAGGGCTGTGTTCAGTTCATTATGTGTGAAACAAGGAAGAACACACACACACACACACACACACACACACACACACACACGAAACTTTGCCTATGGTTTGTTCAATCTAAAGCAGAAAAAAATAGCCCTCCCTCTCAAATTCAGCAGTGGCATCATGGCTCCCCAGATACTTACCAGGTAAGCAGTAGGTGCTGGGCTCCAGCCACCCTCAGTTAGAGGACATGTCTCCAGCTCCATGTGACCTCAGAGCAGATGCTCCGGGGTCACTGGTAGAAATCAACATAAGCCTTTGAACAGCTCTGAAATGGATCTGCTAAATATCCATGGTAAGGAAGAAGCTACCTCTATGAATCCAATGCCACTTCTGCATACAGCTCAGACCTCAAAGCTATGCTGACTTGGTTTGTTTCTGATTCTTCACTGAACTACGGTGAAGAATTCACATTTCTCCAGTCTTTCCTAATTCATTTCCAAAAACTCTGGCAATACTAAACAAATATCAGAATTGACCTTCATAGCCATCTCTGGAAAGGAACTCATGATATTTAAGTTATATACAAGTGGGACTAAATGTTCATGTTTTAAGTCTTACTGGGGTTAAAGAGGAAAACTCCAATGGCTGCATTTTCTGAAATCTTGTTTATCCACTCAGACATAAGGTTCTCTTTGCCACTTGCACACCCACAGTCTGTTTTGCCCATGTTGGCATTTTAGATTGCCTTGGGTGGATGTCAGAGTTGGGTGGGAGTGGAAACCCGAGTGTTTGACCTGAAATCATTGAGTGCTTGCTAGATTCTTCATACTTTATGCATAGTAAGCCTTACACAATTCTAAAGTCCTTGTGAGGTTCCAGTGACCTTACTAAGAGATATCCAGGAGTATTACCAGGAGGGTAGCCTTATCAGGTGGTCATTTACTACTCGGAAGGCAATGTTGAAATTGAGCTCTGATGGAAGAGTACGAAGTGTACGAAAGCCTTCATCCTTAAGGTCCTGAAGATGTTTGCAGTTCATCTTAGAGATGACAGCATGGTAAATTCATGGCAGCCCAGGCAGCCCAGGGCTAATCAGGCTGGACTTCACCTCAGGGAAATCAGGAGGTCAAAGAAGGTTTTGAAGAGGGAGCAAAACCAATTTGCATTTTTGGAAGCTGAGTACAGTATGAAGCCCAACACCCATTTTCAAGTTAGTTTACAATGGACTCATTCCATGCCCAGATGTCTAAAGGACCATGGTCCAGCTCCACTTTGAGCCAGGACACGGTCGCCTACTTGGCTCTCGTTCACATCACCTTGGGATTCTTAATTGGAGTATGACGTCATCTGTCAACTCCAGCTCTCCTCCCCAGAAGGCTGGGCTCAGATGTCCTCTTTGACAAGCAGGGCACCCTTTGTCTTTTTTCTTTTCCTTCTGTCTGCGCATAAATTATCTGTGTCGGGTTTTTTAAATCGTGTGAACATAGAGAAGAAATAAAAGAAGAAGTTAATCATCTAGAAAACGTCAAAGATTATTGGTGTTGCCAAGTGTGGTGGTGTATGCTTACAATGCCAGCACTTGGGAGGCTGAGGCATGAGGATTGCTTGAGTTCAGGTTTTCAAGACCAGCCTTAAAGAAAAACAATGTATAGCATGTTAGCAAATGGGTAAATGGGTAAAGAAGGTGTGACAGTCCCTTCTTTAAAGGTAAGTTGGGCAGGGTGTGGTGACCGATATCTCCAATCCCGCCTGTGCTAGAGGCTGAAGCAGAAGAATAGGTGTTTGAAGTCAGCCTGGGCAACTTAGCAAGACTCTGCCTTCTCCCTTTTAGGGATATGGTATGCACCATGATTGCTCATGTGGAGGTCAGGGTTAACTGCTAAATGTCATCCTCTATCATTGTCCACCTTGTCTTTTGAGAGAGGATCCCTTGCTGACCCTTGGGATCATTGACTGATGTCACTGGCTGCCAGCAAATGTCAAGATCTACTCTTGCTCCCAGACCTTGGGTTGCAGGCACACAATACTGCACCCAACTTTTTATGTGAGTGCCGGGGACCCCAACTGAGGTCCTCATGCTTGTGCAGCAATCCCTTAACTCACAGAGTCATCATCACCTGAACCCCAAACACTATCCCAAAATAAAGACTTTAAAAATGGCTCCATGGTAGTAAGTTTGTACGGCATGCACCAGGCCCTGAACTCGATTCCTGACGACACACCCATGCACTTGTACATTGGGAGAAAGATGGCCCTGCTCCCTCGAGCCCACCTCGGCTGTGAGGTTCTCCAGTAACACGCTTGTGTTCTTTCGGCCCAATCACGTGCCATGCGCAAAGCACTCAGAACGCCTACATCCCAGGCCTTGCTGGAGGGCACAGAGTTGACTAGACCTCCACCCGTACTTAAGATGTTCCCGTAAGCTCACTCCTCTGTCCGGAAGCTACTTACGGGCATCTGTCTGAGAAAACACTCTTTTTTTTCCCCACCCCTCCTTTCTTCCTGAGCTCAGTGACAGGTGCCACCAACGACCTTCCCAAACACCAAGTCAGAATCCAGTCCCTGTTCACGCTGAATCACGCGAGCACACACATCTGCACCACCCACTTTTGTATGTCAATGTATACGCAAAGGTGCTAACCCAGGCGAAGGGAACTTGGAGCCGTCCTGGAGCACTCCTCTCCATTGCTCACACAGCGGACTCTACCACCCAAACAATTATCCAGCTTTTCACTGGCTTTCGGTCCTCACTTGCCATCCCAGCTCAGGATTAGCCTAGGTGTCGGTATTTTCTCTATGACTTGCTTACCTTGGGTTGAAGTAGCTTTCTCTGCCTCAGGGTCTCTTCTGCCTTCCTGGCTGGCCCTGGCCAGCTCCTTCTCCAGCCTGTGCTGCTGGCTTTCCATTGCTCAGCCTACAGTTCCTGACCACCTCCTCATGCAGAGTGCATTTTCTCACAGCCACACATGCTACTTACACCACTGGATGCTCTGTTCCACACATCTGGATGACCCTTACGAGCCCAGAGGGACCCCACGCAGCCGCCATTTCCCCCACCCCTGGGAGCCTCCACCACGCATCTTTTTCTAAGGCCAGTTTTGTGTGGCCAGCTCGGATGCAGGATCACCCACAGATAGCTCGGCATGCTAAGGTCAGCTCCTACCCACTTCAGTCAGTGCCGATCAACCTTAGAAGTCTGCACTTGCTCTATGCATTCCCTGTAAAACGCAAAAGCTCTCAACAACAGTAAAAAAAAGGAGAAGGTAACGGCAGATGCAGCCACTGTGCATTTACACACGTAAGCACACTATTAAGGAATTGTATGGCGAGGATGCTGATTATGTGATTCCATAGGCAGAGGAAGCTCTGAATCAGAAAGGTAGGGGAAATAGGCATGTTTCAAGACAGACTAACCGCAAGGAAAGCTGAGGGCTCCTAGCACTCAGTCTTTATCCATGCCTTCCTCTGGACTCTCAGCTAGGAGTCCCCAGCCACCAAGCAGGCTGCTCTGAAACATCCATGGGAGCCTCTGGACACCGTCGAGGCAGTTGCGACCAGAGCTCTGTGGCTCTGTGCTAAGCCTCTAATTTGTAATCCCTTCATTTCCAAAGAAGGGTGCCTATGCTTAGCTTTGGCTCTCCCCAATGTTCCTTAAAAACAAACAAACGACAGCAGAGCAACCTTCTCAGAGGCAAAGGATCTAGTCGCATTGGAAAGTAATGAGACAAGAAGTCCAAAGCAATAATCTGGCTTTCGCTTGACGCTCTACAATGCAACTTTTCCTTCCCTGGAGAATGTGCTGTGCTTTTGTACTCCTAAAATCCAGATCCTTCCCCCCACCCCATAAAAGTCCAGTTAATCTGCAATCCAACATGTCTTATCTTCTCTCTGTTCTATACCCTGGAGTCATGGGCCATGGCCTTGACCATGACTGTTCTCAGAAAAAACAGGACGCACTTTCATGTTACCCACTGACGTACAGCTGTACCCCTGTGCTGGACCTTAACAAAGCCTAAAATATTCAGGCTCGTCTCACAATACAGACTGCCTGCACAGATGATTGAGTGGGTATGTGATAATAAATCTATTCCAAATAGGAACTTCATTTCTTTCCTGAAAATGAGATGAAGATGTGATTTAAAGTAGCCTTTTCTCATTTACTAGCACTGAGATATTAATGAGCTGGCCTTCCCAGATGCACACCAACATTTCACACTGAGGTTTGGCCATAGGGTTTAATCAAAAACAACTTTATTAGCCCTGGACTATCTGACTTCCATCACTATAACAATACCCGAAGTAATCAGCTTATGAGGAAGAAATGCCCATCGGCTCCCGGTTTTGGAGGTGTCTGTCTGTGAACACTTGGTCCTGTGGCTCTGCAGCCTGTGATGAAAACCTGCACAGCTCGGCAAAGCCAAACCACTCACTTTACCACTGGGGCACAAGAGAGAGAAGAGGCTAAGTTCCCACAGTGCACTTCGAAGCTACATCTCCTGGTGACCCGAAGACTTCCCACAAGGGTCCACCTCGAAAATGTCCCACCACCTATCTGGAGCACCTGGCCTGGGACCACACTGTTAACACATGGACCTTGAGAAGAGGTCAGATACCAAGCGCAGTCACCGTCTTGGATAACCCTGAGTTACTACAGCCTCTATTGTGCACAACCCTCACCTGTTGGGTTAAAACAGAAGGAAGGAATTTAAAGTGAACCTCTTGTCATGCTGAGAAGACCAAAGCAAAACTAGTAAGGAAGCAGCCTTGGCTGGGGTGAGAAAGACAAAGGTTTGGGGACAAGCCACAACCTGAGCGCCTTCCCAAAGAGGTCCGAGATCTAGGCTGAATGTCAGCTTCCGCCTTGCCTGCTTCAGTCGGGTAGCTGTGAAGAGTGAATGACCTGCAGAATGCACAGTGTACACCCAGGCATGCAATCGCTGTATGTGGGCTGCTCTGGCTTATGACTGGCGAGTGAAAGAATGTCACACACCAGGGACGGAAAACCTAGGCTGGCAAGGGGGCAGGAGACAAGCTAGGAAAACCCTGTCTTCGGCCACAGCCAGAGCAAAAAGGATTTGCTTTCTTTTTTTGAGGTTCTCCATGTCCTACAATCAGATGTCAAAGCAGGGTTACCAAAGTGGTAATATGCTTTAAAGTCTTGAAATTATTAATAAATGGATGCTTTTAATAATCCACACGTGTAGGCGGAGGTTTTCCTGTGTCCCGCAGCTGCTCTGTTCCAAGCAAACACACAGAGGCTTATATTAATTACAGACTGTTTGGCCTATGGTTCAGGCTTATCATTAACTAGCTCTTACAACTTAATTTAACCCATTTCTATTAATCTATGTTTCGCCACATGGCTTTGAGGCGTTACCTGTGTTTTATTATATCTTGCTCCCTGACAGCGCTCAGCATCTCCCCTGACCCTGCCTTCTTCTCATTGTCTCTCTGCTTGGATTTCCCGCCTGGCTACAACATGTCTTGCCATAGGCTATAATAGCTTCTTTATTAACCAATGGTAGCAACACATACTCACAGATACCGAAAGACTATCCCACAGCACACATGGAGTTCAAAAATTATGCAGTTCAAAAACTCAATAGAGACTGTGCACACACATATCAGCTCACACTAGAGCACATGCTAGTAAACCGGACTAACCACAGGACCGAGGTTTGAAGACTTAAGGAACACCATTATGTCTGAATCCTACAACTTCGCTCTTGGGTTGAGTTTCTACACCCATTTGGAGATAACAAAATTTTCAACTTGAAGCTCTTTGCGAGTCCTGGACCAGCATGACTCCTGCCTAGCCTGCAGTCCTCAGTCTTGCCCCACGATATCCCACCAACTACCCCCAGCACTTAAGCAGGTGACTCCCCACCGCCTCCACTGCCCACGGGCAAAGGAAGAGAGCGGAGAGCTCCTCTGTGCCTGCACCCAGGCCAGGGGCCCTTCCCACTCCTGGGCTTTTGGTTTTTTTCCTCCCTGTGCCTCCCCACTGTCTATTCACAAGGCTTTGGCTTCTTGAGGCCCCGTTAAGAAACTGCTGCTCCAAACAGCTAAAACCACTTGACATGTAGTACAGCAGACACCCTGCAAGGAATAACCGCATACCCATGGGCAGAATGCTGCACCCAAAGATCAGGTAGTGCCCCTGCCTGGCGGAGGTTGCTATTGCTATGCAAATGACTTGGAAAAGATGCATCAGGCTCCCTTCCAATATCCCCCAAAGGTAGCCAAAGACTGTAGTTTTCACCTGAACACATGCTGAAGCCAAGATAGTGCCTAGGCCAGCAGAAACAAACACAATTCACTCATCAAACCGCTAATTCCACAAACATCCATTGCACGCCCTTGCGTGTGAAGTGCTGAGTTAGGTGGTGAGCGCCCAGCCCGTCACACACAGACCATGATAAAAGCTTGTCCTGCATCAGCATCCGAGATGAAGTAGATGTACAGGCCGAAGAGAGAGCCCAGTGAAGGCTACCCCTGCGTACTCACAGGCTGGAACACCTGAGAGAGGCTCTGTCTCCCACCCAGCCACCTACTGCTGCTGCCTTGAATTCTGTCCCCCCTCAGTCTTCTGCCTCACTTTCTCACCAACCTCCATGTCCTTTTTCCCCCCTAGCTGCCAGCTCTGGATAAGCATAAAAGGCAGACAAATTCTCGTTCTCACAGCTTCCTCAGCCCTAGGAAAACTGTCCTTTTTAATGCAGACGCCTGCTTTACACAGGCCTTACCATTTTGTCCTTTCCACTATAGCCTCCAGAAACAAGAGAACTTAATGGTAAATGTCATGAATGCTATGTTTTGCTCTTTAAAAAAAAAAGTAAAGTAAAATAAGCTGCAGCTAGACACAGCAAGAGCTCGGTGAGGAGGCTGCCTCTTAACCAGAAAACTGAATGCAGCACCTTCAGAGCTCCCAAGTGGAGCTCCGGTCCTGGTGCTGAGGTTTCTATGTGTGCCAGTTAGTGCGCGAGTCACATCAGCTTTCATCTCTGAGGCTCGGCGCCCTTAGCAATCACCTTCCCACACAGTATCATAACTGTAAAGGCTGCAACCACCGTTCAGGTTACAACCACGATTATTTCTACAAATGAGAGAGAGGGATGCGGCTCCGCTCTGTCAGCCCCAGTCAAGCAGTTACCCGTGAGATAGACACCTTTCCTTCTAGCAAATTCAGAGTGTCCTTGGCTCAGGTTCCCATTGCCATAAATTGCCATGTCTCTGTAGTAACGTATTCATTTGTATGTAGGAAGTTCTTTTTCTACATTCACAGAAGACGAGGGAGATGGCTCCAGAGCCCCCCGGGTCATCTGTAAGATCATCTAGATGGTCCTCCACTGCTTGATTTTAATATGCTATATCTCGAAACATCCCTTCTCTGGCAAACACTGGATTTAGACCTCACCTTATATGAACCTTCAAGTCAGTGATCAGCTCACTGTTTAGCAGGAAGATTCTCTAGATTATCTTTTGGGGGTTGGGGTATAGCTCCATGGTGGAGCACCTGCTTAACATGCAAAAGGCCCTGGATTTGATACCCAGCACCCTTCGCAAATTAAGTGAAAACAAACAAATAAATACCCCTTCCCAGGTTGCCTTTTGTCCCTTACTTTTTCTTCTGGGGTCTCCCACCTCTCTGTAGTTTCATATTTTGCTGTAGGTTTTAGCTATATTGCCTTCTCTGACTATCCAGACCATCCCGATGTTTTAGAGAACTCACAATCGCTAGAAAAACAAACAAAACACCCCTGCATAGCCTCATAACATGTCCCCCAATGAAGAATATGTCCTGGGAGTTCACATCATCGCTATCAGTTTGGATTAAAAACTTCCTAGATGTTGTACCAATCATAGCCCTCGAGACACTGCAGAAAACCATGAAAATCTGTATGGAAGATTTCAGAACACCTACTGACGCAGTATGCTGTGACCAGCTAGTAAGTCAAAACAACGCAATTCAGGGAGAAGGAAACCCATTATCATCCAGCACTAAAATATAGAACAAAGTTTTCCAAGAATGCCAAGATTAAGATCAAAGAAGAAAAATGAATATTGGAATTGCTGTGTTTACAAAGGTGCATTGCGTGCAGTCAAAGGGCGTTTTGTAGATGATAAAGAAATGAAATTAAAGAAAGGGGAGTTTTGTTTTGATTATTAGTCAAAACGTTATCTCTGGTATGGGGAACATGAGAGAGGAAGCTCCAGGCAAGAACTGGAATAAAAACATGGAGTGAGTTTTGGAGATGATTGCCTTGCCCCAAGATCAAGAACAGGAGTGGAAATAGGAAGGGCTGACACCATTGCCAAGGAAGTGGGTGAGCACCAGGCACTCTGGAGTAGGCTGCTCTGCTCACTTACAGACAGGATTGGCATGTGAGACCCTAACAGAGACCTGACAGGATTCTTCCTCTAAACGGCATCAGCCCAAATCCTATTGTTTTGGAAAGACCTCTTTCACTCTTGCTTAAGAAGTGCTGGTGGTGAAATTACTATGTACACATAAGGTGCCAATACCAGGACGGGAGGGGGGCTGGGAGAAGGGACGGGGGGGGGGGGCGGGCTGCTGTATTTTTCAGGGATATGGAACACCTAACATGGTGATTCCTTAGGTTAAAATCAGAGACCGTCTCAGCCTGCCCAGTGTCATCTCCAGGAAAAGAGCCAACATCGGTCCCGCCACCACCTACTGCAAAGTAGACTGTCCCCAACACTGCTGTCAACTGCAGCTTCCATATTTCCTTCTCAGAACGAGACAATTGCGGGCAGGAAGTCTTTCTCAAGCAAGGGCAGCGCCTCTGTAGGGAAAGCCCCAGAACCCCATTCTCGGGCTAGGGGGACGATCCTGCAGGCCCCACACCAACTTCTCCAGGTTAAAATGGCTCTCCGGGACTCTACCTTGGACTCCCAGAATTCCACCCATGCTCTCCTAGCCTCTGCATCCCTGCAGCTCTTGCCGGTGTGGCAGAGTCAGCTGCTTGGTTGCCGTGGCCCTCCAGATGTTTGTAATTAGACAGTGGGTCTAGTCTAAGGTGGCCCCTTAGCATGCTTTGGTCTGAAAGCAAGGACTGCAAATAGCAACAGTTGCTTTCAGGGCTCTAGATCCCTGCCTGGGGTGTCTCTGCACAGACCCTTGTCCCGTGAAAGACTGCCTGATGCTCTACCCATGGCAGAGCCCTTCTCCCACCAGGCCTTGGGTCCGGTTGGACAACCCCAGTGAGGCTTCCAAGGGAATTCCTCCTCCCTGCCACCAGCGACTCCTCTGGAATGACCTTAACACAAAATGTTGCCAAATGCCCAGGGGTGAGTGGCGTCTTCCAGGTCCACCCGCGGACCCACGGGGTCAGGAAGGGCCCAGGAAGGGCAGTAGCCCCAGTCGTCCTGAGAGATCTGGGGAGGATGCTCTCTCTCTCTCCGTGCGGCACAGGAGAACTAACTGGTCACCTGAGCAGGAGCGGGCAGTGCCACCTCTGGAGCGCCTGCCGCGTTCACCCAAGGCAGCTCCCCAAGAAAGCCGGGGCGGCCAGCGCGAAAACGCCGCGGTGCAGCCCCTTCCCGGCTCCGCCACCCGGGAGGCGGCAAAAGTTCCTCCCGAGCGCGCGGGCCTGCCGGCCTCTGTTCAAGGTGCTGAAAGGACTGTCGGGGGCCAGCGCGCCCCTAGCCCCCCGGGCGAGCAGCCGCGTGCCCTGGCCGCCACCCCCCACGGCGCTCCGGGAGGGTCAGCTCCAGCGCGGCCGAGCGCCTTCCCGCAGCTACTCCAGGCGCCTCGGTGCGGGGCCGCCGCCGCCGCCCCCTTACCTTCTTCTTGCGGTCACGGGAGCGGTTGCGCCGCTTCTTGTTGGATTCCTCCTTCTCCTTCTGCTCCTGGAGGGCCTGCGCCTCGATGTCTTTGATTTTCTTCAGCTGTTTGGCCGCCTGAGCCATGGCGGGTCGCCGCGCTCGGTCCCCGCCTCCCGGGCCCGCGCACTCTGCGATCCGCCGGCGGCGACACCCTCCCGGGCAGAGCCGCCGGCTCCCTCGGCTGCGCTGAGTGCGAGCCGCTCACCCGCGGCGGCCAAGGCTGCGGCGCCCGGAGGGCGGGCGCGGGGGCGCGGAGGGCGAGGAGAGGCCGGCGCGCGCGGCTACCCGAGCCCCGGGGTGGCGCCTCCCGCCGCGGCCGGAGCTCGCTCGCCCGCGCCCCGCACCGGCTCTGGGCTCGCCGCGCGCCCTCGCCGCGCCCGCCCGCCCGCCCGCCCGGGCCCCCCCTCTCCTGCGGCGGCGGCGGCGCGGGGGGCGGGAGGGAGGAGGCTCGTACTGCGGCGCGGGCCGCGGAGGGCGGACTCGCGGGCTCGCGGGAGGCGCGGGGGCAGCTCGGCGCGGCCACCCCACCACCAGGCTTGGGAGCAGGGGCGCTGCGAGCGCCGGGTCCCCACTGCAGCGAGGCCCCGGATGGGGGGCGGCGGGGAGGGCGGGGAGGCTCGCCTTTGGGCGACCGGAACAAAGCGGGAGCGCTCAGCCTGAGCTCGAAGCGGGCGACCCTGCGGCCCCGCGTGCCTGACGCCGGCGGAAACGCCAGCATCGCCGGGCCAGGCTGCGGAGCGGAGCGGGGGGACCTGGGCGCCGCTGCGGCACGGACTCCGCTAGCACCGAGCCGGGCCAGGGGCGCCCTCCGGGAAGGGCCGAGGCTCCTGCCTGAGAGCCTGATTTGCCCCTGGCAAAGCAAGAGGGCCTTTCGTTCGCACATTTACCAACTCTAGGTAGAAAAACGTGTCCAAGCGTCAAGCAATTCTTTTTCTTTTCGCTCTGTTTGGACGGGAGTGGAACTGGGTCTCCTCACCGGGGACCGCCCACCCTGCATTAGCAGGTTCCTCTCCACCCTCCTAGGTGCTGTAGTCGGGACCGGTGTTCAGCTGTCAAGAGCCTTACCAGCTGGGGTCATGCAGCTACCATCGCAGACTGTGGGAGGGGGAAGTGGCTTAACGCTCATTTCACCACTCAGTCATGTGACAGGCGGGGAAACTGAGGCCCCCGACCTATGAACATTGTTGCCTTTTCAGTCTGCTGCAGCTCCAACCTACTCCTTCCCTGTCCCGCGGGATGCTAAGGACAGAGTTTTGAACACCAGTGTTTGAGACTTGGGGAAGTCATTATGAAACAGCCTGCTTCCTCCTGCCCCAACCCTCTCCCCACCCCCGGCCTGCGTAGCGGTTTGAAGCAGCTCTAGTGAGCTGGGTACTGTGCCACCCCTTAGCTCACAAACACATCTCGCTCAGTGACTTCCATTTCAGTCTTCCCCACTAGGCACAGGAAGCGCGGTGCTGGCTGAGCCTAGGGTTTTGACGGGTCTAACTGCTGGCTTTTCCCAGGGGTGAGTCCCGAGTCTTTTTACTGTAAGCATAACCACACACACCAATCACACATGCAACTCCGATTGCCATGTAGCTACTTATTTTCCATGTAAAGACACTGGGAAGTTGATTTAAAATGTATTTGAAGCCTATACACCCCCCCCCAAAAAAAAACCACCATTTCAACATGAAGTTGATATATTATTGATGAGATTTTACATTTTTCTGCTGAGTCTTAAGAAGCGAGTCTATTCTCGGCTGGATTCAAATGAGGCGCAGTCCCTCACCACCGCAGGTCTCTCTCTGGTGGTCACTGGCGGATAACACACCTTGGCTGTAACCAGCCTGCCCAGAATAGTACCCTCTGGAGCCCCAGCTCCCATGTCTTGTGTATCCCTCTGGCCACCCACTAAAATGTCTCTTCGCTGTAGTCAGGATGATATTTGCAAATAGATATAATTATTGTTACTTCCCTCTAAACATCCTCTTTGTTCCAAGATGAAGATCAAAATCTGTTCTATTAGCTATGAAGACCTGAATGATCAGCCCCCCTGACCCCCCCCCCAGTTTCTCATTCTAGGCCTTTTTGGGTGTCCACGTGTCACCTAAAGGTGCAGGGGCCATTTACCACAGGACCTACATCCTGCTGCCCTTGCCCAGACTGTCCTGTCCCTCCTCCACCTCCGTCCCTCCCCTCCGCTCAGCAGAACTCAGAAGCCCCCAGAGAGAGACAGCCCTTTCACTGTGACACCCCACAGGTGCGCTCTCGTTACACCTGGCGTGGGGTTATTTTACATCAGTGTGGTCAGGTGGGTGGATGCATGGCTCCGCCCCCCCGGATTTTTAAACTCCAGAAAGACAGGCACGGGGCTTTGTTCGCGAGTGTATCTTCAGCACCTTGGCCAGTACCACACACTACCGGAAGCTCAGGCGCTGGGAAGTTAAAAACGAGTCCGCTGTGTACTGGTGTTAAGGGATAAAAATTAAAACAGCAGCGCTTACACTGCTTTGAACATTTCCACTCCTTTACAGATGGGTACAAGTGAGGAACAGGGACGCTGAGTAGCTTTCCCGAGATCACACAGCTAATAGAGAGTAGAGCTAAGATTTGAAGACCAATCATCTGGTGGCAGAGTCCACCCACTGACTCAGAAAACGCAAGAAACCATTTCTCTTCCTTCTCTGTGACAAGGATGGTGATAATGTCTCCTTTGAAAGACAAAGAAGAGGAGTGGACTCAACTGGTGTTTGTCGAATCCTGAGACTGGTCGAAACCGTGTTTAGCTCCAGAATACAGATGTCTCTTGCATATCAAAATCTCTACAGGAGCCGAGCGGTGGTGGTGCACGCCTTTAATCCCAGCACTCGGGAGGCAGAGCCAGACAGATCTCTGTGAGTTCAAGGCCAGCCTGGGCTACAGAGTGAGATCCAGGACAAGCACCAAAACTACACAGAGAAACCCTGTCTCAGAAAAATAAAAATAAAAAAAAAAGGGGGGGGGGAGAAAGGAAGGAAGGAAGGAAGGAAGAAAGGAAGGAAGGAAGGAAGGAAGGAAGGAAGGAAGGAAGAAAGAAAGAAAGAAAGAAAGAAAGAAAGAAAGAAAAGAAAAGAAAAGAAAAGAAAAGAAAAGAAAAGAAAAGAAAAGAAAAAACTCTACAGGAGCCTTTTGAAGGCAAAATAAAATCAAACAAAATTCCTCGGAGACTGGGAGTAAAGCCTTAGTAAGAAACAGAGATCCTGGCTCAGCTGTCCCTGGGGCCATCACTAAGGGGGTGGCTCTGGCCCTGGACTCACACAGTTCCCATGGGCCGGGTGTAGTAAGCGCTGTTCAATTTCAGGAGCCTCTCTTGTCAGCAGCTTCTCCCAGGACTGGTGATGTACTGGCAGAGCCCTGCTACAGAGAAACAAGCAAGAAGGTACAGGCTAAAGCTACTTGCTCCACAGGCTCATCTGGACCCAAAAGGGAGGCTGGAGGAGATAGCCGGTGAACTCTCCTCCAGGAATGAGGAGCTGGGTGAGGCCCACATGGTGGCAGCTGGAGAGACTGCCTTATTTTGGGTGGGAACACTACTCAGGTATGGTGGTTTGAATAAAAATGGCCCCCACACGTCCGTAGGGAGTGGCACTCTTAGGAGGTGTGGCCTTGTTGGAGGAAGTGCATCACTCGGGGGAGGGCTTTGCTGTCCCAGAGGCACAAGTCAAGCCTAGTGGCTCACATTCTCTTCCTGCTGCCTGCTGATTCCGATACAGAACTCTCAGCCCCTTCTCCAGCACCATGTCTGCCTGCACAATGCCATGCTTCCTGCCATGAAGATGACTGACCAAATCTCTGAACTGTAAGCTAGCCCCAGTTAAATGTTCCCTTATAAGAGGTGCCGTGGTCATGGTGTCTCTTCACAACAAGAGAGACCCTAAGATACCAGATATTCTGGTACCTTAGTTCTGGTACCTAAGATACCAAGTTCTCAGACTTCTCAATGCTACAGACCATCTGTATCCTTTGCTAACCTGAATACTTACTGTGTCCTAGGCACTGCCAACCATTTACAAAGTATTTATCAAAAAACATGCCTGTAGTCAGAGGCTGAGGCTGGGGGATCATGACTGATTTTTTTCTTTCTTTCTTTCTTTTTTTTTAAAAAAAAAAAACAGGGTGAGATTCTTAGAACACCCTATCTAATCCCAACAAAAGCATCTATTATGGTTTAGACATGAAATGCCTGCCACAGGGTCCTGTATTGAAGGACTTGTCTCCCAAGCAAGCAGTGCTCAGAGGTGGGGCTTTGGGGCAGTGGGTAGGTTTGAAGGGCTCTTACTTCATGAATAGACAGATCCATTGATAGATTCAATGTTTTGTTTTGTTTGTATGTTTGTTTTTCAAGACAGGGATTCTCCATGTAGCCTTGGCTGTCCCGGAACTTGCTCTGTAGACCAGGCTGGCCTTAATCTCAGAGATTCACCTGCCTCTGCCTCCAGAGTGCTGGGATTAAAGGCATACAATGGCACCACCACCACCACCACCACCACCACCACCACCACCACCACCACCACCACCACCACCCCACCCCTGGCTGATGGATTCGAATTTTGAATAGAGTATTGGGAGGTGATGGAACTGTGGGAGATGGGGCTGGGTTGGAGGGAGGGAGTCACTGGTAGTGGCTCTGTCCACTTTTGGTTTTTTTCTCGATGATTGCTTGCTAACTACTGTGAGATGAACAGCCTCACCTGCACACCCTCACCAGCATGACGCTCAGCTTCATGACAGGCCCCAACAATGAAAGAGCCGATGAAAGAGCCAATCTTGGGCTGAAGCCTCTCAACCCAGCTAAGTCTTTTCTCCTTCCAGTTGTTTCTCTGCTACGTTGTCACAGTGACAAGAGTGTGACTAGCCAAGTGTCATCACCCCTGTTTTCCATATAGAGAAGCTTAGGCTATGTGTACTTAAGTGACTTCCTTTCGGCCATGTTCCAATGAAGCAGAATCAGAGTACAGGCCCAGGGTGAGGCTCCATCTCTCAATATCTCCCACCACGGTATGGTTTGGGTATGGGGTGTCCCTCCAAAAGCCTGACATAAGACAGACCATCAGATGACCCACTATGCCAGTGATGAGCTAGATCTTTGACATGCTGATTTGATAGGATTTAAAATCACTATGGGAATAAATCTTTGAGTATGCCTGAGAGAGATTATTTAAAGTAATTGAGATGGGACCAAACAGTGGGCAGCATCATTCCGTAGGCAAGGACTCAGGACTCAATGAATCGGAGGAAGGGAGTGGAGTCTGGACAACCACCTCTCTGCTTCCTGACTGTGGAGGCAGTGTGGCCAGCTGCCTTGTGCTCCTGTGATGGACTGGACCCAAGGATTGTAACCCAAAAGTCCCATAACCCATCTTAGTTGGGGTTTCTGTTGCTGTGCAGAGACACCATGGCCATGGCAACTCTTATAAAGAAATTATTTAATTGAGGTGGCTCGCTTACAGTTTCAGAGGTTCAGTCCATTGTCATCATGGCAAGGAACATGGGGGCACGCAGGCAGATGCGGTGCTGGCGACATTTAGGCAAGCAGGGAACAGGAGGTCAACTGAAACTCTGAGTGGTATCCTGAGCATAGGAAACCTCAAAGCCCTCCCCCACAGTGACACACTTCATCCAACAAGGCCACACCCACTCTAACAAAGCCACACTTCCTAATAGTGCCACTCCCTGTGAGATTATGGGGGCCACTTACATTCAGACAACCACATCTTCTTCCTTTGAGTGACTTGTCAAGCATTCTTGCCTCAGTAACTCTGTAAGTAACTAATAGCATCATCAAAGGAATAAAAGTGATTGTAATTACCTGGCCACATAAAACAGTGTTGCCAGGCAGCCAAAGGTCCAACACAAAACCCACATGGCATCAAGGTCAAGGGAATAGTCCCTTCATGTCGTTCCAGAAGGCCACCGCCCTCACCACAGTCACAGCTCTCTCAGATGTCTGGCTAAGATCAGGGAGGACATTCATCTGTGGTTCTTCTTATCATTCCTAAGGAGTCCCCTGAGCAGCCCTGACACTTGTCCCTAATTCTGAGGTGAGAGTGACCACTCACTTGGACATACAGGGCTGAGACAGCCTCCAGGAGCCTCTACTTTCCATTTCAATGGGTCATCTGTGGGGCGTTTACCCACCACCCCCACAGCTTCCCAGAGTTTTCTTGAGTGCGATCCGCAGGAAATATTAGATAGAAGGATTTATAGTGGAGAATCTTGCGGAGATAAACAGATAGAAAATAAAGGATAGCCTCGAGAGGGCCTGGAACCTATTTCAACGGGCCCAGACTGTCTCTGGTCCAGGGTTTTTATAGAGACACCAAGGGGTGGAGCAAAGGACCTCCTCCCCCAGCACAGCCAAGTGCAGACCATCTCAGACACCTGCACTCAGGCCCGTGGTCCTGATCATCCTCTATTCGGACCTGCTGGGTAAAGCCACGAGGAACCCAGAACGGGCTCCCACAGTCATCTATCTGATTAGCAAAGGAAAGGGAATCCATTTTTATATTTCTGCTTCCTCTAAGATTTCCAGCCCCGGCTCCCCCATGCCAACTCCATCCTCTAAGCATATGGTTTATACAACTGGACCAAATTATGTTTTTTTTTTTTTGTTTGTTTGTTTTTTTTTTTGGTTTTTCGAGACAGGGTTTCTCTGTGTAGCTTTGCGCCTTTCCTGGAGCTCACTTGGTAGCCCAGGCTGGCCTCGAACTCACAGAGATCCGCCTGGCTCTGCCTCCCGAGTGCTGGGATTAAAGGCGTGCGCCACCACCGCCCGGCTCCCAAATTATGTTTTTAAAAGGAACATTATTAATAATTAATATAGCTTCCCAACATAAAAGCTGCCTCCTGAACTAAGTAATATAAATAGCTTAAGCATACCAGTACATTTAGACATTCCTGCAAGCTTGTTTAGTGTAAGAATAGTTCCGCAAGGCAGACCACCAAGCAGGTCACAGTTTACAGATGGGAACCAAGGAACTGAACTTGTCTGTATTCAAGCTCAAAACCTGGGCCTGAGACTAGAATAGTTTTCAGGGTCTATGTTTTGACCGGTATACACGGACATACATCCTAAACTAAAGCTGAGTCGGGGAATCTCTCCTGTCCTATCCTGCCCCCCAGTTCCTCAGAAAAGAAGCAACTAGCAAATATCTGTTGGCCTGAGCCCTCTCCACAGGGCAGAGGCTGTGGCTGACTCTCTCCGAGATGGTCACTAGTCATTCATCACAATGTCAAAGTAAGTGAATCAGAACAGCAGAAAGAAGGTTATTCAGCCCATAGATTTGGAGGCAGAGCATCTGAGATGAAGTGGCCACCATCAGTTGAGCATCTGGCTGGCTCACCAGGTGGCCTCGACCTCTTGGTGAAAAGCAAGCACCAAAGGGAAAGACCGCATGCAAGACAGGTAACCAGAGAGGGACCAGGACCTATGTGGGGATATTTTGTCTGTGCTTTAACAAATAAATCTTGCCTGGAGATCAGAGGGCGGGGCTAGCCACTAGAGGTCTGGCAGTGGTGGCACACACCTTTAATCCCAGCACTTGGGAGGAGGAAACAGGAAGTGATATGGCTGGGCAGAGAGAGGAAGTGATGAGATTGGGTGGAAACAGGAGCTTGGCCCTTTCAGGCTGAGGATTCAGTAGAGGTAAAAAGTCTCTCGAGTGGCTGGCTCCTTTACTGATCTTTCAGCATTCACCCTGATATCTGGCTCCGGGTTTTTATTATGAAGACCAATTAGGATTTGTGCTATAGACCTGGATGGCTCTTTTTGGTCTCACAGTCAGAACTGAAAGGGTCTCTCGAAATCTACACCACTTCCCATCTAAGGCAACAGCACGTGACCTCACAACTCTGCATTAATCCCTGCCTTGAAGTTTCATTCTCTGTGAACACCAGTGCCCTGGGGACTGGTGTGGTTTGAAGAAGAAACAGGGTCTCCCAGATCATGTGCTGGAGGCTCGGTCCTCAGACAGTGGTGCCACTTGGGGAGGGTCCTGGAAGCCTTCAGAAGGTGGGGGCTGGCTGGACAAAGAAGATCACTGGGGCCAGAATTTTGGAAGTATCTTGACCTAGGACCCTGACTGGACCCCTCTTCTTGGGACTCTGTTCTAGTTTGCTTTCCATTGCAGGGACAAAACAGCATGCTGAAAAAGAATGTGGGGAGAAGAGAACTTATTTGGTTTCCAGATTTCAGTCCATCATCGATGGAAGCCAAATCAGGAACTCAGGGCAGGATCTGACGGTGGGGACCACTTCCCATGGCTTGCTTGGCCTGCTTTCTTAGACAATCCATGTGCCCAGGAGTCACAGCATCCACAGTAGGCGAGGTACGCCTACATCTATCATCCACTAATCAAGAAAATGTCCCCATCGCCATGCCCACAGGGCCGGAATGTCTAAGGGAGACATCCTGGGGTTCCCTCTGCCTAGGTAATTATAGATTGCACCAAGTTACAAAAACCATCCGAACACAGGACACGCCCCCACATCCTCTCTCTGCTTCCTGTTGACCAAGAGGGGAGCAACTTCTGCGGCTCGTTTTTTGCTGCCGTGATGGTCTCTCTCACCTGTCCCTTGGCTGTCACTCTCTCCCAGGCTCCATTGGCAGCCGCTCCTCACTCTCTGTCACCGCAGATTAGGCTTGCCTTTTGCAAGCGGTTACATAATGGAACGGCTCCTTTGGTTCTGTGGTGTTTCTGAGTCCCGTGCCTGTCCCTGTGTGGAAGTGCCCTATTTCATAGACAGGCCATGTTTATTCTTCCCTCCACCCTGAAGAAGCATCTGGACCCTTCCAGCTCTGGTCCTTTGTGAGCTGACTGCTGTTGTGCACAGTGTAAGTCCGGGGGAGGGGACGGACACCTTCATTTCTTTTGGTAAATGTTGACAAGGTGTCTTAACGGGATGAAAGTAATGAGCATATGCTTAAGGAAGTGCTGGGCCTCCCGGGTAATACGGCCCACTAGATGCTGTTGCCAGTGAGGGAAGATGAGTCAAAATAAAAAGGAAATGGATTCTGTGCTGTGGAAGCTCACAAAACTAGTGTCAGAGCAGCTGTGTGTAGAGAAGAAGATGGGAGGCATGTTGAAAAGAAGCGAGCCAGGCCTATCCAGCTCCAGCCATGCAGCCCGGACAAGTGCAAGAGTAACCAAGGCATCCCATTATGTAAGCCAGGGGTCCCTAGAGTAAAAAGATGGACAGTCGTGCCTCGGGGCAAGCCTGCAGCTCTCACAAATTTCAGAACCAGTTGGGTTTTGGTGAGACTGTGGTTCCTCCGGGACACAGGTCAGCAGTGGAGATGAATCCCATTTTGTCACTCTTGGGACTTGGAGGGCTATAGCTGGGTGCTATTTTGAAAAAGAATGTATTGTTTTAAGCTGACCTATTATGGGGGGGGGGCCTAAAAGCCAAAAATTCACAAGTAGAGAGCCTGGATTAAATCGGCCACGGTCCCACGGTCTAAGACAGCCCTGAGAGGCAGTGTCCAGCCGCCGCCAGAGCTCTCTTCCCTTCTTCGATTACCGGAGGTGATTATTGGCCACGCTTAGTTTTGAGGACTGGAGGCTGGGCGTGTTCTTCTACCCACTGGTGACTACCCAGATTTCACCCCCTGGAGTAGCTAATATTCTGAGTGGGAGATGTCTTCAAGAGTGTTGTGAGTAGAGGAAGCCACTGTAGCATTGAGAGCTGTGTGGGTAGAGAGTCCCTCAACTAGCTAAGTGTTGATCGATAGCCCTTCCGGAAGGATGCAGTTTGGATGCCCCATGGAGCTTCAGTATTCCCAGACTTGATTACAGTGGATGGCAGATAGATTGTTCCAGAAGTTTACCCACACACCGACCTCAGGCTGGGGACTTTCAACCTTTAGGGTTGTCAGTTGAAAGAAGTGTCCTAAGCTGCAGAGGGCAGCCTTGCATTTTTCTGTGCACCTCTCTGCCTGAGTCACGCTTCTTGGGTATTCGTGCCCAGGCCTCCTCTCGCACCAACAGTGTGTTATTTTGTTTTGTATTATTTGCTATTACAAAAGTTTGTTTTCTCCAGGTGAGTGGTCCTGGGGCTGGAGAGATGGTTCAGTGGCTACGTCCACTTGCTTCTTGTGTTGGCTAGGTTTTCATCAACCCAGACACAACCCAGAACCATCTTGGAAGAGGGAACTTTGGTTGAGAAAATGCCTCTATCTGATTGGCCTGTAGGCAAGTCTGTGGAGGCATTTCCTTGATGTGGGAGGGTCCAGCTCACAGCGGGTGATGCCATCCTTGGGTAGGTGGTGCTGGGGTATGAGCAAGCCATGGGGAGCAAGCTAGCAGCATGCCTCTGTAGCCTCTGCAGTTCCTGCTTTGGTTCCCCTTGGGATATGCCACTGTGACTCAGGATATGTAAACCAAATAAACCCTTTCCTCTCCAAGTTGCTTTTGATCATTTTTTTAAATCACTCCAATAGAAACCCTAGCTAAGATTGAAATTGGCACTAAGTTCATGGAATACTGCTGTAACAGACCTGACCATGTTGTGTTGGGGCGACTCATGAAAGAACTTTGAACTTTGGACTAGAGCAGCCATTGAGTGCTCAGAGTTTGTTGGACTTTCAAGTGAAAGCTTGAACGATACAAATCTTTAGAGAGATACAGATGACGAAGGCCTGGATTGTGATGTTTCAGAGGGAATCAAAGACTCTTCTAAGAAGGCCATTTATGTAATATTTTGAATTAAGACTCTGTGGTGTCTCGTTGTCTGGGACTGAAGTCAACTGTGATTGACAGGAGGCCAGTACCACTGAAGTGAAACCTTTGCTTTGCTGGGACAATTGATGCTGGTCAGCTGGGACTGAGAAGTCAGTGATGATTAAGAAGAGACCAGCATCATTGAGGTGAAGTCTTCTGGGAAGTGTTCCCTCAGTGTCAGCACACAGAAGCCGTGGTCCTGAGCGGGGTCGCAGCTGCGTTCCATGCTGGCAGCCAGATTTTGGAAGCACAAAAGACACCTGCTAGCTACGTGACCCTAAGCAGAAAGCAGCCCTGGAGTTATTACTCTGTACGTCTGATCTCAGACTACACTCAGACTACACCCACAGTCAGAAGACAGAGCTGTGCCGGCACAAAAATAGACAGGTAGACCAATGCCGTAGAATAAAGGATCCAGAAATAAGTCCACATGGCTACAGTCACCTAAGCTTTAACAAAGATGTCCAAACATACATTGTGGAGAAAAACAGTACTGGGAAAACTGGATCTCCACGGCAGAAGGATGAAGCCTGTCCCAGGTCTCTCATCATGATGGCTGATCTCGGTTGTCAGTGACATATCTTCGAAGAGGAACCCCATCTCCTCTGCTCTTTGTGTTTGTTTTTAGGCGGGGTCCCACTACGTAACTCTGGCTGTCCTGGAGCCCCTATGTAGGCTGGTCTTGACCTCACAGAGATCCATCTGCCTCTGCCACAGAGGGACGCTTGATCAAGGAGCTGCCACACTGTGGGCATGTCTGTGGGGGTTTTGTCTTGATTCCCAATAGATGCAGAAGGACCCAACCTACTGTGAGTGGTCCCATCCCCAAGCAGGTGGATCAGGGCTGTGTAAGAAAGGTAGCTGATGTATCCATCGGGACTGGGATCCACAACTCCGCATCTTGTTTGGCTGTGGTTTTCTTTAGTGGTCTCTGTCTGATGCAAGAGGGTCTTCCTTGATGAGGGAAGAGGACCACATTTACCTGTGGGTATCAGGGCAAATGTTTTGTTTTTTGTTTTGTTTTGTTTTGTTTTTTTGAGACAGGGTTTCTCTGTGTAGCTTTGTGCCTTTCCTGGAACTCGCTTTGTAGATCAGGCTAGCCTTGAACTCACAGAGATCTGCCTGCCTCTGCCTTCCGAGTGCTGGGATTAAAGGTTTGTGCCACCACTGCCCAGCCAATAATTTATTTTTATTTTATGTGCATTGGTGTTTTGCTTGCATGTATGTTTGTATGAGGCTGTCAGATCTTGGAGTTACAGACAGTTATAAGTTGCCATGTGGGTGCTGGAGTTGAACCTGGGTCCTCTGGAAGAGCAGTCAGTGTTCTTAATCACTGAGCCATCTCTCTAGTCCCAGAATGTTTTTATATGCTCCTTCAAGAACCAGTGCCTAACTGTCAACACACACACACACACACACACACACACACACACACACACACACACAAGTAACAGACTGAGCAGGTTATATTTAACACATACGTATGTGTGTGTGTGTGTGTGTGTGTGTGTGTGTGTGTGTGTGTATTCAATAACAATTAATGGAAAAAAGAGAAAATGAATTTGAAGGTGAGTGGGGAACTGTATGCAGGAGGGTTTGGAGGGAGGAAGGGGAAGAGAAAAATGTTGAAATTATATAATAATCTCAAAAAATAAAAAAAAAAGTTAACCAAAAAACCAAAAAAAAAAAAAAAAAAAAAAGAAAGCTAACTGAATTTGGGCCTGGGAACATGCCACAAAGCAGCCTTCCTCCAAGGTTCCATCCTTGAATGCCTGGCCCGACCTTCCTCAGGGACGGACTGTTACCTGAAAGCACAAGACACAGTAAGTCCTTTGTCCCCAAGTTGCTTTGGTCATAGTGTTTATCACAGCCCCGGGAAGCTAACTAGGACACTCCCTCTGCATAGAAATCAACTCAGAATGGATCAAAGGCTTCACACTCCGAAACTGCTGGAGAAAAACATGACAGACACTTCAAGGTACAGGCACAGGAGACGCTGCAATAATTGTCAGATAGGATGTTCTGAAATTAAAAGGATTCTGCATATGAAAGGAAATGGCTCCGTGAGGAGATGACCCACACAGGGAGGAAACCTTTCCCAGCTACATATCCACCAGAATGTGCCTAAATCTGTAGAATAAAATCAAGAGCCAAAATTCATTCAATCAATAAACAGGCTGAGGAACTGAACAGACAGTCGTCAAAAGAAGAAACAGAAATGACTAGTAAATATTTTAAAAAAAAAAAATGTTCCGTATTCTTAGCCGTCAGGAAGCAGAAGATTCAAACTACATAGAGACTCCATCTCACCCCAGTGAGGATGGCTTCTACCAAGAAAACAGATAACAGCAAATCCCAGTCAGGATGAGGGGAAAGAGCCTTCATCTGAGGCAGGTGGGAGTGAACTGGAGCCGGCACTGTGGACATCAGTGTGAGGGTTCATAAAAGATCTAAAAATAGAACCATATAGTGTGGCTTTCCATGCCAAGTTCACACTTCTGTATCACATGTCTTGCTGTACCGGCCACAGTAGCCAAGGTATGGAACCAATGTAAAGGTCCATCAACAGATGGGTGAATGGAGAAAAATGCAGCAAATGTGTGCAATGGATTTACATTCAGATATAAAGAATGAAACTATTGTATTAGTGTGAAGTTGCACGCACACGTGCGCACCCATACACACACACACATACACACACACACACACACACACACACACACAAATGGAAGTAGAAGACACATTAAGCTACATAAGCCAAACTCACAAAGACAAATATCACATATTTTCTCTCATATACATATATAATTCATATTTCAATTTATAAATACATGAATACCTAGGGCATGAAAATAAAAACAAGCTGAGGAGGGATTTATCACTGAAGTGTGAGAGGGAACAAGAGACAGCTGGATATATGTGGCATGATAACTGGAGGAGGGGCTACTTGAGGAGAGGAAGGGGACCAGGGATAGGAGGGACAGAGGGAAGAGGGGAGAGAGAGGGAACAAGTTATTACGGTGTAGACACACGAGAATGCCACAGTGAAACCCATTGTCTTCCGGGTCTACAAAGAGCTAATAAAAAAGAAACTGCAGAGGTTTTTATGTTTTGCAAATTGGTTGTACCGTTTCACACCCACCAGCAATATATGTCTGCTGCACATGCTGCACCATCAGCCTTGGAGCATGGGGCACAGCTCAGCGGCAGAGGCCCTGGATCAACCTCCATCTTTCCCTGGTGGCCCCGTGAGGCAGAAATTCCATCACTAATGACAGTGAACCTCCTTTTCACATGCTGCTGCTCATTCATGTACCTTTTGATGAAGCTTTGTTCAAAACTCCTGCCCATTAAAAAAAATAACTAGATTATAACTGATATTCATTTGAAAAAAATATTTGTATACTCAGGTTCTGTAAGAGAGGTCTTTTATCAGATATATGCACTGTAGCAAATACAAATATCTCAGCTGGGTGATGATGGAGCAAGCCTTTAATCCTAGCACATGGGAGGCAGAGGCAGGTGGATCTCTGTGAGTTCAAGGCCAGCCTGGTCTACAGAGCAAGTTCTAGGATAGCAGCTAGAGCTACATAGAGAAATCCTGTCTCTGGGGGGAAAAACAAAAACAAATACCTCCGTGGTTGTGGCCAAACTCTCTCTGTGTGTCCGTTCCCCCCCCACTTCACTCGCTCCCTCCCTCCCTCCTTCTCTCCCTTTTCTTCTAATAAAAGGGCCTTCTATGTGACCCAGGCCCCAGATACATCATAGAGGAATGCTAGCTAGCATCAGATTGTTCACTGTATACAGTTGTGGCTCTTTCTGTTTGTGAGCATAGAGAATTCCTTTGCATGTATGTGTATTGCTTGGACTGTGTGGCCATCCTATTGTGTCTGGCAGGGGGCTGTTGTATGTTGCTATTAAATTCTTGCACATGCTGCTGGGCAGTGGTGGTGCATGCCTTTAATCCCAGCACTCGGGAGGCAGAGGCAGAAGGATCTTTGTGAGTTTGAGGCCAGCCTGGGCTACAGAGCGAGATCCAGGAAAGGCGCAAAGCTACACAGAGAAACCCTGTCTCGAAAAACAAAAACAAAAACAAAAACAAAAATTCTTGCACATGAACTGAAATTCTAGCTGTATGTCTTTCTATATGTTTGTTTATCTATGCATGTGTGGACATGTGTGTGGACATGAAGGCCAGAGAATATCCTTGGCTTGCTATCCTCAGGAGTACCAGCCAGCTCCTTTGCGACAGAGTCTCTTATTGGCCTAGAGCTCCCCGCTTAGGCCAGGCTAGTTGGCCAGCAATTTATGTCTCTGCTGTCGCAGCACTGATGTGTGCCGCCATGCCCAGCCTTTTCACATGGACACTAGGGATCGCTCTAGTCTCTGGTGCCAGGGAACACTCGGGTCCTCAAGTGTGCGAGCACATATGTGGCTGACCCAGCCTTCCATCTTTTCCTTTAGGTTCGCATCAGAGCAGGGTTGCTGGATGTGAGCACACGCATAACTTCGGCTCTAATACACAATATCAGGACTTTCCGGGAGGAAAAGGTTTCAGCTCACCAGCAGTTTACAAGTGCCAAGGGCTTCATGTGCCCCACAGCACTTTGCATTTCTCATCACTTTTGCTAAACATACTGGTTCCTCGGCCGCCACTCATTTTTAGCACTTCCTTTTTACTATATTCATTTTAATTAGGGTCATATTTCCATCTAAATACTCCTTTAGCTGCTTTTAAATGATTTTTTAAAGCATTCTAAATGTTTCATTAAGACATCTGAAGATTTTCAAAAGTAGTCGAAGAACAGTAAATTAAATTTACCAGCTTCAAAATAGCAGCTCGCGGCTGACAGCTGGGCACTCGTGAGAACTACGGCGAACTTACTGGAGCAGTGGTTTACTTTGAAACAAATGTCAGTATATCCTTTCATCTTTACATTTTAGTGCCTAGCTCCAAAGAAAACAACCTTTAAAAAAAAAACAAACAGGTGTCTGCTCTGTGACAGCACACGTCAACCTCTCTTTGGGGTGTTTGCTTTGCTTAGCTTTGCTTGGTAAACTTCTGTTCACCACACAAACACAGATACACACACATACAGAGACACACACACATACAGAGACACCCACAGACAGACGCACATGCACAGACATACACAGACACATACACAAGACACACACACATATGTGCATGCACACCCACACAGAGACACACATATAGACACACACACACAGATACACACACATATACAGAGACACACCCACACACCCCACATCACACCACACTTTAAGTACCAAATTCTCAGCATCATCAACCCTGCATCCTTCAGTTATCCTCGCTGTGGCTTCTTCAGGTGACCTCAGGGCTTGGAATGCATCCCGGCTCCTCCCCTCCCCTCGCGCCTGGGCCGCCACTCCGATGCATGGCTTGCAATGTCTGCTGTTTCTCCTTCCTAGTGTCTCCTATTCCAACTTTTTTCAGTTGTACTCTTGTAGGGATGCTCAATTTGTTCTTCTGTCTCTGAGGTGCCCTGTGAACCCACCAGCCGAGGCTTACTCAAAGCCAGATGGACGGTTTTAGGTAAACATCCTTGCTCAGGCGGCACGAAAGACCCACAGAGCCCTGCGTGTCTCTTTTGGTGTTATTAGCAGCACTCCATCACTTTTGCCTAGATCCACTGTTTCATCTGGTAGAAAGTATAATAATTCAGTTCAAAATATGTCTTCTATTTCCATTTCTCTTGGCTCACGCATTTAAGTTTTGTACATACAGATGTGTGTGGTATGCATGGGGTGGGGCACACTTGTGTTTGTGGGCATGTATATGGAGGCCAGAGGAGAACCTCGAAGGTCCTCGATTGCTCTCCATTGTACTTACTGAAGTGAGCTCTCTGGCTGAACCCGAGGTCACCGATTTGGCTAGTCTTGTTGGCTAGCTTTGCCAGACATCCGTCTCTACCACCCAACTGGGTGGGCTTTTGGGAAGCTGCTATGCCTGCTCGGTCCCCTGGCTTCTCCTGGTGATCAGGCTTTCCAGGCAAGTGCTTTACCCCTCCCTGAGCCATCCCTAGAGCAGCCCATGAGTTATGCTAAGCATCTGGAATGCTTCTAGTCTTTTTTTTTTTTTTTTTTTTTTTTTTTTTGGCTACAGACTTCTGGTGTCACAACACAGCAGTCAGAGCACTCACTCTGTGTAATTTTAACCCTTTGTTCGTGGGCAGTTTTTAAAGCTAATATATTCAGCTATTGTTGCATGCTGTGTTTTATATGGGTCCTCTATGGCAATTGTGTTCATTATTTTCAATTCTTTATTCTTTTGTGTGTGTGGATGAGACACACACACACACACACACACACACAGAGAGAGAGAGAGAGAGAGAGAGAGAGAGAGAGAGAGAGAGAGAGAGAGAGAGAGAGACGAATGGGTATGTGTGGTATATGCCCAAATGTATATGCAGCTGAGTTTTTTGTGTGTGCAGATGTGGAAGCCAAAGGAAGATGGGGCATGTGTATTTCTATGGCCCTCCACCTTACTATTTAAGACAGGTCTCTGTGACCTTGAAGCATATAATCTGAATAAAAAGTCTCAAGATTTTTTTTGGTGTATGGGCAAATGGATTCTGAAACATATATATGTAAGTGATCTAGAATTGCCAATGTAATACTGAAGAACACGGTCAAATGACCAATACTACCTAACTTCTAGGCTTACTATAAAGTATCAGTAATCAAAGCAGTGTTGGTCAAGTGTAAACAGTGAGATGTGACAGAGAATCAAGAAATAGATGCGTGCCAATGTACTCAACAGCTTTATCAATAACTTAATAGAACTGACATTTTACAAAGGAGCACATGTAGTTGTTTTCAACAAATCTGGAACAGCTTGAAATCTTATGGAAAAAAAGACAAGAAAAAATAAAGAGAAGGAAGGAAGAGAGAAAGGAGGAGGAAGAAGAGGAGGAGGAGGAAGAAGAGAGGGAGGAGACACAGACACAGACCTTATACCATTCTCGAACATGAACTCCTACCCTATTATAGGACTAAGGGTAAAATCAAAGAAGCAAACAGACACAAGAAGCAAACAGGTGAAGCTATTTTAATATCAGAAAAAAATAGATTTTAAACCAAAACTGGTCAGAAGAGAGGATGAGACACTACATCCTCACTGAAGGAAAACTCTGCCAAGAGGATATTACAATTCTAAATATGTATGCACCAAAAACAAGGACATCCAAGTTCATAAAAGAAACACCAGTACAACTGAGACCACATATTGACCTTCACATGGTGATAGTGGGAGACAAGGACATCCAAGTTCATAAAAGAAACACCAGTACAACTGAGACCACATACGGTGATAGTGGGAGACTTCCAGATGCCACTCTTGCCAATGGGTAGGTCATGTACACAAAAAACAAAACAGAGGAATGCTGGGTTAAATAACATCATAATCAAATGGACCTAGCAGATGTCTGCAAAGCATTCTGCCCAAACACTGAAGAACATACTTTCTTCTTGCAGTTCATGGAACATTCTCCAAAACTGACTACATATTGAGACACAAAACCTATCTCAACAGACAGAAGGATTTGAAATAGCACCCTTCATCTTCTCTGACCACCATGAATTAAAGTGGATATCAACAACAGAAGCAGCAGAAAGTATGCAGACTCACGGCAACCGGACAACTCGCTGCTGAATGAAAACCATCAGGACAGAAGTCAAGAAGGAAATTCATTTTTTTTTTTTTTTTTTTAGATTTGAATGAAGATGAAAACACAACATAGCCAAACCTATGGTACCCAATGAAGGCAGCTCTAAGAGGCAAGTTCATCGCACTTGTATCATATCTGACCACAATAAAACTTAAAATTGACAGCAAAACCACCTCAGGTAAACACACAAACTCATGTAGATTAAACAGCTCATTACTAAACAATGAATGAGTCAAAGAAAAAAAAATCAAGAAAGAAACTTTAAAAAATTCCTGGAACTACATGAAAATGAAAACACATCACAACAAACATTGAAAGCAGTCCTATCAGGAAAATTAATAGTTCTAAGTGCCCACACCGAGAGAGAGAGAGAGAGAGAGAGAGAGAGAGAGAGAGAGAGAGAGAGAGAGAGAGAGAAAGAAGAAGAAGAAGGAGGAGGAGGAGGAGGAGGAGGAGGAGGAGGAGGAGGAGGAGGAGGAGGGAGGGAGGGAGAGAGGGGAAGAGAGAGAGAGAGAGAGAGAGAGAGAGAGAGAGAGAGAGAGAGAGAGAGAGAGAACCAAGAAGTGGGTTAATGATGCAACTAAGCAATTTGGAAAAGCAAGAATAAACCAAATCCAAATCCAGTCAACAGTAAGAAATAATAAAAACCAGCGCTCTGGGGGCTGGAGAGATGACTCAGAGGTTAAGAGCACTGGTTCATCTTGCAGAAGTCAGGTTCAATTCCCAGCAACCATCTCACAACCATCTATAATGAGATCTGGTGCCCTCTTCTGGCATGCAGGCATATATGCAAACAGAATACTGTATACATAATAAATAAACAAATAAAATCTAAAACAAAACAAAACCCAAAAAACAGAGCCCAAACCAATGAAATAGAAACAAAGAAAACAACACTAAGAATCAAGAAATCTAAGAGCTGGGTTTTTTTGTTTGTTTGTTTGTTTGTTTTTGAGAAGTCAAACAAAATTGACAGACTCTTGGCCCAACTAACCAAAAGAAAGAAAGAGAAAACCAAATTAACAGAATCAGAAACAAATAGGGAAACATTACAACAGACTCCAAAGAAATTCAGAATATTTTAAAAACCTGTACTCCCTTAACCTAGAATATCTAAAAGAAATGGATGATTTTCTAGATAAAGCCAAACTACCAAAATTAAACCAAGAAGTCAACAACCTAAACAGCCCCATAACAAACGAGGGGGTTGAAATGCTAATAAGAAGCTTCCAGCTAAGAAAAGTCCAGGGGCAGATAAACTCACAGCAGAATTCTACCAGACATCAAAGACTATCTACAGTCAGTCCTCCTTTAACTATTTTAAAAAAAACAGAAACAGAAGAAACACTCCTAAACTCCCTCTATGAAGTCAATATCCAGACCAGGAAAGACACACACACAAAGAAAACTACAGGCCCTAATGAACATAAACTCAAAAATAATAAAATGCTTGCAAACATACAACAAAAACATTTCCACTATGACCAAGTTGGCTTTATCCCTGAAATGCAAGGATGGTTTGACATTCACAAGTCAATAAATGTAATAAATCACATAAACAGACTTGAAGACGAAAATCACAAGATCATCTCAACAGATGCAGAAAAGGCCTTTGACAAAATCCAACATGCCTTCATGATAAAAGTCTTAGAGAATGTAGGGCTAGAGGGAACATACTTCAACATAATAAATGCAATATTTATTATGTTCATATACAATGAACCCACAGCCAACATCATCCTAAAAGGAGAAAAGCTTGTCGCCATCCCACTGAAGTCAGGAATACCAATCCCCCACTCCTTTTCAACTCTGTGCTCAAAGCACTAGCTGGAGCGATAAGGCAAGAGAGGAAATTAAGGGATGCAAATAGGAAAAGAAGTATCCCATTAGCAGATGACACAATACTGTATATTAGAGATCCCAAAAATTTTACCAGCAAACTTCTAAAAATTATAAACAAATTCAGTATGTGTCAGAATACAGAAACAACTTACACAAATCAATAACTTTCCTATACACCATCAATAAACATGCTTGAAGGACCTCATGGACATACTCCCAATCACAATAGCTTCAAAGAAAATAAAATATCAAGGAATAAACCTAACCAAGGAGTGAAGGACCTCTACAATGAAAGCTTTAAACCTCTGAAGAAAGATAAAGGCACTAAGGAAAAGCACCCCGTGTTCATGGATTGGTAGAATTAACTTTGTGAAAATGGCTATTCTACTAAGATCTATTTACAGATCCAAAGCAATCCCAACCAGAATCTCCATCTCATTCTCTGAAGAAATAGAAAGAACTATCCTAAAATTCATAGAGTACCACAAAAGGCCCCAAAGAGAAAAACCCTGGACAACAACAACAAATAGAGTGGTAGACCGTTTACAATTTCAGATCTTAGGATCTGGAATTACAATTCCAGAGCCACATTAATAAAAATAATATGGTGTTGGCACACAAACAGGCATGTAGACCAATGGAACAAAATCAAAGACCCAAACGTGAGCACATGTGACTTCAGCCACTTAACGTTTGACAAAGATGCCAGAAACATAAGCTGGAAAAAAGAAAGCACCTTCCACAAATGACACTGGGAAACCTGGATGCCGACATGCAATGAAATTAGACCTATACCTACCACCTTGCATAAAAACTAACTCCAAATGGATCAAAGACCCTAAACACTGAAATTGCTAGAAGAAAACATAGCAGTACCCTCCATGATATACATGTAGGAAATGACTTTCTGAATAGGACTCTATTTACACAAGAATTATGGCCAATAATTGACAAGTGGAACTTCATGAAGCTAAAAAGCTTCTGCACAGCTAAAGAAACAACCAGCCTGATGAACAGGAAGCCCACGGAACGGGAGAGAATCTTTGCCAGCTTACTTCTGTCTTAATTAGGGTTTCTACTGCTGTGCAGAGACACCATGACCATGACAACTCTTATAAAGGAAATCATTTAATTGAGGTGGCTTGTTTACAGTTTCAAAGGTGCAGTCCATTGTCATTGTGACAGGGAGCACAGTGGTGTGCAGACAGTCACGATGCTGGCTACATTTTGCCTTTCATGGAACAGGAAGTCGACTGAGACACTGGGCAGTATCTGAGCATAGGAAACCTCAAAGCCTGCCCCCACAGTGACACACTTCCCCCAACAAGGCCACACCTCCTAATAGTGCCCCTCCCTATAAAATTATGAAGACCAGTTAGATTCAGACCACCACAACATCTGATGGGGGATTAATATACAGAATATAAAAAGACTCAAAAAACAAAACCAAATGACTTATTCAAAATATGAACCTGGGACCTGAACTGAGAGTTCTCAAAAGAAGGGGAAAAAGTGACTAATACCTATCTCAAAAAATGTTTATCATCCCTAGCAATTAAAGAAATGGAAATCAGAACAACTTTGAGATTTCATCTTTTACCGGTCAGAATGGCAAAGATCAATGGAACAACCAATAGTAAATGCTGGAGGCGATGCGGTTGGGCGGAGCATGGGGCGGGGGCGTAGTTTGGTTCCTTTGGTGGGACTGCAAACTGGTGCAGTCACCATGGAAATCAGTGTGGAGAATCCTCAAAAAGCTACCATATGACCCGGCTATAACACTCTTTGGCGCATGCCCAGTGAACTTGACATCCTCCTCTGAGACACTAGATCAGTCCTGTTCACTGCTGCTCTGTTCACAATGACTAGGGAATGGAAACAACATAAATGTCCTTCAACTGATGGATGCACAATGAAAAGGTAGCACATACACACAATGGGATGTTATTTCTCTGCTAAGAGAAATGACACCAGAAACTTTGCAGGTAAATGGATAGACTGGGGAAGACCATATTGAGCAAAGTAACCTGGACCCTGAAAGGCCAATGTTGCATGTTCTTTCTCCCTGGAAACCTAACTCCAAACCTTCAGGTGTGAGGGCATAAGCCTGTAGTAACCATAGAAACCAGTAAAGTAAAACAGGAGCATTACCATGATATGGGATTGGGACAGAGAGGAGAATAGCAGGGTGTGAGTGATCTCTTCAAGAAAATGGAAAGGGGTGTGTGTGTGTGTGCCTTGCTCAGCCCTCATCAGAGAGACTTGCTTCTTCTGCAATAGATGGGAATGCACAGACTTGGAGCTGAGCAGGATGCTTCATGCCTATATCCCTGCACATGGGAGCTGGAAATAGCAGGGCCAAAGATCCAAGGGTAGCCTAGAGCACGCAGCAAGTTTGAGGTGGGTCTGTGCTACCTCAGACTTAGGAAACCAAACAACCCAAACACATCCAGTAAAGGACGGTTATCCTTAAATATGCAATGAGCTTGTCAGTATGCCAAGGATGCTTAAAACTTGAAACCACAAACCAAATTTTAAAATGGGCCAAAGACCTAGACATGGTACCAAAGAAGATGGTAAATAACCCCATGGAACAACGCATCACACCCTGTGCCACGGAGAAATGCCAGTTAGGACAGCAAGCCCCCCCCCCCCCCGCCCCGCATGCTTACTAGAACGCTCACAATCTGAAGCACTGGCAACACAGAGTGCTGGTGAGGTTATGGGACCGCAGGAGTCCAGCCAGCTTAGAAGACAACTTGGCAGCTTCCTACAGGATTCCTACAAATGTAACTCCTACAAAAGCAGTCAATACGATGTAAGGAAACAGAAATACTTCAAACCCCATGCCCTCGTACTATAAAACCCATCAGTTTATCTCCCCCACACTGCCTTGAATCAGATAAAAATATATGTCCATAAAAGCATGCACAGGGATTTTTGTAGCAGCTGTATTGACAGCTGTAAATACTGGAAGGAGCAAGGATCTACCTACCCTCTGCCAGATGTTGAGTAGGTAAACTGTGAACATCCAGACAATGGAAGGTAGTTTTCACTAAAAAAGACGTGGCTGCCTAGCCATGAAAAGTCATGGCAGAAGTTAAAAACATATTGCCTGAAAGAAATTCATCCGGAAAAAAAAAACCCACGTATCATGTGATTCCAATTGTATGACTTTCTAGAAACAAACCAATAAAACTACGGGGTTACTAAAGAGAAGAGTGGCTGCTAGGGAGGAGAGTGGAGGATGGAATTTAAACCTAAGTTCAAAGTTCCTCATCTCCACACGTGCAGATGTGAGCTGCCATGTGGGTGCTGGGAATTGAACCCAGCTCCTCTGAAAAAGCAGTTAGTGCCTTTAACTGCTGAGCCATCTCTTCAGTCCCCAAATTTATTTAAAGAAAAAAACTCCCACTATGATTATGGGTATTTTTTCATTATAGTTTTGCCTAATTTATTTTGGACTTGTGTTAAGAGAACTTTAGGAGTTTAGAATTTTCTTATCTTCCTTACAACTTATAACTTTTATCATTATCAAGTAGTATCTTAATAATGCTTCTTTGCCTTAAGCTCTGTTTTGTCTCATATTAATATAGCTGTCAGATTCCCTTCATTAGTGGTCTTCTTTTTTTGTTTGTTTGTTTGTTTTTTGTTTTTTGTTTTTCGAGACAGGGTTTCTCTGTGTAGCTTTGCACCTTTCCTGGAACTCACTTGGTAGCCCAGGCTGGCCTCGAACTCACAGAGATCCGCCTGGCTCTGCCTCCCGAGTGCTGGGATTAAAGGCGTGCGCCACCACTGCCCGGCCATTAGTGGTCTTCTGATTTAGTTTTGTTACCTTTAACATTTCAGAGTTTTCTTAAGTTTCTATTGTTTTATTTTCAAACAGCATCTAGGTTTTTGGTTTGGTTTGGTTTGTTTTTTTTGGGGGGTGTCTCTTTCCCTAGTTACCTATATCTTTTCAATGGAATGTTTAGTTCATTTACAAATAATTTAATTACTGATGTGTTTACATCTGTTTATTATGGATTTTCATCTACTTGGCTTGGTTTCTTATTTTGGATTTAATACTTAATTTCATCATTCCAATTTCCCCGTTTCTTGGAAATTGGGTAACCTGTGTGCACTCGTTATTTTACCTATTTACTCTAGAAATTTAGAACATGTGTTTTTAACTTCACAATAGCAACAATTGGTCAATATGATGCAAGGAAACGAATACTTCTGCTTCATTCATCTACTAGTCTGCAAAATTACCATCCTGTATTTATCTACATATGGGGACATGTATCCTGGTTTGGTTTCTGTGTAAAACACTGACCAAAACCAACTCAGGGAGGAAAGGGTTCATTTGGTTTACAGTCCATCATCAAGGGAAGCGGAGACAGGGATTGAAGCAGAGACCATGCTGCTTATCGACTTGTTCCCTTCTGATCCAGGCCAGGACCACCTGCCCAGGCGTGGCACTGCCCACAGTGGGTTAGGTTCTCTGGCGTCAATTAGCAGTCAAGAAAATTCCCTGTGGGGGTATTGTGTTCCCCAAAATATTGTGTACCTTAATAAACTTACCTGGGGTCAGAGAACAGACAAGCCACTAGTTAGTCAGTGATAGCACACGCCTTTAATCCTAGCATTCCAGAGATAGAAATCCCTCTGGATCTGTGTGAGTTCAAGGCCACATTGGAAACAGCCAAGCATGGTGACATGCCTTTAATCCCAGAAAGCCAGCCTTTAATCCCAGGGAGTGGTGGTAGAAAGTAGAAAGATATATAAGGCGTGAGGACCAGAAACTAGAGGATTTTGGCTGGTTAAGATTTTGGCTGGTTAAGATTTTGGCTGGTTAAGCATTCAGCCTTTGGAGCAACATAGTTCAGCTGAGACCCATTCCGGATGAGGACTCAGAGGCTTCCAGTCTGAGGAAACAGGACCAGCTGAGGAACTGGCAAGGTGAGATAGCTGTGGTTTGTTCTGTCTCTCTGATCTACCAGCATGGACCCCAATAACTCGCCTCAGGTTTGATTTTATTAATAAGAACTTTTAAGATTCATGCTACATCTGGCGCCCAACGTTCGTGTTACGAATTCATGAAAAAGCTGTTTGCCTGTGGCCTTGTGAGCCCCAGCTCAGGCCCACGTTACACTCAGCCGGTTGATTTGCTGAAGGAGACAGAGGCAGGAAGATCCCGAGTTTGAGGCCGGCCTAGGAGGCTTGGGAGAAGTTTTGGCCCGGACGGAGTCACAAACAGTGGTGGGACCATGGAAGCAGTGGCTACTGCTCCACGTTGCCAGCTCCTTCTCATCATGTTGGTGACTGCGGTGATGCTGCTACCTGGGACGAAGGTTTTACTGCTGCTGGTTCAGAGAAGAATTGCCAGGACCATCGTGTTACGAGAAAGCATCGGCAAAGGTCAGTTTGGAAAAGTTTGGCAAGACAAATGGTGGGGAGAAATTGTTGTGAAGATTTTCTGTTCTAGGGAAGAATGTTCATGGTTCCGAGAGACAGACATTTATCAGACTGTGATTGCTCCAAACCAGAGAGGAAGCAAAAAAAAAAAAAAAAAAAAAAAAAAAAGTCTGCAGGAAACCATGACCATGCCTAACAGTGACTTTGAAATCTTCAAAAAGATGACATGATCCTACAACGATGATTCCACATGGACTATGATAAAGCCATTAAGCCAATTAACACCATGGAAAAATCGACTTTGGACTACAAACTGGTCAGGACAATTTCGAGAGGACTAGCTGAGATGATCCAGCCTGACAGACTACTTGAACAAGGACTTCAAACAAGCCCTGAACTTTCCTATTATCCAGAGACTGGACAAACGATACAGGACTTGATGATTAACCCCAAAATTTTCTTTTCAAGATTCCCTAAAGATATCTTCACCCCTAGAAAGCAAAAAGAAAAAGAGAATATAGATATGAGATAGATCATTGAATCTACTCTGAGAAAAAAAGATAAAGAAATAATAGGATAAATAGGTGGATCATTGAATCTACACTGAAGAAAAAGGGGAAGATATAAAAATGACAAAAGGTAGACTACTGAATGTATTATGAAAAGGAAAAAGAGAATATAGATATAATAAGATAAGAAGGGATATTATGGAATCTACTTTTAAAAAGGAACTGCTTGTTTTAAATAAGATAAGTAATGAAAATTTTTTGGTCTGAGTTTATCAGATGTTACTGGACTGGACATTGTTAATATATATAATGGAGTTTTTATCTGAATCTGTCAAATGTTAATGGACTAGACATCATTAATGTAATTTTGGCTGTATATATTGCATATACTTATTGAAGATAGTTTTTCTTGTATTAGTTATAAGCTTTTTTAATTTTAGACAAAAAGAGAGGAGATGTGGGGGTATTGTGTTCCCCAAAATATTGTGTACCTTAATAAACTTACCTGGGGTCAGAGAACAGACAAGCCACTAGTTAGTCAGTGATAGCACACGCCTTTAATCCTAGCATTCCAGAGATAGAAATCCCTCTGGATCTGTGTGAGTTCAAGGCCACATTGGAAACAGCCAAGCATGGTGACATGCCTTTAATCCCAGAAAGCCAGCCTTTAATCCCAGGGAGTGGTGGTAGAAAGTAGAAAGATATATAAGGCGTGAGGACCAGAAACTAGAGGATTTTGGCTGGTTAAGATTTTGGCTGGTTAAGATTTTGGCTGGTTAAGCATTCAGCCTTTGGAGCAACATAGTTCAGCTGAGACCCATTCCGGATGAGGACTCAGAGGCTTCCAGTCTGAGGAAACAGGACCAGCTGAGGAACTGGCAAGGTGAGATAGCTGTGGTTTGTTCTGTCTCTCTGATCTACCAGCATGGACCCCAATAACTCGCCTCAGGTTTGATTTTATTAATAAGAACTTTTAAGATTCATGCTACAATTCCCCCATGGGCATGCCCACAGGCCAATGTGATGAAGAAATTTTTCAACTGAGGTTCCTTCTTCCTGGGTGTGTCAAGTTGACAACCAAGATTAACCATCACAACATGTATGTATAATAATTTTGTTTTACCCACATATTATTTTCACATTTGCTGGTTTACAATTGGAAAAGTGGAGGCTGGCAAGATGGCTTAGAGGGTAAAAGCACACATGCATGTGCACACACACACACACACATTCATACACCAAAAAAAATTAAAATGTAGTAAGAATTTTAAATTGGAAAAGCAGTATTTTGGCTATATCAACAGATCCTAGGAGAAAAACACAGAAGAAAATTGATGAAACTCAATATTCTTTCATGATGAAAACTCCTACGAAGCTGAGATCAAGACCTGTCCCCATCACATCGTTATCACTGGGCTGAGTAAGGTCTAACCTATTTCTGTCACAGAAGATAAGATACACTGTTCCACACAGAACCAACCAAGACAGAGTGATAAAAATGAAAAACATCTTAAACGCAAACATATTCAGTGAGGAGAAGAATCAATACTGTTACAATGTTAACAAATTGATTCTTAGGATAAATGTAATCACAATAAAATATCAATAGGATTGTTTAACAGTCTGAAAGCTAATTATAAAAAGATATGGATGTCTGGAAAGCCTAGAAGAATCCATCACTCTGAAGAAGAAGAAAAGTAAGAGGTCCTGTTTGATGTAATATGAACATTTATTTAAGAGCTACAGTTAAGACAAGACACATATATAGACCAATGGCAGACGATATTGTCCAGAAATAGACCATATAGACATCATGTTGTGCAGTGGAGAATGAGTAAATGTTGTGGGAATCACATGTATGCACGGGGAAAAGTAAAATGGCCCCCAGTCATATATCATGAGCAAAATTAATTTATATGTGTTAAAGATTTAACCATGTAGCCGGGTGGCAATGGTGCACATCATTAATCCCAGCACCCAGGCAGATCTCTATGAGTTCGAGGCCAGCCTGGTCTACAGAGTGAGATCCAGGACAGGCACCAAAACTACACAGAGAAACCCAGTCTTGAAAAACAAAAACAAAAACAAAAACAAAAAAAACAAAACAACAACAACAAAAAGATTTAACCATGTAAGCCAAACAATGAAGCTGTTAGAAATTACAGAGAAATATAACTACTCTTAGAGTAGGGAAAGTCTGCTGGAAGGAGTATGAGTTGTCAGTTAAAACTGGACAATTTTAGGCCAGTCAAGTGGCCGCTCTCCACCAGCTCTGTCTGCCCTTTAGAAGAGCTTTTCTTTGCAGCAGGAGGCTCTGCTGGGCACACTTAACTTCGTGGTCTGTGGGCTGAGCAGGTCTCTCACACTCCTGAGTTCATACAGCCTGGATGACCAAGAATCTAGTCGAGGAGTGTCTTCCAGATGTGCTGGGACTACAGGGAGCAAACACAGCCCCAAGAGCATTCAAAACCCACCTAGCATTAAACGTTCTCTGCTGGAGGAACGAGGCCGTGGAAGTCAAGTACTTACTTGGAGTCTGAAGCTTTTTAAAAGGTGCCTGTAATGCCACAAATGTGCACCAGGGGACCCATGTGGGATTCAACAGAGCAGCGTCATTTGCAATAACCTAACTGGAAAGAGCCTAAATATTTGCTAACTTTAGAATGTGTACATTTTTGTGTAGTCACGTGATAAAATAGCGTACAGTGACAGTAATGACCAGAGGCGTCGAGCATCTTAAATCTCCTAAGAGTTAAGGGACACCAAGTGCAAAGCCAAAATGTCTAATGCCACTTCTATTAAGTTCAAAACCAGTAAAATGAAAGAACACTATGGTAATTAGAATGTACAAGAGATCATAAAGTAGTATTTAAGAAATATGTAACTGTGAGGATGGTGATCATCTCTGGTTGGTAAGGAAAGCGAGGGTGAAGACGGCGTTCCAGGTCAGGTAGAGAACCACTAGGCTGTTCTTATTTTAGAACCTAATTTTTTCCCATGGATATTCACTTTATAAAAGCTACATGGCTACACATGGTTTAGATCCTTCTACACATACGTTATTTGCCATAGAAAAGGTTTAATCAGGAAAGATTATTGGGTGCGTGCTGGAAGATGGCTCAGGAGTTGAGAGCACTGTCTGCTCTTCCAGAGGACTCACGTTTGATTCCCAACACCCACACATGGTGGCTCACAACTTGTCTGTAACTCCAGTCCCAGGGGATCCAACACCCTCTTCTTACCTTCACAGGCACTGCATGTATGTGATACACAAGCATACAGGCAGGGAAAACATCCATACACATAAATGTTAAAAAAAAAAAAAAAACACTAAAAAGGAGCTTGGCATGGTGGCACATACCTTTAATCCCAGCACTTGGGACACACAGATGAGATGATCTCTGTGAGTTCTAGGCCAGCCTTGTCTACACCAGCCTGTTATACATAGTGATTTCCAGGACAGCCAGAGCTACATAGTGAGACCTTGTCACCATTAAAGCAAAATCTAAAAAAGAAAGACATATAGGAACAAAGTCCCCCTTAATCATACTGTTTAAGATTAGTATGCTTTCCCAGTGAGAAATTCCTCCTCCACAAATTTAAGAATTCACAAAAGAAAAGCTCTTTATTATAGTGCTTGTCCAGCTCTGGCTAATGCTCAAAGAGGAGGTGGACTCCGATTTACTAACTTATATGTCTTAGGCTTATGCATTCCACATACGCTGTCATTTTTATATCTCTTTCATGTTCCGGCTCCGGATTACATTTTAAACAGAGAAAGGAGACTGCAAGTTTGCTCACTTTCAGCGGATAGGAGATCTATACAGCAAAGACATTGCCAGGATTACTTAAGTCTATCAGTATTGTTTTTGAATGCTTGTTACCTGGGGTCATCTTGCCCGCCTGGTAGATTCTTCTTCCCTATACCCTTATGCCTCTTCCTCCTTAGCACTGGTCTACAAGGGTGCATGTGGCACTGTGATGCCTGGCTTTTACTTTAGTAACAGATCACTTGAACAATTAGGAGTTGGTTGTTCATAGGGCACTGCCTCAGACTGTTTAAAAAGGTCCCGAAGGGCGATCTAAATGTGAAAGGTGTGGTGAGTGATGGCTTGTCTTCCAACATTAAGCGGCTGTCCATTTTTTAATGCATATTAATAGATATTCCAGGTATGTGCACCAGTGCTGTGCACATTCTAAGAACAGGCAGATATATACATACAATTAAAGATGCCTGGCTACCGTTAACACCATCCCAGAGAACACAGTATAAATGTAGCATTGGGAATGTCTGTTTAGCATAGTAAAATGTCAGTGTTTTTCACTGAAATAACAAGAATGTGTATTTACTCAGAATGTGTATTTATACTGGCCACAGGGAAACAATCCACTATGGCTTTCTGTTCTGTATTCTAAAACTCTCAAATGAAAGCCCACCATACCCCTGGGCTTTTCCTATTTCAAGTATAAAATCAAGCTGACACCTTTCTGAAGATTTATGCAATATGTCCACCACTATTTAGACTCCTTATTAAGACAGTGAGGAATTTTCATTAAGCCCCAATTTGTAGCTGCCACTCCGGAAAAAGAAACCATGAACAACCATCCACTCACTGGTCTGTGCTGCGTTATATAACCACACCACCTTACATAAGCCTGACCCTCAACAGAGAGGCATTAACAAACGGGGTGGGTTTGCTCTGGGGAGGGTCTGCTTTTCACTGGACGAGCGTGCTCACTCGTTCTACACATTTGCCCAATGAAGAGCATTACCATAGTCTTTTATTTGCGGACCTGTTTCAGGGTTCCCCCAAGCCCACCGCTTTGCCCCATTCAAGCCCCATGCTCGGTTCTGCCAAGGGCAGTCGTTTGTTTTCTACTTACTGCTCCTTCAAATGATCATCACTAATGGCCCACTTCTTGCCTATTATTAAGATTAGAGCAACATGAAACAAAGTGACTCGACCAAACTGTACTTAGGGATAGCTAAAGTAATTTTCACTTCATGAGCTCTTACTGTCAGCCGCACGAAACTTTGGGATTCGGTGAGAACAGACAGCTGTCACCAAACTACAAAGGAAGACGGAACCTACTGGGGTACTCTAATTTCAAGGACCGTGGCTCCTGGCACTCTGGAGATTGGACACACGACAGTGCGTTGTCAGTTTGTAGGTCAGGACCCTCAAATAGTATTAATCCAGTTGATGACCACTTTCCTTCCACACCTCCCATCTGGAGCTCCTCTCTATGCAGAGACCATTTATGATGTGGCTATAAACGGGCCCATTTTAAAATACAAACAGAAAACAGAGGTGTCAAGAATGTTTATACCTTCTGGTTTCATTATCTCCTTTGCAGAAAGACCAGAAATTACTTTATGTGGAATTAACTGAAAGCCTGCACTCAGCAGTAGCAAAGCAACGTTTTGACACCCACAAAGAATGGGGTAGTGCAGTGACAGACTGCGAACCAGTTAAGGCAGTAAGTCAAGAAAGGGATCCAACCATCTGGAGATGACAGACCCGTCATGTTTCATTTCAATAGCACGAGGCTTAGACCCAGTGTCCACTATGATCCACGTATGCTTCCTTAATTGCTAACTTGATGTGCCAGGCCCTATGAAGCTGGTGATCACTTAAACCCACTCCCACCTCATCCCTCTACCACAGGAGAGTAAGGCCAACTTCCCAAGCTAAGTCTCGTTTTCTGGACTGTTTTATGTACACAATTCTAAGTGGGAAAAGGTTAAGTATAGTAACTCAGAACACACACAGGAGGAGAAGGGCAGCTCTTTCTAGATCACAACCCAGGAACACAAGAGATAATGCCTTCCTTTCAAAGTCCTGAGTATATTGGTGGTTCCCAGATTTTATGCACCTAAAATCCTGCATGCATACAGGACATAGAAGTAGACACTGTCTATGGCAACAAGGAGTGACAGAATGGAAGAGGTGAGGAAGGGGAGGTGAGGAAGAGGGAGGGGATATGTTAATATACAATATATACTTGGATGAAAATTTAAAAAGCTAACACAGCAGCAGTGTACTGGAATGGAGTGGATCCGGTCCTCAGAGAAACTCACTTTAAACTTAAAAAGAGACTGAATTAAGTATTTGGCTGTTTCTAAGATGAATTTTTTATGATAAATAATAAATCATAAGGAAAAAGTAATTATAAAATAACTTACACAAAATTGCATAGGTAACTGTTATTACAGCTGTGTTTCGTTTTGTGTGAGGATAAATTATGACCCCTTTAGGTTTTCAAATATTTTTCTCCAGAAAATTCAAAGTCAAGTTACTATATTTTCTTTAGAAAAAGGGAAAATAAAAATCCAACACCCCTTTGAGGTAGAAGCAGGCAGATTTGTTCGAGGCCACCTTGGTCTATAGCAAGTTCTAGGTCAGCTAGGCCTACAATAGTGAGACCCTGCCTAAAAACAATCCCCACCCCACAGCTTTGCTGGTATTTGAACATTTACATAAGTGGACATTATAATTTCAAAGCAAAAGACACGAGTAGGAAAAAGGTTAATACGCACAAGTCTCTGTGTGTGACAAGAATCCCGGAGAGTCTGCAACGTCTGGGAGAAAAATTCCACATGCAAGACAGACATCCAAAATGGCTCAACATAATTTATTTTTTTATGTTAAAATGTACAGAGTTTTTTTGAAAGTACTTGCTAGAAAGGGGGAAAAAGATATTACATACAAGGAGAGGAAGGGAGGCTACCTGGCCAGGAGCGCATGACATGGAGAAATACAAAAGCATCTAGGCATCCCTCCCTCGCTTACAGTCACCAGGAACAAAGTACAAAGAGGTTACAAAACAGGAAAAGCAAATATAAACAGACAGGAATAGACTGAGTTTGTACATGCGGCTTTTAGAGGCATCTGGAGCTCTATTCACACTCTCTAGAGATCTCTTTAAAGAGAATTTTTATCTTTCTTAAAATAGTTTTTAATATTCTACAACAAAGATAAAAAATTTTAAAGATGGAATGAAATGAAAAAGCTCTTATTTTAAAAGGCATCAAAGTCACTAACAAGTGAGTTTTTAAATTTCTTTTTTTAGAAGATTACCCAAGTTATCTTGCTAAAAATACATTTTTTTTAAAACAGAAGTGAAAAAATGACAGGTACCAATATTACCGTGTTGGATAATTTCTTTTATAATATAGAAAAGAACATATTTTTTCTACAATAGTTCTACAGTCACAAAGAGGTTTGTGGAAAAGGGAGCTGCCTGATTGAATTTAGAAAGAAAGAAAGAGAAAAACCAAACACATCTGCAAACCAACAGAAACTGAATTCACGGCCCTCATTTCAACAGCTTCTCCTTCTGCCTTGACCCCCCCTCCTCCCGAACAGACCTCCCTTCCCCCCTCCCGTCCCTGCCCCATCCCATCAGGAAGCAATGACACAGCTGGAGATGTCGGAGGGCAGCACAGTGCACATTCTACAGAGATGACTGGGAACTGGAACAGTATATACAGAGAAACCGGGTCCTACGCAGCCTTGCACATGCTCAGAGCTGACAGCGTACAGTGTGGAATTCTGCTTTTCTATCTAACACACTTAATTGAGAAAGCCAATTAAGGTATATAAAAAAGCCCAACAAACCTGTGCATTTGAAAAAAATGTAATGCCTAATCAGTACTTTAAAAATTTATCTATATAAAATGTACAAATAAAGGAGAGAATTTATGCTTACAGGTATTTCTTTAAGCATTATGTTCTCCTTTTGGATATTTGACTGCACATACCAAGTGGTATAATAGTTTCCATCTTCTAATGATGGAATATATAATGTATATATATAATTATAATTATATATATAATTTTTTTCTTTTTTTTTCCTTTTTCTTTTTTTTCTTTTTTTCTTTTTCTTTTTTTTTTCTTTTTTTTTTTTTACCTATCCCTGGAGCAAGTGAGAAGAGAATGGGCAAAGTAGTTAAACGACACGTGAGCATCCTGAAGCCCTGCTGCCCAGATGTGCCCTACTATGCTGGTGGTGAGGCTCTCCTTGCTCGGAACTCACAGGAGAGCGGCTAGTGCACACTGGTTCATGGGGATGGGCTCAGGATCTCAAGACAAAACAAAAACGAGAGGTATGCATCATTTCTGCAGCTATAAAAGTCACACCATCATCTCCCTTTGGACTCATTCTGCACCAGGTATTTTCCTAAATCACTGATACTACAGTCATTCCTGGAAACTGTATGGATAAAATGTGATAGGCAAATCACAGGGGCTTGCTCTGAGGGTTACCAGAGTCAAAGGCGCAAGCACAAGACCCTTAGTCCATATTTCCAAGTACATACTAAACACAGGAGGTGCGTGGAGTGTGCAGGTTATGGCTGATTCCCCAGGTGGTAAACCCAAGAGGCTCTTGATTGACAGCTCTCTTTTGATTGGCAGCTCTCTTTGATTGGTAACTGACCACCTGTGTCCTCCACAGGCTGGGGTAGGACTGCAGACAGCTCTCCTCTGAGATTCTGCTGTCAAGTGAGACTTACAGTATTTTTGTGTCTCTGAGTGCTGAGTGGGAATATTAAAAAAAAAAAAAAAGAATTATATTACACTTGATTCAAGAAAAACAGGTATTCCAATGAAGTCTACCTAGAAACACTCTTGGGGAAAGGTTTCCAGAGGTGTGTGTTTGTATAGGGAGGGGAGGGAATTTTACAAGGAGAAGCACTTCCTGCCTCACTTTATTATTAATAATAATAACAATAACATTAAGTTTAAGGAGCTTGGGCTGTTCTCCCTGTCCCCACCCCAGACTCCCCTAAGTGCCTCCTGCTGGAATGAAGTGGGAAATGAAAGGGTGGGTTGAGGAAAAGGGTCTGGGTGACCCTTGAGATGTATCTATAACATTTAAAAACGACAACATCGGGGGCTGCAGACAGTGAGGGGACACACACTGTAAAATAAAATAAACTCACGCTTACATAAATTCTGTCCATGTGGTATATAAACAAAGTAAGGCTCCTTTTAATTATGAAAAGATTTTGTGCATGTTTCCCCTACCCAAATCCATTTTTAGATGAGTTCTACTGTAAAACGCTCAAGACTGTGAAGAAAACAAAAACCTAAAACAATGTTGAACCCCCAAAAAGAGATCAGGTTTTCTAAAAACAAAACAGTAATAATAATAATAAACCAAAGAAAAATTCCTCTAACTCTACAGTAATATTTTAACTGGAAAAAAGGTCCATTTTTTCTCTGGTTTGTCAGTATAAAAAGTTCCTTTATTTATATGTATTTAAGCTTTTGACTGCAAGTCCACCTCGCTCATCTCCTCATGTAAGGTCCATTAAGTGACTGCTTGGGCACACCGGCAGCATTCATGTAGCTATGATGGGAGGGGCCAGTGTACATCATGTTCCCATGAGGGTTTGGCTGCATAGGCTGCTGGGTATAGGCCTGGCTCCCCATCATTCCCATCTGCATCTGCATAGGATACTGTGCTGTCTGGTTCATGTAGGCAGAGTTACTATGGTAACTGCTGTTCATCATGGGCTGTGTCATTCGATAGCTGTTCATGGCATTCAAGGTGTTCATATTCATGGAATTGACATTATAGGCTGGAGTGGGCATTAAATTAACCCCCATATTCATGCCACGCTGAACAGCCAATGCACGAGGGCCAGCCTGCATGGCAACTGCTGGCGGGCTGCGGCCATATAGCTGTTGTTGGTGTGCAGTTGCAGAGGGTAAAGGTGCAGACTTGGAGCGGATAGAAATGTGCCCCTTGACTGGCATCTGCCCTTGCAACCTCTGAGTGTGAGGAATGCCAATGTTAGTGGCAGACATGTTGCACTGTAGCAGAGGTGATGTGAGGTTCATAGTAGTAGATGCCAAGTTTGGGGGTGGAGTCATAGTGGCTTGTGCTTGAGGGGTCCCAGCTAAGGGATGAGATGGAGCTAACTGAGCCAGTCCAGTATTAGACAGAGAAACACTGGTTGCATAGGAAGTCACAGCCGGAGAGTGACTGTAAGGCATGGCATGAGGGTCCATAATGGTGTTAGTCAGCTGCTGCAACTTGGCTAGACTGAAGGTGGCTGATGGTTGAGAGTAGCTGCCAGCACCAAAATCCCCTGGAATCCTCTCGTAGATACTGATGTTCCCAGTGCTTCCCGACTCTGGTATCTCCATAATCATTGGAGCTGCAGTGAAGCTGTTGTTCATACTGCACTGTGACAGAGGAGGCTGTTGCTGGGGTGGGGGTGGGGGCTGGGGCTGCTGCTGGGGTGGTGGGGGCTGCTGTTGCTGCTGCGGCTGTGGTGGGGGAGGCTGCGGTGCTGGTTGTTGTTGTTGCTGCTGCTGCTGCTGCTGTGGTGGCGGTGGCGGCGGCGGTGGTGGCGGGGGCTGCTGGTTACTGGGAGGCCTTTCCACCACACAAGTCTGAGGTGACTTGATATTGCAGTTGGCAGCAGCAGGCTGGACACTGTTCTGTTGCAGCATGCTACAGCTGTTGCCCATGTTTGCCATCTGCTGAGTAACAACACAACTGTTCTGGGTGAGGCTGCTTGAAGACGACAACCCACCATAGGAGCAGCTGCTCTGAGAGGAGCTATTCCCACAGATGCTGCTGCCCATGGTGGAATCGTAACTGCTTGGGTTCTCATAGTTCTCTGTGGTGCTCTCGATGCTGCCCAGGTCACTGAAGCCACTGTCCACCACCTGCTGAGAGTGGTCAGATACGGAAGGCACATCCATCATGGGGCTGGTCTCCATGTTCTGCATAGAGGGTGCGGACAGCGACCCTTGCTCTGGGCTGATCTGTGTGTAGCCACTCTCCAGGGCAGGCACGCTGGGGCTGCTGACTGACCGAACTGACTGACTAGGATGAGACGGAATGGAGGACATTGGGCTATTATGCTCGGAAACGTGGCAGTCTTCGACCATTGACATCTGAGGGTCCTCGTCAGTGTGAGTGTAACTCTGTAGAGTCTGGCAGGCGGCAAGAGTCTCCTCACAGTCCTGGTAGGCTCCTTCATGCTCACTGCTTTCTTCTTGAGTCAAAGACTGCACTGCTTGTACAGTCTCCAGGTCCAGTTCACTGTGTGGGATCTCTTCCTCCTCTTTTAGCTCAATTAATTCTTCTTTAGTGTTTGAGTCTTCCTCGTGGTCCTCCTCAGACCCTGGCATGGTCTCTGATACCACAGATGCCTCATGGGAAGGCTGTTCCTCTTCAGAATCCGGTTCAGTTTCATCCTTCTCCTTTATATTCTCCCTACTGTCCTGCATGTTTGCATCTAAAAAAGACTCCTGAATGCCAGGCTCCTCCTTGTGCTCCTCTCTGGCTGGCTGCTCCTCTGGCTCTTTTGTCTTTAGAGAGTCTAGATGGCCATCATCCTCATCATCAGCATCGTGGTCTTCATTCTCGTTCGCCTCTGCAGTCACTTCATCGTCTTCCTCTTGCTCCTGTTCTTCCAACTCCTGAGGCTCCTCCTCCGATTGCCTCTGCTCTTCCAAGGGCTTCTCATCTTCCTCATCGGCCTCGGGTTCTTTGGGTTCAGCCTCGGGGCTGTTGCTGCTGTCCAATGGGGACATGGCTCTAACGTCGCTGCTAGTCGTATCCTCTTCCTCCTCGGCCTCCTCGTCGGCTTCTGTATGCATCTCCTCCTTCCTTTCTTCCAACAAGGGCAAGTCCTCCTTTACCTCAACGGTTTCTTCATTTTCTTGAGTTCTGGGTTTACGTCCCGGTTTAATGGGAACTATGGGCTCAATTATGCACTCTTGCGTAGAAACTGCTATGATTTCCTGATTCAATTTAAAGCCCGGTTTTCGTCCAGGTCTTTTCTTCCAGTGGACAGGTTTTCGGCTCTTGCCTTTGGGCCATCCCTTTTTCTTTTTCATGGGTGTAGAGGTATCTGGCTCAAGTGAAGAAGCACTGTTCACGTCACATTTTCTCAAAAGAGAGACTGGCTTCAGGATAGGAGTGTCTGTACAGAGAAGATAAGAGAGTAAAGACGGGTTACAAGACAAGTATTTCTGAGACCAACATGTACAAGAGAAGAATCTAAGGAATAAAGCTAATTCATGATCCATAAAGTTGCACAATCAACTGGCAAAACAATGGAACGATTGTGGGCAACATGATTCTACCACCTACAAGTTAACAGCAGTTTGAGGCCAAACTCTATGAAGATACATGTAACTAACAGCAGGAGTGTCACCACTAAGGGAGAAATCAGCTTCTTTTGTTTGCTTTTCTGTTACCTCTTTGTTTTTTTTGTTTCATTTTGTTTTGTTTTAGTTTCTACGAATTCATTACTTGAAGTGGGATCATAAGTCAATTCCTGTAGAGCACAACTGAGCCGTCCCCTGTAAACAATTGTTAGTCAATGTGTTTATATGGGAACATGTAGTGCTAAACAAGTAAGGAAAAGTCAAAGTGCCAATAATATTCAGAGGGAATAAATTCAGCATTGGCATTACTTTTTCCAAATTGTGGCAAAATATATGTAAGATAGAATTTTCATCCTTTTAGAGTGGAGTCCAGTGGCATTAAATACATTCTCAATTACTACTAATGTTTAAAGACATCAGCGTTGAGGGCAAGTCAAAGGTGTGTGTTTGTGGTATAACTGGGAAGTCAACAAAGGCAATAGCTTTTGAGAGGAAACTGTCAAGGTCACAGGAGCTTACACGTGGGATGCCATTACTGTGACGCACAGTGATCAAGACAGAGCATCAGGTGCCAGTCCACACCAAAACAAGACAAAAAAAGGTGAGTCTCCTAGATCTACATCAATATGTAAGAGTAAAACTCTGGATTATGATTATAACAAGCAAAGACTTTAATGATGACTACGTTAAAAGCACCTATCATATCATAAGCCTTAAAATAAAAAAAATGTACTGGGTATGGTGTGGATTTCAACACTTAGGAGGCTAAGGCAAGTGGGTCACAAATTTGAGGGCAGCATGGTCTTCCTATCTAGACTGTGTCACACACACTCCTAACTCTTTCATCTCTCCTGCCACATGCACATTCACATGCATGCACATGCATACACATACACACCATATATACATACGCCCACACAAGTATACATACACACATATACATACACACATACACATATATACACATGCATACACATATACATTCATACCACACACAAAGGACTTTTTTCTTTGGCGTGGTTTTGGTTCTAGGGACTGAATTCAGGGCCCATCACCACCAAGCTATATCTCCTGTCAGAAAAATCCAAGTTCTATCTACTAGGTTTCAAGTCAAGATTTCAAGAAAATAAAATAAAAAGTTCCACTAACTAAAGCAAAAGATAAATTAAAAGCAACATTGAGCACCTAGATTTCTTCAAATTCACCTGTGAAAATAAAAAGCTCAGATGGAGGCCGTTCACAGCAGGTAACAATGCAGTGTAGGCAACACAATCCTTCATAAAACTAGGTTAGGATGCCAAAGTCTAGTTTCTTCCTGCCTCGTATCACGTGAGCCTCAGCTGCTGTCTATCTGAATGTGAAGTAAAGTATTTTAAGAGTAAATGACTGGAAGCTGAGCTACAGCATGTAACTTAGCCTGTTCTGATGTTGTTGCCACTTAGGAGAGATGCACAGCTGGTTGCTGGGTTGTGCACCTGTGACCCCAGAACTGAACAGGCCGAGGCAGGCCAGACCTCTGTACAGCAAGTGTCTTAAATAACAAACAACAAAAAGAAATGGACTACTGACTGAGTAAGACACATCAGAGGCTGGATTCGGAAGGTTCCTGAACAGAGGACAGAAGTTCCCACTGATGTTCAGAGTACCTCCTTAGCATTCCTTCTTTAGCAGAGGTGACTCAGCACCTGTCTTAAGCACTCAGCATGCAGAATGAGCAAAGCAGACTAACAACAGAGACCACACAGCCTAGTAATCACCTTGAACTGAAGAGTCAGATAAAATCCTAGACAATATTGGACAAAAAGAACTTCGGACAGTAGGACTTCCTGCAGAGCCAAGAACAGGTCCAGATTAAAGAAACAAATGCAGAAGTGGATATGGCTCTATCCCATGCAACCCGCAGGGGTCACTAGCCCTTCCCCCCTTCCTGCCTAGTGAGTCATCTTCATTTCCCCCCTCTGTAGAGGGCTGTAGCTGTCCTGCTGTCTACTGAAAGACACAGGAAACCCTGTGAGTGAGTTCTATAAACATACCGTCCACATCATCTGACTCCTCTTCTTCTTCCTCATCTTTAGATGGCCTCTTAGAGGACTGACACCTAAGGACGTCCTGTGAGGACAAGCGATGGAAGTACCCTCTGGGGAAGAGCTCGTTCTCATCCTCATCCTCCTCGTCTTCATCAATCTCAAATGTAGGCTCCAGTCTCGGCATTGGTCTCTCAGAGTCAGAGTCTTCAAACGGTTCATCTAAAACCTCAGTGGTCTCAGAAATAGTTTCTGTGACTACACTGCTATTGTGGTGTTTCCGCTTGCGGACTCTTCTTCTTCGGTGAAGAATTGGTTTCTATTTAGTAAAGAAAGCAGGTATTTTACTTAAAATAATACACACTTTCTTCTGCTATAACATATTTAAAATAAAGATGAAGTTTGCCGGAAGGTATTTTCCTAAAGATAAAATAAAGCATTAAGGACACAAAGATGTGGGTCAAGAAGACGGCTCCAGAGCCAAAGGTGCTTGCTGGCAAACTGGGCAACCTAACCACCTGGGTTCAACCCTCAGATCCCATGGTCAAGGGGGAACTACATCCTCAGGGTTGTCCTCTGACCTCTCCACCTCTGCTATGGCACAAGCCCACACTCACATCCACACACACACTCACAAAGAGATCTCAGATGTTAAATACAATTTTATGATATAAAAAGCAAGTGTGTCCAAAGAGTAGATGTTGTTAGTGCACTGTTACTAGTTCAGTTACACTGCATACTCTAAGGAGTCATCTGCTTCAACAATGAAGTACTTCAGATGCGACTCCCTTAACTTTTGTTCAGGAGCAAAAGGAAGAGAAACACTGCATCTCAAATGCCCCATGCAGTCAGCAGATCAATAAATCTGCATGCCCTGTGAGGAAACCAGTTCAAGTGGAGCACAGAAATGCAGAGCAGAAATGTGTTCCCTGGTGTCAAAGGAAACAAAGACACTGTATGGAACATGGCGCATCTTTATACCGGGCTGATCTAATAGCTGACACTACTCAGTGATGTCACCGAGTAATAGACAATAATCCAGGGATGACTGAATCAAATCCTCATTCCACAGAGACTAGAAAAGCTAGTGCTTACTCAGGTTCATACATCTAAGCATTGTTGTAAAACAACCTATTGGGTCTCCTTTAAGTGAATTTCGAGAATGTCTAAGTACTCTGCATACAATTTCACTGGCTGTTAAAATATTTATTATGTTTTCCACATAAGAAAATAGCATATTTGTTTTACGACATAAATAGTAAAGATAAGCCCTAGGCTGGCAAAGATATATTCTTTATAATCATGCAATCAACAGTAGAGATAATCAGTTTAGTTTTTCTCTACTTCAAAATCTGAGACTTTTCAAGTTACATTAAAAATGGCTCTGCTCCTTAGAGAAGGGCTCATTCTACAGCTGAGGCACGAGCTATCCAAGATGAATTTGGAATGTCTTGTGGTGTCAGAGAGGGCTATACAAAGCAAACCCCCGTGACAATGATACTAGGAGTATACACAAAACTAAGGAACCTCCAAACGGCCAGTGCTGGTGGGAGGAGCTAAGAAGTAAGTTTCAAACAGTGTTTTAAACTGGAGTATCAGGTCCTTCTGATAAAGACAGCAGAAAAGACACACCTCTAATCTATGCAGACGCTCTGCTCGTAGAGTAACCACACACATCTTAAGTAGGATTTGCATACAATGTCTCCACTACAGTATGAAAAGGAGGGAAAAAAATAACAACAGCAGAGAAACCCAATAGGGTTGACATCAACAAAATGTCTGATATTTTAACTGATTCATTGCATATACTATATTGTATAATACCTGTTATATATTGTGATGAGAATAGTGCTTCTTTGCCTTCCTCTAAATACATTACCTCATTCTAACTAATGAGGGAAAATGTATAAAATACTTGACCTCACAACCTTCAAGGCTGTATCAAACAAGCGAAGTCTGAGAAACTCACAACCCAGAAGAACCTGGAGAGAACACTAACTGTGACATGGAATGCTGGATGGGATCCTAACCAGAAAAAGGCCATTCAGACAAACTAGAAATCTGAAAAGAGCACGGTCTTTACTAACTAATATACGTGTCGTAGATCACGAACTCTGACAAATGTGCATGGCAGAGGGACTGGGTTTGGGGCATATGAGAACTCTGCGTATTGTCTTTGCAATAATAGTGTAAATCTAAAAAACACAGTCCCTAAAGGTATTCCTTAAAAGAGCGTTGCTACAGAAAAGAACGATTTCATGGCATTGGGTGAGAATGTAGCCGCCTGCATTCTGACTGGCTTGGGCAATGTGGAGGTGTACACCGCATTCTGGGATATGTCTGGCAAAGAGTGGCCAGTGCCCTCCTACCAGAAACTTGACTTTCCATGACTTCAGTTATTTGCTTTCCAGAGTCTCAAGTTTCAAGCTTATAAACTACCGCACATGAACCTGGGTATGCTCCATTTCAGAACTACAGGACAGAGCAGACCTACATAACTCGTCACCGCTACAGGAGGACAAGACAGAGAGAGGAATCACCTTTCTTTTCAGTGTGGGCTTTGTGAGAACTGGTGGTGAGCTGGAGCGGGGGCTTTCTGGCTCCTCTTCCTCCTCCTCCTCCTCCTCACTGCTCTCACTGAAGCCTCTGAAGACAGTCCTGTCCCCACCCCTGTAGCAGCACGGCAGTCTATCACTTCCTTCCGGCACTCTGCACTTGACGGTCTCGGGGCTTTTCTTCAGCTGTCCTCGCCACAGCTCAACACTCTCACTCAATCTCCCCTTGGTGACGTCAGCTTTTCCGTCTGCTTGCACTTGAGACGCTGCCGACGGTTCTTCAATTTCAGGGTATTGCTCTTGGGAGGTTTCTGATTTTTCCTCACATTCTCCATATTGTTCCTGAGGAGTTGATAACGTCTCATCCACAAGCACCTTGGAATCTTTATCACCAAAACGTTCCTGGGTCTTTCTGTTCTTCCTCCCACAGCGGCCCCTCCGAAGGGGTTGGCTATTGGCAGGAAGACTGTCCCGGGGAAGGGCCTGTTTGCTCAAACGTGAAGTACTGGCCAGCTCCTTCACTTCTGGTTTCTTTTCACTTTCTATTAAAGAGGAAGAATCTTGATCTTTGTTCTCCCGAGACACAGACTTCCCCACCTAATTAAGGAAAACAAAACAAAACAAATAAAACCAGCGCTGGTTAATTTTTCAGTCTGTTTGTTTGAGATAAGAAAACAGAACTTTAGGAAGAAAATTATTAAATATTGAATAGTTGCCATGAATGTGTTCTCCTTGCTGGGTACTTTTTAAAATGTATTTCTGTGTGTGATTAGTTTAATTCTCACAATAAACAATGAAGTATTATGATACTATTCTGTAAATGAAGTAACTGAGGCACAAATCCAAACATCTGACTCTAGGTCTTGTGCTCAGAACCACTATGAAATATCACCTTTGATATCAAAGTCGGTGTTTGTGGTCTATGGATAGAAGATGAAATTAAACGTTTTCTAAAAATGAAAATTGATGCACAAGGAAGAACAGGCTAGCACAGTGGTTCCCACCCTTCCTGATGCTGTGACCCTTTAATACAGCTCCTCATGCTGTGGTGACCCCCAACCACAAAGCTATTTTCATTGCTACTTCACAACTGTCATTTTGCTACTGTTAAAATAGCAAGGTAAAGATCTGTGTTTTCTGACGGTCTTAGGCAACTCCTGTGAAATGGTCTTTCAACACCTCAGGGGTCATGCATGACTACTGGACTGTAAGAACATAGGCAAGAATTAGACATTTGAGAAATATGGAATTTTTACAATTTTTTCTGGAATATTTAATTTAAATTAAAATGCAATAAAGTAGATGAAATCTCTCTCTCTCTCTCTCTCTCGCTCTCATTAAAGGAGGACATAAGGGATAAAAGCACTACTTAAAAAACAGAGTGGGCCGGGCGGTGGTGGCGCACGCCTTTAATCCCAGCACTTGGGAGGCAGAGCCAGGCGGATCTCTGTGAGTTCGAGGCCAGCCTGGGCTACCAAGTGAGTTCCAGGAAAGGCGCAAAGCTACACAGAGAAACCCTGTCTCGAAAAACCAAAAAAAAAAAAAAAAACAGAGTGGAAGGAGAACCCAAACAAGTTACATGTCCCCTGAAGAAGAGGACTGCAGCCACACACCACATCCATCACTAATGCTCTGAAGCCATCCACACAGTCAGTGAGACTCTAGTGTTCTACTGAGAACACGGGCAGGCTTACACTATCCCTTAGTGTTCTACTTGAAGGAAAAGTGTTTTTATTTTATTTTATTTTAACAGCTGTCATATTCAGACTCAATTCAGATCCTTCAGTTATTATATAGCTTGAAATGTACCTCTTACTGGTACTCGGGTAAATGTTAGTCATAATTAACACATTGCGAGAAACCTAATAGTTTTCTAATGCTCTAAGCCTTATTAAAAAAATGTAAATAAGAGCAAATATTCCAGAAATTTCTACTATGAAAATAAAACACTAATGTGTTGGTGTGACTATTTGTGTCCATGTTTGCATGTGTGTATGTATGTACAAGCTCACACTCACTTGTGGATGTGCATACGGAGAGGAGAGGACAACTTTGGATACCCTCCCTAAGGAATGCCATCTTCTTATTTTTTAAAAAGATTTATTTCTATGTGAATGAGTGTATGCTTGTGCACCACATGCTTGCGTGTCTGAGGAGGCCAGAAGAGGGTGTTGGCACCCCTATACTGGAATTACAGATGGCTGTGAGCTGCCAGGCATCTCACAGGAATTGAACCTGGGTCCTCTAAATCACTGAGCCATCTCTCCAGCCCTTCTACCTTATTCTATGAGACAGGGTCTCTCTGAGACTTGAGACCTGCCAAGGCTGGCCAGTTAGCTTGAGGGTCCCCCTCTCCACCTCCCCAGCACTGGGATTACAAGTGGGCACCACTGTGGCCAGGTTCTTAAGATGGGTTCCAGGGTCCAACCAAGTCCCCTAGTTTGATTAATCTTAACAACTAAGCATCTATCTCCCCAGTCCTCTAGTAAGGACATCTGTTGGAAAGGCATCATAATACATACTACAAATATTCATAAAAGCTGTAACAAACCAGACCATACCCTTCCAGTGGTCTCTAATTCTCTTTCTTGGTCTTGGGGTTCTTCTTTGTCTCCTTCATCAGCCTCCTCCTCTTCTTCCTCTGAGACAACAGAGTTGGAGACGATGACTGGAGTCCAGCGTAAGCATTCTGGATCTACATCTACAGGTCGAAGATTTAGCTGAAGCTTTGCCATATGATCCTGGATAAGTTTTTCCCGGCGGATAATCACAAATCTACAACCAGAGAAAAGTTTATAGCAATCAACAATGTAACATGATAAGATAATGAACAGTGAGACACAACTCATCAAAGACCCTAGAGGTGACAGCTTCAAAAATAGCTGTTGGAATCGGGTGGTGGTGTCACACGCCTTTAATCCCAGCACTCGGGAGACAGAGACAGGCAGATCTCTGTGAGTTTGAGGCCAGCCTGGTCTACAGAGCAAGATCCAGGACAGGCTCCAAAGCTACACAAAGAAACCCTGTCTCAAAAAACCAAAAAAAAAAAAGTCTATTGGAAAGATAAAACACTGCCGAGCAGTAGCAGCACATGCCTTTAATCCCAGCACTTGGGAGGCAGTGAGTTTGAGGCTAGTCTGGTCTACAGAGTGAGTTCCAGGACATCCAGGGCTGTTACAGAGAAATCCTGTCTCAAAAAACCAGAAAAAAGAAAGAAAGAAAGAAAGAGAGAGAGGGGGGAGGAAGGGAGGGAGGGAGGGAGGGAGGGAGAGAGAGAGAGAGAGAGAGAGAGAGAGAGAGAGAGAGAGAGAGAGAGAGAGAGAAAGAAAGAAAGAAAGAAAGAAAGAAAGAAAGAAAGAAAGAAAGAAAGAAAGAAAGAAAGAAAGAAAGAAAGAAAGAAAGAAAGAAAAGATGAAACATGAACTGTGTCAGCCTGTGAGGAGTTAGGTAAGAAAGGTAAGTGGGGCACACTCCACACTACAGGCTGACTCACACTGGCCTGCTCACTAACTCAGACCTCACCACCCTTTTCCCTTGCTCATCTGACACTTTTCCTAGTTTCCATTTATTCAGCTCAAATATTTTTTCCCCAGTAACCTGACCATTTTAAGCAAAAGTAAATTCTGTCCTTCCCTTTAATATATATTTCACTTAGTGGCATTTACATGGGCAGTTAATGAAGTAAAATGAACATATTCTACTTAATGACATTATTTTTAGAGCTGTTATTTCACATTGGGGGAGAGGAAGCTCTCAATACTAGCAGATAAACAATACAGTGGCTTAGGTGCCGACTTTATAGGCTAGAAAAAGTCTGTGTGTTCATCAGACCCAATCACCACACAAAGTGGTGATTCAGCAGCACATGTACTATTGAAGCCGAATTACATCAGTATTCGGCTGTCTGATCCCAAACTTACATCATCACCTTTTCCTTAACCAGCAGCTCCTTCGTCAACCTAATCCCATTTCCAAGGTATACAAAGGGGTGTGACAGACACTCACTGGTCACTGCGGAAGTCCAGCATTCGCAGGTGGTGGAGTGTGGAAGTAATGTCTTGAGGACAGACCCCAGTCAACTTGCTTAGCTTCTTAATGCTGATTTGTTTATCGTTTTGGTGATAAAGGCACTCCAATATTACACTTTTCCAGTAAGCCATGTAGGAAAGACGACCTAGATCTGACAGTGGTTTCTCAGGGGACCCTGCTTGGCCTTCACGCTTAGATAACAAATAACCTGGGGAGCCCGAATTACAAACATGTCAGAGACCTTAAAAACATCAATGTTCCTGTATACAATCAACCAACCCAAGTACTATCATCAACGTTAATTTCAAAGACAAATACCTTCAAAAAATAGAGAATAGACCTTTAAAACTGCTTTAAAACAATTTGCAGGGAAGGTTATATGTTTAATATACTGAACACTGAATTATATTTTCTCTACAGTCAATATGTCACCTTGTTAAAATACGAAAACTGCTAAAAAACAAAAGTTTCTCTACAAGCTGCACTAGTAAGATTAAAGCAACAATGCTGTTTAATTTCCATGTATTACTAGGGGAGATGGGGGGGAAATCTTTGTTTTGTTTGGACCACTAGAGAACAAGACTCTGTGACCTGAGAAGGACACAGGGGTGCCTTGGTTTTGTGCAATCCTGTTAAGACTGTGGCTCCTTCTGTGAAGGTACTGTTGGTCATTTCTCCCCTCCCCTCCCCTTGGGAAGGAAGCATGAGTGTACCCCTGGGAGCATGCTATGACATTACTCTTTCCTCTAGTTTAGTGCATAGCATTCAAGAACTGGAATAAAGAGAAGGGGCAAAAGTTCTCAGAAAAAAATCATTGAAAACAGAAACAGTAGAAAAGTTGCTTTTGTCATTATGGAATGAGTATTTAATATCAGTCTAAGAACAGTAATCTGGAAAAATATATTACACTAGAAAAAGTTAAAATACACAGTCATCATACTTGTTTACATGCCTCAAAATATGAGTTAATCTAAGTATATTTCCCTAACCTTGTTCATTTGAGATAAGGTCTTTCTTATGCAGGCAGGTGTGAAATTTGGGAGTCAGCCTCCTCATTGTTGTGACTACATGGATGCAACACCCATGCCCACCTCCACACACACAAATTAGTCAATATGGTCAAAAGCCAAGTAAACCAAGCTTAAATGGCCCAGATAAGAATTAGTTTGTCAGCCTGGCGGTGGTGTCGCATGCTTTTAATCCCAGCACTCAGGAGGCTGAGGCAAGCGGATCTCTGTGAGTTTGAGGCCAGCCTGAGCTACAAAGTGAGTTCCAGGAAAAGCTCCAAAGCTACACAAGGGAAACCGTGTCTTGAAAAACCAAAAAAAGAATTAGTTTCTCAGGACTAGAATCAAAACCCTAAGTTTGGCCAGGCACATGCCTTTAATTCCAGTATTTGGGAGGAGCCAGAGGTAGGCAGATCTTTGTATGTTCCAGGCCAGCCAGGGAGTCATAGTGGGACCCTGACTCAAAATAACAAAATAAACACTCAATATCCTTAATCTGATCCATTATTTCCACATAGGCTCTTTTCAATATTTTCTAAAATTATCACTGTGAAACATAATGTACATTTCACCATTATCTCTTTAGGACTATTGGCTTTGACTTTTTAACTCAGATGAAATTATTTCCTGTAAGATTCACTTTTAGGGCATTTAAAGCTGGGCCATGTACTTTTTAACATTAGGTAGAGCCGTAACTAAACACACACGCATTTCCTCAGATGACGGGGATAATGGAAAGAGGCAGTGCTGCACTTCCTTCTGAACATCTGTTTAGTAGTTATGCAATGTTTCCAACACGGCTGTGGATTAGTGCTACTGCATATAACTAAGTCCTACTGGAAATCAACAGCTGCACATTAAAGACATTTACTGCTGATCTCATAAAAACTGCATCAAACAAATCTTGTTTAAACTTGTATATGCATGTGTTCGTGTGTGTGGAGCAGATGCATGTGCCATAGCATGCATGCGGAGGTCAGAGAGCAACAGGCAGAGGGTGGCTCTCTTTTCCACCATGTGTGATACAGGGATGAAGCTCAAGTCATTTGGTCTGGCAGCAGGTGCTTTTACTCACTGAGCCATTTCGCTGGCCCCAACAAAACTGTATCTGGTATTAGTTATTAAAAAAATGATTTTGTGTTAAGCCAAAGGAAAAAAGACCGTGGCTTTAAGTTTAAGAAGCACACACAACAATAAATATGACGAGAAATGGCAAGATGGCTCAGCAGGTAAAGGTGTTACTGCTAAGGTGATGACTTGAGTTCAATCTTCAGGACACACAGGAGGAAAGGAAAAACCAAGTCCTGCAAGCTGTCCTCTGAGTTCCACATGCATCCTGGGGGACATAACAAATGTTTAAAACAGAGAAACAAAGAAATATAAGAAACTTACAAATCTTTAAATATATATACCCAACAACTCCACAGGAAGAAAGAATGAGAAAATATGTTAATGCAATCCTTACTGAAATCGATGAGAAATCTGCCGTAGCCCTTACGTTGGTATTGGGGAAGAATCATTATGCAAGAGACATTGTATTTCTGTTGGCAATGCTTTTCCTGGTAGAGAAAACAGAAGCCAAGTTTTATAATAATAGATGGGTAAAGCTGAATAGTAGTGCTAATCATTAATAATCAAACACTACCAGCCAAAACCAGTCATGGTCCTTAGGGAATAGCAATGCACAGCAAGAAAATGCCTCTGGGAGAAGGCAGGGCAATGTTCATCACTACCACAGATGCAAAGCAACCACCTCAGGACAGTAGTAACAAAAAACACAATGATGCCATCCAATACTACCAGCCACTAAAAACCAAAGTACTGATGCCCAAGGTCAGCAAAGGAACCTGAGCTCCCAGGAATCGGCAGCACCTTGTCGGCAGCTCCACCCCAGTGAAATATTCCAGGCAGCTCCTGCACTGCTAGAAAGGCCAGGCTACCATGGATTGTATACTTAACTGTATGTAAAATATTCCTAAATGTGGGGCACAAATAGAGTTTCATAAAATAGCTGATATATTTCCAATCTTATTTAACTAAGAAGGTAGCCCTAAAGACCTCTTATAAACTAGGATATTCCAGTAATCTGTTTTGTACACTTAAAACAGAGACTTGCTTCGGAATATATCTGTCATACAGTCTGACGAGAAACTGTATTTCCATGCCTAAAAATCCACTTAGAGTATTTCTGTTGCTAATGAGCTTCAAGAGGTAATGATGGTGTTTACTTCACAAGCTCTGTCTCTTAGCATCATGGGATTAGAGCTCAGGTTAGAGATTTTCCTCTTGAGTATACCAGTAGTTCTTTTTTCCTAGGAGAATAGTCTGCTGAATGTTACCAGGCATCTTCTAGCAGTTGATAAGTTTCTCAATGCTCCTTCTAAAGCTAAAAGGTACCCCAAGATTTTATATTGTTGTCCCTTCCTGAGAATCAGCAGAGATTGTCCCAAATTTCTAGGTGAATTCAAACTTTTTAAAATGACATACTTACTTTAGAAAAGTAGCCAACAAGGTGGCAGCCCTTGACATCATTCTGTGTTAGAACATAGAAAAGGAATGGCTCCACGTCATAATAGAGTGTTTTGTGGTCAAGAAACAACTTTGCCAAGAGACACAGATTTTGACAATAAATGGTACTCACATTCCCATCAACCTAAAGGAAAAAAACAAACAAAACAAAAAAGTGGTCAGGAAAATGTCCTTTGGTTTTAGAGTTACACACATCAGCAACACGCATCACTCAGTACCCTTGGTCTAGCCTAAGTGATCAGAATACATGGCCTAAATGCTACCCTCTGAAATGGCAGTATGACAATATTTGCTGTTCAAAGATGACCAAACACATAAGATCTTAAACCTCAACAAAACATGAATAGGTAAGGAGGTGAGAACCTAGATTTGAAATGGCATTTTTGCTTTTCTAAAAAGTTAACTTCAGGGATACTTCAGATGGCAAGCTTCATTTTCAAAAGTATTTAACAAACAGTCTAAATGTAATCTCTTCTAAAATGTACTTACTAGGGAAAATATAATGAGACTGAGATCCCGGCAGCAGCCTGATACAGTACTGTCTGCCCACCATGATCTGGCACAGCCCCAGACAGAATTACAGAGGGAGTGCTAATTACTGCCACTCAGAAGTGCCAGGCAGTGTGTCTTAGGTGAGCATCTGGCAAAGGAGCCTCAAGGGGGCTGAGATCAGCACACATTCTGTCCATCCCGATATCTCCGCGCTTGTCTATGAAAATGCTGATGGACCCCATACTAGCTATCTCAAGACAGTGCCACACTAACTGCACTCTAGGTGAGCTGCCTTACTATGAGTTTCTATAGAACACATACCTATTATATGGAAAGGTCAAGAAGCAATTGGCTGCTGAGTACTCTCAAGCAATACTGTATAGTACACTTGACACTTCTGATGCCCAGGTGACATGCTCCCCTCTACTGATGAACTAAATGGGTCATAAAGTGAGAGAGACAGTAGAGATGCAGAGCATCTGAAAATCTATCACTACATTAATTAACAGGACCCAACATACAAGTACTCAATACTTAGCTCTCAGCCATACAACTGTGGACCAAGAACTTAAAGACCACTGTTAATGATAACACAGAATCACAGACACAGTGTAACTCATACCGTCATCCTATCAACCCACTACGATTTACTAATGCTACTAAACACACTTCCAGAAGATGGTCTTTTTGAATAACAGAAACACTTTAGTAACTGTTGTTTTTGTTTTGCTTCCCTCCTCCCCCCCCCCCCCCCCGAGACTGTAGCTCAGGTTGGCCTGGAACTCACTGTGTAGCCCAGGCTGGCCTCAAATTCATGGCAACCCTCCTGCCTCAGCCTTCTGAGATTATAGGCATAAGCCAATATTCCTGGTTTACAAATCCTTTCTAAATGCTCTATTTTACAGATCTATTTTTATCACATCCGTAGCACAATGTAAAATTGGCTGGCATTTTGTCAAATGGAATCTTAAAAATTTCAATTAGCAGTATTGTTCCCTTTTAGTGATACATAACATACTAAGCTACATTATGCCTGGCCTGACATTTTTGAGTCAATGAAATTAGAGTAATTTATTGTAAGGTCAAGCTGGTGGACTTGGTGCCATCTGAACTGGCCTAGTTCTGCTTCTCACATTCATGAATCGTCTGACTTCGGAGTGAATGAACAACAGGTCACAGAGAGCACTGGTTTTGAAATGGTCAGGAAGACAGGTACTAGACAGCTACCTTACCTCAAAGACAGAAATATTATTCTTTCGGTAAATCTCATTGGCAGGAGGATGGAACCAACCACATTTCTTCATGTGCTGCTGTAGAATAGTTCTACTTTTCATATATTTTAGACAGAACTCACAAAGATACAATTTAGGCAGCCTGCAAATGATAATTAAAATAGGGCTTTATATGGTATAGATCTTCAATCTCCATGACTCTCAGCTCTGCTCTGTCTCACTACCACCGTGTTAAAGAGTGGGAAGAAGAGGCGCTGGTGAGACCAGTCGGTCCCTGGTCAAAGGCACCTGCTGCTAAGCCTGACAATCGGAGGGATTCCCCTGACAGACATGGTGGAAGGAAGAAATGACTCCCACAAGTTGTCCTCTGATTTCTGTGTGCCACCCCCAAAATAAAAAAGAATTAACTTTAAAAAAAGTGGTAAGAATGGAGCATTATCTCTAGGGGAGGGGGGGCACCCCGAACTTTAGATAGCAGCGTGGCACGAGGGTGAACGTGAGAATCAAGACACCTAGTTCAGTGAGCTTCCGAGTAGATTACTAATTCCCTAGCTTTTTACGTCAATCAACAGACCTGAAAAAACTCACATTAGTTATCCCTGAACAATCTCCAATAAGCAGAATAAATATATAGATTCGTAATTCCTTATTTACTTCTTCATTCATGTTGTAGATTTCAGTAAATAAGCTCTTGAATACTTACCAGGTATCAGACTCTGTACTAGAGACATATAAGTGTATATGTAGTACTGGGCAAATGGACATGAAGTGTACAATGTAAAAACATACTTTGTGAGTGCTTTTAACTATGAAACTGTAACACTGAGTATGTTTCGGGAAGTAAAGCTCTACTATATACATGTCCTTTCTGCCCCTAAAGCTCTATTTCTTTCCTTCCATAGTTTAAACAACAACAAAAACAAATAACATTGTATGAAACTCTGTCAATCAAAAGTTTATTATTCTGGGCAGGGCATGGTGACATATGTATTTAATCCAAGCACTCCAGAGGCAGAGGTAGGCAGATCTCTTGAGTTCAAGGCCAGCGAGGACTATATAGTGAGACCCTGTCTATTCAAAAATAAACGAATAAATGAAATGAATGAATGAATGAATGAAAAAAAATCACTCTGGGCTGTTAAGATATATAGATAGCCGTACAATCCTGATGACCTGAGTCAGTCTCTGGAAAACAAAAATTGGGGTGCTGTGTGAAGGGTGTTGGATAGTTAGCTCAGTGGCAGAGCACTCCCAAGTGCAAGGTGGCCTTGGGTTATGTTTCTAGCTTCAAAAATAAATAAAAAGACAAAAGCCAGGTGTGGTGGTGCACACCTTTAATCCCAGCACTTGGGAGGCAGAGGCAGATGCATCTCTGCCTCTGAGTTTTAGGCCAGACAAGGCTACACAGTGAGAACCTGTCTGAAACAAAACAAAAAACAAAGACAAAAAAAAAAAAATCACAACATCAGGATGTGGTAGCTTGCATTGGTAATCCCAGCATTCCTATGGCAAGACAGGAGAATTGCCCAGGAACTTTTGGGTTGGCTAGCCCGAAGTACAGAGCCAGCAGCAGAAATGAGACCCAACCTCAACAAGGTGGAAGCAGAGACCAAAAAGTTGTCTCCAGATCTCCACATCTGTGCCATGGCCCACACATGTGTGTGTATACACACACACACACACACACACACACACACACACACACACACACAAATTTTAAAAAGGCTGTAAAAGTATTACTCAGCAAGTAACATTAAGGCTTAAAATTATTTTTTCAGGTATTTTCATCTCAGTTGCTAATTTACATTAACTGACTAGCCTTGCAGCTATAATAGTAGTTTATGTTTTAAAAGAAGTCTAATAGTCTTTGGCCCATTCATAATGTATACAAGGGGCCAAGCAGGAGCATCACAAATTAGCAAAATGTAAAAAAAGGGCCAGAGATACGCCACATCAAATATTTCTTAAATTAAAGAGGAAGGCAGGTCACACATGCTACATGGAGTATGACTCAACAGTCGGTTTACAGCTATGTGATTCAGAGTGTGCTCACATCCTATTTCAGCCATCTATATATAAACTACATTGCCCGAATATGCTTGCTGGACCACTTCTGCAAAAGAAGATAGAAATCTTCACCCCACAGAGTTACACCAGAGATGCTTAGTTAGTTATCAAGCTCAAAAGATGACAGTTACCCAAGCTATAATTTATAGCAGTAATTTTTTACTTTCTTTTCTTCCATTTTATCTCATCATTTAGTAGCCAAGGCCCTAAAGACTGTGTTTGGCTTCTTTTTCAGTAATGGAGATTATGCAAATCTGGTTCAAGCAGTAATCTCATAGTCTACGCCTCAAATCAAAACAGGAAGAGAATCAAAAGGCAGCGGAATTTCTTAAGCTACTTTCTTACATGGGAATTGGCCTTATTAAGACCTCAAGGTGACCTCACAGCAAAAAGAGTATCATGAAACTAATCTCTAAGTGGAGGCCACCCAGGTGTCAGGTTTTTCCCTGGGCCCCATTCAGGTTATATACTATGGCTTCCCTGGTGTTCTTTTACTTTGGTTTACCTGTTTGCATGAACCAGGAAAAGATGACTTAACACACAAGGCATATATAAGTACTTGGATCTTATGCAGCATACCCTAAAGTTCTTTCCTATCACCCCTGTTAAATTTTTTCTTTCAGGATCCTTTCTTGTTTGCTACAAAGTTTTTGCGTGCTATGGTACTTTGTTTTAAAAGTATTTACTAAGAAATTAATCTAGAAGTAACAGTATAAACCAGTAAGTAGGGACCACCAAAATTAAGAATAGAGGTTTATTATGTGAAAAAGGGCCCAGAAGTGAAAAGACTTACCATGCAAGCAATAGGACTGAAGTGCAGACCCAGAACCCACCAAGATACCTGGTGGGACTGGTTGCCCACCTGCTACTTCAGCAGAGACAGGGGATCCCTGAGCAAGATAGCTAGTGAAATTAGCTATATGAGTGAGCTGGGTTCTATTGAGAGGTCCTGCCTCAAATGAGTAAGGAGAAGAATCATACAGGAAGATTTCCTACTTCAACCTTGGGCCTCTACATGCTCGCATACACAGGTGCTTGTATATGCATCCACACACACACGTGAACATGCATACACAAAGGCACATATACCACAAACACATTAAAAAGAAAAAACTAAGATCTCTAAGCATTTTTCTCAACTCAAAAAGAATTTACAACTAAATCTATTGAATTCAACTGAGTAGAAAAATTTAGTTTTTAAATAAGTATCTGTAAGAATAAAAACAAGGACAGAAAAAAAATCTGAAATTACTAAAGACACTATTATGTTGCTGGATATTTCTCATGGAGAACTAAAGGAATTACAATGAATATGGAAATATATGGGAAATATCTAAAATTCTGCTCTAAGAGGATATCACAGCATAGTTCCTATCCTGTTTCTTTCTGTCTTTAATCATGATTCTCATTATACTTTTTGGTTATTTTCTGCTGGCAATATTTACTCCTTCACTGAACCAGCCTCTTTACAAATGGTTCTAATTACAATTGTATCAGAATACACCGCAACAACTTCATGAATACTTTTGCCTTATAAGACAAAAGTCCATGGCTGTATTCGCATCATCTTTCCCAAGTACAAAAGCTGGCTCTCTATATCCACTCCTCCCTTAAGTAGAAGAGTCACGGTGCTTGTAGTTTCAATTTTACTGTATTGTAATCTCTGGACAGCTGACATATTAATACTTGTGATAGAGAAAGCTTGTAAAGAACTTGCTTTAAAATAATGGTAACAGGGACCAATGAGATGGCTCAGCAGGTAAAATAATATTGAGTTTAATCCCCACGACCCACATGGTGGAAGGAGAGAACTGACTCCCATGGTTTGTCCACTGACTCCTACATGTATGCTACAGCACACATATGCACATACAAATGTAATAAAATTACTTTTTAAAATAACTTTTTTAAAACATCATGAAGAAAATAAAGGTTTAGCCTTTTTCTTTTTGATCATACATGATCATAGCTATTCAAAACTCCAAAGGAATAAATCACTGAATAACAGGGTACTATAGGAGTTAATGAATTTCTTGCCTTCCTTTTATATGTACACATAACACACACACACACACACACACACACACACACACACACACACACACACACACACACAAAATGGATCATACCTGCATATAATTTAATCTTTTCTTAATAAGTTCAGCTTAAGTGTTACTATTCATAATATTACCTTAAAGATAATCTCACAGTATATTAAGTCAGTCAATTTAGTATGGTTTATGGTTTTAAACAATAGCTTCAGATGGGTGTCAGTCAGTGATGTCTAAAGCTAGCTAGAATGAAGCAGCTGTTTGAAGCACACTACTATTACAGACATTTGAAAGCTCTTCAAATGTGAAAAGATGAACTGGATGAACCACCACTGGATACCTTCTAGTTCTAAAGTCTTAAGGGATTTTAAAAAAAAAAAAGGCAAAGGACTCTCAAAACATACCTTGAGTATTCTTGAGGATATGGAGAGGAGTACCAGGTGTGAATTTCATACTTCCCAAACTCAATGATAGAGGGACAGCGGACTTGTGGGTCAGGGGGCCCAGTTACTCCGACTTTCTGTGCAATCAAGAAAAATACTGTACAAGTTAGCTAAATCAAATACACTAACCTAACAACAACTAAATAATAATAATAATAATAATAATAATAATAATAATAATAATAATGCCCTAAATATACACGTTGTCTTTTCAGGACCCATAAGTGAACAAGAAATCAAGAGCAAGCTAACAAGTCTTGAAGTAAGTTGTATCTTTAAATGGCAGGCTCAAATAAATAGAATGCTAACAAACCTCCTAAAACCATATGTAGTTCTGTTATACTGACTTTTGTCACTGACCTTTCTGCTTAGTGACACTGGGCACTTACTTCCTCAAATAAGCCTACTCCCTTAACAATTTAATTATTAAAAGACACTGCAGTGCAGGATGTTGACTACTCCCCGAGCTAGCAACAAAACAAACGACCTACACTGATCACATAAGCACACACAGAAAAGAAGGATTTCCTGTCTTGGGAAAGTAAATAGTTAAGAACAATACAAAAATAATACGACCAAGCAAGTACCAGAAAGGTCTTCAATTCGCACCACATGTGAGATTTTCTTCACTAGCAGCTGCGCACAGTTAGACTGAACAAAATCACACTTGGTTTTACACAGGCAATCTTGTCCTACTGTCTTTAAATGCAGTCTCGATGTTCCCCTCACTCCTGTAATAACCTAAAGTGTACTACTGTCAAGAAAGGAGTAGGGTTTATAGCCCTGATGACCTGCCTGTCTTCTATACCAGAGGTTCAAATACAAGCTGCTTCTAAAGGTCAGGTATAAAACAGTAACTGCAAAGGCAATCTGACTTACTCTGCATACTATCTAACAACAAATTCACATATACATGAATGAGTTCATCACAGACATTTTACAAGTATCAAGCCACCCAAGAAAATGACGGAACTACAATTCAGGCTGACCAGATATAAGTATTAATAACTCTTCATCAAAAGAAAATCAAAATTATCCTTCAACATTGAGATTAAAAGCCCCCTGTTGGAACCCACAGATACACATATAACAAAACTACAAAGATGAAGACTCTATTCTATGGTCTGAATGAAATTCATTAATAAGAAAGAAACCTCTTAAGCACATCGGATTTGATAATTCCCTCCTTCCCCTTTCCTAATCATCCCTTTCCTCAAAGGCCAAGGGACTTAGCTCAGGTTTCACCCTGGAATACAGCCAAGAGAGACCAAGCTCTTCCTGAGACCTCAAAACAAAAGACGATCATCTTCTACTAGCTGGATAAAATGCACTGTACCATCAGGAGTACCAGTGTCCTCCAACCGTAAACAATACAGAAACCCACCACACAAGATGAAAATACAAGTTAGTAAATGGACTTTAAAAGGCTCTTCTTTAAACTGCACTCTGGATTCTGAGTCTTCTAATTTCCACAGTAAGATCTTTTCATCTACCTTTGCAGATCACAACAACAGAAGGAGTATAGGAAAATAGAATGACCAAACACCAACCCCAAAGCTAAGCTTCCTGAGGTCTGCATTAACTAGAAAGTATGAAAGCTGAAGCATGCACCTGCTGGGATGCAGCCTGCCATGGCAGAGTCCTCCCATCAGCCGCCCGGTGCTCCTCTAGTCGGATACCCGATGAGAATGTGGAGATCCAGTTCCAGTACAGCTGTTTACACATTACCACAGCCACGAGCCAGAACCCCCTCTTCCTACACACACCTTCACTTCTGGCGCTGTGCAATGCTCTGGCACATGCGCTCAGGCACTTATGTACTCCACCACCTCAATTCCCCTGTGTAGTCTGACTTCAGAGGAAGGGTTTTCCACTCACTCAGGTTTAAAGACAACAAGGCTCTGCAGGAAAAGGTAGCATCTATACATGTACTCACTCATTCACTTGCACTGGGCCCAATCAATTACTGAATTACTACAAGATCATCTTAAACATTTCTGATCCTTCTGCGTCCACCTTCTGAGTTCTGGGATTACAGGTATGTACCATCACCATTTGATTTCATGTGTTACAGGGGACCAAACCCTAAAATTCTGTGCATTCTAGGCAAGCAGTCTTACCAACTGAGGTACACATTCAGCCTAAGAAAAAAACAATCCTTAATGCAAATATGATCTTGCTATTCCATCTGAGGGCCTCCCAAAACATTAGATTCAAGACTAAGAAGCCCAAATCCTAACTTCTGGCTTGTTTCTCCAGTTTCCTCTGTGTGATCTTTACGCATCCCCTAGTCACACTGAACCGAGTTCCTCAACTCCTTTTGCTGACCCTGGCACTGTCTAGGCAATGCCCTTGTAGCACTCTTCTCACAGCTTTTTGCCTGCCTTGCTGACTGTCTTTTCAATCTTGAGATCACTACTTTCAAAACATCTTCTTTTTCTACACATCTTCTGAACACAGCCACCAGCAATGTGGGTCAGGAAGCCCTATGAAAATCTCTCATTGCATTCCTCCTGTCTTTCTACTATCACTTTATATTTCGTGTTTATGATTATTTGCCATTGTGTCCCTTATGACTGACACAAATGAAAGTTTCCGATACAAACTGAAAGTTCCCGAGTCTGTATCTTTACCTGCATATTTAGTACAAAGCCAGACATATTCCAAATCCATCAATATCATGGGGAAAGATCATTACATCAGAATTCCTATACATTCCTACTTCAATTGCTAGATTTAGACATACAATATCTACCTGTTTATGTCCTTAATGCAAGACACAAGCTTAATAAATTGCTGTGGAAATAAACCCCTTTCTTGGAGTGCCTGCCGGTCTTCAGAGTTCATTCTCACTCTTACCTAGTGTACACCACATAAACAGTAAAGTGCTGGATGTGATGGTTAATCTTGGTCACCCTCTTGGCAGGATTTGGAACCACCTAGGAAACATACAACTCTGGGTGTGTCCATTGGGCATTTCCAGAGGAGTTTAACTGAAGGAGGAGACCTTTCACACTCAGATTGGGCAGGACTTCCCAATAGGTGGTCTAACGCTAAAGAAACCAGAGAAATAAAGCAATGCTGCCTGCCTGTCTTTGCTCATCTAGGTGGTGGCTGCTACAGTCCTCCCGGACAGGAGACTCCAGGTTCTTCAGTTTTCCAATGTGGACTGAATATGAGGCAATCAGGAATCTTCTAGACCTTTAATACCAGACTAGAACTGCTAATGCATCCATATTTAAGAACTAAACAGCTACCAGCCTGCACATGATCACTATTGGACTTTCCAACCCCTAATGTGTAAGATAATCTACTAAATCTCTTTACACAAGTGAGTGTGTGAGCGCGCGCGCGCGCACACACACACACACACACACACACACACACACACACACACCCTTTGTTTCCCCTGGATCTTTCCCTGTAGGCACATGCCAATTCCCTGGCTCCTCAGACACACTGTGCCAGATAGAAAAGCTTGTCTGTAGACTGGCACCTACTCTCCTGGAAACAATACACACACACACACACACACACACACACACACACACACACACACACACACACACACACAGTTAGTCTATTCTTTTGTAGAAGTTTACCTATTACCCCAGGAGAAGCAAACATACTACTAACCAGTTTACTATTACCTGCTGTCCTGGGAGGCTCAGTAGCCCCTTTTAACACTCTCTCTAGTCATCTTTTTCTTCACATACCCATTACTCTTATTCTCATCCTATTTCTCCCAGCAGAAACATTCATTCAAATGTCCATCCATTAAATAAAGCCTTGACTTCAGTCTAATCAATCAGTTTACAGCAGTAAATAAAGACAAAAGTATCTGCTCTTAAGATACTTAATCAGTTTACAGCAGTAAATAAAGACAAAAGTATCTGCTCTTAAGATACTTAAATCCTAGAAATAAATAAATTCAAGCTGGGTGTGGTGGCACAAGTCTTTTTATCCCAGCACTTAGAAGGCTGAGGCAGGCTTTGAATTCAAGGCCAGCCTGGTCTACACAGTAAGCTTCAGGCCAGCCAGGGCTGTATGGTGAGACCCTGCCTCCACATAGATAAGTAAAATGAAATCAACTCCAGAGATGAGGAGCAGCACTAGGTAGGACAAACAAGCAGGAAATGGGAAGGCAGCGACACAATGGGCGGGCTAACAGTGTCATCTTTAGTTTGAGTTGGGGATGGCCTCTCTGGAACCATGGGGCCTAGAGGAGGTAAACAGTCAATCCACTAGGCCTGTGGACATCAGAAAGGACAATCCAGATGAGGACCATCGAGTCCTAAGGGAAGACTACATCTGCTGTACCTCAGGAAGCAGGTGCCTGGGGCTGGAGAACACTGGCAAGGGTGAAAGGAAAGCAGGCAGCGGCAAGCATGCACAAGACCCCTAAACCTTCAAGTTAAGGATACAGATTTGGGTTGTTGTGGTTGTTTGTTAATTCCAAGTAGGGCTAAAAGACACTGGAGGTTTCTGAGCAGAGAAGTGGCACAATCCAACTTAGGTCACACAATAATTACTCTCTGTGTAAAGAACAGACTAGAGACTTAAGGCAGGAGGCCAAGGAAAAGTGGAGGCCAGAGGGTCTGTCTGGAGGCTATTGTAATACCCAAGCCAAATACGGTGGTTTTGAAGCGATTAGCAACAGTCATATCCTGGACACGTTCTGGATCCACTGCTAATGGATCTAATTTGGAGCACAGGCAAGAATGCAAAAGAACTATCTGTCTAAGCAAACGTACAGGCAGGATTACTGCTATGGTCTGGATCTCAAATGTCTCCCCAAAGCCACACGTTAAAAGACTTGGCTGCCGATTTATAACACTGCTGGAAGGTCAAAGAATCCTTACTACACGAGGCTTCAAAGAAGGAAGTTGGGTCACTGGGCATACCTTTAAGGGATTACTAGGACCCCTGTTCTGCCATTCTCTCTCTTCTTCTTGATGTACCTAATATCTCTTAACCTAAAGCGTTTTCACTCACACAGCTACCAGTACAAAGCAACAGAACCAAAGGACCATGGATTACAATCTCTGAAACGAGTTGAAACTAATCTTTTCTCTGAGGGCTGGATGGCTCAGTAGCTAAGAGCAATGGTTTTTGCAGAGGACCTGGGTTTGATTCCCAACACCCACATGGCGGCTCACAACTGTTTGTAACTCCAGCTCTAGGGAACATGAGTATGAGGCACAGGCTTACAAGCAGGTAAAATACTCATACACACAAAAAACAGTAATAGTGAAATAACCAACTCTACTTCATACAGTAAGAAAATATACATCGTATGCTCCATTAACAGTGGCAATCAAAGCAATGTAATCTTTGGCAAAACCGAAGTAGCTGCAGTGTGCCAAGAGCCTGTAATGGGAAGAGCTACACACCTGCAGAGCCACATCTAGTCTCACTAAGCTGCTCTTTTGGTTTCCCCACCACATCATCAGTCCTGCTTCCTGTGCTCTGCGGCTCCCTGACTGCTCAGCCTCAATGTGCAACTTTACCTGCAGCGCTTGCTCCTGGATGTCACGAAATAATTCCATATCTCTCTCCGTCATGATTTCCTGGCTCCCAAAAAGGCGTTCCTCATTTTCTTGTTTGCTATCCCAGCCATCCTGATTGTCTACACATAAAGAAAGGACTCACATGTTATTTGCACTGTCTTCAATTTAATATGAGCTTTCAGTCTGAAGACCTTAATATTACTTATGTACTACCCAAGAAAAGGACAGCAATAAACTGACTCTCAGAAACATTACTCAAGTATTAAGAAATCTGTCCTTCTGATGAAAATCCCAAATTGTCTTAAATCTTACAAAAAATACGACATAACCAAATTTAAATTCATTAAAAGATTAATTTCAATAGACAGAACAAGAAAAGGGTATAAGAATAGAAATTTTATTTCAAAACAGTGTGACTATTGACACGTCTAGCAGGAATTTACTGTGTCAACAAGCAGCACACAGTCTTAAAAGAGCTACCTTGACTGATATCAGGAAATACTAACTCCCTTCACATTCTGGGTGCCCTGTTAAAGCACAAACTCCACAAACCTGAGGACCACAGATGATAATCCTCTGGGTAAGTATGAAAAATTATGATAATCATCCACTAAATGATGGCTCTTCCTCAACTGGGCAAAATAATTAGTGAAGGGAGTATGGGGATTATGCAGCTCATTATCCTTTGCATTTGAAGATGACACTGCTGGTGACCTCCTCTTTGAGTATGGCTGAAAAGACCAATCAGTGACAGTTCTTTTCAGATTGACTGTATACACTGGCTCTGTTATTCATTCAGTACAAGAAGAAAAGAGACAAAAACTCAAGGATGACAACATTCTCAAACCGAAAAGACAGTACAATCTAATGTAACCAAGTAGTAGTCTTAATGCCCCCTAGTGCACAATACGGATGGATGCAGGCATAGACCTAGTATTACATTCTGTGACACTGTATAAAATGATGCACAAACTGTTCCTTAATATTTACAATGCAGAAATAAAAATCATAGAGCCTATTAAAGCAAATGCAGCAATAATTAAAGCTTATTGTTAGTTCTCTATGTATTGTTACATATTTGTTAGAACAGTTTCTATTTCTAAGTTTCCAGGAGGTTCTTCTAATAATCCATTTCCAACGCAAATTTTAGGAGTCTTTTTTTGTAAGTCTAACCTAAACGAATTGTGCATCTTCTTGGATAAACATGTTCCAACTGAAGCTCATCTATAATCTAACATGGAGAGTCTTGAATGTAAACAGTAACTGATTGCCACTCTGGTGAAAAGCCAAGTCACTAAGCCAGAAAAGGGAGGATCAGAGAGCGATGAGGACTTCTCTCCTGGACCAGTCAACCATTCACATATGCAGGAACGAAGAAGCAGATAATACAACCATTTGTTCATGGGACATTTTGAGAGAGGAAACAAAAATTAAGAAATTTTCATATAGTAGGTAAGCTCTTAAAACTTCAAAATAAAAAAGTAAACAAAACAATAACAAACAAACAAAAAGCACCCTCTCCTATAGTAAGACCCTAGAACTTTGGTCCCCATGATCCAGTTTGTTTTTATTTTTCAAACAGAAATTTTCTCAGAGCCCTTTCAACTCCATGACAGGGTTATTTTCTCTAAACTCAAGCCTCACTACAGAGACCACTATTTGCTTAAAGCTTTAAGTATCAGGGCAGCTAATCAAATTCCTCTGACTTGAAGTTGGAAGTCAGTCTAAACATCAGGCTGAAGCTACCTAGGAACCTCCTTCCTTCCCTGTTGAACATGTGAAAACTTACACATATACTTCCCAAGATCTAAAGTAGAAAATCATATATAAACGAACAGCAGTTTAACCACAACTGTCCTTTCTAATTTCCTTCCAGGAATAAAGCAAAAGCCATGGTGCTTCCAGTGTTACACCTTGCAGCTTCCCCCTGGCTCCAATTTCTGCCACAGCATTATGTAAGTATGTACCTTTAATACATTCATATATACCCAATTTTTGTTTTGACACAGAGTCTCCCTATGTAGCCCAGGCTGGTCTTGAACATGTAGTCCTCTTGCCTCAGACTCTCCAGTGCTACCATTACAGGTTCATGCCACCAGGCTTGTCCATAAATTTTACAATGAAATGTAAATGACTAGTGTTAATGCAAATAATACACTTTTGGAATATTTTTGTTTCTAAGCTTGGTTCAAACTTTTACCTGTGGGCCAATCTGAAGTGCTTGATTTTCTGTTGCCCTTTTTCCTGATTCTGTATTGCTCAGAGTAGTCTACCACCTCCCCACGGGCTTTCCGCCCATCAGGAGAAGGGGTGAAGAATTTGGTAAGGCCATCAATGAGCCCTTTGGTTTTCTTGTTGAACTTCAAGGGGACATTGCTATCTCTGCAGAAGTCCAAGTCATCTATTCGCTCTAAATATCCTTCTTCTGATGATGATGCTGATTGACTGGAGATAGGGATTTTACGTTTCCGACCCCTTCCAGGACCAGTTCGCACTTTGCTAAAGGGACTTTTTGATCTAAAGAATCAAACAGGGAAAAAAATAGAACTATTAAAAAGACATTATTATAAGCTTTGTATCTAATATAAAATATAAACAGAAAATAACAGATTCATTTTTTAAGTATATATTTATATTAAACTAGCACTCAGGAGGCAGAGGCAGGTGGATCTCTGTGATGAGTTCAGGAAAGCCTGGTCTATATAGCAGATTCCAGGACAGCTGGGACTGCACATTGAGAGCCTGTCAAAAAGAAAGAAATGAAAGAGAGAGAAAGTGGGGGAGAGAGGAGGAGCAGAGGAGAGAGGAAGGGAGAGAGGGAGGGAAGGAGGGAAAAAGAAAATTTATAAACTATAATCAGTAATATTGTCTTAGAACCATCCATCTCCAGGAAGCCTAGCTTATAGGGCTAAGAACCCTACAACAGAGGTTAGAAGACATGTTTGCATTCTTTTGTTACTGGTCATATACATAAGATGAACTACATCTCTAATCTCACTGTCTTCCTCTGGTATATCAGAGTTCTATCAGTGAACAACTACCTTTCTAGGTTATAACATCCTCTAATACGGTGATCACTGTACCAAAGAGTTATACCTCTACCTCTAAAAACAAAGACAGGTTCACTCTCTGGAGATCAAAAATCAAAAGATCATTTTTAAAAGGCAAATTAGAGCTTGATTTAAGATGAAAACCATCAACTAGAATACTGGTTCTATATGTCAGGCTGCTAATGCTCATTCATTTCTGTTATATCATCTATAAGATAGTATTAAGTGTAAAAAAGATACACAAATTTCTTGAGACTAAAAAGAGGTTTACAGATTTGAAAACACTTTTAAAAGGTGAATTACTATAAAGGTTTTCCTAAAAGACAGAAAGCTACTGAAACTTGTCCCAACACCTCCAGAAACTTCCCAGTCTACAATTTTTGATTTTTTGATAAAAGATGAAAACATATTCCTCTTCTCAGGAAAACACAAAAATAGGATTTGGTTGTCACCTCAGTAAGAGCTGACCCAGTGACCTGATTGTGTCTACTGATGAATCGCTGAGGCTGCATCAGAAAGAGTCACACAATTACAGGCGTTCCTTTACTGCTTTTACACAAGCAGCAGCGTAAGGAAAAGTTAACCATCAGTCTGGTGCCTGACTTAGGATTTCATTCCAGTTCAACACTTACTATATAACTTTATGCAAATTAATGTCTGTGTACCTTAGCTTCCACTTTTGAAAAATTAAGTAGCGACAGCATCTACGCTTCATTAGGTGGCTGGAAGAACTGAATGACTGAACATAAAAGGCACTTAGAGGAGTGCCTGCCTGGCCCTCTACTAAAAGCTCAGTAAAAGTAAGCACGTCATATGAAAGTACCAGGTATAACAATGGGACTCTTTTTTATAAGAAAACAAGTGATTCCTACACTATAGACAAAGCCCTATCCTTTGCTCCCCTCACCTTGCCATAAGTACAACTTACACCGTGTTTTGTTTCTTTAACCTGTTTTTTGGACGTCCTATTGGATTAGCATAGCGCCGTTTTATCTGCGCAGCCTTCTTTTGTAGAAGTTTTCGTCCTTTTTTCCTAGGTCGACATATTTGACATATCCACATGCCTGTAAAAGAATAAAATTCTATACAAAAGTGTAGCTACAAATATACTGAAAGATTTCAGATATTCCAGCCTCTCAAGGTTAAGGACTAATGTGAAAATCGAATGAAATGCTTCTGGCAAAGAAAAAAAGACATGAAAACATACACATACAAACATCTACAAACAGCTAAAAGAAATTCATACACACCCTTGAAGCTTGCAAATGGACAGGAACCACTGATTCTCAGTCAAAAATTTCTGCTCTAGCTGGGTGCATCACGCCTTTAATTCAACAGAGGCAGGTAGATCTCTGAGTTCCAGACTAGCCTGGTCTACATATTGACTTCTAGAACAGCAAGCGCTACTGAACAGAGACACCCATGTCTCAAGGGGGCGGGGGGGGGGGGGGGAGAAAGAAATTTTGATCTACAAGTAGGACCCAGATACTAGTTCTGAATTACAATCCTACAATTAAAAAAAAAAAAAAAAAAAAAAAGCCAGGTTTCTTAGACTAATGGTTGATTCCAGGACAAGGAAGGGGAAAATCTAATAGTTTGAAAAATCTTATAATGTTATAATGCCAGAAAATACTCAGAGAGTTATGTTAAAAGGACTCAGCAGTCAACTTGAGGGTGTCTCCAATGGCCAAATGATTAAAGCAATGACTGATCATCCATAGAATAAAAAATTCATATGTTGTCAATGATTTAAGTAATTTAATAAATGAATGTTTCAGAAAGTGGTAACAGTTATTTAAGTCAGAATTTCAGTTAGTCAGGTTAGAAAGAACGGTGGACTAGACAGTCATCATTATGCAAATACCACATTAGCAGCTACACAAGCAAGAAAGATTGAGCTGCCAGTTAGTGGGCAAAAGGGAAAACCTGTCAGGTTTCTCTCTGACTGTAATTAAGTGATCAAAATTAACAGTCTAGTAGTAAGGTATATCACTACTATCTATCTGCTGTGATACACTAGGAAATGCAGCACATCATCTTACTGTCAAATTCATAAACTTGATCTAATCATAAATGGAGGGGTTTTCAGTGAAATAACAGACTAGTACTCTCCAAATAAATCAAGGTCAGGAAAGACAAAGTTATCAGAAGCTGATGATAATCAAAGTAGTATGACACTAAGTGCGAGATCCTAAATAGATCTAGAGAATTCAAATGAGGTCTCTGGTTAGAGTTAATCATGTCAACACTGACTTTCTGGATTCTGTCTGTGTCTTACGGCTTTTGTACAATGATAATGTTAGGGGCACTAATAAGGAAGCTACGCTCTATTTTGCCAGCTTTCTCTAAGTCTAAAATAAATTCAAAATAAAATCTTTCCTGCCTTAAGTTACTATTAAATCCCCTTTGTAGAAGTTAAATGCACAGGAAAGAACTCCTAAGAAAATCCTCCTTATCTTGAAAGATTCTCAAATAGCCTCATATCTCAACTTCAAACAGATGCAAAGGAGAGGAAAAGGGAGTTATTCATGCCAGGTGGTGGTGGTGGTGGTGGTGGTGGTGGTGGTGGTGGTGGTGGTGGTGGTGCACGCCTTTAGGATCTCTGAGTTCAAGGTCAGCCTGGTCCATAGAGTTGAGTTCTAAGAGAACCAGGACCACACAGAGAGACCCTGTCTTTTAAACAGAGTGGGTTATTCATGCATCTATTTAGGGTGTTTCCAAAGATGACAGCAGGGTGGCATTAGGACAAATGAAGGAAGAACTCTAAGTGGCTGTAAACTAAGGCTGAGTCCCTTTCCACCTCTGAGCAGACAGTATCAAAAGTCCTACAGGTGTTAGACTGAGGAAACACACAGATCATAATCAAGAGTTCAAATACCATCTATGCACATGTAGTGGGAAAAACAGGGGTGTCAACTAAATTGAAATAGTCTGTCACTGCAACCTACTGAGTTATTTCTCTACACCTTTTTTCCTTCTAAAACAAAAAATGGGGGTCATGAAAAGTTACCTAGACTGGCCTTGAATTTACTTTGTTCAGGCAAATCTTGAATTTATGATGTCCATCTCTCAGAATCCCCAAAAGTTGGGATTATAGATAGCTCTATGCCACTAGACAAAGCTTGACATTGTCTTTTAAAGAAATTATAAACAGCCGGGCGGTGGTGGCGCACGCCTTTAATCCCAGCACTCGGGAGGCAGAGGCAGGAGGATCTTTGTGAGTTCGAGGCCAGCCTGGGCTACCAAGTGAGTTCCAGGAAAGGCGCAAAGCTACACGGAGAAACCCTGTCTCGAAAAACCAAAAAAAAAAAAAAAAAAAAAAAAGAAATTATAAACATATAACCAAACCGTACTCCATGGAAATCTAACCAAATGGCAATTAAATCCCAACCAACACCTTTTTAAGAAACAAGTGACACCGGGCGGTGGTGGCGCACGCCTTTAATCCCAGCACTTGGGAGGCAGAGCCAGGTGGATCTCTGTGAGTTCGAGGCCAGCCTGGTCTCCAAAGCGAGTTCCAGGAAAGGCACAAAGCTACACAGAGAAACTCTGTCTCGAAAAACCAAAAAAAAAAAAAAAAAGAAACAAGTGTCAAAACAATCTAATAGCATTAAGCTGTACCTTATGATTTGGGTACTCATTTGGTTACAAATTATTTGATTAATTTTTTTTTTAAGTTTTGAATAAATCGATCTGAGTTCTGGACCCTAAAAAGTACTGAGCACTGCTACAAACAACATATCCTAGTACAATTTTATCTCTTCCTTTAAAAAAGACAGATTTCAAGATATTACATGAGTCAAGTATTTTAGCTTCTAGCAGAGACTAGCAAATATTTAAACAAACTATTTCATCCTTCATAGACACTGCAATGTTGAAAATAAGTGAACATAAATCCAAAAAAATGTTAACAAGCTGATCAGAAACTATATTCTACCTTTAAGATGTCAGCTGTCTATTTATACAACTTCAAAATGAAAATCAATTATTTTCTTTATCTTAACAGCAGATAAATGGGGTTCCACTAACTAACACCCTTTCTCAGCGATGTTATTTGATTTTCAGAAAGGACTTCTCACCTTTTGGCATCCGTGTGAGTGGTGGATCACAACATTCCATGTGAAAACCTCGGTCACATGAATCACAAAAGAGCATGTTATCCTTTAAAAAAAAAAGAAGAGAAAAGAAAAAGGGAAAAGATATTTCTGCTTAACCTTAGGAGACAGAAAGTTTCAGGACTTATCGAGACTAAGAAGCTTCAAATACTACCATAATAAAATTTTCCTTAATCAGTATTAACTTAGGAAACAGTCTGAGTTAGCAGAAAGTTTTGCATCATCCAATCTTGGTGAAGAACTACAGGTTCAATATGTTTTCGTACATTCATAGCCAGATAAGAGCTAACCTTGGTCTATCTTAATAAAAATCAAAAGGATGATTTGTAATTAGGAAGAAAACATTCATAAATCAATACCTCTATACTGCTCAAAAGAACTGGAAGCTTTCTTGAAAACAGTTTAGTATCTCTGCAAATATATGACCAAGTTGCTTTCCCAATCACCTCAGAGCAGTCTATGCCCAAGTGAACAGAACAGTATTCTAAACTAATGATTATCTACCTGGAAAAGGCTACTGAAAGAAGTAGCCATGGCAGAGGCAAGATACTCACTGCATTTTTGCCTTGGTCACGACAGGAGCTGCACGTTTTACACTCAATGCACTGCCACCGTAAGGCCTTCACTCTCACTGTTAGTTCTGTGGAAAACTTTAAACAGGATGGATGACCTAATAAGAGAAAAACACTTCAGTGATGAAAAATCAAATTATTTTGTAATGATACTCAAGAAATGGTAGAAAAATGGCAATTATCTGAACTATATCAGATAAAACATGATGCTCCTGGAAGCTTGCCATATAATATGTCATCAAGACTTTGCATTCCAAGTCAGTTTTCCTAAACCAAACAGGATTTAGCATATCTGCCCACAATGTAAGTATAAAAACCATGTCCAAACTTGTATTGAGCCTGTATCAAATTATTATGCTTGCACACGTGCTGGTATTTATATGAATACAAATATGCCCAGGTCACCTCTGAAAGAACACACAAAAATCTATTTATACATATTTTGCTAACACCCTAGAAAATAAGATCTATGTACATATTTTAAAGGAGGATTTTTGATTCACATTTATACTCAGTTTAAATTATTTGTGGCTGCGTATATGCATGTCACAGTTGGTATGTAGAATTTAGACGACAACTTTGTGGAGTTAGTTCCCTCCTTCTACTTTTACATGGGTTCTGAGGGGTCACCAGGCTTTCAGGGTGAGTGTCTTTATCTGCTAATCCATCTTGCCAATCCAACTATTATTACTGTTATTGTTATTTATGTCCTCACTGTGTGAGCACATATGTGAGCGCACATGCAGGAACAAAAGTCAACGGACAGTGCACAGGAGTCGGGTCTCTCCTTCTGCCTTGTGGGTCTCGAGCATCACACTCGGGTTGTCCGGTTGGTGATCAACACCCTACCCACTGAGCCATTTCACTGGCTGTGCTCTCATTGTTTACTGAGAAAAGTTTAGTATCAGAATTTTAAAGTATAGGATAAAAATACCAAACTTGAAGCAATCCCATGCTCATGGTTTAAGCTACTTCAGCTAAATCTAAAGAAAAGTAGCATTTCTCCCGGATGAGGGGCAACAGCAGCTGGAGGGATGGAGTGCTGCGAAGGAAGGGATTCTTCTCCCACGAGTTACTATATATGTTGATTCTCCAGTTTTCAGACTCAGTATCCATGTTGTGGGATATTTTGATTGCACTCTGACACTCCTAAGACTGCCAATAAAGTTTACCATGAACCAGAGGGTGGAGCTAGCTACTAGCTGATCAAAATTAGCCATAGTTTTTAGAGGACCCAGGACATAGAAAGAGACACAGGGGCTTAGATTCTCAGCCCTTTTGGATCAAGGAGAGGGGGAGGGGGAGAAGGGAGGGGAAGAGAGGGGAGGTCACCAGTTGCTTCTCTGGCACTTCTTCAGTCAATCAGGTTTTTACTCCAATATCTGACGCCCAAGTTTTTATTGATAAAAGAATTAGATAAAAACTTTAGTTCCACTCCTTGAATAGCTATCTTTCTTCTTTTGTGAGAGAAGAGCTAGTTAAATCTTTTCTCTTTTTTCCATTTCTAAAGAATTGCCTCTTTTATGAGGTAGTAAGCTTGTCATCAAAACACAGACACTGAAGAAAAGCAGAAGTGTGGCCTACATACATCATCTCTAATAATAGCTATTTTCATGTTCTACTTTGCCTTCTAAAACTAGCTGAAAGTCACAGCTATAGAATGTGTAGTTTCTGTTTCCGCTTTTCATTATTTAATTCTAGTAAACTTCATATTCTTATTCTTTAAACTGATTATATGCTACTGATTGATAAATGATCACCCGCATGACCATTTCCCTATTGTTAAATATTTACTGGTTGGTTTTCAACTTGACACAAACCTAGACATATCTTGGAAGAGAGATTCCCAATTGAGAAAATGCTTCTATAAGACTTGTCTGCAGGGCAATACACGTGGTGCTGCTATCTCCATTAATGATTAATGTGGTGAGTGGTGTCACCCTGGGCAGGTGGTCTCTAGGTGCTGTAAGAAGGCGGGCTGAGCAAGCCAGTAAGCAGTGTTCCCCAGGGCCCCTGCTTGAGTTCCTGGGCTGACTGGCTTCAATGACGGACCGTGATATAAACTCTTCGCTCCACAAGTTCTTTTTCTATGATGCTTGAGCCTAGCAATAGAAACCCTAACCAAGACATCATGGTTACAGTTTGCTTATTTTAAATTAACACCATGGGGAGGAGGACAACAACTCCTGGAAGTAAGACTGGTGAGTGTAAGGACATTTTCAGTTTTATTGGTTGAAATGTATGGGCAAACGTTTCCAAAAGTCATGGTGTAACATCCAGTGCCACTAACAAAGTATGAACCTTTGTTGTATTTCCCTCAGAAGATTGCACTGTGCTTTCAATATACACTGTTTCAAACTCTAAAAACTACATTTTCCTACCATTTGGCATGCATTCCTGTCATTCTGTAGGTGAAGTTCTTTTTATATGTTCAGCAATTAATTTTCTCTGCATAAGCTGCTTGTTCACAGACTCTAGACTTCACACTTAGAAATGTACTTTTTTTTTTTGGGGGGGGGGGTTTCGAGACCGGGTTTCTCTGTGTAGCTTTGCGCCTTTCCTGGATCTCACTCTGTAACCCAGGCTGGCCTCGAACTCACAGAGATCTGCCTGCCTCTGCCTCCCGAGTGCTGGGATTAAAGGCGTGCGCCACCACCGCCCGGCTCTAGAAATGTACTTTTTTTTTTAACTCATATAGCATTTGGATCTTTCCCATATCGAATGTAATTATTTCCCCCAAATTATTCTTGCTCTTTTTATTTTAGGTTATGCACTGTTGTGGGATATCTGATCACACTATGAACCCCAAGTTTGAGTTTGCATTAATTAAATAAAAATCAACCTTGGGTCAGGAGGCCGAGTTAGCAATTAATTGACAGAAAGTAATCATAGAGAATTATAGGGTGTCTGACACCTATCGAAGTACTAGGGAGGGAATTAGTGTAGCGTAGGTTCTGGCAGATAGGAAGAACGCTCTCTTTCCTAGATGGCGGCAAAGAAAGAAGGTCTGCTAGTTGCTACTCGGCCTCTCTGAGCTGGCAGTTTTCACCCCAGTCTTTGTCTTCTGAGTCTTACTGATAACCGGAACAATAGAGATTTAACTAAATGCTGTATTTGGTGGCAGCAACACAGCTGGCGCCTGCAGGAACAGAGCCCCCGCCAAGCCACAGCCTGAGCAGCCAGGCCACTGCCAGAGAAGCAGCCCAGGAACTCAGAGCCACATTTGTTGGCTAAAACAGCAGCAGATTAAAGTGCAGCCTCTGTGCCAACAGAAAAACAACAAAATATGTTTTTAAATATTTTAGAAAATAACAATTTACAGATTTGACTATGCTCATGCTTTTCTTCCCTGATCACTGTGAGGGCCAGTCTCCAAACAGTCTTTCCCTCTTAAGTAGATTTTTCTCTCATTGAAGTAGGGTTGATCTGTATAACCAATGCAGTGTTGTTGGAATGACAGCATAGCTTCTATAAGGTTGTTACAGAAGATATTCAAGACTCTTCCTTGTTTTTTATGGAAGGTGCTTCGAGAAAGCCAGCTGCCATGTTGTGGATATTCACACAGCCTTATCTACAGGTCCACATGGGAAAAAAACCTGAGGATTCTTTTTACCAGGCAATAGCCTTAATTTGCCAGTCAGGTAAATGAGCCACCATAGGAGCTTTAGGTGTCTGAGGCACCAATTAAAATCCTAAGTTTATCCTCATAAGATATCAAGTCAAACTGCTTATATAAGCCACTTCCTAATTCCCAGGGCACAGAAACAGTATAAAATTAAAATGTCTGTCATTGATATAAGCTGCAAGGTCTTAGATTAATTTATTTCTGTAGCAATAGATAACTGCTATTATTATTTTTATAGACTTTTAAATTTTAAAAAAACTTACAAAAACTCACATCCCCAAACTAACCAGACCCAAAGTCTATACATCTCCATGAACATTTACATACAGTTAAAATAGTTACTGGAATGGAAGCTATGATAATTTCTAATCAACTCTGGTTTTTATAGTTTTTGTGCTTCACTCTGAAATCTACCCAGAGTTCACTTTTGCTTATGATACTGTACTGTATATGGTCTCTCAGCACTCAAGATTTATTCCCACCTTCTTCTAATGTTTCTATAAATAAAAACTCAAAAGCTTGAGCTGGGGCTATAGCTCACTCGGTAGAGCACTTTCCTGACATGTATAAAGCCCTGGCTGGGTTCCACTGCCAGGGTAAGGAGCAGACATGCAAAGCTAAAACTTAAACCCTGAAACTGAAACAATGATTAAAAGATAATGCTGCTTCATTAAAGCCTTCCTATAAAATCTTGTGCATTCCTAAAAAGTAGAGTAAGAAGATCTCTGGAACTAGCAAATTAGTAGACTCGGAAAAATCTTTCTATAGGCCCAGGATTTCATAGGCTCAATAAACCCCAGTGTCAGCAATGCCCTATGTAACAATCCAGAAAAACAAACCTGCTCTTTCTGGGTCTATAGATCAAGTCTGAGACAAACCAAGAAAGGAAAGGAGTTATGTTGTCTGTGTGAGCACACTTAGGTGTACAGGTACACTGCATGAGGGGAAGGAAGGTGTTTAACCTCACTCAGCTGCAGTTCCTGAGGAGTCCTCCACTTTGTTTTTGAGACAGGGTCTCTCACTGACCTGGAGTCATTCAATAGGCTAGGTTGTCCAGCTAGCAAGCCCCAGGAACCTCTCTGTCCCCACTCCACAGTGCTGGGATTACAAATGCAGATTAGCACACTGAACTAAAATCTTTACACTGGATCTAGGGGTTGAATCAGGTCTTCAAGCTTGTGCATCAAGTACTTGATTTACTCAGTGAGCTTTCTCATCAGCCTGAATTGTGTTTATTTAAAACAAACAAACAACTTTAAACCATGTGATTTAAACAGTTACTTAATAATGAAATATAAAGATCAGAAAAAGGTAAGTTCACAGAACATTTACTAAGAACACCTGAAACAGAATTAAGTTAACTAAACAATTCAGCTATTCAAATCCCTCTGTAGTGTAAAAGCTCCACTCAGTTACCGCAAACCAGAATTAAGTTAAAGCATGCATGCATTTGGCAAGGCTTAAAGATTACCGACTCATTTCAGCAACCTTCTCCTTGTCTTGCAGATGTGTCAGAAGGCAAACGGAACCACCTACCACTATTGCCACAGTCTGCGCAGGAGATGAGTTCCTCAGGCTTCTTTTCCCGGTTCTGTTCTTTTGTACCAAGACAGAAACTACAGATGGGTATTGGTTCAGCAACTGGCTGCAGAGAAAAACACAATTGATTCCATTACTAGTACTTTTTTTAGTATGAACATAAAATTAAAGTTAGTTTTACACTCTATTCTGAGTTTACATAACTTTGAGGCAATTATATCACTCTTCCTAAAATTCCTACTCAGTAAGTTTTCATAAAGTTTGCTTCTACCCAAGATGTAAGGACAAAAAAATTATATCTAGGATCAGATCATACTTGGGATATATGTGCCCTGGAAAAATCATAAAGAAGTAAACTGTAAAGGCCTAGAAAATAGGTCATAAGATCTGGGGTTTATGGTATGGCCTCTAATGTACCATTGGAAGATTTTAGGCAGAGGGATAGTGTGATGGCTATTCTTGGTTGTCAACTCGACTATATCTGGAATGAACTATGATCCCCAAATGGAGAGCACACTTGTGATCCAGATCGTGAGGCAGGAAGACAACATAGCTTTGATCAGGATCTTGAGACAGGAAGATAAACACCTTTAATTTGGACCTTAAGGCCAGAAAGCACACCTTTAATCTGGGCCACACCTCCTGCTGGAAGCCTAGGTAAGTACAAGGGAAGGAGGGGGCATGCTTGTTTTTCTCCTGCTTGCCCTCACCTTGTCAGCACATCCACTCCTTCACTGGCATTGGAGCCTACTTCTTCGGGATTCCGGCACAGACCACACAGCATGGACACCCAGCCTCATGGGACTGAGCGACAACTGTTGCCAGGTGCCTTTCCACCATCAGCTCTATGACATGTGCACACTTTGAAAGTGCCCGCCAGAGCACAGCCTGCTCTCCATTCTCTCTTGCCTCTTGCTCCTCTGTCTCTTCTTTCCTCTCCTGCTTCTCTTCTTCCTCTTGTCTGTCTGCCTCTCTCAAGTCCCCACTCCGACATGGCCTTTCACTCCCCCTCCTTCCCCGTCCCCCTCCCCCAATAAGCCTCTTGCACTAGTTCTACTGTGCCTGGGGTATTTGCTTAATGGCATTCCTGAGCAGGGCCTGCCGAAAGGTACCCACTTTGCCTTTCTTTTTTATTTATCCTTTCATTGCAAGATTCTTGGACTTTTAATTCACCATTAGCCATTGCTGGACTGCAGCCTGTAAGTCATTCCAATAAATTCTCTCTCTCTCTCTCTCTCTCTCTCTCTCTCACACACACACACACACACACACACACACACACACACACACACAGAGAGAGAGAGAGAGAGAGAGAGAGAGAGAGAGAGAGAGAGATTTTCATTCCCTAAGTTTTATGACTCTAGAGAAGAATCCTAACTAATACAGACGGTGTGATGATTTGAATGTGAATGGCCTCCACAGGCTCATATATTTAAATATTTGGTTCCTAGTTGGTAAACTGTTTGGGAAGGATTAGGAGGTGTGGCCTTGTTGGAGGAGGTGTGTCACTGGGAGTGGGCTTTGAGATTTCAAACACCCACAACAGTCTCAGTCTCTGTCTCCTCCTACCCTGTCACTCTCCTCACCCTGCTTGCTGCCTTTGGATCAAGATAGAGAGCCCTTACCTACTTCAACAGTACACTACCTGCCGCCTACTTGCCACCATACTTTCCACCATGACCATAATGGAGTCTCTCTGAAACTGTAAGGGAGCTCACTCATTCCCTGCCTTGTGATTGTTCATGTAAGCTTTCAGCAGCTCCAATGCCATGCCTGCACCTGCCTGCCTGCTACCATGTGGAGACTCACCTCATGAAACTGTAAGCAAGTTCCCAACTAAATGCTTGCTTTTGTAAGTTGCCTTGATCATGGTGTCTCTTCACAGCAATAGAAAAGTCACTAAGACAAATGGTATGACCAAGTTTTTATAACATAAACAACTTTTATGAATATCACAAATAATAATAATGTATGATTTTATTTAAGTAGTTCTTGGTGCCATCAACAAGCACTGTCTATATGTAGTGAGGTTATCTTTCCAAATGTTTCAGTCTGGTCTTTTTTGGTGTCCTTTTTTTTCTTCCAACACTTGAAAACATTGATATTCCTTATCTCTGACATCTATTTTCCTATTCCTCACTCTGTATTCTTTTCTATCCACTCAATCTCACTGGGTACTTTCAATTATCATCTGCTTGTTGATGTCATTAAAATCTTTCTCTAGGCTATTCTCTCTTCTAAATTCTGAATACCAATATCCAGATCATCACTGGTATTTGTTTCAGACAATTTAGAGTTACCACATTTCTATCAATGTTTACTCATTTCTTTAAACTTAAATGTTAACTTTCTAATTAAAACATACTGGAAACATACAGGCTATAAGTGTACTCCTTAAATTACTATGGAATCAATGACCACAGAATCATCACCCATGTCTCAAGAACATTCCATCTCAGCAATCCTTTCCGATATGCTACCTCTTCCTTTCTTCCCAGGGACAGCCATCCTGACACAGCAGTATAGAACTGCAATTGGGAAGATAAAATATTGACTGTACTCTACACTTGGAGACCTCATTACATAGAACTAGAGTCAGAAATGGACACTGTTAGGAAGGGGACAGAAAGCAGACAAGAAATTGCTGAAAACAAAAGAAGATACCAAATGGCTTCAATATATTCTAAGTGTTTATGGTATGAAAGGTAAACTCATTTTATAATGTGGAACAGTGGACAAAAACAGTCAAACACTCAAGAAACAAACAAGAACAGAAGCAAGTAGAAACACACTATGGAGCCAGGCCTAGAGCTGCCCCTACTTGTGCTTATTAATTCTAAACACACTTAATTTCCAGCCACAGTAGCTCTAAGTGCACAACAGTCACATTTATTAGCATCTGACAGTAATGACAACAACAATATAGAATGGTTTCACACCAAAGGTTTAGAAAAGAAGAGTGACTTTTAAAACATGGGTAAAGACTGGTTTTAACAATACAGAATAGTATACAGATATTTATTTGCCTTGAAGGAAGAATAGTAAAAACGGGCAAAAGTTGAAGATGCCATTTCTTATAGTTTTACTTATTTCTGGAAAATAAGAAATAAAATTGGGGTTGCTGATTTAGCTCAGTGGTAGAGCACTTGCCTAGCAAGCGCAAGACCCTGAGTTCAGTCTTCAGCTCCAGAAAGGAGGGAGGGAGGGAGGGAGGGAGGGAGGGAGGGAGGGAGGGAGGGAAGAAGGAAGGAAGGAAGGAAGGAAGGAAGGAAGGAAGGAAGGAAGGAAGGAAGGAAGGAAGGAAGGAAGGAAGATTATCTGCCAAAGGTGGGTCAGGAAATGGCTAGATAGAACATTCTAGAACACAAAAAAGCAATGATAGAAAAGGTTCAGAGGTAAGACTGGCTGGAGCCAAGAAGAACATAACAAAAACATTGCCTATCAAAATGGAGAGTGGAGGGGCTGGAGAGATGGCTCAGTAGTTAAGAGCACTTATATAACAAGCCAGGTATTCTCCAAACACATGTTAATTCCAGCTCTGATGCCCTTTTCTGACCTCTACACATATACTCATACATTCGTACAGGTACACACAGAGACATACACAAATAAATAAATCCTTTTTTAAAACTGGAGATTGGACACACATCCCCAATCAAGACAAAATCCGAAAAGCATGCATCAATAAAGAAAATAAAGGAGAGAAAGGGTGGAGTCCTTGCAGAACAGCCTCCACTTCTCTACTACAATAAAGGGCAACATCACTAGCCAGGTATGGCAATAACTGCTCTTACTCTAAGTACTGAGGCAGAAGAATCAAAGACTGGAGGCCAACCTGAGGTACAGAGCACTACCCCGTCTATAGATACAGCTAGACAGACAGAAAGATAATGCAATAGATCTATGCAATAATCTGTTTCAAAATGTGTCTTCAATGATGTTTCACTCAATACCAAAAAGAATGTAATTTTGTCATTTACAGTAAGAGGAAGGGGAGGGGAGGGGGATAGGGGAGAGTAGTGAGGGAAGAATGTGTGTGGGGCTAGAGAGAGACGGCCCAAGGGTTAAGCACACTGGCTGTTCTGGACCCGGGTTCAATTCCTAGTTCACAACTGTTTGTAACTCTAGTCCCAAAGGATCTGATGCCCTCTTCTGGCCTCTGTGGAGATCAGGCACCAATATGGTATACAGACATACACGGAAGTAAACCACTTATACACTTACAAAAAGAAAAGAAAAATATATGTTTTGAAACTAATTACTTTGTATGTTAACTTGAAAAGTTTTTAATTTGAAAAAATAAAATTCAACATGCAAAATATGGAAAAGGTCCATGTGGATGTACAAAACGACACAAACAAAAGAAAGCAGTAGTGTGACAGACTGATGCACTGCTTCAGATCCAATCAAATATCGACTCTTTAGCTAAACACTACTGGTAACCCATAAAGACAACTTGTAAAGGTCTACAAAAAAACCAGACAATATGCTATATAATCGCTGTTCATAGATCTGTCCAAGTTTAATCCTTGTACCTTACTGTTGCCATGATCTATATTAAAGTAAACTGACTCCTGCAGCTATATTTACACTCCATTAAGCACAGCAACCAGAGGGAACCCGTTAAGAGTTAAGGTGAGGCATGTGATTTAGCTGCCTCAGACCATCTAGTACAAGTCTCCAGTTCAGATCAAAATGCCAAGTGAACCACAAGACCCTGTGTGATCTGCAGCAGCCTAACTCTAAATCCTACCCACCACACACATCTGACCTCATCACCTCCTAGTCTAACTTCCAACAGCACCCCCCTCTATCACCTCTGCTTCTGTTTTCTTCACAAGCCAGATATTCCAAAGCAGGACCTCTGTCTGCATTTGCTCCCTTCTATATTGACTGCTCTTGTCTAAATCTCTCTGATCTCTACTAAAGTCTTATCAGTACAGCTTTCTCTTAACACCCTACTAAACACATCAAAGCAATCCACCCACCATAACAACACAAGGCCCTTCCTTGCTTTACTTATTCCCTTCATTCTTTTCACTAGTTAATATGTGGATGGGTATCTAACTGACATGTGTCAACAACTGTAAACTCTCGGAAGGCTCTGATTTTTCTGACAAGAGTGCACAACAAACACTAAGCACTACACACATACACTACAGAACACCTGGCAGAACAAAAACAATAAAAATAGTATCTCGCTTGGGAAGAGAACGAAGACAACAGTGCATTGATGTAAAGTTTACAAAGTCATCTCACAGTGATTCCATAGCCTGGATAACTAGGTGATGCTGTGGATATCGCTCTGTCGCTCTGTATAAATAAAATACTGATTGGCCAGTAGCCGGGCAGGAAGTATAGGCGGGACAAGCAGAGAAGAGAATTCTGGGAACAGGAAGGCTGAGTCAGGAGATGCTGCCAGCCGCAGCCATGAGTACCAACATGTAAGATACTGGTAAGCCATGAGCCATGTGGCAAGGTATAGATTTATAGAAATGGGTTAATTTAAGATATAAGAACAGCTAGCAAGAAGCCTGAGCCATTAGGCCAAACAGTTTAAATAATATAAGCATCTGTATGTTTATTTTATAAATGGGCTATGGGATTGCCAGGGCTTGACAGGACCCGGAGAGGAAAAACTCTAGCTACAAGGTGAGACATCCATCATCGCCGCTCACCCTCACTCCCTTTCTCTAAAGCACTGGGACTCCTGGGGCTGCGAGCACTTCAGTTGTACTTGGGTCTGTTGTCTTATGTCAGGGCTTCCTTTCACTGTGACCTCCTTTGGCCCAAAAAATTTTTATACAACCCCAGTTATATAGATATAAAACCCAGACATACAAATTATATTTAGTGATAGTAAATCATAATGAAATTTAAAACAGTTCTTTGGTATCTTTGCCATTTATTAAAGATGAAAGTAAATTTGCATAGTAACATAGATAGGTTTATTCATTTTTTACATATAGAATGAAATTCTGGTTGGATATCCAAAAGTGCAGGACACAGTGCCTCCTCAACATTGTTCAAAATCAATCAATATTTTGATTTTATAATTGTCCAATGCTGTTTTACCTAAATACATAGTACAAAATGTCAGAAGAAAGATTAGGGCCATTTAGAAATTATTGGAAATTCTGTCTTAAACCCAAGCCAAAATTCACTTAACTTTTTATGAAATTTGTCAGCAACTCAAATAGTAATCTTAAAAACCAGCCACTCGGACACAACACAATCCAAAGATACACTGCTCTGACACTCACATGCACAAGAATGACAGCAGGGACACACTAATGCTCATTGTTTTCCATAATTAAACCATTATGCTTCTGTAGCAGCAGAAAACATTTTAGCTGAATGGTATAAAAAACTGCAGTTCCTAACATGCGATGACCCCAAATCTGAGCTGAGGCATTCTAGGTAATGTTCAGTGGTGTCCTGAGAGGAAGCTCTCAGGCAGTGCAGCACGGTGCTTGTGTTGTAGGTCCAGAATCAAGGATGCGGGGAAAGTGCACAATGTGACATAGGTGAGCAACACCACAAACACTTGGTTCATTACACATTTGATTTTCAATTACTTTTTGTCTGCTGCACATTCAAAACCTTCCTATTGTTATCCCATTATTTTTTAAACCCCACATTCAGTTACATGACATTATGGGTTTGCAAATCAAGTTTAAGATGCTAGGCCACTTTTTATTTTTAAAGATGCACTGCCGCTTTAAGCACCATGTTGACATATCCCCAACAGTCACCAGATGGCAGCAATGAAGCAAACACATGAACTTTTGAAACCATCTTTGAAAAACACACAATAAAAAACCAGCTAAGTGACTTCAGTTACTTGAAATTTATAGCATGAAATAAAAACTTTTAGATACAAACTTTAGTGTATCTTACATAAGGGGCATTTTTGAGAACTCTAAATCCATCATCTAAGATACTGTCTTTTTAAAGCCTAGTGAAAATTAGAATAAAAAAAATATCTAAACAAGTATTCAAGAAGATCCATAAAGAGAAGATAGTCAAGAAGTACCTGATTCATATAACAATGATATTGACAAAGACCAATAACACTAACATGAGGCAATAGATAACTGTGGTGGTTTGAATGTAACTGGACCCCATAAACACATAGGGAGTGGCACTATTAGGAAGTGTGGCCTTCCTGGGGTAGGCACAGCCTTGTTGGAGGCAGTATGTCACTGTGGGTGTGAGTTTTGTGGTCTATCCTCAAACTACATCTAGTGTCACAGTTCACTTCCTACCACCTTCGAATCAAGATGCAGAACTCTCAGCTCCTTCTCCAGCACCGTGTCTGCCTGCATGCCCACCATGTTTCTCACCTCTGAAACTGTAAGCCACCCAAATTAAATGTTCTCCTTTATAAGAGTTGCTGTGGTCATGGTGTCTCTTCACAGCAACAGAAACCCTAAGGCAATAATAAATGCACCATTCTTCCAGACTTGAATATAAAATATCTATAATACATGCAAAAAAAAAGAAAGCTTAACTAAATTACTAAAACTCATTTTTAAACCAAATGGTACATCATAAAAAGGCACTTTGAACTCCATTTTTATTAGGTACCTAAGACAGGTAAATTCAAGAAATCAGGAAGTAGAATGCAGAGTAGTGGATCCTGGATCTAGGGGCAGAGGTAGTAGGTTATTGGTTAATGGGTAACATCTGAGATGATGAAAGGTTTTAGAAATGGACAATGGTGATTATGGTTCCACAACACTCTGAATGTCCTAATGCTACTTTATTGTACATAAAAATGGCTAACCCGGGAATCTTATTCTCTGTATATTTTAGCACGGTAACAGAATAAGCATAGCTGGTCTCATTGTCATGGCCTCACCAGGCCAATGATTTGAGTGTACTATGGACTGTCCTCACTCTGACCCCTGTATTTTCCCTGAGGCTGTGCAACTCTTTCCCTGTGTTGTCCTGTGTGTGTACTGCTGACTGGATTTAGAAAAGCAACTGAAGTGCTCTACAAAAATCAAAACAACTTAAATCAACTATTAATAATTAAATTTGTACTGAGATTAAAATTTCACCACTTCATACTTTTAACTACATAAAAGCTGAGTTTTCTTATTCAGTTATATAAAAATAACTCACCTTAACAACTTTACTGCAAGTCAAGTCTAAGAACTAAAAATTGTGCATCAAGTACTGCTCATTATCAAAGTAAGATCTATTTCTGACATTCTTTCTCTTATCCAGCAAGATTACTCTGCATAAACAACCATAAACTTCTCTCAAATCTGTCCCTTAAAGTGAAAACCTAAATTGTACCTCTTTCAGTCTCCCAGTGATTTTCAGGACTTTGCCTGTCCTGACCATTTGTTCTCCAATAATCGGGTAAATATAACTCCAAATTAATTTCCTCCCATAGATATATAAATTCATAGAACTTAATTTTTAGCAGATGTGAAACATTGAAAATGTCTATTGTCAAAGCATTTCATTTTATATACACACACACACACACACACACACACACACACACACACCTAAAGGATAAAGACTAGGTCTTAGCTTAGCTGAGTGGGAAACTGGACTATTCTCAGGCATGCTATCATGAAGTAAATGAAAAAGACGTTCAAGAGTTAAGTACTAGGGGGCTGGAGACACAGCTCGGTGGTTAAGAGAGTTCTCTGCTCTTCCAGAGGATCTGAGTTTGGTTCCTAACACCCAAACAAGGCAGCTCATAACCCCTGGAACTCCAGCTCTAAGAGATCTAACACTCTCTTCTGGCCTCCATGGGCACACACTACATACAGCATCTCAACACACATGTGAACATAAATGAGTCTTTCCTTTAAAAAAAAAAAAAAAAAAAGATTTGACAGGTGGTAATGGTGAAAACTGAACACTGAAGCACCATGTTCTCTTGTAGTCAGGTAAGTCTTCAATCTCAGTTTTACCGATCAGTCCACTTCTTTCCTATTAATCATCTTCCACAGCTTCAGCTCCTTCCAAATCCCTTCTGACAGTTTATGTCACACTCTTAATTCTTCCAATCACTCTAGTGCCTTGAGTAGTATGTACTAAAATGAGAATTTCTTGAAATTAAAATACAGTGTCATTCAGAGAACCATGTTTATTTCCAAACAGGACATTCAGTTATGTATACAAAGCCTCTCCACTGGATTCGATAATCTGGGGAACTGTAATTAGGTGTAACTAAATTGAATTAATTTTATCACTAATTTATTCAATAGTGTATACATTAAGATACAATAGTTAAGAATGATGGCAAAAGAAAGTTAATAATTAGGTTAGTAAAGATCAATTTCAGCTTCCACTTTTACTTTACATGAGAATTGTTATAAATTTAGATAAGAAAGCAATCATCTAACAGATAAACTAATCCATTTTCTATTTCTTAGTTGGGTGACATAAAAAATAATAGAAACACTGTCAAGTGTAATTTCTTTAAACATTTTATTACATGTATTTACTGTCTGTGTGCACGTGTGCACACATGTCCCTCTTCGTATGTGGCTATCAGACAGCAGCCTTTGGAAGGTGGTTCTCTCTCCTTGAGGCTGTACTCAGGCTCTCAGGCTTGGCAGCAAGCACCCTTGCCTGCTGAGCCATCTTGCTGGCCTGCTCAATTTAAACTTAATCCTAGGAAGCTGTGGAGGCTTATCTTCTGAATGTTTGGGGATTATCTGAGAGCTGTTTTCTGTCTTCCACACCCCATCTTCCTCAGTCACCCAAACAGGGTTTTCCAAGTGATGGTTCCCTTGTTCTTCTTTTGTTATCATTTTGACTTTAAGTGTCTTTTACATGCCTAACTCTTGAGGTTTAATAAATCACATGCAATCTCTTATATACCGACACCCTGACTTTTTATGTCCTATAATTTTTTTCTATACACTGTTATTAGATTAATCCTCTTGAAATATGTTTTACCCAGTTACTCACATGGCTCAAAACTTATAAAAACATATTCCAGTGGTTAACTGCTACATGCTGGCATCCAATTCCTTTCTCCAAGTACCAACCTGCCTTATCATCCCATCTTCTTCCACTCCTCATCTATTCACCTGTTTATAAAGGTTTTTGTTTGGTTTTTGAGACAGGTCTTGACATCTGTGACTTAAAAGGTAAGCCTTGGACTTAAAAGGTAAGCCTTGGACTTGCAATCACCTTCCTGCCTCTGTTTCCTGAGTGCTGAGACAGGCTTGAACCACCACACCTGACCCAAGATAATGCCTTATGTTCTTTCTCCAGATTATGTTATCACTTTCCTGACAGTCCCTTGTGTCCTTCCCTTGAGAATCAGCTGGAGTATTGCTTAGACAGACAGGGTTTCCCCAGTTCTAGCATTCTCTGAGCAAGATATCTCTTTAGTATAAAGGGGTATGATAACCAACACACCTTTTAAGACTGCGATACAGCAATGTGACTCAAATATAAACAATACCCGATCAACTGTGATTTCCTCTATCCTTTTTTGAAAGAATGCCTAGTCTCCAAACCTCATTTTTGCTAACTGACACTTCTTAACTCTGGGCAAGTGTTTGCCCTAATTTAACTTTCCAATAGTGGTGATTAAAATTTTCTATGTGCTAATTTATATCTACATATGGTATTTACTTACACATGTGTATTAAGGTTTTCTAAGCTTTTGCATTAACATTAGAAATTACCTACTTGAGTACAAGAGCATTAAAAAATAATATTTCTATGCTAAGATACATGTACATATACACATACAAACAAACACATTCCTAATGGCTTAGAAGAAGCAAAATGCTAAACAAGACCTTCATGTTCATTGCAGTTTTAAAAACTGTAATTCTATGCACTTAATTCAGCCAGACTAAGGGTTAAAATAAATAACACTTGAACAAACTGATGAGCAGCACCATTTTTCTCAAAATTTACCAAGAATAACTACTGATCATGCCACAAGCTTGAATTACTACTGGGCCAAAAAGTATACACATATCTAAGATTTTAGATACGCACTGCCAAACTGCATTTCTGAGAAGATACCCTCACATCAATAACAACAACTGTATCAGCTATAAGACCCTGTCGCAGGTCCTGCTCACCCCTCTACATTCTTCATTATGCTCCATATACTCTTATTTTTCCTCTGCCAGATAGCTTTCTATCAGTCATCATGAACAGAGCGCACGTGCACACGCACACACACAAAGATAAAGATGGAGAAAAGGCAAATGAGCTCCTTCCAGTCTATACTATATTCCTACAAGTATCACCCTACTATTGGACTGTTTGCTAGCATTTATAGTCATTTATAGTCTCAGCTTCTCTCAGGACTAGACTCATCATGTTCACAAACACTATCATCAGTGAGGCAATATATCCTCATCAGGCAGTGGTGTCACCTAGGACCATCAGAAAATACAGATATTTACATTACAATTCTTAACAGTAGCAAAGTGACAGTTATAAAGTAGCAACGGAAATAATTTTAGGGTTGGGATCACCACAGCATGAGGAACTGTATTAAAAGGTCGCAGCATTAGGAAGGGTGAGAATACTGTCATACAGAGTCTGAGTCCCATGTTTGGGGCGGGGGGGGGGGGGTCCTTTGTCCAAGCCTTTGGAAACAACCAGGCAGTGGATCCTCTTCATAAAGCTGAGATAGCCCTGTGCAGCTGCTTCTCCAACCACTGAAAATCTCAAACCTCTCCTGGTTCTCTCAGCCACAGAGGTAATAACTGCATCAGTAAATTAACAACACCTCTGTGTTATTTCAGTGTTCCTATTTTTCATTTCAGATCTATCTGCTTTACCAACTCCCTATACTACTCTCTCCAATGAAATGTCTAGTGTTACAGACTTGTGTTTCTCTGACTAGGTCTAGGATGTATACTGTTCAGTATCTTAATAACTTGACATATGTAGTTAGTCTTTATCATCAATTTAACTGGATTCAGAATGACCACAGAAAACATACTTCTGGGTGTGTCTATGAGGGTACATCCACAAAGGTTTACCTGGGCATGGAAGACCCATATGAATATGAGCAACACCATTCCTACAGTCTGGGGTCTAAACTGAATAAAAGGGAAAAAGTTAGCTGAGCACCAGCATTCATTTCCCAGGCCTTCCTGGATGTGGATGCAACATACTCAAGGGCCTCTGACTCTGCTGCTAGGACTGCCTTGCCATGATGGCACTACAAGCCAAAATGAACCTGTCCTGACAAAACACTTGTGTCAGGCATTTTGACACAGCAGCAACAACAGTAACTACAGCAGCATACTCATCTATTTGCAGGAAACCAGTGAACAAAACTGTGCCTCCTCTTCAAAACATGTATGTTGAAGTCCTAACTCCCAGTATCTCTCTGTATTTGGAAACAGAATCTTTAGGAATGCAATTAAAGTTAAATGAGGCCAAAGGGCAGAGCCCTAATCTATCAGGACTAACATCTCTTAAGAGGAAGAAACACTGCAAGCATAGAAAAATGCCAATGAGAAGACACAGCAAGAAGACACCCATCTGCAAGGCAGAAAGTCTCACCAGAAACAAACCTCACTCGGCCCTCATTTGAATTTCTAGCCTGCAGAACCATGGTAAAACAATTATCTGCTGTTTGAGCCACCTAATCTATGGCACTTGGTTATGACAGTCTTAGCAGACGAATGAAATCAGTGAACTCATGCCACACTAGTCTCCTCTTTAATCTTACCTCCACCACACACCATTTAGCCATTGTATTAATAAAGATACTGAGTTAGGTGCTGAGAAACAAAGCTGTAATAAAGCCAACTCCACGCTCTGAGGTCATACACTCCAGCTGGAAGAATAGGGCAGGCACACACACTAACAGTGTGTGACAACACAACATGGACCACAGTAAGGAACCAATCCAGGTTTCCCAATTCACCTATTCAAAATAAGGTTGTCTCAAACCATCCAAAACACCAAGGACTGGGGCCTGGGGGGAGTGGAGAGCCTCCTGTTATTTTCAAAAGAACTATGAAGCTTTAAATATATTTATTATTTTATGTATGTGAGTGTTTTTACTCTGTGTACGTAAGTGTACCATATGCACGCTGTGCCCACGGAGGCCAGAAGAGGGCACTGGATCTTCTCCAACTGGAGTTACAGAAGGCTGTGAGCTGCCATAATAGCGCTGAGAACCAAACCCAGTCCTCGGCAAGAGCAGCAAGTGCTCTTAACCACTGAGTCCTCTCTAGCTCATCAATCGTGAAGTTTTAATGGGCCTGTTTTTGTTTTTAGAGACTGAGAGTTTAGCCGTGTCATTAAACATCAGGAAAGAATAACAAGTTGGGTTTTATTTTTCTTTAAAAAGCAAAACAAAACAAATAAACCCAACAACTCTTGCTTTTGCTTTTGCTTTAAAATCACTGGCAGTCTCTGTTCTGGATACTCAACTTTATTAGCAAACTTGAAATTAAGAATCACAATTATCTTCCTTAATGCAGCAACAGTAAACAAATGAAATGGCTTTTGTTCTAGAAAAGGCTGTGCACAATGCAGACCAACAGCTAAGATTTTGTACTTCTGGACTCAAATGTGGCTCTATGGCAAGAGAACTTAAACTCAGTACTTCCAGAAATTAAAAAAAAAAAAAAGTCAAAATACTTCTATATATAAATGGAATTACATACGAACCTTTGACTCCTTTCTCATAGCACAGCACATCTGACATTCATTCATGGTATGAATAAATAATAATATTCTCTATAAGGATAGACAACAGTTCATCTATCTGTAATCTAGTTGAGGAACATCAATAAGAGCTGTTTCCAAATTTTAATTCTTAGGAATTTAGCCACTGTAAATATGTGCATTTTAAAAAGCAGTACTTTCGGGCGGTGGTGGCACACGCCTTTAATCCCAGCAATTGGGAGGCAGAGCCAGGCGGATCTCTGTGAGTTCGAGGCCAGCCTGGACTACCAAGTGAGTTCCAGGAAAGACATAAAGCTACACAGAGAAACCCTGTCTCGAAAAACAAACAAACAAACAAAAAAACAAACAAAAAAAAAGCAGTACTTTCCTAAGCTGTCTTCAAAATTCTTTGAGAAAATAGCTTTCTTCAAAAAAAAAAAAAAAAAAAGATATTTTCAAAACATCAATCTAATAATTTGATGTGGTTACCAGTACCTTGTCTTTTCCACACACACAGGCATACTCTATGGCAACATTATATCAAATTAAGATTCTTCTTTCAGACTAAATTAGTTCCTTCTTCAAAGTACAACACAAAGCCTTCAGGGGTTAACAAGTTAAAGCCTCATGACAGAGGCTTTCAAAAAGAAAAGCCAGTGTGATAAAGACGGAGGAGTGCACAGTGATGTAATGCTCACTAAGGAAGGCCTGACAAATGCAGGCTGCACACCCACAGAGATCAGGGAGGGAGGCTCAAACAGCCAGCTTGGTTTCACACTGCCAATTTTTTGGCAGATGTTCAATTCCTTCTGCTGTTTTTCTGACTAGAACATTTACCTATGTAAGTCACCAGATCTAGAAGTTGAAAGGAGGGGCAAGATAGAAAACCTGTCTTACAGGAGCTCTCTGTGCATGCTGGCACTGCACGAAGATGTCTAGAAAGACAACGTGCTGCACAGACTCCAATTCTCAAGTGTATGTGTCCACAGATGCATTGCTCCCCTGAAGGCACAACTGTGGAAAAGGGAACTGTCAGTGGAAAACAAAAACCCTGCAATTAAAGTCCTGCCTCCCAAATAAAGAATCCCTACTAAAAGCGTTCTCAGCCCTTGGGAGAAAGGGGTAAGGATTCTAGACTTGTAGAGAAATAATTTCTGCAAAGAAGTCTGACCTGATCTGCCATTCCATCTGAAGCATGTGCCACAGAAATAAATCAGTAATGTTTCTGAGTAGAAGAGTATCTTATCAAATAACAATTATAAAAATACCTAATGTACAACCACCATTTTTTAAAGGACTATGGGGAATCAAAACTGAATTCTCATAAATAGTTCAGATATTTAGCAACATAGTCTTGTCTATAGCTAGGAAAGACTGCTGTCCTAGCATCTGCTGGGTATCTGTAGCCTATGTACAAATGTGTGTGTACATAAGTTATCCTGAAAGCAAATCTATAAACTAGGCTATAAAATTAAGAGCTCAGAATTTGGAGCTTACCAAGTTTTATTAGTTTCTATAAATGAACACACTCTAACACCCTATGACTTGGCTACACCCAAATACGAAACATGAAAAATTCAAATTTGCATTATTTCTTTAAGCTAAGAACCCAGTTAATTGTTTTGAGAAAGGGTCTCATGCATCTCAGTCTAGCCCCAAAGTCACCAGGTAGCCAAGGGTGCCCTTGGACTTCTGATCCTCTGCCTTTCACCTCCTGAATACTAGGATTACAGGCATGCACCATCATATGGAGTCTATACAATAATGGTATCAAACCAAAGCTTTGGGCCTTCTCAGCAAGCATTCTACCAAGTCAATTATTACTCACCCCTTTGTGAGCCAGTCTATTTAGCCTAGTCTAAAACCCCAAAATACTTGAAGATCATAATGCTGTCATTTCTAAACTACCACAGAATCTAGGGCAGGAGAGATGGCTCAGCACTTAAAGACTATGTACTGCTCTTCCAGAGGACAGCAATTTGGTCCCCAGGGGCAGCTCACAAGTACCTGGAACTCCAGCTCCAAGGGACCTAATCCCCTCTCCAACTTCTATGGGCACTGTACTCACATACACTAACCCACACTCAGGCACGCGCGCATACACACACATACACACACACACACACACACACACACACACACACACACACAATTAACAAAATAAATCCTTTTTAATGGATGTGAGTGTTTTACCTGCATATATGTTTGTGCACCTCTTGCATGTCTGGTGCACATAGAGAATGGTACAAGATGACTCTGGATTTGCTGGAACTGAAGTTATGGATAACTGAGAATTGTAATGTGGGTGCTAGGAACTAAACCCAGGTCTTCTGAAAGAGTAGCCAGTGCTGTTAACTGTTAAGCCATCTCTTCAGATTCCAAAATAAGTAACTTGTAAAAATAACACACAAATACCCCCAAGAATAGACCATGAAAAACAAACAGGAGAGAGTGCTGAAATAAGGAATGATTTGTAAGTAACTTTTGTTTTACAATGGCATATAGTTCTTATGGTCATAGTAGCCTCAACGCAGATTAATTTAGGTCCTCTTTCAGATGAATAAATCAACTGTTAAAGGTGGTAGATAGTATGACAGAAGGCAAGTTCTCTACTCCTAATTCTCCAACTTCAGAGATGGCAGGGCTGTTGTTCATCTACAAAATGGTAGTATTTGGCATGATTATTTTTAAGGTCTCTGTGGATTCTGAATATGCACCAGGGTTCCCTACTCCCAAAGGAAGTAAATCCATAAATCTAGCCAAAGTCATAGTGGGTAATTATGAAGAGTAATCACAGCGAATCGGCAATAGTGAAAGCCAGTGGTCAGTCCAGAGTGGGCACTTTCCAAGCACATGGACTGAGTTCTGAGGCTCTAAACAGCACTTTTAATCCTAAGCATCTAGAGATGCAGAAGTGAAGTTGAGATAGCTTGAAGCAATCATTTTTCCCCCAAGTCAAGTAGGGTCATTACAATTTCAATTGTTACCTTCATAATGTCAATCAATTTAAATTCCATGAAGTCAGTCTCTCATTATTCTTGTTTCATTAGAAGGAACAATATATTTGGAATTAATTCTTTACATAGAATACGCATTTGCAAATTCTATTCTGCATAGCCCCAAATACCTCAGCCTAATATGATGAATTAAAAAAAGATAAGGTAAGAATATAAACACAAACTTGACACACAAACACTAAATCACAACAATCTCATTAGGATAACCTGAAATCAACACCTTCAACTCCAAACCTCCTGAAACCCAGGGGCTGCAAGTGTGACTCAGCAGGTAAGGTGCTTGCCATGCAAGTCTGAAGAGTGGAGTTTGGGATCTCTAGGACCCATGTAAACACAGGTGGGCATGGGGGCTGGCCTGTAATTATAGCAACAACAGGAGCCTTAAAGCAAGCTGGCTAGCCAGACTAGCATATTAGCAAGCTCTAGATTCGACTGCAGCACACTGCATCTATGGATAGGGTGGAGAGTGATTTAGGAAGATTCCCAATATCAAATTCCAGTCTCCACAGGAACACACATACATACATGAATGCCTTCTGGTAACAGTCTCTCTATCACTGTCTAGACTGTTCTAAGAACTTCTAGGGTAATGAGAATGCTCTGTATCTGTGTTGTCTGAGAGAGTAGCCACTAGCCATGTTTGGGTTAGTGGCTACTGTCAGTAATTTGTTTTTAATTAATTTAAAATTAAGTGGAGTTGGGAGGTGATGGTGCACACCTTTAATCCCAGCACTCGGGAGGCAGACGCAGGCAGAGCTCTGTGAGTTCAAGGCCAGCCTGGTTTAGAGAGAGTTCCAGGACAGCCAGGACAACACAGAGAAACCCTGTCTCGAATGAAGAGAGAGAGGGAGGGAGGGAGGGAGGGAGGGAAGAAAGAAATTAAGTGGCTACCTATAGCTAATTACAACTATATTAGCACAAGTCTACATAGATGGAAGACATTTTAAGACTGTAATTTTAAAGTTAAATAAAGAAATATAAAAAATAAATACATGGTATCTATAAAATTTTACCTTGAAAGTGATTTAACAGAAACTATAGTATACAAGACTCTGAATGCACAGTACCTTGTGCAAGGTTAGCTTTTAAACCAAGTGTCTCACATCCACATTTCATTATTTATTAAAAAAAATTTTGGATTTTATGTGTCTAAGTGTTTTGCCTATATGGATGGATATGAAACACATGCATGCCTGGTACCTGAAGGGGTCAGAAAAAGGCATTTGCTCCCCTGTAACTAGAGTCATGGGTAGCTGTGAATGACCATGTGGGTCCTAAGAAACCTAAACAAACCCTACTGCTCTGCAAAAGCAACAAGGACTCTTAGCTCCTGAGTTATCACTCCAGCTTCTTTAATATAAATCTGTCTGGTTTTAGTTATCAGTTACTAAAAGTACATTAATGAGAGCACTGTAAATATTTACCTACAAAACTGAGAAAAATCAAGGTTAACTACAATAGGTTTCTTTCCTTGTGCATAAATTAACATAAGACTAATAAGATCTATTTGATTTAAATGAAATAAAGTGGGAACCACACGGTAACTGAACTGAGATAAAGAAATGGCTATTATTTTTTATAGGGAAAAATGTTTAAGTATTTTTAATGCTGGTATTTTTTTCCTTTTATTTTATTTTACAATATCATTCAGTTCTACATATCAGCCATGGGTTCCCCTGTTCTCCCCCCTCCCACACCCTCCCCTTACTCCCAGCCCATCCCCCATTCCCACCTCCTCCAGGGCAAAGCCTCCCCAGAGGACTGCGATCAACCTGGTAGACTCAGTTCAGCCAGGTCCAGTCCCCTCCTCCCAGACTGAGCCAAGCGTCCCTGCATAAGCTCCAGGTTTCAAACAGCCAACTCATGCAACGAACCCAGGATCTGGTACCACTGCCTGGATGCCTCCCAAACAGATCAAGCCAATCAACTGTCTCACCTATTCAGAGGGCCTGATCCAGCTGGGGGCCCCTCAGCCTTTGGTTCATAGTTCATGTGTTTCCATTCGTTTGGCTATTTTTTTTTCAATAATTGAGTAAAATCGAAATTTGTTATAAGCCACAGTCGTCCTAGGGACCTCCATGCTATACATATAGCCTCCACGGTTCTATGGGTTGTGGTCTGATTGTTCTTTATTTTATATCTAGAATCCACTTATGAGTGAGTACATACCATGACTGTCTTTCTGGGTTTGGGTTACTTCACTCAGGATGATTTTTTCTAGTTCCATCCATTTGCCTGCAAATTTCATGCTTTCATTGTTTTTCTCTGCTGAGTAGTACTCCATTGTGTATATGTACCACATTTTTTTCATCCATTCTTCCGTTGACGGGCATCTAGTTTAAGTATTTTTAATGCTGGCATTTTAGAACATTTCAGAGTAACTGTACTCCAGATGAACAACTAAACACAGAACTGGCCTACACGTACATCAGGATGGAAAGCGTCTCATGAACACTTTACAATAGTGTCTCATGAACCAACTAACTTATGGGCAAAGAGAAAAGCCTAAGAAGACTAATACATGTGGAGCTGTGTGGGTTTTGTTTTGTTTTGTTTTTTCTTTCATACTACTTACAAGTTTTGGTGTTTTCTGTTTTGCTACAAACATTAGCATCCTTTGTAAAGCAAAAGATTTGAATTAACTACATTCCACAATCAGTTAAATTAAAATCCCATATATGCAGTGTCTCATTACAGAAAAAGTACATTTGTCTAACAGCAGCAACAAAAACAATTTTGGAATGACAACCTTATCTTTAAAGATTCTTTTTATATGTTATCATAGTTATTAATCTCAATTACATTATTCTTAATAACTCCCAAACTGAAACCTAAAGCTAGTGGACAAAACTGTACAATGTGACTTGCTTATGATTTTCAATTTCCAAAACTCCTGAAGTCTATTAAGTGAAAATAAACTTAAAGATCCAAGTTTGCTTTACACAAGATACAAACTGTAAAATACTATCTTTCCAACCTTTATAACTGGAAGTAGTATGTAAGCTTATATCCTTCAACGCCAGACCAAAAGCATTCAATAAACAATTAATAGGTCAGAAGATCATTTTAGTCTATGTACTCGCTGAGTGAACTACCAAAGTACTAGTTTCCTATGAGAAAACCTAAAAGGGATGACGTTTGTACCCAAGGGTAGGCAATTAGTTACTAATTCTGGCGCACATTCAGAAATCCTGGCTTACTATGAAGGGTTTAAGAAAGCCCAAGCCTTCTTTCTGCCTGGCTTCCTCCTACACAAGCCTTTTACTAGCTCCTAACTCTTCTCAGAGCACCTTATCCTGCAACAACTCTGATTATCACCTCCACAGAACCAGAGTGTGAGGTCTAGATTCACATCTGCAGACCTGGTGCTTTCTGTCACCTCTGGAGGTAGAGCAGCACAGAGTTTGCTGACGAAGTATATAATAAGCCTAACCATCACTAACTTAACAGTCATCCTAGCGAGGCTTAAAAGTCATTTGTGCTGCACCACTACGGGTCCAACCATTATTGACACCAGATTCTCTCTGCCCTAAATTTCTGATAGCTGGTTAAAAGAGTAGCGATAAATAGAAAGTTCAAATTGAGCATGTCAGAAAGCAACCATATAAACTAAGCAAATATGTCAGAACAAACATGAGCAGTGTGAAAAATAATCAGTGTAATTATTAATGTTCAAAACAGCTTGTTGGCACACACAGATGTGACCCTCTACCCCACTGAAGAAGAAAGTGGAGGGGCTGCAGCCAGGCGGTGGTCCAGAGCACCTGAATTGGATTGCCAGCACCCATATGGCAGCTCACATCTCTCTGTAACTTCATTACCTGGGCACGCCCTCTCCTGGCCTCTGCAGGAACTGCATGCATAATTTTAGAAATAATTTTAGAAAGAAAAGAAATGGGCACACTTCCATTTTGGAGCAGCTATTTAAAATAATTAGCTTAGGTCTATGCCTATGGATACATCTCAGAAATTATTTTTGCCCAAACAAAATATTAGTATCATGATTCATACCAGAATTCATCACTATTATTTAAGGAAAAAAAAAAAAACAAACTAGAAAGCATTACACATAGCATCTTCATATAGGTTCACTTGGAACCTACTGTAGTGGCTATTGTATTTATATCTACTCAACCCACAACATAAAGGGACTTAAATCAGCTTTGGCCAAACACACACACACACACACACACACACACACACACATTTTTTTAATGCACTCAGGGATCCACAGTATGTCCCATACTATAGCTGAGGAACACAGAGACAGGAGTGAACAAGATACTGTACTTAACTCGTGCAATTTATACTCTAGCAAGAAAAAGACAACAAGAAAGAGATGGGTACAATGATCTTCGGTGGAGATAACTAGTTCTGTGAAGCAAACAGGGCGCTTAGCAAGAGATGGATGTGATAAACTGACACTTAGCAGAAACCTGGTGGGAAGACAAGGCTGAAGCAATAGAATACTCCATGTACAAGGACAGCAGAGAAACAGACTGTGTGTCTATAAATAAAACAGTGAGCACAGTGATGGTCTAGAGATGGAAGAAAATAGCTATTTCTTACAGGACATCAAAGAGGAATCAAGGAGTCTCTGTTTCTGACTTTGGTAACAGGGTTATTTACTGACAAAGAAAACTATCAGGAGACATAGTATGTTCTGTTCGCATTACACCATTTTTTGATTTATTAACATTTATTGGAGAAGGAGCCCTCACACGCCACAGTGCATGTGCAGAGGACAGATGACAACTTGCATGAGTTGGTTCTCTCCTCCCATCATGTGGGTTCCAGGGACTGAAGTCAGGTCATCAAGCTTGGTGGTAAATGTCTTTACCCACTGAACCCTCTCAGCAGTCCATAATCACATTAATTTCAAGTTAAAACAATCAAACAGGCCAGAACAAGGACTCTAGGGATATGCACGTGACTCAATGCTCAGCCAAAAACAGTTTCCTTACAGGTTTCCTGAGCCAGGTTTGTATAGAAGATATGTTTTTCTCCACTCCAGGCTCACTAAGGCAGAAAGACACTTCCCATCCTGGCCCCAATCATCTGGAGATGTCTGATACAGGAGACAATGCAACCAGCCCAAAGAGAGGGGAAGAAATCAGAGAACAGGCAAAACAACAGTCCCTCCGTTTTCCTGGATTTCAGTTATCCACAATTAACTTTAGCCACAAATTACAACATGGAATTTTTAGTACCAGTGCACCTAATTTTGTGTGTATACATAACAACAACAACAAAAAAAAAAAAACAGTCTATACAGGGTCCAGCATTATCCAACCTTTTCAGGTATCCACTAGGGTTCTGGAAGGTTAAGAGGGAATCGTGTCAGCTCTGGCCTACCCTTCCTATGGGTCGGTACTATGCATTACCAAAACACTCTTTTTACTCAAGGTTTTTCATCACTGCAACCTCAGAACTAACCAACACAATTCATTAAATGCCAATTCATTCTGTATTTCTCTTACTGAGCAAATCTATCAGGAGCCAGAAAAGAATACCTCATTTTAGAAACTAAAAAAGAAACAAGTTTTTAACAATGAAACATGAGTCATCAAGAATTACAAAAACATAAACATCTTTCTAATTCCCTAGAGCCCAAGGGTTATTTGTGGGACAATAAAAGCTTGAAAGAAAAACTAAAGATGGACAAATTAAACAAGGAAAAAAACAACCAATTAAAAAAACAAGCAAAAAATGTTGGTACTTTACCAAAGAAGCTATAAATAAGGATATGAAAAGCTGCTCTACACAACAACCATCAGGGAAATAAAAAAATTAAATCATAATGAAATGTAGGCTTGCTGTACACAAGCCTGGTGATCGCAGTTAAATTCTGGGGTCCATGTGAGGTCCTCTGACCTCCGTAAGTGGATGGCAGGTGTGTGCCTGTACACACACACACACAGAGCAAATTGTGATGAAACACTTCTATATATGATTGGAACAGCTTTCTTAAAAACCAGTGCAGCCCTTATTCAAAACTATGCTTGAGACCAAGTTTCAGGTGTCAGGGTTTTGGGGACTTCAGAGTATGCCTAAACATGACCATGTATCTTAAAGATGAGATGAGACCGAAGTCTAACGAAAAGTTCATTCACATGTCATGCATGAATGAACTGACTGTTTCAAGAGGTCAGAAGTCTGAAGTCAGCATTACTGGACTGAAATCAAGGTGCTAGTTGGAACACAGTCCCTCTACAGATCTTTTCAGTTTTCTCATGGCTCCTGGCATTCCTCAATCTAATCACTCTGAGTCTTTGTATCTGTGTGTATAGGTGCTTGTGCATGCATGGGGGGGGGGGAGGATATATGTGTGGAGAGAGTGTGGAGAAAGAGAAGAGACAGGCACACACAGAGAAAGAGCCTTCCACTTTTCTAAGAATACTAGTAATGACATGTGAAGCCTACTTAGACGATCCAAGCCCTGTCTATACATGTTTATATCGGTCTGCAGCTACCAAACACTGAAACTATCCTTTAACGGGACAGTAACAGTACATCCTAGTAATGGATAAACTATTGCTCAGCAATAAAAAAGAATAATGTATTGATACACAATAGCATGACTATTAAATAGATTACGCTACATGAAAGAAATAAGACTCAAAAGGCTATATATTGTTTTATTTCTATCACATCAAGAACACTCAAGTGATTTGCCAGAGCTGGGATAGAAGAGGTTTAACTGCAAAAGAATAACATGAAGGAAGTTTCTAGAACAGAACTTTGCTGTATCTTGGCTATGGTAGTAGTGACCCAATCCTCTGCATAAATTCACAATATGTGTTACTTGAGCAAACAAATGAGTATGTCATAAAACAGAAGTGGCTCTGCCTTTTTTTTTTTTTGGGGGGGGGGGTTAAGTCCTGCTCTACAGTCCTAGAAATTGCTCTACAGTCCTAGAAATTGCTCTGCAGACATGCTGACCTCAAACTCGCACTCTTCCTTCCCCGCTTCAGCATTCCCTCCTGCATACTAGGATTACAGGTGTGTGTCACCACACCCACCCAGTCCAATCTAATACACTTGTCCTCTGCCACAGACTAAGTGACCTTCGAATTAGCACCTAGCTGTGTATGATAACATTCTGAGCAAAATGAGCTAAACAAAAATTTAAAAATCAGAATTTCTTGTAATACTAAATAAATCTATAAAGTCACCCCTTTCTCTCCCTTTCTGATTATTTTCCTTCATATCATTCAAGCTCAGTGACTAAGAAAGCACAAAACAAAATGACCAAAAATATATGTTGTCTTCTTCAGGTATATAGCTGTCAATCGGAAGCCTAATTTTGTCCAAAAGTCTGTTTGTAAATCAGTTTTTCACAACTTGTAACAAAATATCCTATTGGAAAATGTTCTACATGTTCCCAAAAGTAATAAGCTACAGTATGAAGCAGTCAAACCAAATTGTTTATATATATATATATAAACAAGGGGCTGGGGCAATACAGCTCAGCTGGTTAAGTGCTTGGACTTCAAGTATGGGGGCTAAAGCTCAAGGCCCAGAATCCACGTCAAGAAAGCCAGGCATGGTCTAAGCACATCTGCAATCTCAGTGTTGCAGAGGCACAGACAGCCAAATGCCTAAGGCTGTGGACCAGCTAGTCTAGTCTACTTGGCAAGTTTCAAGCCAGTGAAAAACCTGTCTCAAAAAAAAAGGGGTGGATGGCCGTTGAAGACCGACACCAGAACTTGTGCTCTGCCTTCTACACACACCCACACACTCTTGTGCACCTACACACATACAGACACACATAAACAAAATAAATAAACCAATCAATCAATCAAGACCCAGAATCTACACATAGAAGTCCTTTTGATGTTTGGGTGCTGGGGCTAGAGAGTTGACTCAACAGTTTAGAGCATTTGTGGCTCTTGCAGAAAATCCAGGTTCAATTCATATTACTCCACACGTAGCTTACATCTATAACTCCAGTTCCAGGGTATCCAATACCACCTTCTGATTTCCGAGGGTACCAGGCACACCGATGGGACACAAACATACATGCAGGCAAAATACTCAAACACATAAAATAAAATAGTAAATACACTTTTTAAAAAAGATTTTAAAAATATGTATCTTTTTAGGTCTTAACATAACCTGTAACATAAGTGAACAGATGATACACTCAATCATAAAGTACCTTTATTTATGAAGATCACTGTAACAAAGTGTCCTTCTACAATGGAAGCAACTAAGAAGTGTGTCTAAGACAAGCTTTGGCAGAGTTTCTCCCTAGGAGTGTTAAAAAAAAATCTTTACATTTTGCAAATCACAAAATTTGCATCATCCAGAACATTAAAAAATGCATATACATACAAAAGTAAAAATATAATCTCACAAAGATGGTAACTGAAGGAGAATTTAGGAAGTACAACAGTCCCTTAGTATCCACAAGAAATTGTTTCCAGTCCCCACCTCCAAAGATGCCAAAATCTAAGGGATGCTCAAGTCTCATATAATATGGCATAGCATTCACATAACCTATGCACATCCTCCCAAATACATTTTAAATCATCTCTAAATTACTTATAATACCTAATACAATGCGAACGCTATCTATGTAAATGGCTATACTGCATTGTTTAAGGAATGACAAAGTCTACACATTTAGCATAGAAAAATGTTCTTATTTTAATCTTCAGCTGACTGAATTTGCATATGTAGAACCTGATTAATACAGAAAGCTGACAAGTGACTGTAGTGGCTGTTTTCATTTGTATTGAGGTGGGAGATCCCAAAGAGAGAGAGAGAGAGAGAAGCTAATTGAGTGTGGTGCCTACTTGTAACTACAGTATACCAGAAGACTAAACGGCCCTAGACTTAAGTACTACACGTGAAGGATAAATACTTCAGAGAGCACACGGAGACAAAAACACAGGGGTCAGCAAGATAATGGACGCTCCCTTAGGACAAGGGTCTTTTCTGATGGCTCAATTCCCTGCACCCAAAAGAGACCTATGTGTTGTTTTTGTCACAGCTTACTGAATGAAAAGGACCTATTTTGAAAGATAAGTATGCAACCCAAGAACGAAAAGATGAAGGCCTGAACCAAAGAACTAAGAGAGATGGAGGAGGCTTGACTAACCTGCTAGAGAAATGCCTTGGTATTTTGCTCATCGATACTCAATGTCACCTTCCCTTTTACTAATGCAGCAGAGCCTACTGGGGCTCAGGATATACCACCCAAAAATAAGACTGTGGGAGGCCAGAATGTGCTACCCCAAAATAGACTTCTTTGGCCTATTTTGAGTTTGTTATTTTGAGAAACTGCAGACACTGGAATGGCTCTGGAAAGCTGTCCTTTTATGAAAAGGCATTTACATCTGACAGAAGAAGGCCTGCTTGAGATGATCACTGTAAAGCAGGGCTGCCTGAGCTCACCTGGTAGCTAGCTCACTCTTTCTTCACCATCTACCAGTGACTCTGGCCCGAGTACATCTGCAATCTCAGTGTTGCAGAGGCACAGACAGGCAAATACCAAGGGCTGTGGACCAGCTAGTCTAGTCTACTTGGCAAGTTTCAAGCCAGTGAAAAACCTGTCTCAAAAAAAAAAAAAAAAAAAAGGTGGATGACCCTTGAAGACCGACACCAGAACTTGTGCTCTGCCTTCTACACACATCCACACACTCTTGTGCACCTACACACATACACAGACATACATGCACAAAATAAATAAACCAATCAAGACCCAGAATCTACACATGAAAGTCTTTTAGATTTTGCAAATCACAAGATTTGCATCATCCAGAGCATAAAAAAATGCATATAAATATAAAAATAAAAATATAATCTCGCCGGGCGGTGGTGGCGCACGCCTTTAATCCCAGCACTCGGGAGGCAGAGCCAGGCGGATCTCTGTGAGTTCGAGGCCAGCCTGGGCTACCAAGTGAGCTCCAGGAAAGGCGCAAAGCTACGCAGAGAAACCCTGTCTCGAAAAACCGAAAAAAAAAAAAAAAAAAAATATAATCTCACAAAGATGGTAACTGAATGAGGATTAAGGAAGTACAACAGTCCCTTAGTATCCACAAGAAATTGTTTCCAGTCCCCACCTCCAAAGACACCAAAATCTAAGGGATGCTCAAAAGTCTCATATAATATGGCACAGCATTCACATAACCTATGTACATCCTCCTTTCTGCAGTTCAGAATAATAATTTTTTGTTTTGTTTCACGTGTATGTGGTGTGTGTGTGTATGTGTTCATGTAGATATGGGTGCATATGTGCATGTGGAGACCAGAAGCCTCTACTGGGTGTCTCCCATAGTTGCTTTCTACATTCATTCATTTATTTATTTATTTGTTTATTTATTTATTTATTTATTTATTTTGAGACCGTCTTTCATTTATTTATTTATTTATTTATTTATTTATTTATTTATTTATTTATTTTTGAGACCGTCTTTCACTAAACCTGGATTTGGCAAGGCAGGCTAGCCAATGAGCTCCACAGGTTCTCCTGTCTCTATCTCCCAAACCCCATACAAAATGTAAAAAAAAAAAAAAAAAAAAAAACCTGCTTTTAAAATATGGGTGCTTGGAATCTGCACTCAGGTCCCCACACTTGAGCAGCAAGCAATTTATCCTACCAACTGAATTTCTATTATGTGAAGATCACACCTGGCAATGACAATGTGAAAAACATTTTCTAGACATCTTAAGAGCTGTATACAAGGATTAATAACACTACAACTTCATGAATGGTTTAACAGACATATGTAACAAATGCAAAAAGAACATTGAGGATTTTTTCAAGGCTTGTCATTTTCATGGGCGTTGTAAGACTTTCTACAAAGGTAGTGTCACGTGGCTGGAAAGTGCTGAGCTTGAAAAGTATAAATAAGAGAAAGGAAAATTCTTTATAATCTGAAATACCTAGCTAACATGACAGCACCACTTCTATGAAGTTTATGGGAAAAGATGCTACCTCTCTTTTCCTTGTCTAGGTTTGTTCTACTCAGCTGATGGCACCAGAAACAAACTATGTGTATCAGTCTTCTTTGAAAGTTAAGAAATGTGGCCAACAGCTCTAATCCCAACACCTGGGATTCAGAGGCGAAAGATCAAGAGTTCGAAGTCACCTTAGCTACACAGTGTAAGGTCAGACCTTGTCTCAAACCAAACATACATAGAAATTTAAAGGCTATTTTAATCTAAAAAGAGCAAACAAACAAATGACAAAGCTAAATATAGCGTGCAAGAAAAATAAAAGAAAGTCTACTGAAAAATTACATATAAAAGGTTCCCAACACCCCAAAGCACAAATTTAACAACAAATTATAGCAGGTACTTGCCTAGCACGTTAACCAATATACTGTCATTTATGTTTCCTTTTTATCCTTATAAAACCTGACCACAAAGCAACCATATAAAACATTTCTTTTGCTTGGCAATGAAATGAACTTATTATTTAATCTGTCTTGACTTATCTGTGCTAACTGTCCTAAAACTTAGGATTTTTCACTATTTTTACTACATAGATTTAAGCTATACCATATATTTTGACATATTTACATACTAAAATGATTGATGATCTATATCTATGTGTTATGTATGCAAGAATATAAAATGGTACAAGCAAATTTGCACATCCACCATTTCTTGACTTCCTTTTTATCTGCTGTGGTACCAGTACCTTAAATGGACTCCTCAGGAAAATTCACAGATGTTCATAGATGTTACTATTACCTACAGCCCTCCTAATTATGTCAGATCCTCAGACCTGTGTATTCTACATAACCGTGATTTTCATTTTTGGTTTATATCTAATTTCCACAGAATTGCTGGGTATTCAATTCCTTCCATTGTTTTTTAGAACTTGTGTGTGTGTGTGTGTGTGTGTGCTTGCACATGTGCACACACACACATACACACATGCACATGCACACACACACACACACACACACACACACACACACACATTTTATTGGCTCCCTGGCCTTGTTACTTAATGTAATGTACTACAATCTTATCCATATTGTGGCAATGGCATGACTTTTGCTTTGTTTTAAGGTAGAATAATGAATGCAAGTGTATTTCAGTGTGTCCACTGACCCTTCAATAGACACATACAGTATTTCCCTATGTTGGCTATCAAGTGTTATGCTTTAATGATAATATATACCAATATCTTCAGAAGCTAGCATCTTCATTTGTTTTGGTCATATGCCCAGAAAAAAAGATAGTTGGGTCATGTGATAATTATACTTTTAATTTTTTGAGGTGCCTCCATATTGTTTTCCACAGTGGCTGTTCTAATTTACATTTTTACCAACAATACACTAAAATTCTCTCTATCTAACAGCACGTGTTACCTCTTCCCTTTAAAAAGTGTCTTTTCTTTGATCGTTTCATCCGTGTGTGTAATGAATTTTAGTTGTTCTTACACATGTCCAACTCCCTCATCCCCATGTGGTCTCTCTTACAATGCAGGGTGAGACCATCATGAAGCCTAAGCCGACAGCAACAGTGAAAAGGGAGTGGATCTACCGAACTGAGGGCTGTGGTGGGAAGCCTCCTGGCTGCTATTAAAATGATGATGCCTTTTCTAGTCTTCTCAACTGAGAAATGGTTCCTTAAACTCCTGGTCTTCTCTAACACAACAAGAAGAAAGTGTTCACCTCTGCCTCACTGCTGTGTTCCTCCCCGTTGAATCAGTTTTCCAGTAAGCAAACCCTTCTCTCCACTTGCTTTTTTAAATAAGTAACTATATCCTACTTGGTTCTGGAAGTTACCCTAACCATGAATCAATTAAAGCATAGTATTGTAATAAAGGCTTCTTTAAAAGTTCAAAGCGTAGGGCTGGAGAGATGGAGCAGCAGTAAAGAGCACTGGCTGATCTTTCAGAGGTCTCAGGTTCTGTTCCCAGCACCCACATGGTAGCTCACAACCACCTCTAACTCTAGTTCCAGGAGATCGAACACATTCTTCTGGCTTCTGTGGGTACTATTCACATGCAGGTGAAGCATTCATCGATACACATAAAATTAAAATAAAATTTAAAAAAAACCACAAAGCACGCTGAACCTATTTGGTGGTGCATGCTTTTAATTCCAGCACTTGGGAGGCATAGATAGGCAGATTCCTGTGAGTTCAAGGCCAGCCAGGGATACACAGTAAGGCAGTATCTCAAAACTAAATAAAAATAAAAAAACATAAAACACAATGTTTGTTTGGGAGGGTAGTGACTTCAAAACTGAGACCTAGGAGACTAGAGAGAAAGTTCAACTGTTTAAGAGCACTTCCTGCTCTTGCCAAGGTTCTGGGTTCTGTTCCCAGTATCCACATGGTATACACAAGAGTACAATGGCATACTCTCATATAGTAGGGCAGAGCAACTCAAGTGGCAGGGTCACAAGTCATATATGTTATGGTACGAAAAATGTTTAAGCAGGGGGGTAATTTTAATTTTAAAAAGTGGTAATACTAGCAAACATAGAGCACCTTTGTACTATTCCTAGGATTTTATATGCTCTGTATTGTCAGGTACAGTAACTATTTGTATAGCTATTGCAACTGAATTACAGATGAATAAAATTAACACTTCAGTTCCTCAACTAGTCACGATTTAAGAACTCATTTGCTAATTCTGGATATGGCTACTAGAGAAGACCATAGCTCCACAGTACTTTTATCACTACACAAGTTTCATAATGCTGATGTACATTAACATAAACTCTCATAGCTACATTATGACACTGTTAATCTCCATTTTATAGGAAGAAAAATGTGGTACAGAAATATTAAGCAAACTACCTAAAGTCTTAAAGCAAGCAGTACCGTGTGGAATGCTAATCCAAATGGTCTAAGATTTAAGCCTATGTTCTTAATCCCTTCAGATGAAGTCATTCTGGTCAATTGTGTTGACCAGAAAGAGAGGAAGATATTGGAGGCAGGAAAACCAATGAGGGAACTAAGGTCAGGCATATGAGAACAGTAGGCTAGAACGGAGATGAGGTTCATTAACAGAGTTATTCAAAAGTATAACAAGAGTGGGAATAGCTCAGAACTAAATCTAAAGACAACAAATGAGGTGTGAAAAATAACATGGAAGTTCCCATCTTAAGAGTTAGTGAATAGGAATGGCTTACTATATAGTAACAAATTAGGAGAGCACAGACATTAAAAATAACAAATCCCATCAGTCATTACCAGTAAGAAATAATACAGATAAAAGCTACCCAGTGAGTTATCCAAGTCCAGAAATCAGAAAAGAAGTCTAGAATTAAGATAGGAAATTCATCATCAGTGCAGAGAGAGGTCTAGAGATAACTCAGGGAGGTGGAAACAATAATAGATAGACCTTAAGAATAACAACAAGTAAGATACACGCACAAGATAAAATGCCAGGAAATTTTCTTTAGTCATTACCAGAAAGACAGGAGGAGAGAAGAAAAATGCTTAGGAAAGAATTATCCCAGAGGTAGAGGGAGAAAAGAACAGTCAACAAGTATAAGAAGCTGCTTGGAGGTCAAGTAAAACAAGTCTGAAAATAGCCAACAAGAACAATCTAAATCCAGGTGTGGTAGCCTCACCTGTAAAGCCAGGCTCAAGAGACAGAATCAAGATCAATAGTCAAAGCTAGCCTAGGCTACATAACAAGACCCCATGTCCAAAACAAGAAAAAGAACAAATTATAAGAATACTGTAGGGATACCTGTGAAGCAAAGGCAGGTTCAAGGCCAGTCTAGTCTACATAGTGAGTTCCAGGACAGCCAGGGCTATATTCAGAGACCTGTCCTGAAAATACCAAAAAAAAAAAATAGAACAGGGATTTTCATCTAGGTAATTCTCTCTCTCAAGAGGCTGAGCCTTGAGGATTATCAAAAATTCAAAGCCATCCTGAGCCACAGTAAGCTCTTGTCTCAAGAAAAAAAAAAAAAAGAGTAAACAAGAAAACACTGAAAGAGAACGTAAACACTATTAATCAGATATTTAAAGAATCCCTAAATAATAGACTTGGAAACACTGATATACAACACCACACTCAAAGCATCAATATATTATGTTATGAGTTCTGTTTATTATAAACTATAGAAAACTCTAGAATTAAACACTTCACTGTAGCCAAAGATTCAGAAAACACAGAACCTATACTCTGTTAAATTAAAAGAACTGCAAACCAACAGCTCTCTATTTACTGCAGTTCACAATTTACTGGAGGGAAATTTGGCCCCCGATCTAGGTCTGATAATACGTCTATATATACAGAATCGACTCACTCTACACAAATGGAAAGGCGCAGACAGGAATGAGCTATCTTCTTTTACAGACAGTAAACTCTTACACACTTTTTTTCTACTCCCCAACTTGTCTGCTGCTTTCCCTGTATAGTTTACTGGTAATATTACAAATTTCTCAAGCTTGTCCTCGATATTTAACACTAAATATACATTGAGTGCTAAATGTAACACTTTTTTTTGAGATAGGCTCTTGCTATGTAACTCAAGCTAGCTTGAGTCTCAAAATCTTCCACACATGTGCTGTGACTCATGTGCCCGACAGACAGACAGACACACACACACAGACACACACACACAGACACACACAAATAAAATGAACACATCTGCAGAAAAAGCCAATCCCTACAAAATTATACCACTTGTATAAATACCATATATTATTTTTAAAAATTGAGACTAATCCAGTTCCATTCTGATAACATGACCAAAAATCTACTATTTGGGGCAGTTCTGGGGACTCGAACCCAGGGCCTTGCATACACTAGCAAGTGCAATGAGTCAAAGCCGGTCCTGCACACTCTCTACCGTCTGTGCCACCACAGCCTCATCCTTTCTGCACTACTTTTTACATTTACAAGTTTTTTTGGTTTTCTTTTTTTAAATGAACAATAGTTCTGCTAAGCAGGACAAGTATTCATTGCATTCTTAATACACTATCACAACAATAGGCTAATTACCAATTACAAATTATTCTTACTAACATCACTATTCTAATGAGATAAAAAATGAAACAGTAATACTATAAAGGCTATTTCCAAATCACTAAAACTGTATGAGTCTTCATTCTCAGTAACTTGAAAACATATCCCATTTTATTTATTTTTTGTTTGTTTGTTTTTTAACAACCCATTTTAGTCAGAATCTCTACCATAAAAATCTAAGCTGTGGGCTGGAGAGAAGGCTCAGCAGCTTAGAGCACTTACTGCTCTTCTAGAAGGTCTGTGTTCAGTTCCTGGCAACCACACAGGGCTGCTCACAGTGAAGTCCAACAACTCTAGCCTCTGTGAGTATCTGCATACACATGCTACAAATTTAGAATACAAGTTCCGATTAAATTAGATAATCTGGGCTATCCTAATTAATCATTGTATTGAGAAAGAAGTAATTAGAGGAAGCAGATTTACCACTTAATCTCTCTAATCCGGGTTACTTACCTAGCTGAGTAATGCACTCAAGATTAATTAAAACTCTCTCTTTTCCAACAAAATGTTTCAGTAAATTATAATTCTGCTCAAAAATATTCTACAGAAAAACAATGGAATGATTTGGACAATCATCACAAAAAACTAGTTACACTAAGGCTGGAAAGATGACTCGGTGGTCAAGAGCACTGACTGCTCTTCCACAAGACTCCCACAATTCACACTACAGCTAACAACCATCTCTAACTCCAGTTCCAGGAGATCTGACACCCTCTTCTGGCCTCTGTGGGAACTGCATTCACATAGCACACAAACATACACGCAAGCAAAACACTCATACAACATAAAAGAAAAATAAATACATCTTTTTAAAAAAGACTAGTAACATGGAACATAAACTATATAATATAGTACCCCCCACAGCAAACCAAGTCAACAGATACATCAGCATCCCAGAAGAGATGGTCCTTTCGCTTCCAAGTATTGTATGTAGCCTACACAGGTGCTCAATACTTATTTGATTATTGAATTAATTGGCAACTAAAAGTAGAATTACTTCTAGCCTACACCTTCCTTTCTCCATCACTGTCAAATGTGTTCTGGAGATGTGTATATGTCTGTGTTTAGAATACAGAGGTTCATAACAGCAAGTCAACCCATTTTCCATAGAAACTGACTAGGTAGTTTCAAAGAAAGGAAGGAAAAGAGTTAAAATATAATGAGAGGAGGAAATATATAATCCATCCAGAGGAGAAATCATTTCTCACCTTTGAGTTCACTGTATTATAATTCTTAAAGTGAGCTCTACACATCTTTGGGGAAAGTCATTCAGGAAATACACTATTGAAAATAGCATATGAAATGAAAATCATTTAAAAATATAGAACAAATCTCATCAATTGTAATTTCAGTGATATAAAAGCAACTGAGAACAGCTCAAAATTCAAAATTCACTCTACTGCTCAGTGCACATGGAATTCTACTCAAAAGAAAAACAATCTTCCTAAACATATACTTCCAAATATAGTCATTTCACCTAGGAACACTGTGCACTCTAGCTATGTAGCAATGAACAGGTCTTTCTAACCAAAGCAAACCAGTAGCTTTCCACTGAATGAAATGTCCTTAACATAATGCCTTAGGAAAGGTCTTCAGGCCAGCTGCAAACTACTGTACAATGGCTCTCAGGGGTCTTTCCAAAAGTCAAGTCCCAGAATCCTAGAATTTGTATTCATCCTGCACTGTATTATCAACTGGCTGCTTTTTAAAGAATATATACAGGTGATACTTAGTGTAGGGCCAATATTTTTAAAATTAAAATGTTACATGTAGCTCAGTGACAGCTCATTCTTAAGAGTTCCTGTATGAGACTCCTGCATACATAGAGACTGACTGACAAATACACACACAGAAAGAGAGTTCCAGCAAAGGGAATTATTATAAATGCAAGTACTGAGGCATTCTAATAAAAACATACAATAACTGATGCACAGCAATGCCACTAACTCATCCCATTAGATCATTTAATAGTAATGATAATAAGTCCAATCATATTTTACTTAGCTTCATGGGATCAAGAAACAGTTCCTACAGATAGGTGTTCTTGTACCACCAAACCACAAAACAGGGCTTTATTTACTTGTCCACTTGAACATTTTAACATATACTCAAATGCCCAATGACAGAGAACTACTTGATAATTCTGCATCGATTCCTGATGACAAGACATCAACATAAAGGCAAGAAATCTCTTTACCACCTTTTACACAATGCTTAGAATCTGAAATATTTCCAGATTCCAGAGTTCCTCAATTTTTTTAATATCTGCATAGATACCAGCAGCTGAATATCCCTCATCTAAAAACCCCAAATCTAAAGCCCAGGAGCATTTTGGACCTTTACGCTTAGTAAGAGCAATCACTTTGTTGGTCAAAAGTTTCAGAATTGGAAGTATTTGGGATTGTTAGTTAAGATTACAGATCATCAATCTGTAAAAGTATGCTTCCAGCTCATGAAGTTCAAAGGACAAACTGAACCCTGAAACAGATCTCTAAGTATTTCACCAATGAGGGTTAGGAATATAGCTCAATTTGTAGAGTACTTGGCTAACATATGAAACTCTGAAATCAATCTACACATCAACTGCCTGTGATGGCACATGCCTGTAATCCCAGTGCATGGAAGGTGGAGACAGGAAGGTAAGAAGTTCAAGGTCATGTTCAGCTACACTAGAAATTCAAAGTCAGTCTAGGATATATGAGATCTTCTCTCAAATACTAAGTAAGTAATAATTTTCAAAAAATTTAAGGGAATGGAGAGGGCCTATAAATCCAGCTCCAGAGGATCCAATGCCTTCTTCTGGCCTTCTAGAGTACATGCACACAAACACACAAGCCCATAAATAAATAATAAAATAAATCTTTTTAAATTAAAATGTACTATATTGGACCCTTGGTAAATGGACAAAACTAGAAAAGATCCTATTGAGGGAGGTAATCGAGACCTAGAAAGACAAACATCACATGTTCTATTTGTGACTCCTAGTTCCAAGTCTTCAGATGTGAGTCTATAACCTGGAGTAAATGCAGAAACCAGGAAAGTACAAAGGGACCATGGGGCAGGGAAGAGCAATAGAGAGGAATAGCAGGGTTCGAGTCATCTGATAAGGAAAAATGGGGATGGGGAGGCACTCAGGGGAGAGGGAGATAAATACAGAGGAAAGAGGGAGGGAGTAAAATAATAGTAAGGACTGTCTAAAAGAGTTGTAAGCATATTATTATCTATCTAGCTAAAATTACATATAATAACATCTAAGTATGTGTACACATACACATATATAGTTTAAATGAAATCCTCCCATCTGGGCTGACAATACCCCCATAAGCTATAAATAAAAACTCTAACATCAGGCATGAGAAGCCCTGCTTTGAGTTGGTAGTCAGGGCTGTCCAAGAGACTGAGACTCCCAAAACATACAGCCCACTGCTGTTGTGTTGTCCTTGGTTGCCCTCCAGAGGTGGAAGACAAGACCTATTGCTGAAGAAACCATGTACTTCAGACACTGGACCCAGAGGACCTGAGCTGAATCTGACCTATAATAGCTCCTTCCTGAGGACTAGCCTTCATCTTACCAGAAGGCACCATGCAAACATCTAAGGAAGGGTCACAACCAACAGTCCTGCTCAGCTGTAACACCTGTGACCCACAACAACGTCCAGCATGGCACAACCCCCCTAAGGATGCAGTAGTCGCATGCACACCTTGTGAGTAACCAACAACTCTCTAGTTGGACTTAAGACCTGCTCAGCAAGAGGCAAATCATGCCTGGTACTGGAAACGTAGCCAACTTCCCAGGGCTAGTGAAGTCCTGGATCTTGACTAACCCAGCATCATCCCCAACTCCAATATGCATCTTCATACCCACAGGTAAGTGCAGTTCTCACTCCTCATCAAAGACACTGCCCTTTGCAACAGAGACTGTTACAGAAAACCACAGCTGATCAAAACGAGAGTTGTAAAGGCACAACACAAACTCTGCACCTAGGCTGAGGGCTCATTTCACAAGAGCAGGAGGAGAGATTTTTAAGAGTCAAGGGAACAGAAGTTTGCTGTAAGACTGTGTCTCCCAGAAATGTCAGCGGCTACACCCATGAAGTCTCATTAACATGGCTGCCTAAACAAGCCCTGAACTATGAAGACCCCAATGGACACGCTACCATAGAAGAGGGAAGCGTGAGGGAATGCAAGCCTCAACAAAGAGCTGCAGGCAAATGAAGAATGCTAGAGAGGGAGAAATGGGCTTCTACACGGGAAAGTCTCCCTAGCTGGGTCTCCAGTCCCGAGCCTGAGATCGTAGACATACAGTAATAGTACACAGACTCAGCAGGTTGGATTTATGTATTTAGAAAAGTAGATACATTTATATGCATATATGTAACTATATGTAACAACAACTAAAGAAAAAAGCAATAAATTTGAGAGTCTAAGGAGGGGCATGGGAGGGGTTTGAAGGAGGAAAGGGAAGGAGCAATTGGTACAATTATAACTTTATAAAATAAAAAACTATTATTAAAAAATAAAATAATTCACCAATAAAATATACCACTGCCAGACATGATGGTACATGCCTCAATCCCAGTACTAGGAGATGAGGCAGGAGAATTTCTACAAGGCTGAACCCAATTTGGGCTACCTAGAAAGGCACTGTCTCAACACCCCCACACACCAGAAAACAAAAGAAAAATACTCTAATTGTTATTTTTAATGGGATGCTAATAACTACAATGAAGGATAGAGAGACAGCTCAGAGATTAAGAGCTCTTGCTGCTCTTCCACGGGACCCAAGTTCAGTTGGTAGCACCCACTTCATGCAACCCACAACCATCTATTCCTCAAGCTCTAAAGGATCAGACACCTTCTTCTGCCCTCTGTGAGCACACACACAATGACAGTAAAATATAATATACACAGGGGGCTCCTTCCAGAGGGAAGGGAGGTAAATGCAGAAATGGAAGGAGGTAAAGGGAAACAGCAGGACATGAGTGATTGACAGGGAAGATGGGAAAGGAGGTACTCTTTAGGGACAGGGGAGGAAGGTGAATGCAGGAGGAGGGAGAGGTGAACAAAATAACAGTAAGGACGTCTGTAAAAGCCACAAGGAATCATACCATTAACCACTTACACACACACAACTATAATACATGGAATTCTGTGTATAAATGTGCACAAACATACATAGTTTTCATGAACTTTTCTCATGCAGACTGACGGTGCCCCCTCTAATAACCAAAGACCACTGAATATAAGCCCAACACCAGACATGAGAAAACTCTTGAGTTGTTGGTGAGGGCTGTCCAAGAGACTTTGCACCCACTGCTGTTGCCCTTAGTTGCCCTCCCTCCAGAGGTGGAAGGTAAGTCCCGATCACTGAAGACACCATGCTCTTCAGACACAAAGCCCAGGGGCTCCTGAGCTGGAACTGACCTGAATGTCCCCTCCCTGAGGAGTAGCTTTCATAGTACCAGAAGGTACCATGTAAGGTTCCAAAGGAGGGAGGCAACCATAGTCTTACCCAGCTACAAAGCCTATGAACCACATCAAGGACCAACAGGGCATGATAACCTTCAGGGTGCAACAGTGGCACCCAGACCTTGGCGGCAGCCAACAGCTGCAGGTCTAATTGGACTTCAGACCTACTCGGCAAGAAGGTGATACAACGCCTGATACTGGAAACCTAGCTGACCCTTCAGTGCTAGTGAAGTCCTGGTTACTGGAGAAGAGACGACAACCACTAATTTACTAACTCCCTAACAACAATCTATGAACATCTGTCCTTCTACCACAGATAAGTGTAGTCTTCTCCCCTCATCAAGGAAACTTCTCTTTGCAACAACCAGAGACTACTTCATCAAGGAAACTTCTCTTTGCAACAAATGGAGACTACTACAGAAAAGCACAACCAATCAAATGCAGTTGTGGACTCCAGTCCCAATGGATACATCTACAAAACTAAACAAGGACGATACCAATGAGCATGTCACACTAGACAGAGAAAAGTCTACAAGGCCTCACCCCTACACAAGGAACTACAGGCAACTGGGGAAAGCTCAGAATCAGAGAGGTGGCTTTCCCCAGGGGAAAAGCACAATTGGTTGTCCATTGCCAAACAGCCATGAAAACACACATACAAGTAACACTTGAGGACTGAACAGGCTCTAATGGGGAATATATATATATGTATGTACATATGCAATGTATATATGTCAATATATGTGTGTATGTATGTACATGTATGCAATGACAATTAGTGACAAAAGAGGCCAATGAATTTGAAGGAGAGTGGGGAGGTGTGTATGGGAGGGTTTGGAGGGAGGAAAGGGAATGGAGAACACTGTAATTATATTACCATTTCAAAAATTATACAACAAAAACCTTCTCCCAGAAGTAGCTTCCATGCTATATACACTAAGGTGTACAACAAATTAAGAGCTCACTCTACAAGTAACAATTCAGAGTACCTTCTACTGATAAAGACACTCCAGCAATGTGAAAGAACAGTCACATACAAGTCTTCCTGGCCCCGAATATTCTACCTAAGGGCCAAAATGTACTGTTAAGCTACACCCACCAGGACATAAAATGACAGCAATAGCATACAACAGAGTAAGGTACATGTGTCTTGACAAAAGGCCCCAGAACTTTTTATAATACAGAATACTGTACTCCTGTCCCATATAACTATAGCTGTCACAAATAATAACATTTAGTATTTCATCATATACAAAGCCACCTTGGGTGTGGTGGCAGACACCTGTAATTCCAGCCCTTCTTGGAAGGCAGAGCCAAGAAGATGATAAGGTCTGAGGCCAGCTTGGGCTTTATAGCAAGACCCCCTTTCTCAGAAAAAAAAACAAAACAAAACAAAATATAACACATACAAAACACAGAAATAAGAATAACTAATTTGCTAGCCCCTACTATGGATCCTAAGAATCTGTCTCATTCCTGTCTAATGACAGCCTGAAACAAAATGGAAAAAGAAAGAAAGATTCCTTGGAGTGAGCCACTCCTTCAAAGTCAAATCTCTAGCATTTCTAAGTTCATCAAGTTGTAATAGTAAGGTACTGTAAGAACCTTTAATCACAAGTTTTCATGCTAAGCTAAGTAAGTTCTTGTAGTTAAGTCAACATTCTATATTGTGAATCTTAGACTTCAAAGATTTTAAAGTACTGGAACAATTAGCATCTATTAAGTTTTCACAGCTAGAACTCACCATACATACACCATCTATGTATCTTCCTAGAAATGTGAACATGAATCCTAGTCTTAACTGCACCATCAACACTGATGCGAATGCTTCTTACCTTATCTTTCTCATGTGGAAGCAGTGATACCGGAGGTAAACAAGAGAGCGACTCGCAACCCTCCTTCCCATCAGCACTGGCTGCCTTAGTGTTGAGCCGGTAGAGAGGTCCATCTTTAAGGAGTCTGCCATGGCCAACAGCACGCTTGATGGCCAATCTCAACTGCTGGTGAAAGCCAGAGGCAGCATTGCCCCCATAGGCAGCAGACACATCCTTCTGGCTTTTCAAAAAGCGTTCAATACTTTTCAAAGTTGAGCCACCAGACTCTGACAAGCCTTCAAATGCCCGTTTGAGTAATTTATTCCAATCCACACTTTGCTTATTATCCAATTTTCCATGGTTTCGGGGTTTAGGAAGAGCTATTCGCCCAGGATTATCAGGATCTTTATAGGAATTGAGACCTTTGTTTGAGACTTTTAAAATTGTCCCATCTTTAACACTCAACTCCAACTGCTCTAGAACAGTTTTGCGATCCAAGCCATGGGATGAAGACACTGCATTGCAAATCCTTTCTTCTGAAGGTCGCTGTTTCTGCTTCTTGACTTTTTTGATGGCCTCCAAAATCCACTCCGTATACAACGGGTTAGCGAGTTTTACCATGGTGAGGGATTCCGTATATCCATAGAGTCGCTACCCCTTATCCTGATGCTGAGTAAGTCTTACACCATGGAAAACAAGATTCTCGGAGGGTGGGAACCAGTTAACCATAGCATACAAGATTTCTGGCCTGAGTCTTCCCTCCTTCACAAAACAGAACTGCAACCTACTTTTACCTTAGAAATCAAAACAACTGGTTTTTTTTTAAGTGTCTTCGAACTCCTCAATAGCACCAGACATTGGTCTCTACTCCTCATCGACTCTTGTACTCCAAACATCTCATTCACAGCTTCGAGCAGAAATGAGCATCTTACGCCTGAAAAGCAATTAAAATAATGTCAGTTTTCTATCAAGGCCCACTCTATAAAAAAAAAGTTATCAACTGAAACATCCTAGTCTTTTCTTAAAACAATGCGTTTATCAAGCACTCTTTAGAGTTTAAATATGGTACTATCAATATTCCAAAACAATCACTGGAAACCACTGAAATAAAAACAGAAGGAAAAAAAGATATGAGTATTTAAGGTAAAATGAAGAAATCAAATGAGTTGTTCCAGGAATGACCTTAAGCTCTAAGTAACCAGAGGAGTGCTAGTTTGTCCTCCGCAATCTGTGCTCACCAGTCTACGGGTTCAACTCTTCCTCCACATTTTTCCCCAAGAAACTATTCAGTACTTCAACAAGTGTCTGGGTTAGTAGAAAGAATCCTGCAATGAAAGCAAGAGTGAATCAGCTTTCAAAATTCCAGCGGAGAGAAAACAGCCAATAAGATATGCAGAAAACCACTGAGGACAATTGGACTAGTTCATCTACGACAGGAAATAAGCATGCTTCATGTGTTACAATAAGGATAATAATGCAAACATAAACAATGAAAATAGCTTGGTGTGAAAGTGCTTAAACAATTTTAAAATAACCCAATTTCATTCAAACTTTCACTAACACTCATATACTGAAGAGAATAACAACTGTCAAAGTGCTTATAAACAATGCATAGATAAACCAGAAATAAGACCTAGAATCACTGGGATCAAATGCACATGCTACACATGAAATGTATAGTATAGAAAATAAGTATTGTCTGTGTGTTTATAGAGAATATATCTGATATAGATGTGATATCTGATAAAGATGTGAATTTGAAATTACTATCTCAGAGTGAACATTAGTAAGCAAAACAGTAACAAACATACTACTCTTTGGGGTCAAGAATCCGGCAGATACGCATTTTTTTAATCACTAAAATAATGAATTCCAATTTTTCCCTCCAAAACTAAGTTTCACTTAGAACTTCTCCTGTTCTGGAGAAGCATGTACAACATAAATACAGCTAGAACAGGGGAGGGGGAAGTCATGTCCTCCAGCAAGTAGTCTTAATAGTGTCGTTAAAAGCAAAAGGAAAACTGATACATGTTGGGGAAGAAACAGTACTATAACTCCGATAAGAAAGAAAGGGTGCGACAAAACATTAGCACCTGGGGCAAAATGTATTTCAAAACAAGCTAACTCAAGTCTCCGGGGGAGGGGGAGTGCCTGCTTCATTTTGGTGAAAGTCTTAAGAGAACAAGTAACAGGATTATTACTCCAGTAAAGTTTATATAGAGAGACGTTAACTTTAAAATAACGAGAATTGGGATCTAAGAAGCTGGGAGCGTCCTATGTGGTTAAGATTTCAGGTGAAAGAATGAATGACAGTCACTCATTGTCTTTCCGGCCGGAAGTTTCCCCAATCTCCAGGTCTGCAGAAACCAACGCGCTGAGGATCTGAACCCTAACTCTCAGAAACTACACCAGCTGCCAGACAGACAGGCCAGCCGGCTCCGAAAGCCCTCCCCGCTCTGCCTCCCAACCCAAGACACATCTTCGCGCCCTCGATTTAAAACCCAAGGAACTTTAAAAAACTTGGAGCGGCAGAGCCCACGAGTTTGCCCGCGCGCGGACCGCCTCGCCCGCCGTTCCCATTCTATGGAAACACGGCCCGCAGAGTTAAGTTAACAATGAAATCACGTGGAGTTGGGAGCACCGTCAGCTCGGTCCCCAGCCCCAAGCTCTCAGCTCCGAGGGGGGCCGGCTCAGAGGAGCAGCGAGGGGGACACCCGGCTGTGACGGAGCCTGACAGGTCGGGCAGGTCCGGCCCGAAGTCGCAGAGCTCTTGACAGGCAAACCCGCCGCCGCCCGGCCCGGCCCGGGGCTGACAGTCCGACAGACACAACACCACACGTGCCGCCTGCTGCACACCACGGCACCCACCGGGCTTGTCACCCCGGCTCGGCTCAAGCCGGCTCGGGTCTCCGCGCACTCGGCACAGCCCGGAGTGCGCGCCCGGCGCCGGGAGCGGCGGACGGGCGGGCGGGCGGGCGGACGGCGGGCGCGCCCCCGAGGGAGAGCGGGCGAGCCCGCACAGCAGCCCCAGGCTCCGCGGCCTGGACGCTCGCCGCCCGGGAAGCGCCGGCTCCCGGGAGCGGGCCGCCGGCGGAGCGAGGGCGCCGAGCCGTAGGCGCGGAGCGGGCGGACCGGGCGGAGCGGGCGGCGCGGGCTGGGCCGCGGAGTCGGACGCGAGGGGGCGGCCGCGGCGCCCAGCCCGAGGCCTGGCGCAGAGCAGCGGGAGGCGGCGCAGGCCGCGGCGGGGCCTGCAGCCGCCCGCCGACCCCGCGAGGCGCCCAAGGAGACTCCGGGGCGGCGGAGCCTCGGGCTCGGCGGCTGGGAGCCACCGGGGGCGGCCCCTCGGCTACTTACCTGGGGGGAAGACAGCCGGGATCCCGGGGGCCCGGCCCGGACCGCGGAGATGCCCCAAACTGACACGGCCGCCATCTTGGAGACAGTGAGCTCCGACTGGGGGGAGGGGAGGCCAGGCGGCGGAACAGCCGCGGGGGGAGGGGAGCGTCGCGAGGGAACGGCTGCCCGGGGAGGGAGCTGGAACAGCCTGCGCGGGAGGGGGCGGCGGGGGAGGAGCGCGGAGGGGCGCGGGGGGAGGGCAGCCGGGGAGCTGGAAGAGCCGGCTGGTCGCCGGGAAGGGCCGGAGGGCGGGCCGGCCGGGGAGGGAAGAGCCGCTGGGCGGGTCACGTGGGGCGGGTACAAAAGGCCGCAGCCAGGCTGGGAGCGGGAGTTGGCCGGGCTGGAGGCCAACAGCTGGGGGCCTCCCTCCTCCTCCTCCTCCTCCTTCTCTTCCTCCTCCACCTCCTCCTCCTCCTCTCGCCCGCCGCTGAGGTCTGGCGGATGGCGAGGCCCCGAAGCGGAAGGTGCACCCGGATTACATAGCCCGGGAAACTTGGGGCCGGGCGCTCTTGGGTGGGGCGGCTCCGGCGCGACGACGCCGAAACCGGTAGCGAAGTCGGCTCGGAGCGCCCCGCGCGCGCCCGTGCGGCGTCTGTTGCCATTCCCGGGCACTTGGCTGCTGTCGCCCGGGCTCGCACCGTGTCTGCCTCCGGTGGTGCCGCTCCCCTGGCGCGGCGCGGCGCGGCGCGCGGAGCCCCGATGCTGGGTGCGGGGAGACGCGGGTCGCACGCGTGCACAAGTTGCTTTCACCCTCGCCTTTCTGCCCTCTGCACTCAAACCGCTCATCCCTGTGGCTCAGAGAATCGAGTCTGGCCAGCAAGGGGAGAGGGCATGAACTTGGATACCCTGTCAGCTAGCAAGATGCCCACCCCGGCTCACTCCTTGTCCCCCTGCCCAGAAGTTGCTAGACCTCCATGGGAACCTCTCTATAAGAAACATCACCCACCGAGCTCGGTTTCTAGGACTTGGACAAGGTCACATAGCTATTGTGACACACACTGGCATGTAGGACCTGGGTCTTATCCTTTCGGGCCCGGAGCAGATTCTGCTTGTCCACATTGATGGCTGAACCTCAGAGTGACACTCAGCCAGGGCAGGTCTGTCCTGTCCTGGCTACCTGTTTCTTTGTCTTGTCTTTGGTCCAATAAAAACTCTTAGGAGATTGTGTCACACACTCATACTCCTTCATTGGAAAGACACATTTTAAATGCTCAACAGTTTGAAAAGTGTATTGCTGCTACCCGACTTTTATCTGCTTTGCGCCCCAAGACGTCATTTTGTCACAGCTTTACCTTAAAAAAAAAAAAAAAAAACAAGAAAAGAAAAAAAAAAAAAACACCTGCTAGTTGCTATACCTTTGGTGTTTACTTCTTTTCTGAACTAATGTGACATTTGCTTTATTCATTTTACACTTAGGGTATAGCCCTAATCATGTTAATATAGTCCCAGAGAAATGTTCTTCCGTTTGGCATCAACAGAATCTAACCAACATGATGTACAAAGGTTAGGGCTCACTTTTAGTGAATAAGCAATTGTAAGCTGCTGAGAGATAAGTTTACACCTCGTGTCTTGCCTCAAAACCTCATTCTCTGCTTTCAGATTTGTGTAGCCCTTCTCCACCCCGATTCTTGGCCAGACTATTAAGCACTGTAGGCTGTCAAAGCCATCCCATATTAGTAATAGCCTGGAAAACTCCCATGAAGGGCCTGCAGTGCCCTATACTGACATGGACATTGATAACAAGCAGTTGTAGATTTATTAAATCGCCTTTAATCGCTTATTTCCAAGCCCTGGATTACATTACATTACTATTAGAAGAGAAATTTGGAGACAGGAGGATCACCACTCAGCCCAAGAGGCAGTGAGGAATCTGTGTCAAGGGACTATGGTGGAGGGGGATGGAGCAAGGCACGTAATATCACCGTCTAGCCTCCAAGAGTGGGCACACATATGTTTTTTTTTTTAAGATATATGTTACTACATGGCATACTCAGAGATCTTTGTAAGTTTTTCAGCAAAGACAAATTAAATTTTGCAAATGAAAAAGACACCTGCCGTCCAAAACGACAGGATTTATTTTAGCTTAACTCTTTGGTTTTGTTGGGGGTTTTTGTTTTGTTTGTTGATTTTTGTGACAGTTCAAACAGTTGAAGGTTATTTCTTCTGTCAACCAAAAAAACCACAGCCCTCAAAGGGTATAAGAGAGCTTATTCTCCATCCATTCTGTGTGACTATGGCCCAGGATATAGTTTCATCATTTGTAACTTCATTAAAGCCAAGATTAGTATTATTTAACACTTAGAAATTTACCAGGTAGAAATTTAATATCATAGACAATTGTAAAAATCCAATTACTGAAGTATTTAAGAAACAAAAAGTAAGAGAGATGTTTAGTTTCTCTGCTCAGTTGTCAGTGGTGTTGCAGGTGAGTATCACCCGGCATTTTTAAAGTTCACCATGAATGTGCTCTCCAATGATGTGAGAAAGTTCACCCCCTTGAGTTCTCTCTTCCAGGGTTGAATTAGAAGTACCTGGAGACAGTTCTGATCTTTTCATCAGAAGGGAGTCTTTGATGTGATGACTTTTTTCCTTTTAGTTGATGAAATCATCTGGTTTCCTTTAGCCTTAGATGAAGACTGTGATTTTAATTTTAGTTCATAGATAAAAGTCCTTTACAATGTTTGTGTTATTTGTTTGTCTAATAGACCAAATTGTATGAACAGATTTAAATATTTGTCCATGAAAGCAAGTTTCACAATCACTATTCAATTTGTTAGGAATAGTCAAAATAGACACAACTCTCCAAACAGAATTGTTTTTTATGGTTAAAGCAATAACTGACTATCTAAAAAGAAAAGGCTTTTGTAATTAGACAAAAAAAATTGTCTATGATATTTACTATTTCTACCTGGTCTATTTCTAAGTGATAAAATAATATTAACTTTGGTTTTTATGAAGTTGCAAATGAAGATATTACATCCTTTCATTTGATCATGCCTTTTTGTTATGACTGTTTGCTTACTCTAAACCCCTACCTTATTCAAAACTAGTGTTTAAAAGATTCAAGAGATTTCACTGTGTGTGTGTTATCTATACTTGAATAAAACAAAAAAAAATAGTTTTTCAATTAAATTTGAACTCCACTTACTCTAGCTAGAGAGACCCAAATATTTGTGTTAACCTTTTTTATCCAAGTTATACAAAAGATATCAATCTCTAATAACAACATTCTTGATGTTTTATACCTTAAGTACTGATGTTTCTTACATCTAAAATCTAAAACATTTTAGATACAAGAATGATTAGCTGGCATTCAAAAATGAATTAAACGGCATTTATTTTATTAGTTGAAAGTGGGCGGATGATACTACAGTGGCTTCATTCAAAGTTCAAAGTTCTGTTTCTAAGCATTTGAATACAAGTGAGATAACTCATAGAGTTGAAATAACTATAAATACAGGGGAAACATGTAGTCAATCTAGTTTTTAAATTAGGCAAATTTTTGTTATTTTAGATGTGTCCTTTATCTGTTACCTTCGTTCCCTTAGGCCACACTGTGTTCTTGATTACTTAAGTTTAGATCTAGTAACACTGTTATATGTCACATGTAAACGTTATGTCAGATAAAGAGAATGCAGGAAAAATAATTCATATCTGGGTCATGATGGCTAATAGTTTTGACATGATCGGGAGTTTCTTTCTTAATGGCTTTACCAGCTGTTCATCTCTCCCGAAAACAGCTGGCCTGCGCACTATTCAGCTCATCTACATCAGGTCCTAGGAATGACCCTTCCTAGCTATGAGGGACTTTATAATATTTCATAAATAACATGTCCCCACGTGCATAAAATGGGATCCTTGGTCCACAGAGAGAATTATGAATGGGAAGCCCTGGAAAGAAGATGTGTCTGCAGGGACTGATGGACTGATGGGAACTGCAGTACAATGGATTGTTACAGGTCTGGGGACTGATTACCTAACCTGGGCCTAGCCTTAGCCCTGGAACAGCCATCCCTTGCCTGCCTCTATGTCAAAGGTGAGTAATAGATAAGACCTTTTGTAATTTATTAACTTAAAAGCTCAGGATGTCACCAGGTAGCATCTTAGGCCTGTAGAACACCTTTCCTCATCTTGCTATGCCTGCCTCGGTGATGTACCCACCAATATCTTTCAACCTTGCCTTGATTTATAGCTTTCTTTGTTCTGTAAAACTATCATAATAAACTTCACGAAACTCCTTCCACATTGGAACATAGAATTTGGGGTAACCTAAATCTGTGTTCCTGGGCCACAGTCACTCAGAATTGCTGTAGAATAAACTGTCTCTTATTCCTTTTAAGTCGAAAGAAAATGGGCTTGTCTGTGCTAGCTGGGGAATATGTGCTTAGGTTGATTTATGTGATACTCTTGGGGCTGGCTTCCTCAGCTTCAACCATAAGGTCCCCATCCTCTCCCACTGGACCTCAGGGTTATCTTGCCTCTACACAAACATGAGTGTGTTCCAGACACTGGTGACCAATCAGTCCCTTATATGTGTCTTCCCTAGGAGTGCCAGTGAAATACTTCTGACCTTCATGGGGTTTGTCTGTTCGGTTTTCGATTAGGCCTGAGGCCATTGCATGTTGTGGGGTGTTTCCCCTGATACATGGATGGGAGGGAACAAGTGCCTCATTGGGGTCTTTATGATCAGGCACTTATACAATTCTTGTGACAGGCTTGGCCATGTCACAGGAGGGAACATCATGGAGAAAGCAGAGTTAGACATTAGAAGAGCATCAGGAAACACAGGCCAAATGAAAATAAAACAGAAACCAAAATACCTTCAAAGTTTCAAAAACCAAATTGCCTTTAGAGATCAGAAAGCAAACAAGCAAAACTGAACTAAATGTCTTAAAATGCTTTCAAAGCAAACGAGCTAGAGACCTTAAATACGTGAAAGCAGACCAGATCGGTAGCTATCAAATTAGGGCCTTCATCCACCATCTCAGAAACCAAACCATGGGAGGTCCAGAACCCAGGAAAGAACTCACCAACAGTCCACCGGAGGAAATAAGCAATGGCCTGGACTCGGTGGGTCCACGCGGGTACCCAGCTCATCCAGTGAAGACTGGATCGTTCTCTGAGCCCCAGGTTATGGCTCCATAATTGTCAATAAAAAGGCCACAGCTCTCATCTGAAAGGGAAGGAGAGCTGGTTTATTTTGGAGCCGTTCTAATGATCATAGCTTGGGAACACAGATTTAGGGTGCCCCAAATTCCATGTTCCAACATGGAAGCAGTTTCACGGAGCTTTAGAGTTTGACAGTACAAAGAAAGTCATAAATCAAGGCAAGTTTAAAATGCATTGGTGGGTGCTTTAGGCGAAGTGGTTACAGCAAGCTGGGAGAAGCTTTTCAATAGGCCTGGGATGCTATCTGATGACATTCTTAGCTTTTGGGTTGGTAGTAGTCTGCTAAATTAAGATTTCAAAAGATTTTTATCTGTTAGTCACAGGACGCTAGTAGGCAAGGAATGGCCGTTCCTGGCTAAAGCTAGCTCAAGATAAGGTAATTAGCCTTTGGACCAGCAACATTCCATTCTCTCCACAGCACTCCGGGTCTAATGAGTCAGTCCCTCTCTGTAGACACAGCTTCCCTCTCCAGGAGTTCTTAGTCACACCTTAATTCATTTGCTCCAGAAACCCCTGCTCTCAGCTATTCTTGGTAACCATGTTTTATGCGTTCCAAGTCAGTTCAAAAGTCAAAGAGACTAACTTTGTTTTCACTGGAATTATTTTTGGTACATTCACATGTAATATAGTAACTGGTAAAATGTAGGCTTATGATTACTATATTTACGTTTTGTTCTAATCTGGTTAATCCATTTTTGTATCTTTTGTTCTGTCTTGCCCTCTTTTGAGTTAACTAAAATATTTCAATTACGGGAGCCGGAAGGAGGATTCAGCAGTTATGAGCGCTTGTTGCGCTTTCAAAGGACCTCAGTTCAGTTCCCAGCCTTGGTCCCTTCCCACACGGTTCCAGCAACTGGGGACCAAGTATTCAAATATATGAACCCTTCCTCATAGGGTCTCCTCTACCATCATTAGCCCTTGACTGTTGGCTAAGTTTCCAGTACCAGGCATAGTTTCCTCCTTAAAAAGCTGTTGGATACCACAAAGCTGAGAAAGCCACTTATTGCTCCCTTATGTGTATAATGCCACGCCAGTTGTTTTTTTAGTTCATAGGCATAATAGCTCAGTACAACTGTGGGTTGTGTCCCTCCCGTGGAAGCTTACACGGTACCTTCTGGTACCATGAAAGCTAGTCCTTGGGGAGAAGGCTTTTGGGTCCCGCTCTGATCCTATGGGTCCTGCATCCAGTATACATGGTGTCTATGGCAATTGAGATTTATCTTCAACCTCTAGGATGCATCCAAGGGCAACAACAATCAGCTGTATGTTTTAGGGACTGCTTGGACAGCCCTGACCAACAATTCAAAAAGGGGTTTCCCATGCCTGGTATTAGATAGTTTATGGTTCTTGGGGGTAGCATTGTCAACCCAGATTGGAAATTTTTACTTAAACTACATTTGTGTATAACATACATACACACACACACACACACACACACACACACACACACACATATAGCGTGTGGTATATATAATATATATATATATATATATATACACACAGCTTGTGATATATATAGTATATATATATACACTATACACACACACACACACAAACACACACACACACACGTAGGTATTATATGTAATTGGAGAAGCCAATGTGATTCCTGTGACTTTTTCAGACATCCTTACTGTTATTTTGCCCTCCTCCCTCTTCTGTAGGGAGCAGGAAACAGACCTGGGTGTACTGTTGACAATGACATGGCCATGTCAAGGACCTCACAGCCTCACACTGACAGAGGAATGGCAAAGCCTGCCTTCCTCTGCTGTGGACGCTGATAGTGTGTGTAGAAAACTGTCCGCCATAGCTTTCTCCCCACTGGATGTTATATCCTGAAGACTGCTCCTCTACAGAAACTGCTCCCACCCAAGTTAGCTAAACCTGGCCTTGAGCCAGATCTATACCATAAACCCTGCCCCCTTGTTTATCTGTATGTAATAACTCCAGCTCTCTGTGAAACGCTATATATAAACACGCTGACCTTCCAGGTGCTAAGGTTTCCCCAGCCCAGACCACTTGACCCCAGCATTTTTTTAAAATTAATTTATTTTTGTTTTATGTACATTGGTATTTTGCCATGGGTGTCCTGTCCCCTGGAGTTACAGGCAATTATGAACTGCCATGTGGGTGCTGGGAATTGAACCCAGGTTCTCTGGAAGAGCAGCCAGTGCTCTTAACCACTCAGGCATCTCTCCTGACTTTTCTACATGTCACTTATCTTCTTTTCATTCCCTCACCACTCCAGTCATGTCCGTCCCCGGAGCCGTGCTGGACATAGCACTCTTCTGTATTCATCTCCTCTCCCTCCCTAACTACAGCCCTCCCTCGCCATGTCCCCACCATTGTACCCTGCTGTCCTTTCTCCATTACTCCTCCCCTCCCCACTCACAGATGGTCCTTCTTTTTTTACCTCTCTGGTTTCTACTTTATCTTTCCCAAAGATCTTGCAAACTACTAGACCTTGGCTACCTAGTCTCTGGTGATCCTGGAGAGATGGAATGTCAATGGGCAAAATTATCTTTGGCCATCTTTTTTTTTTCTTTTTTCTGGAGCTGAGGACTGAACTCAGGGCCTTACGCTTGCTAGGCAAGCGCTCTACCACTGAGCTAAATCCCCAACCCGCATCTTCGGCTATCTTAAGCCCTTTAATGACCAATTACCTTACATTTTGTATCTGGTCTAAACCTATCAAATAAATATTTCAGTTTGCATTGATAAGCTTAACAAGCCTCTACTCCCCACCATCTCCAAAGCTAAATGCTAGGACATCCAAAACCCATAAAAGAGATTTCCCCAAATTGTTTATGCTAGCCAGTATTCCCACCACATCAATGAATTTGACATATATATAATTTAGGATTTTATAATGTTCTCTGACTATACAAATGCATGTAACCTCTTCCATAGTAACACATGTCATTGAGGGTGTCTTGATTCCATTTTCAGGCCCCGTGGTCACTCATTTGGCTCAAAATAAACAATTTTCTACATCTTTTAAAACAGACTTTTTCTGTCAACAGCTTCCACTTAACAATCACAATTTGTGTTTATTATTGTCATGAATATTAATTATGAGTGTATTTTAAGTTCTATGAGACTTTACAGTTACTATATTATTCTGTACAGTTTATACTCAACTACACATAACCAATATTTTAACCTCCTACATTGCCCTTTCCTCCAATGTGGATTTCTGTGTGTCTCATGCCTCTTTAAAACCTGCAGATGATTGAAATACTTGGCACTTCTTTCCATTCAAATTTTGTCAACTATACTTAAAAATCTTGTGTGTTATAAGCTTAAACTGGAAAAATGAGAATCAAAGGGCCAGAGACATGGCTCAGTGGTTAAAAGCACTGGCTGCTCTTGCAGAGGACACAGGTTCAGTTCCCAGGACTCACATGGCAGTTGTCTGTAACTCCAGTTCCAGGGAATCTGATGTCTTCTTCTGGCCTCCATGAGCACCAGGTACCACATGGCACCAGACAGCATGTCAGCAAGACACTCATATGCATAAAATAAAAATAGATCTTTAAAAAGAGACAATGTACTTAAAAAATAAAGGAATACATGAAAATGTTAACTAGTTATTTTTGACTGATGTGATTTACATAACTTTATTTCTTTTATACTGTGCATGCTTCTGTTGACAGAAGTTTCTGTTCTGAAATCCACACCCAAGTAACCACAAGGCTGAATATTATAAATGCTTGGCCAATAGCTCAGGCTTGTTACCAGCTAACTCTTACATTTAAATTAACCCATAATTCTTATCTATGCTTTGCCACATGGCTTGGTACCTTTTCTCATCAGGCATGCCCATCTTGCTTCTCTCTGCATCTGCCTGCTACTCCTCTGATTCTGCCCTTCTACTCAGCATTCTGTTTTCCTCCCTCTCAACCTTATCCTGTCCAGCTATTGACCAGTCAGCTTCTTTATTAAACCAATCACAGTGACATATATTTGCACAATTACAGAAATATCCCACATGCTTCCATTTTTAAAACCAGATGGGTTAATTTTTAAAACATTGTTAACATCCATTTTGAAATGTTATAAGCTCATCCTTTTAAACATGTATATGAAAAAGAACACTCACCAAAAAAAATAATAAATAAATAAATATCTGGATTCTAATGCTGACCTTACCTTAATGTGTGGTTTATTCATCTTACATAACCACAGGACACTCAGTTTCCCCACCTTTGAAAAGAAGAGAACACTTACCTCTTGGGGTAGGTAGGTCTAAAAATAAAAACATGTTGACGTCAAAAGTATCCACAGTGGTCTTGTTTCTTGGGGTTTAACAGATGAAAATGTAAGCCTTTCTTGCTGGTGATGTGTCTGCCTTAGCTGGGGCACAAGGTGAGTATTACCATTGGACTGACTAACTGATCCCAACCAGTGAAAACACATTTTCTAAGCATTTACACAAATAAACAAACAAACTTACCTAGAGGTAAAATGGGTGAATTTCTTCTAGGGATGGGATAGCTGTTGTGGTTTTTATATGCCATATATTTAGTGGGTAATATTATTTAAAGGGAGACTATAGTGAGCTCAAAGTGCATATTTGAAACTAGAACAACAATTAAAAATAATAAAATAGAGATAAAGTAAAATAGACCCATAGAAAATAAAATGAAATTCCCAAGACAGCAAAAGAAGAAATAGAGACAATGATACATGAGAAAAATAGAAAACTATAACAGGATAAATATTTAACCTCAAACAAATTGATAATAATATTTAATATAAATGATCAAAATATACAATTAAAAGGAAAAGGTTGGTGGAGTGGCTATAAGAGCATGAACCAAATATTTATATCTACAAGGAATAGGTTCTAGATAAAAAGATAGGAATTGAGTATATGAATGAGAAAAGATATGCCAGGTAAACACCAGCTACAAGAATGATGCTATCAAATAAAAAAATATTAAAGAATTCCAGATAGTACCAGGGATTAAAAAAAAAGGGATATTTCATAGTAATGAGTCTACTCACCAAGTGGACCAAATAATCCTATATGTTTATGAAAATAACTGATGATTTAAAAACAGAAATGAAATGAGTAATATCTCAGTTTGCTTTCTATTGCTGTGATTAAAAAAAAAAAAACACAAAAACCAACCTGGGGAGGAAAGGGTTTTTTTGTTTGTTTGTTTGTTTGTTTGTTTGGCTTATATACTTGCACATCACTGTCCATAATTGAGGGAAATCAGGGCAGGAACTGAAGAAGAGACCATGGACAAATGCTGCTCACTGGGTTGTTCCCTATGGTTTGCTCTGTCTTCTGTATTATACTTCCCAGGACCACCTGCCAGAGTGTTGCACTACACACGGTGGGCTAACCCCACTCCCACATCCATCATTAATCAAGAAAATGCCTACAGATAATCTGATGGCAGTCTCTCAGTTGAGTTTCCTCTTCCAGATAATTTTGTCTCATGTCAAGGTGACAAAACAACAACAAATAAAAAACTAGCTAGCACAAGTAATGATATAGAATATTTGAGTAGCATTCTCCAAAATCTGATATAATTATTATAGCATGTTATACCTAACCAAAGAAAATGCCATGTTACATGCCAATGCACAAAAAATTTGACAAGATGGATTATATTATGCCTCAAAAGATATTTCAATAAATTTAAGAGGTTGAGATTATATGAAATATTATCTGTACAAAATGAAATTAGATATTAATTGAAAAGATAATTTCTAGAAGTATCTGGAATAATCATCAAATATTTATAAATCAAACAGTATACAAAGTCAAAAAAGTTACAAGAGAAATAATGTATTGAATGAAAATGAAAAGGAACAGACAGGTTTGTAGAAGATAGCTAAATCTGTGCATAAAATCAATTTAGAGCATTAAAGAGTTGTATTAAAACAGAGTGGTGACTGAGGGTGTATGTAGCTTTGTGGTAGAAATCCAGTATCCCCATTTCTCCCAGAGAAGAAAAATAAATGTCTCAAATAAATTAAGAATTCAATTTTAAATATTTTAGAAAGAAATATAATTCCTAAGGTAAGCAGAAGAGAGAAAATTATAGTTAACAGCAATCAATTAGATGAAAAGCAGAAAAACAGGGAAAATTCAATGAAATTATTAATAAAATTAATAAAGTTCGAAGAAGATTGACCAGGAACACAAACATGAAAGAAATAATTATCAATACAAAGAATGAAAGGGAGCTGTAAACCCCACGAATATTAACTAACAGTAAAGCTGAACACAGTGGGCATGCTCATGTGTTCCCAGGCACTCTGGAGGCTGGGGCAGGAAGACCACCTGAACCCACAGGGTCCAGGGCAGCTCTGACAACATGGGCGTGGGTCACCAGTCAACAAGGAAAGCAAGGAAAAGGGCCAAGGATGTAGTTCATCTGGCAGAGCACTCGCCTAGCGTTCACAACGCACACCTGGAACCCCAGCACTGTGGGGGAAGCAGAAAAATCTGAAGTTCAAGCTTGTCTTTGACTACATAGTAAATCCCGGACCAGCTTGGGCCACGCATGACTGTGGGAAGAAATGGGAGGGGGAGACAGGGAAGACAGAGAATGTGGATAAGGAATGTAATGAATAACTTCATGCCAATATGTAACTTTAAAACTTAACTAAGCCGGATGGTGGTGGTGCATGCCTTCCATCGCAGCACTTGAGAGGTAGAGGCAAAGCAGATCTCTGTGAATTCGAGGCCAGCCTGGACTAGAGAGTGAGTTCCAGGACAGCCAGGACTGCTTCACAGAGAAACCCTGACTTGAAAAACAAAAACAAAAACAGCAACAACAAAAGTAAAACTTACCTAGAAAAACTTTCTTGAAAGACATACTAAAAGCCTCAATAAGGAGCAGGTTGTTTTTGTTGTTGTTGTTGTTGTTTATTTTTTGCAGTAATGAGAACTGACCCCAGAGTCTGATGCAGACTAGGCAAGTGTTCGACCACTAATCATATCCTCAGCCCCACTTTAACTTTTTATTTTGACACAGAGTCTTGCTAAGTTAACCCAGGCTGGCCTTGAACTTGCTCTGTCATCCAGACAGGCCATGAATTCTGTGATCCTCCCTACCACCGTGCCCAGAATCTTATGCTATCAAAGTAATAAAAATTTATAGTTAAAAAACTTCCACTTGCCAGTTGTGGTGGGATGCAACCATAAATAATCCAATGTTTGGGATCTTGAGGCAAAAGGACCTTGAGTTTGAAGCCATCTTGGGCTACATAGTAAGACTATGTTGCCAAAGGAGGTGAGCATAAGAGTTTGACAAACTGACGTATGTTACAGCATGATGGGCCAGGAAGACATTGTGTTAAGTGAAAGAAGATGACGATAAAAACATACAGACACTCTCTGATTTCAGTGATGTGAGATACGTAGTGCAGTTTAGCTCAGAAACAAGGTAGAACAGTGGTCACCAGTTGCAGGGGAAGAGGAGGAAGAAATGAGAAGTTGTTTAATAGTTCACAGAAATTTGGCTTTGCAAGATGATAGCGTTGGCTATATAGCAGTATTAGTGGATTTCAACGCACTGAACTGTATACATAAAGCTGAAGCAGGCAAGTATAGAAAACAGTTTAGCAACCTGGGCCTCAAATGGGCTTAAGATATGAACACACACACACACACACACACACACACACACACACACACACACACTTCCCCAAACAAACCCCACCTGCATTGAGCTGCATGCACACCTCATCCTCCTTTTAACAACCATCGAACTTAGAGTCTATCCAAACACATCAGCAGTCCATTTGGAGACTACTGACAATGGAGCAATCCAGCCTGGACTGGTTTTAGGCTCCTGCACAATAAGACAAAACTGTATTCCCAACTGAACTTACAGGAACAATCCCTATTTACCACCTCATGCCTATGTGTAATTCACATTGGTTATTCATATGGTTAAAATCAGTTGCTTTATGGGAAGAGACATTTGTAGTGAGCAAAGGCTGTCAATCAAATGGAGAACCACCCAAACTATGACCCTAGGAACCAAACTCCTTATTCTCTATAAAAGAAAGCCCCTAAATAATAATTGAAGTTCTTGAGTTCTTCACTCAGTGGCCCACTGACAAGCTTGACAGTGCATTTCTGATCTGTATTAATCTATCAGAAATGTTTGCTTTGAATCAAGCTACTTTGCAATTTTTGCAAATCAGTGTGAGTCCTTATTTCAGTCCTTTGCATAAAAGGCCAAGAACCTAGAAACCCCTGGTTCGGACCCTGGACTGGTAACAAATGGTTAAAATGATAAATTTTATGTTTTGTAATGTTTGTTCACCGTAAGTTTTTTTTAAAGCAAAGATATTTCTATATATTAAGAACAAACATCTGGAGATACAAAATATATAAGTCACTAATATTTACAATTTCGTCAATAGTTGGGAATATTTTGACAAAAGATTCCCATAATCAGTTCATTGAATACTACAAACCATGAAACAAAGAGAAATTAATGAAAAATTAAAGAAAATGGAACTACTTACCTTCTGTGGGAATACAAAATACAATGTTGATAAGCTTTTATCCCCATTGATCTGTAGTTTCAATGCGACCACACTCATAAACCAGTAGGCTTCACTTATAGAGAACAAACTCATTTAAAAAATGTTATGGCCGGGCAGTGGTGGCACACTCCTTTAATCCCAGCACTCGGGAGGCAGAGCCAGGCAGATCTCTGTGATTTCCAGGCCAGTCTGGTCTACAGAGCGAGATCCAGGACAGGCACCAAAACTACATAGAGAAACTGTGTCTCAAAAAACAAAAAACAAAAAACAAAAAAAAAAAAAACAGAAATAAAAATAACTATTATGACAAAGGACATGGAATTGTCATATCACTTAGAAAAGGACCAGGATGGAAGGGTTTATAGTACCCAAATGTCTTTTGCATTTTAAAGTTAATTTTCTTAGCATAACAAAGTGATGAACTTGATCAAACCATTTTCAGGTGTGTCTAGCATTGTACTTTGCTCTTCCCCATACCTGATTATAACAGGTTGCCTCATGCAATTAGTATCATTTCTGTTGCTGTGAGAAAATACCCTGACAAAAAACACTTAGTAAAGGGAGGGCTTGTTTTGACCCCCCCAACAGATATCTCAGTGACAGAAGCCTGAAAGAGCTGGCCACACTTCATCCATAATCAGTAACAGAGAGCAATGAATGCACATGTTTTTATTTATTTATTTCATTTATTACCTATCTATCTACTTATTTACTTTTGAAACAGAATCCCTCTACATAGGCCCAGCTGTCTTGGAACTTACTATGTAGACCAGGCTGGCTTGGAATTCACAGAGTTCTACCTGCCTCTGTTTCCTGAGTGCTGGGATCAAAGGCGTGCGCCACCGCCGCGCCCCACTCAAGATACGGTTTTCTCCATTTTGTATAATATAGTCTAGAATCCCAGTAAGGATGGTAAAACCACAGTGAGCAGGGCTTCCCACTGCAATTAAGATAATGAAGTATCTTTCAGACATGCTCAGAGGCCCATCTCCTAGGACCTCGATAACTCTGGATTTGTCAGGGAGACAATTAACACCATTACAAATCTACTCCTTGTCAACTTGACATCAAAACACATCACTTTTAAACCATCACCTTCTATCTTTTTCCCCCAATGTCTAATGTGTGTCTCAAACATAAAATACAGTTCAACTTCAAAGGGTCACGCAATCATCAACAAGCTGAAATTTCTCAACTGTAAGTCCCTATAAAAATAAAAAACAAGTTACACAGGGCTCAAGAGTTCAGAGCACTTGTTATGTTTGCAGAGGACCTGAGTTTGGCTCCCAGCACCCACATGGTGGCTAGCAACCTGGAGGCAGGAACTGATGCAGAGTCCATGGAGGGGTGCTGCATACTGGCTTGCTCCTCATGGCTTGCTCAGCCTGCTTTCTTAGAGAATCCAGGGCCACCAGCCTAGGGATGGCACCACCCATAATGGACTGCCCCCCCTCCATCAGTCACAGGAAAATGTCCTACATGTTTGCCTACAGCCTGGTCTTATGAAGGCATTTTCTTCATTGAGGTTCCTTCCTCTCAGATGACTTTAGTTTATATCAAGTTGACATAAACCTAGCGAACATATCAAATGATTTCCATGAGCCCCTCAACCTTGCATTCTTCATGCCTTCAAGACCAACAGAACTCCAAATAGTCAGGACCAGAAAAGAAATTCCCCATAACACATAATAATCAAAACTCTAAGCGTACAGAACAAACAAAGGATACTAAAAGCTGCAAGGGGAAAAGACCAAGTAACATATAAAAGCAGACATGTTAGAATAACACCTGACTTCTCAGTGAAGAGGGAGGGCTTGGATAGATGTACAAACTTGGAGTGACCAAATGTGCCAGCCCAGATTACTATAACCAGCAAAACTATCAATCACAATGGATGGAGAAAGAAAAACATCCCACAATAAAAACCAAATTTTAACAGTATCTATATACCAGTCAAGCTCTACAGAAAGTACTAGATGGAACACTTTAGCCCGAAGAAGTTAACTACACCTAAGAAACACAAAAGGAAAAATAACCCGAGAACCATAAATCAAAGGGGGAGCCACACCATAATAACAAAATAACAGGAATCAATGAGCACTGCTCTTTGGTAATTTCATTATTAGTGGTCTCAATTCCCAAATTAAAAAAAGAAAAACACAGAATAGCACACTGGAGTAGACAACAGGGCACATCCTTCTGCTGTACCTAAGAAACACACCTTACCATCAAGGATACACATCACCTCAAGTTAAAAATGTAGAAAAAGGTAATCCAAGCAAATAGACTCAAGAAGAAAGAAGGCATAGCCATTTTAATATTTGACAAACCCAAAATTAATCAGAAGAGATAAGGAAGGACACTACACACTCATCAAAGGAAAAATCCACCAAGAGGATATTGCAATCTAAACATTTGTGCACCAAATACAAGAGCACCCAAGTTCATAAAAGAAACTGTATGGATGCATGTAGAAGAATGAAATAGATCAGTATTTATTACCTTGCACGAAACTCAACTCCAAACTGATCAAGGACTTCAACATAAGAAGTTGAATCTGATAGAAGAGAAAGTGGGGAATCATCTTGAACTAATTGGCACAGGAAAAGGCTTTCTAAACAGGACATCTGTATCACAGGCACCAAGACCAACAATGAAAAGATAGGATCTCATGAAACCAGAAAGATTCTGTATTGTAAAGAATACCATCATTCGGGCAAAGTGGCAGCTTACATAGTGGGGAAAGATCTTTACCAATTACACATCCAATAGAGGGTTAGTATTAGAATATACAAAGAACTGGGGGAAAATGGACATCAAGAAAATAAATAGCCTATTAAAGATGTGAGTACAGAACTAAACAGAGTTCTCAAAAGATGAAACACAAATGGCTGAGAAATACTTAAAGAAATGTTCAGCATCTTTAGTCATTAGGGAAATGCAAATCAAAACTACTTTGAGATTTCATCTTACCTCAGTCAGAATGGCCAAGTTCACTAGAACAAGTGACAGTTCTTGCTGGCAAGGATGCAGGGGAAGGGAAACACTTACTGCTGGTAGGAGTGAACATTGTACAGCCGTCATGGAGATCAATGTGGAGGTTCCTCGGGAAGATGAGAATCAGTCTACCCCAAGATCCAGCTATACCGCTCTTGGGCATCTACCCAAAGGACACTTCATCCTACTGCAGAGACACTTGTTCAATCATGTGCATTGTGGTTCTATTTATAACCACAAGAAATTGGAAACAGCCTAGATCTCCATCAACTCATGGATGGATAACAAAGATGTACCTTTACACAATGGAATACTATTCGGCTGTTAAAAAGAGAGCTAGAGAAAATTATGACATTTGCAGGTAGGATGAAGCTAAAAAAAATCATTCTGAGTGAGGTGAGGTAACTCAGATTCAATAAGACTAATACTGTATGTTTTCTTTTAGATATGGAGGTTTCCCTTTTGCCCTTCAAAAGGTGTGCTACAATCCACATAGCCACAGAGGTTAGGTATTGAGTAAGGGACTACAGGGAAGGGAGGCTCTCCCAAAGAAGGGTATATAGAAAATATAATTATGGATATATAGGGGAGAGATAAGTGGGAGGATTAAATGTGGAGGGGGACAGGAGGAGTGAGGGAGGGATTATGGGGAGGGCCAACGAACACTAAGAGCCATTTGGTGGGTCATATGGAAGCCTACTACTGTAGAAGCTTTCTAAAATATATATGTATACGAAAGAAATCTAAATGGAGTCACCAAATAACAGGGAGACAAAGCCCCAACTAAGTGTCTTACACCATCATATAAAAACTCCAGTGTCAGGAATCGGTTCCTGTGGTGATATATTGTGTACCCCAATAAAGCTTGCCTGAGGATCAGGGGACAGAGTCAGCCACTGGATTAGACAGAGGCCAGGCAATGGTGGCACACACCTTTAATCCCAGTACTGGGAAGCACACATGCCTTTAATCCCAGGAAGTCACTGCAGGGCAGAGAAAGGTATGTAAGGCGTGAGGAAACAGGAACTAAGGTAGTTTAGCTGAGACCCTTTCAGGTGAGGACTCAGAGGCTTTCAGCCTGAGGTTTCATGGAAAAAGGATCAGCTGAGGAGTTGGCTAGGTGAGGTTGCCTGTGGCTTGCTCTGCTTCTCTGATCTTTTGGCTTTCACCCCAATATCTGGATCTGGATTTTAATTAAAAGACCATCTAAGATTCGAACAACAGATTTCACCTAGCTGGGTGTTGGCCAAAGAGGTACCATGGAAATCCCCAAACAACCCGGGCTATTGCCAAGGCTGTTGGTTGCTCTCCACAATCTGATGGTAAGGTCCTGTTGCTGAGGACAACACTTACATAACTCACTAAACATGGATAAGTCCAGCTGCTACCTAAGTAGAGGCTTCACCCTTACTGAGTAGTGTTCATGGTACTGGAAGATCCTCTGCCTGTGACCATAGGAGACGCACAACCTATGGGCTATAGTTAAGTGACATAAATCTACAGGAAGTTAATTTCTTTATTGTAATTGATAACCGCTTTAAAGGCAGGTGTCTGTGGTAAGTTTCATAAACATTTCACTGTGATTAAAAAGAGAGACATTCTAAAACAATATTCTATTGGAACAAGCTATTTATTTATTTGTTTGTTTGTTGTTTTAGACAGGATTCTTATAGCTTCACAGGTTAGCCTTGAACTTTCTATGTTGTCAAGGCTAGCCCCAAATTCCTGAGCCTCCTGCCTCTCCTCCTGGGTGTTAGGATTATAGTTGTACCACCACACCCAGCCTATTACGTCTCAACTAAATTTATTTATTTTATGCATATAACTGTTTGCCTGCATGTATTTATGTGTACCATATGTATGTCTGATACCAGAGGAGTTCAGAAAAGTGTGTAGGATCCCTTAACTATTACTGACTCCCAAACTGATATTTCTAGCTTTACTCTTAGCCAATGGGTCTATGTATGAAGAATGACTTGCTAATTGGATACTGGCTGTCCCAGCTGTGGGATGGCAGTGCCATGCTATAGTCAGGGCTATTTCTACAAAGACAACCCCTTACTATTTGTTTCTTGGCCCACAAGGAATAATATTCTTGTAGTTACAGTTTCCTCTAGCTTGGACCGTGTGCCCTTGGGAAAGGGCAATGACTAGATTGTCCTTGCTTGGCAGAAGCTGTGAACCTGTCAGTTCTGTGCCCAGTCAGGAGGTAAGGTCCAGGAGACTCTCTAGAGGTCCTTACTTGCCCTATGCATAGGTCTGTACACAAAAGACCAGGACATTAAGTACAAAATAAAATCTGTTACCAAGTGACTCACGAGTGCCGGACTGGCATAAAAATGAATACCAACCAAAAATTAACCAAGTTACTTTCTATACTTCACTTACATGAGATTATGAAGCCCAATTACGTTCAAACTACCAAATGTGTCTTGTGGTTTTTCTCTTTAACTTTCAGAATCTCCTCTTGTGGATATTTATTGTTTTAATAATAATATGCACAGGAAGTCTTTTTTTCTGGTCTTATCTGTTTGGTGTTCTGTGTGCTTTTTGTATCTTGATGGGTATGTCTTTCCTTAATCTGGGGAGATTTTCTATAATTCACTTGAAGATCTGGTCAATGCCATTGACTTGGGACTTTTTTCCTTCGTCTATGTCTATAGTTCAAAGATTTGGTATTTTCCGCAGTTCCTGGATGTTCCTTTTGTGTATTTTAACTTCTTCATATTCTGTGCATGTGTGGTCCTCCATTTTTAACTCTGGCAGTCTGTCTGTTGTCTACTTCTGCTTCATTCATTCTGCTTGTAAAGTTTTTCCCTGAGTTCTCTAACTGGGTGTCCTAGTTTTCTCCTCTGCTGTGAGAAACACAGACCAAACCAATTTGGGCAAGGGAAGCATTTACTTGGCTTACACTGCTGTATCATAATTCATCACTGAGGAAAGTCAAGCCGGAACCTGGAGGCAGGCGCTGAAGTAAAAACCATAGAGGACTGCTGCTTACTGGCTTGCTTAGTTTGCTTTTTTTTTTTTTTTTTTTAATACAACCCAGGATCACCTGCATAGGGGTGACACCACCCATAGTGGGCTGGGGCCTCCCACATCAATCATTAATCAAGAACATTCTCCACAGGCTTGCCTGCAGGCCAGTCTGATGGAGGCATTTTTCCTCAATTGAGGTCCCCTCTTCCCTAGTTGGCAAAACTAATCAGAACATTGAGCTTTTGAGTTTTTCAGTTCCATCTTAATTTCAGGCTGAATTCTCTTTAATAATATTTATATCTTTACTGAATTCAAATTTCAAATTCTGAACTGTTCTCCTTGTTTCATTCAAACGTATGTTTGTGCTTTCAACATCTATTTCTTTAAATTTATTGAGCGGTTTGTGTCTTCTTTAACCTGTTTGAATTCTTTGATGAAGTTTATTATTGTTCTTTGAAGATTCTGTATCCTGGGGTTCATCTAGTTAGTTCTCATTGGAGACCCTTTCTATAGCACTGATGGATTCAGGATGGAAGGGGCTAGACTACCTTGGCCTTTCATATTGTTTTTGCGATGAGACCTGGGCACGTGGATTTCTTTCATTAGCTTTGCGTCCCTTGAGTGGAAGTTTGGCTTTGTTTTTGTTGTTGACCAAGTTTGGTCGATTTCCGATCAGTTATAAGGAGTTGGTAGGTCAATCCTTGATATACTCCATTTTGATTTTGGATTAGAGGGATAGGGTGATTCCAACTCAGTGTTAACCCAGAAAGTTTGAGAAGGAGACGAATGTCCCCCATCTGCTTGGGCTGGTACAAGCTGCGCTGCCTGGGTGATGCCTGAGAGTGCGGGGTGGGCGTGGGGTGTGTGAGTGGGCCAGGGTCTTGGGCACTCAGAAGGCCAGGCCAGCATGCAGGCTGTGTGACTGAGGCTATGCCTGAGGGTGGGGGTGGTGAGGGCAGTCGAGGCTCCAGTGACTCACCAGGCTGTGCCAGGGCACCAGTGTGGGAGCTGGGCTGGGCCTGAGTGCTGAGCACGTTGCATGTGGGCTAGGGCCAGGCTGAATCACCAGGCTGGGGTGGAACACAGCATGGTTTTTATTCTTTAGGAAACACAAAATAGGAATTCAACTGAAAATCACGGAGTCGGCTGCTACTTGTTGAATTGTGCTCTCTGATGTATCTCTCAGGTGAAATAAATCGTTTGCCCTATTTAGGGTAACTGAAGCCCTCCACAAAGTTGTAGTCTACATCTCCCTTTAGATTCGTTGGTACATCACCCTTTTGACTTAGGTGCTCTGTTGTTGAGTACATATGTATTTATAGTTGATGCAACTTTGTTTGGCTGATCTCTCTGTCATTGTATAAAGAGCTTCTTTGCCTTTTCTGCATTAAAGAAGATTTTAGTTGGTCTAGTGTGGTGGTTTGAATGAGAATGGCTTCCATAGGCTCATGTATTTGAATACTTGGTGGAACTGATGAGGAAGGATTTGGGGGTGTGGCCTTGTTGAAGGAGGTGTGTCAGTGGGGGTGGGCTTTGAGGTTTCAAAAGACTTGTGCCATCTCCATGTGCCTGCTCTCTACCTCCTACTTGCAGATCAAGATGTGAGCTCTCAGCTATTCCAGCCACCACACCTTCCCCCCGTTACCATCTACTCTAACCCTCAGAAGCCGTAAACCCAAGTAAATGTTTTCTTTTATGAGTTGCCTTGGTATGGTGTTTTGCCACAACAATAGAAAAGTAACTAAAGCATATAGTTGCGTATGCTGTCTTTTCTATTTCCTTTCTGGGAATGTTTTTTGTTTATTGTTCGTTTGTTTTTGAGACAGGGACTCACTATGTTGTCCTGGCTGACCCGACTCCCTATGCAGTTCAGGCTATCAATGATTTTCCTGCCTCTCCCACTCCAGTGCTAGGATTATAGGATGTATTTCTGCACACCCAGTTGTATAGAGTCCTCGTGTAACCCTTCAGTTTCAGCCTGTGGAAACCTTACGTGTAAAATGTTTTATGAGCTTCACCATGTTAGGTTTTTAAGTTTTAAATTATTTTTACTCTCAAGGTGATTATTGCCAGGGGGTGGTACCTATGCTCTGTCATGGCCTCTTATTAGAATCCTTGATCTCTCTTGGATTTCCTTTGTGGTCATACTAATGCTCTAATACAGTGTTTGGTTCCTTGCTGTTTCCTTATTTTCCTTTTTAGTGAATCTATTACAGCTTTGACTTTTGGTTACAATCAGGCTTGCAGAAAACATCTTATGGTTAAAACATACTGTTTTAAGCTGGTAAATTTTATTGCCAAAATTTCTATATAACTTCATACATTTTAACATTTGATGCCACAGTTTATAACTTTTTTATATTTTGCTTCCCTTAACAAATTAGTAATAGTTACTGTTGTACCAATAATTTATCATTTATTTTCATGGTGTCCTTCATTTCTAGGGTTTCTGCATTTCACCCTCTGTGTTGGATAGTTTTTGTCAACTTGACACAAGGTCAAGTCATTTGGAAAAAAAACAGAACTTCAGCTGAGAAAACGCTTCCCTAAGATTGGTCCATAGGCAAGCCTGTGGGGCATTTTCTTTATTAACGATTGGTGTAGGGGGTCCAGCCCATTGTGGATGGTGCCACCATCCTGGGGCAGGTGGTCCTGAGTTGTATAAAACACCAAGCTGTATGCTGTGGAGAGCAAGCCAGCAACCTGTGCTCCTCCATCTTCGGCATCAGCCCCTGACTCCAGGCTCTTGCCCTGACTGAGTTCCTGCCATGGCTTCCCTCAGTGGTGAACTGGGACGGAGACATGGAATCCAATAAACCCTGTCCTCACCACGTTGCTTCGGGTTATGCTATCTGTCACAGCGGTGAAAGCACACCGATTCACCCTCTGTTTGGTTTGCCAGGGGGATGTAGGATCCCAGGCAGATGCATCTCAGTAGCCTTACTTCCTTTCGTGTTGCAGAATCCCCTTTGGCTTCTCTTCCAAGCAAGGTCTGGTGGCGGAAAACCTCAACTGCAGTTCAATTAAGTCTTTATCTCTCACTCACATCACCCGATGGCAGGATTACAACGTTTTCATTGCCATTATGTCACTTAGGACTTGGACTCTATCATCCCACTCTCCCCAGCTTTGCTGTGTTTTTACTAAGAAACCCACACTACGGATGGACTAGGGAAAGCCATATTCGAGCTTTTTTTTTTTTTCGAGACAGGGTTTCTCTGTGTAGTTTTGTGCCTTGATCTGTTTTGGGTTTGTTGTTGTTGTTGTTGTTGTTGTTGTTGTTGAGACAGAGTTTCTCTGTGTAGCTTTTGGAGCCTTACCTGGAACTCACTCTGTAGACCAGGCTGGCCTCAAACTCACAGAGATCCGCCTGCCTCTGCCTCCCAAGTGCTGGGATTAAAGGAGTGCGCCACCAGTGCCCGGCCCTTGATCTGTTTTATTACATGGGTATTATACTGAATCTAGTTTGAAAAGGCAAATAGAATTCCGGGTAACCTAATTATAGAAGAAATTAGATAATATGATATTTTAAAACCCTTTTAATAAGATTATCTTTATTATGTATCAAATATTAATAACAGTGATAGGAATAAGAGCTTAGACCTGTTAGAAATCAGAATGTTAGTGGGACAATGGTGGAGCACGCCTTTATTCCCAGCACTCGGAGGCAGAGGCAGGTGGATCTCTGTGAGTTTGAGGCCAGCCTGGTCGACAGAGTGAGTTCCAGGACAGCCAGGGCTACACAGAGAAACTCTGTTTCGAAAAACCAAAAAAAGAAAAGAAAAGAAACAAGAATGTTATGGTCCTTGCAGGTATAAATAAATCTTACCTTTTATTTTAATGGTTAGAAATGGAAATGGAACTCTAGAAGGAGTCACTGTAGTGTTGTCCTTTTCTTTTTTTCTATTAGCAAAATACATTGTTTAATTAACTTCTAAAGAAAAAACCTCAGCTGATTGTAGTGTAGGACACCTTAAATATTAATTTGATGAAGAAACATCAAAACTTAAGGTACAAAATATCAAGAATGTTATTGTTATTAAAGATTGTCTTTTATACAATTTGGATAAGAAGAATTAAGCGAAAATTGTTGGGTATTTCTAGCTTGGATAAATAAAGCTACAGTTCAATTTTAAAACTAGATTTTAAAAGCTTCCAAATTATACTGAATAAGTGAAAATATTCTTTAAACAAGACAGTGAAAACACGACTCTTTTAAGTATAAAAACTTAGTTTTGAATAAAGCAGGGTTTTGGGTAAGCAAATGATCACAATGAAAAAAAACCATGATTAATGAAAGGATATAATATCTTCATTTGTAATTTCATTAAAACCAAACTCAGTGTTATTTTATTAGTTAGAAATACGCTGAGTGAAATTTTAAATATTATAAACAATATAAATAGACAAAAGTCTAATTATAAAAGCATTTAAGAAATGTTCAGTTAATTATCAGTGGAGCTGTGGATAAGTATTACTCAGCATTTGTGAAGTCCGCATGGATGTGTTTTCAGATGATATTGGCATATGTTTGACACGAGACAGTTCACAGCCTTGAGTTTTATAGTCTATGAGTAGATTAGAAGGGCCTGGATACAGTCCTTTTTCCCAGTCAGAATGGAGTCTTTGATGTGATGTCCTTTTTTCCTTTATTTGATGAAATCAGGTGGATTTCTTTATCCTGGGTAGAAGACTGTTACTAATTTTTTTTTTTTTTTTTTTTTGGTTTTTTCGAGACAGGGTTTCTCGGTGTAGCTTTGCGCCTTTCCTGGGACTCACTTGGTAGCCCAGGCTGGCCTCGAACTCACAAAGATCCGCCTGCCTCTGCCTCCCGAGTGCTGGGATTAAAGGCGTGCGCCACCACTGCCCGGCTAAGACTGTTACTAATTTTAAATTTTAGTTATCATAGTTGAGTCCTTCACAAGAGTATGTGTTATTTGTTTATGTAATAGGCTAAATTTTATAAACAGATTTTTATTATTTGTCTGTTAAAATTAGTTTCACATCACAATAGGAATGCCCCAAATAAGAACAACTCTCTACCCTCCCCCCTCCCCTCTACACCTAAGGCAGATAGAAGAGCTGGCCCTGGGGTCATCAGAGCAGGAGAGCTGCCCCAGTCCCTCACCAGCTGTAGTACATGGGAGAGCAGGCCCTGCACCTCACCGGGCAACACAGTAGAGTATTGGCAGAGGTGTGGGTGAGCCAGCCCTGAAGTTGTGTGCTGTGGGATGGTCTTTCTGTACCCTGTGAATATGTGTTGTTCTCATTGGTTGATAAATAAAGCTGTTTTGGCCAATAGCCAGGCAGAATAAGGCTGAGCAAGAAAGCCAAATGGAGAGACAGGGAGAAGAAAGGCGGAGTCAGGGCAGACAAAATCCAGCTGCCCAAGATATCAGAGAACTGTAAGCCATGGGCCACGTGGTGATATATAGATTAATAGAAATGGGCTAATTTAAATGTAGAAGCTAGCTAGTAATGAGCCTGAGCCATTGGCCAAACATTTATAACTAATATAAGCCTCTGAGTGATTATTTGGAAACAGCTGTGGGAGGGGGTGGGGCAGAGAAAAGCATCCAATTATAGTTGTGAGCATGGGAGAGCTGTCTCCACTACTCCTCTGCCATGCAGTGGTGTGGGTGGGGGAAGAGAGACTCCCCCTTACCTCTCACCCTTCGCCACCTGCGACAGATGAGGGAGCTCACCCTCCCCCTTACCGCCTGCAGCACTCAGGAAAGTGGGCCCTGCTCCTTGCCTGTGCAGCACAGTAGAGCTGACCCTGTTGGCGGAGGCACAGGTGAGCTGGCCCTGAGGGTGTGAGCATGGGACAGCTGCCCATAACCCCCTCATCTGCCATGTGGTGGGTGTGGGTGGGAGAGAGATGCTCTCCTCCTCCCCACCCCTTGCCACCTGTGGCAGGTGGGAGAGCTAGCCCTGAGCTCATAAGACTGGGAGAGCTGTCCCTGTCCCTCACCAGCTGCAACACTTGGGAGAGTGGTCCCTCCACCTCGTCTGGGCAACATGTAAGCTCTCAGCTACTGCTCCAGTGCCCTGCCTGCCTGCCTGCTGCCATGCTCCCTACCAGATATGGACTCCAATAATCTGCGACCATGAGCCCCAAATTAAATGTTTTATTTTTTTATTTTTTATTTTTTTGAATGTTTAGTCATCAGTGAATGGCACTACTTGAGAAGGATTGGGAGGTGTGGCCTTGTTGGAGGAAGTCTGTCCCTGGCAGCGGCCTTTGAGGTTTCTTTTTTTTTTTTCTTTTAAAGATTTATTTATTTATTATGTATACAACATTCTGTCTGCATATATTCCTACACCCCAGAAGAGGGCGCCAGATCTCATTGCAGATGGTTGTGAGCCACCATGTGGTTGCTGGGAATTGAACTCAGGACCTCTGGAAGAGCTGCCACTGTTCTTAACCTCTGAGCCCTAATGTTTTATTTTATAAGTTGCCTTGGTCATGGCAATAAAAAAGTAACTAAGACAAAAGTCGGTACCAGGAGTTGTGTGTTGCTGCGACAGACATGACCATGGTTCTTTACTGAGGAATGTGGAAGAATTTTAGACTTTCTGTAAGCAGGGCTTAATGGGCCATCCTAGCAGAAGCATGAAAGACAATGGTACAGAGAGTAATGGACTGTGGAGGCCCAGGTCAGGAGGTTTCAGAGGGAAACAGTATTAACAACTCTGTTAGTGACTATTCTTGTGATATTTTAGCAAAGAATATGGATGCTTGGTTTGGTTGGTTGGTTTGGTTGGTTGGTTTGCCTTTATCCTAAGAATCTGCCTGAGGCTTTTAGGTCACTAATCCTCCGATTTTTCTATAACTTCTTCTTTTTGATGGGCTCTTTTGAACAAATATCTGTGGTCCAAATCTCTTAGATTCTCCAGTTCTCATTTGACTTTCTCTTACTCATCTGCATTGAGTCTAATTATCTTCAGTTTTTCTCTGTGTGATTCATTTCTTTATTAGGGTTATATATTCTGATTCTTGTTCCTTTTGTTAATCCAGTAACAATGATGATTTGAGACTGGGGTGCTTCCTGGTTTTGTGTGCTAGACAAAAATAGACTGAGCTATTCTAGCCCTCTCAGTCTCCCTTTCTTGTCTCTGAGTCTGTGTCCCTGTGTCCAAATAATAATGATGATAATAATAATAATAACAATAATAGTATTGTTACATTGGTTTTTTCTGAGATAGGATCTCATTATGTAGTGAAGGCTAGCCTCAGATGGACTGAGAAGCTCTGGACAAGAAAGCTGACTTGATTGACAACACGCGATAAGGAGATGCACACACCAACCATGCCGGTGTCTATCACTTCCAGTCTGCAGAGGAACTGACTTGCAGACAGAATTTTCCATCCCCAAAGTTCCCCTTTTTTCCATCCTATAAAATCCCAAGACCCCACACCACATACACATTCTCACTTCCCGGGAGAGACTGTGGCCATCAGCTGTTCTGATTAAAGAACAATTCTGTTTCTGAGATGCCCATCTTTATTTCCCCATGGCCTGGGTCAGGCTGGCCCTTGGCTCTGCCTGGGAAAATAAGAGCACAGCAGCCCTGCTCCTGTCTTGGAACTGGGCTGGGGACCTTCTACAGAAGTCATTCTGCTACTCGGAGAGAAATCTGCCCTGTGATTCTAGCTATTGTATCAGCTTCTTTTATGGCTTCAGCCTCCTTGAGCTGAGACCAAGCTACGCTCCCCGGTCTCTTTATTTTCTATATTGAGCCTACCTGCCTAGCCCATAGGCACCATCTCCTCCTATAACCACACCTGCCAACCTAACTAAAGTGCCCTTTTAAAGAAAAGGGTGTACCAGTCCACATTTGGTCTTCACAATAGAGCAGTCCACAGGGACTTGCAATGCCCTGATGGGGGATGGACTCATTTTACCATGGGGCTGAGTTCACCTTTAGCAGAAAACTGGGGACCTCATCAAGATGAAGGCAACGATGTAACCGGGCAGCTATCTTTGCCAATGATATCATAAAGAATGCAAAAGCCGCCGGGCGTTGGTGGCGCACGCCTTTAATCCCAGCACTTGGGAGGCAGAGCCAGGCGGATCTCTGTGAGTTCGAGGCCAGCCTGGGCTACCAAGTGAGCTCCAGGAAAGGCGCAAAGCTACACAGAGAAACCCTGTCTCGAAAAACCAAAAAAAAAAAAAAAAAAAAAAAAAAAAGAATGCAAAAGCCATCAGAACTCAAGCACAGGTTTTTTTGTTGTTGTTGTTGTTGTTGTTTTGTTTTGTTTTTTCAATATTTTATTTTAATGTTAAAGTCATTTGGGGTTTCTTCTTTTTTCTTTTTTTTTTCTTCAAGACAGGGTTTCTCTGTGTAGTTTTGGTGCCTGTCCTAGATTTCACTCTGTAGCCCAGGCTGGCCTCAAAATCACAGAGATCCGTCTGGCTCTGCCTCCCGAGTGCTGGGATTAAAGACGTGCGCCGCCACCAACACCCAGCCTGATGTATTTTTGATACAATACAGTTACTGGCTTCTAAGGAAAACCTAAAAGTTTCCCTGGCCACAAGCCTCCAACACTGGCATGCTAACACAGGGAGCTAACACCTCGAGAGTCACAGATCCCAGCAGAGATTCAGAGGGTAAATGGCCTAGTGCTAGACAGGCCACTGCCGGTGAGGAGCCAAGGAGGAGCTGCCCCAGGCTCTGCTGGGTCCCCATGCCTGCTGCTACTGCCTGGGGTCACCAGGCCCATTTCCCTCGGACTTAGATAATACGGTCTTTCCCACTTAACAATCCTTTGTTTCACACTTGTCTGTTTTTGCTTCCGTCCAGTCTAACAATGTTTCCTTTTCAGTTTCCCTGTCTCAACGAAAACTATAAAAATACAATCCCAATCAACAATAATGTTCAAATTCGTGGTTTCTTAAAATATATCTTATATGTGATTATGTATCTGTAGACTCTCTGTCCATGTGTGAGTATGGTTCGCTTGTTTGTTTGTTTGTTTGTTTGTTTACATGATACACTTAGTGCCCAATGGGCTTAGAAGTAAATGCTCATGGAAGCTAAGGCTGTTAACTTGGCCTAACCTCATTTTGTTCATGGTAAAAGTAAAATTAAAAAAGTAATAATGATAGCGCTCACTTTGGCAGCACAATACTAAAATTGGAACAATACAGAAAAGATTTGCATGCCCCTCACCCCAGGCAAGGATGATACGCAAATGCGTGAAGATTTCCATATTTTTTTGTTATTGTATACAGCGTGAACTCATTAGAACTTTGCTTATATGACCTTTCTTAATCCTCAGAGTATAAATTGTCTGAGTCTCTGAATAAAGTTGGCTATTGAATGAAAATGATGATGATGATGCTTGTGATAATGGCTGATAGTCCTGAATCTTTCTCTGGAGCAATTAACATGAGTTTTTTTTAATTTAAAAAATTTAAATCTGCTTCTAAGGATAAGACATACATAGCCATACATTTCTAGTTCTATAACATGGTCCCTATCACTTGATGGCATACATTAAGAAATGATTGTTCCTACTCCAGGATACATTTTTTTGGACAATTGCCCTCCCTTCAAATAAGAATAACTTAAGTTGCTGGGCGGTGGTGGCGCATGCCTTTAATCCCAGCACTTGGGAGGCAGAGCCAGGTGGATCTCTGTGAGTTCGAGGCCAGCCTGGGCTACCAAGTGAGTTCCAGGAAAGGCGCAAAGCTACACAGAGAAACCCTGTCTCGAAAAACCAAAAAAAAAAAAAAAAAAAAGAATTACTTAAGTCTGTGCCTTTAAATGTGTTTTGTGCATAAATGGATGCATATATAAAAAGAAACACTTTATAAAGATTTTGAAGATATTTTGGCCACTACGGCCTATTTAAGAACAAATAAATGAGCAAAAGTAATGAGCAAATATAGGATAAGACCTTCCTTGTCTGCTTCACAGCTACCATGTCTGTTCATATCTAAGAAAAACAAGCTTGAGTACTTTTTAACATTTAATAGTTTCTTAACTACTGAGGCCAAATCTAAAAGCTGTATTACCAGCCATGGAGCACTGTCTTTCTGAAGAGCACGTCCCACAAATGTAATGTATTTTTTCATACCCTAGCCACCCATGTTCCCTGATTAGAGGGGACTGCCAAGTACTCTGTCACCAGACTCAACGGGTTTAGAAAAAATTCCAAGATACCCAAGTGGTGTCCCAGAGCTTTGCTAGACAGTCCTATAAAATGACTCGGTAGGATTCTACTTGTCCTTTGCTTCAGCTGATTTCTCTTACAGTGCTTCCTTCCAGGTTCTTGTTCCTTGTGCAGGAGTCTGCTGCTGCAAACGCCTGGTGACAGCTCCCTTATCCTTCTACAGGGCTCCGGTACATGGTCCAGCCGGTTGTACAATTGCATTTCACCTTACTAAACAAAACTTACGTTATTCTTGATATTAAAAAGTTGTCCTCCCCAACTTTTGTCTCTTAATGTTCCCCACGGTGTTGTACAGAGAGTCCCCTCCCTCACATAGCTCAACCTCAAAAATACATGTCACCACCAAATGGCTGTCTCACGCTCTGGATCTTTGCATCTGTTGCGTTTCATTGTGGCCCCTTAGATGGACCCTTCTCCTAGGCACTCCGACTTCTGCCTTTTCCACATCGACCCTCTTATCGGCTCTAAGCAATTAGGAGAGATCTACACACCTGAGCCCCTAAAAGCACGCTGCTTTTACACCAACAAATCCAAACTGGTTTGAGGATGGGGCCTAAAGACACACACAAAAAAAAAACAGGCAGAAAAATTGATAGTGAACCTCCTCCAGTGGACACTTTTGGTTCCGGCTCACTCTGGCGCCTCTCCTGGGTCACTCATTTCCTCTTTATTATCCTTATACTTACATTTTTACCACCTCCTTTAATTTTTTTTCCTTATTAGACCCTTAAATGTTCCTTGTAAGCTCTGCTAGTGTCTCTCCCCCTGCAACAGCTCCATTAGTTCCTGACACATCAAGTAGAAGACGTTTGGGTTGCTGTGTGTGGCGGAACTCTGGCCGCAAGGAATTTTCAGCGTGTTCCCCCCCAGATCAGATACAATTCCTTACATTAGCCCTCTGTTTTTGCGCTCTACCTTCCTTCAATACTCTGCAGCCCCTTTTGCTTCTGGTAACTTAACTTTGGTGGAACTAGTCACCGTGGATCCACAGTCCTCTCAAGCCACACCTTTATATAAAACTGAGCCATCCCCTACCCCTCCACCTTCCTGGGCAACCTCTCTGTTTCACTCTGTATTTAAAGCATCTGTTTCCAGCACTCTAACAATTATTTTCCCAAAGTTCCTCTAGGTCCTAGAGTCTGGGAGCACATGACAACAACCAGAGCATCCACAGCAGCTGATCAAGTCAAAACTCTCCTCCAACCCAACCCATGTCCCTTTACATCCTGGGGACAAAGTCTAAAGACCCCCTCTCCCCCATCATCCCCCTTCCACAGGAAGTAGCCAACAAAGGAATAATTGTCCCCTTCTCTTTTATCTGTCCTTGGCGCCTGGGATGAAGGGTGAATGACCTGAGAGCCTCAGGTGGACTGAGGAGCTGGGGACAGAATAGTTGACTGGACTGATAACAGCGGTGGAAGCCTCTGATAAGAAGACCCACATACCAACCCTGCTGGTGTTTCCAGACTGCCAGGGGACTGACCTGCAGATGGAATTTTCCATCCCCAAAGTTCCCCTTTCTCCATCCCATCAAGTCCCACCACCCCCTCTCCACATGTGCATGCTTCAGGGAGAGACTGGAGCCTTCCACTGTTCTGATTAAGGAACAATCCTGTGTCTGGAGATGCCTGTCTTTATCTCATTTCCACGGGACCTCCGTCAGTCCCTAGCTAACAAAAATAGCTTGCTTACTTACTTACTTACAAATACAAATCTAAATCTGAAACATAAACCTAAATCCGTAGAATTGAATACAACTTGGAGTACCAGATGGGTTTTAAAAATATTCCTCCGAAACAAATCTCTCAAACAAGTTCTTGAGTGTAAAGAAGAGAAAACAATTCTTTAAACATTCAGCAAAGAATTTTTTTTAAAGGAGGCTATATAACACCATGTCATATTCTAACTAAAATCCCAACCTTAAATTGTGACCAATATTATAGTCGGGCAGGGCAGGGTGCTCTTCATGTACAAAATCAATAGGAAGATGTTCGAGGCCAGCCTGGGCTACCAAGTGAGCCCCAGGAAAGGCACAAAGCTACACAGAGAAACCCTGTCTCGAAAAACCAAAAAAGAAAAAAAAAAGAATTCTAGAAAGAAATGGAAAATGGGCTGGAGAGAGAGCTCAGAGGTTAAGCGTACTGGCTGTTCTTCCTGAGGTCCTGAGTTCAATTCCCAGCAACCACATGGTGGCTCACTGTAATGAGGTCTGATGCCTTCTTCTGGCATGTAAGCATACATGCAGATAGAACACTGTACTAAATAAATAAATCTTTTAAAAAAAGAAATGGAAAATAAAGGTTTTATGTGGTGGCACACCTGTATCTCCACACGTGTGATGCTGAGGCAAGAGAGTCTGTGCAAGTTTGACGCCAACAACAACAACCAAAAGTAGGAAATAAATCCATGAGGTACAAGCATTTTTTAACAAAATCTTGAGGAAGGTAAACAACTTACATCAAACCCATGTTAGTCACCCAAAGCAGGGTAGGAAATGTTTAAAGATAGGAACACAGTCATAAGTACTCCTGTCTGGGTTGGTTAGGGTTAATAGTCCAAAAAAGTTCACTCATACTCTGGAGTTGCCTCTGATGTCCTAAGTCAAGGTGTCAACACGTGTTCAGGGAGGTTGGGTGGTCTTTTGTTTGGCTGGTCATGCTATCATTTGGATCTCCCATGTTCCCCAGAGGCTTGTGTGTCAGAGGTTTGGTCCTTGGTTTGGAGGTGTTACGAGATGATAGAACTTTCAGAAAGCGGGGCATAGTGGAAGGAAGTTAAGTAATTGGGGACTTGCCCTTGGAGGGGGATGGGGACTCCAGTCCCTCCCTCGTTTCTCTCTGCATTTTTTGCCACCGAGAGATAAAACAGGTTCATTCAAAGACAGAAATCCCTGAAGCTGAGGAAACCTTGACTTGATTTGACATTTTCAGGCATCTTGTCAGCCCCAGGAAGCTAACACAGCACCTCTCTGTTGACTGGTAATCTCCCACACCCACACCTCACCCCACAACTGGCATTCTTGGATTACTGCAATTAAATTTAGAATGTTTCAGAAAACTTATCAATAATTTTTTTCCCCTTAGGGAAGAATGAACCGATGGCAGTGAGATCTAGAAAACCACACTCAAGAGATCATCACAAACAATTCAGGAATGCAGAGGACGATGCTGAGCAGACTCTAATTGGCATGGAAAGTGGAAAAGTGTAATGAATGAAATCTACAGAGGATGAGTTTTGGAGAGACTGAGACGTAGGGATTCAGTCTGGGAATGTAGCTCAGTCCGTAGAGTGCTTGCCTAGCATGCAGGAGGTCCTGGGTTCTAGCCCACCATCATAAAATGGGATGTGGTGGGGCACACTTGTGGTCCCAACACTCTGGAAGTAGAATCAAGAAGATCACAAGCTCAAGGTTATCCTCAGTGAGTTCAAGGGCAGTCCAGGTTACAGGAGATCTTGTTTCAAAGAGGAAAGAACAAGGAAGCAAGCAAGCAAAGCTAATAATTTCCTCATCTCCCAAGAAAAAAAACACTAGGTGGGATCGGAAATGGAACTGTACTAACTTCATCTTTTCATTAGCTTTCCTTGTCCCGTCCCATGTGTCGTCCCCCCCCCCCGCACCCCCCCCACCCCACGTCGCTTCTTCTCTAACTTATCTTTTAACTTTTCTTTTAATGGGAATAATGCATTTTACTATGAAAAAAATCATTGAAATTTTTGAAAATTTACTTTGGTGTGCTTCATTTTCATTTTTAAAAATTCTGTCAAGTGAAAAGAAAAATTAAATTATATACTTTTCATTTAAAATGACATCTAGGCTGAGCACTGTAAGGCACACCTAAAATGGCAGTAGTCTGTTGTAGAATATTATTTTAAGATGTGTTACAGTTGTTAATACTGTGAAACATTTGTTTAATGATGCAAAGATCATTTGTTTAATGTTGCATTCTTTTATGCTGCATTTGTTTAACTCTGTGAAGCTGTGTTACAGTGCCTGTCTAAAACAGCTGATGGTCTAATAAAGAACTGAACAGCAAATAGTGAGGCAGGAGAAAGGATAGGCAGGGCTGGCAGGCAGAGAGAATAGATAGAAGGAGAAAGTGAGAGGAGGAGCAAGAAAAGGAGAGGAGGACTCTAGGGGTCAGTCACCCAGCCACCCAGCCACCCAGCCACCCAGCCAGCCATGGAGTAAGAAGTAGGGAAAGGTATACAGAATAAAGAAAAATAAAAGCCCAGAGGCAAAAGACAGATGGGATAATTTAAGTTGAAAAAAATCTGGCTAGAACCAAGTCAAGCTAAGGCTGGGTATTCATAAGAAATAACAAGCTTCCGTGTGTGATTTATTTGAGAGCTGGG